>NC_035449.2:42756478-43375039 GCF_002127325.2 Helianthus annuus
ACTCTTAGAACAACCTGAAATCCCAGTTTGGAAATGGGATAGCATTGCTATGGACTTTATTACTAAACTGCCCCGTACACTGTTTGGTCACGATAGTATCTGGGTGGTTATCGATCATTTGACCAAATCAGCCCACTTTCTTCCTATTCTTGAAGAATATAAAGTGGAGAAGCTTGCTCGAATCTATACCGATGAGATTATATGTCGTCATGGCATACCCCTTGACATAATATCAGACCATGATGGTCGTTTTACTTCATGTCTTTGGCAAACCTTTCAATCTGCTATGGGTTCTCATTTGAATATTAGCACGCCCTTCGATCCTCAAACGGATGGACAGACCGAGCGTACTATTCAGACCCTAGAGGATATGCTCCATTCCTGTGTCATCGACTTTGGTGGTAACTGGGATGTACATTTACCATTGATTGAGTTCTCGTACAACAATATCTATCATTCCAGTATTCAGATGGCTCCATTCAAAGCTTTGTATAGCCGCAAGTGCCGATCTCCTCTTAGCTGGCATGAGATTGGTTACAAGCAGTTTACTGGCCCTGAAATCATTCAAGAGACAACGGATAAGATTCCTCAGATCCGTGATAACTTGATCAAGGCTAGGAGCAGACAAAAGAGCTATGCTGATAATAGGCGTAAGCCTCTGGAATTTGATGTTGGCGACCGAGTTCTTCTCAAGGTATCTCCCTGGAAGGGAGTAGTTCATTTTGGTAAGAAAGGAAAGCTCGCTCCTCGCTATGTGGGTCCTTTCGAGATACTCGAAAGGATTGGCAAGGTGGCGTACAGACTCGACCTACCATAGGAACTAAACAATGTGCACCCAGTGTTCCACGTGTCCAACCTACGTAAGTGTCTAGCCGACGAGGAACTACAGGTTCCCCTTGAAGACTTGCAAATAAACGAAGCCGTACACTTTGTGGAGAAACTGGTAGAAATCATGGATCAGGGCGTCAAGCGATTGAGGCGCAGCAAAATTCCCATAGTCAAGGTTCGATGGGAAGGAAAGCGTGGCGCCGAATTCACTTGGGAACTGAAAAGTGAGATGAAGGCCAAGTATGGGGGAGACTGTAACGCCCGCGCCCCTAGACTTTGAGCTAATTGTCACTTTTATCCCCTAAACTATGTGATACTTGATACTATTAGTACTTGATGAATCTTATGCTATGAAACTATGGATACTATGACACTTGATACTTGGAAACTATGATACTATGAAACTATGAAACTATGAAACTATGATACTATGATTCTGTGATACTATGATTCTATGAGACTTGATTCTATGATTCTTGATACTTGGAAGCAAGATTCTTGACTCTTGATACTTTGGTGCTTGACTCTTGAGGCTCGTGAAACTTGATACTTGGTTGAACGAGGGACTGGAGTCATGTCACTAGCGGAAACTATGGAAACTTTTGTGTTAATGATATAATCTAGTTATGTGATACTATTACCCAATAATACGCAACGCAATGCTTAATCCAACTCGCAAATCAAATCAAGGACAGGAACGCGGAAAGGATGGGATTGGCCAAGTGGCAATCCGATCGGATGACCATCCGATCGGATTACCAACCGATCGGATGGCCACTCGATCGAGCTGCCATCCGATCCGAGTGCACACCCCCTTAACTCTCCTTCCACACTATAAATAGGCATGCCACATAACCATTCTCACTGATGTGATAGCCTCACTCGACCAGACGCACGCACTCCTCTTTTCATCCATTTCTCGGCGATTTCGGTACGTTTTACACTAGATTCCTGTACAACTTTAATCTACACATCATTCTCTACAAGATTCTCCTTTGAAATTTCACTTTTCACCATGAAATCTCTACGATTTGAGCTCTTGAAGGTGATGTCACCATGGCAGTTGTTCCAAACTGTTGTGTGATGTCATTCTATCCAAGATCTAGCTCAGATCTAAGGAATTTCATGTGTTTTACACTAAATCTATGCTAGATATAGACTTTTCAAGCTAAACTTATGATTATCTTCATGTGTTCTTAAACTTTTCACTTCAATCGGTGGGATCCGGATCTGAACGGACTTAAGACTTGATGATTAGTCTTGTGTCGGCTTGGGAATGGATTATTGCCGGAGAAGATGACCGGAGTACGGATTCCGACATAAACACCGCTAAGAACAGACGACAGGATGGACTAGGGGTGATTCCCAACCGATCAGAACGGCTGTACATTGGTCTGTTTACCATTGTCTCAATACGTACCAAGTTGTCGCCGTTTAATCAGAAACTTAGAAATTTTACAAGCTTAGGAACGGGACAAGGATAACCCGATCGAGTGGCAATCCGATCGGATAGCCATCCGATCAAACAACCATCCGATCGAGTTGACACTTGCCTCTTAACCCTAAACACCTTGACACTTTGAATCTTTGATCATCGAATGGCAATCCGATCGGATAGCCATCCGATCGAACTGCCATCCGATTAAAGTGACAATGTGTCTTGGAACCTTTCAACACTTGGAAACTTTTTCCGAAACTTGACACTTGACTTGACGTTTTGAGAATCTCAGCACTGGAATCGAACGGCCATTCAATCGAATGGCCATCCATACGGATGACCATCCGATCGGATGGCAATCTGTCCCACACACTATGTCACCTCGATCGAGTGGGCATCCGATCGGATAGCCATCCGATCGGACAACCATCCGATCCAGTGACTGATCTGACACTTGTGCAATCTCGTTGTTTTGTCCGACACTTATCTGTTGTAATCTAATCAGGCTAAATATAAAGAGCTCCCTTTGATCCAATAGCAGTTAATTTGTTAAGCAATCACTGTGTATACTCGATCCCTTTTTGTTTTAAACTTTGGGATGCAACATGTATTCTATTAAACTATGATATTTGAGACTTTTGGAAACTAAACTCTATCCTATGTGTCTGTGAAACTTGTGATTCTTGTATTCTATTTGTGCTATATGGACGTTTAATCCAAGGTGTGTAGTTCCGCCTTAACAATAGTAGCGCTATAGGAGATGCACCTCCCCATTATTCTTGGGGGTATTGTTAGGAGGATTCTAGTTTTCCTTGAGACTTGGGAAAACAACAAAGCATCGGGATACTTGGGCTATCACTTGTTGGACTGCGAACACTAGCATGGCTGAAACTATTTTTTATCATTTACATATGGATATGAGTTGTTTTAATCTATTATTCTATTATTCAAACTTGTATACTCGCCGATACATTTTGTACTGACTCTATTTTAATACATGTTGCAGGCTAACAGGATGCTAGGATGTTGGATCGTTCTGGTGACCCTAAATAGTCAAGTTGGGCAGTTCATCATCATTAACTAAGGTGGAATCAAAGCAAACAATGTCAAACAGCTTGTTTCCTTTCAATTTCTTTTCTATTAATGATCTCTGAGCCTTTACAATGATTTCTGACAAAATCCGGCAGCACCTCGACTCTATATAAATGACCTGATTCCCCTCGAACTGTTACAAATGACTCAACACTATACCTATTTATACTTGAGGTGATTCCGCTTGAAACACCCAAGCGGAACCTGATTCCGCTTCAACCAACTCAAGCGAAATCACTATGTTTGTTCGACCGGAATAACAATGTTTATGATTTCGCTTGAAATGACAACATGTCATTTCAAGCGGAATTACATGAAATAACCCGCTTTTTGTTTTCCAAACCCTAATCTATCTTATCTAGACCTAAGACTCGATTAAGACGTAGTTAACAGACATTCAATGCACCAACAGACTCCCCCTTGGATGTTGACGAAGTCTTCGGCGTCGAGTCTTCAGCCTTTGTCTCTTTTCAAATTTTGCCTTGACATTGCAAACGCTTCCTCTTCATAGGTTCAGGATCTCATCCTGGCTCTATCTTCAATCTACAAACTCCCCTTTGACTGTTGATCCACAATCTTGACTCCCCCTTTCGAAGACTCCCCCTCTCAATCAGCTGGGACTTGAATTCTGGTTCAAACTTTAACATTTTGTGCCATGGGGATTTTGATATCCACAACCTGTTTCTCAAACATATAACATTACAATCTATTGATTTTCAACAATAAATCTCATTATCTATCAGTTTTAGAAATCCACTCAAGTATTCAGGTCCAAGTTAATGACCCTGATTACTCAATTAATCTACCAAGTCCAACTTAATGACCTTGGTTGATTTCAGACAAAATGAAAACTGATTTCTTTGATTTTCAAACATTTTTCGAAAATTACAAGTTTCAAATTAATGAACTTGTTTTTGACTTTTCATCAATCAGATTTTAACAAGATAAGCTCTCCTCATCCTCTAGTCCAGAAACTTCCTGCATCTGCTTCAATTTTGAGAATCTAATGATCAACTTTCCACTTTGGTTTGTCGGAAAATAAAGCAGAAATGAAAAATCTTTTTGGATTTTCAATAACGTTTCTAAACTAGAAATGAAATACAGAAACTTAATTGCAGAATCTAATGAAAGTAAACTATTTACAAACATATTTTTGGTGAGCGTGTTAGGGAATCATATCAGTTATCAGACAAGTCACTAGTACCGTTAAGGTTTAATTTCATACTTAGAATTAAACAATTCACGTAGATTTTCAATATGCTGATCCACTTAAATTCTCACACAATTTTCAATCTATTCAGGATACGAATTAGATGAGTTAAGAACTTAAACTCATTCATCTGTCCCACCTCTTGAATATACTCCCGTATCCAGATCCCAATATTCAGTCTTACAGGTGAGTATACCACAGATGATATCTGTAAGGGGTTAGATGCGAAACCGTGAGAGCTCAGGTCAGAACTTCCGTTCAATAGAGAGATGACGGTTCGACTTTCGGTGTGTCCCCTTTAGTGGATCTTTTTTACAACAGTAATGATTATCAATTTTATTGTTTCATCATTTTTGCTGAGGGCGGCGCTATGTTTCAAGCAATGAGGAAAGTATTATTCGGAGACTAGGTCAGAACTTCTATTCAGCAGAAGTCCCGAAATAATACCCCAGATATCACTAAGTATAAAGACCTAGTATTTCAGAAAGAGGGACCTTTCAAACGAGATTTCAGGGGTTACCTATATATCCAAGTAATGTTCCCCACGAAATAAGCAAGTTTGAATTTTTATGTTTATATCCCGAACAAACCTACTAAATGTGTAAAAACCTATCGACACATCATCAGCGAGACTGTTTAACGCTTTATACTTTACAAATCTTTAGCGTACAGTGACTGTCAAACCGATGTACTATCATTTTCCTTTTTTATACAAGCTCTTTTTCAGTTTTCTATTGTTTTTGGATTTTGAAATTTTCTCATGTTTTTGGATTTTAGAATTTTTTTACTGTTTTTGTATTTTCTGAAAATGTAACTACTCCCCTTAAATACTAAAACAATTAAAAAATCGACAAACCATTGCAGATTGTTTCTCATCATCATCTACAGTACCTTCATTAACGCCAATAGTTCCATCCGACACCGAGAAAAGCATCATACCATTTAGTTTTAAAAGATATTTAAAACGAGTTTTATCAAAAGCTTTGGTATGTAAATCAGCTTTCTGATTGTCAGTGTGGATTTTCTCAATTCGTATCAACTTCTTCTCGAAGCAATATCGGATGAAGTGATGACGGATGAAGTGATGACGAATTTCTATGTGTTTAGTTTTAGCGTGATGTACTGGGTTTTTTGTTATAGTTATTGCGGCCTCATTATCAACAAAGATAGGGGTTTTTAGAAATTACAAACCGTAGTCGCGCATCTGTTGCTGGATCCACAAGATTTGAGAGCAGCAACTGCTAGCAGATACATACTCCGCTTCACATGTGGATAGAGCCACAGAGGTTTGCTTCTTGCATTGCCAGGTGACCAAACGAGGTCCAAGGAACTGACAACCCGCTGTTGTTGATTTAGCATTGACTTTGCAGCATCCGAAATCGGAATCGGAATACCCTTCGAGCGTGAAATCGCCTTTTCTAGGATACCACAACCCCAATGTTGGAGTTCCCTTCAGGTAGCGTAATATCCTTTTCACAATCACCATATGCGAAGCTCTCAGGTTAGATTGAAATCTTGCTGCGAGGCACGTTGGGTACATGATATCGGGTCTTGAAGCAGTTAAGTACATCAACGAACTGATCATGGAACGATAAAGCGTCTCATCTACCCTGTCTCCGGTGAGATCTGGGTGTATCCCATGATTCGTTGCTAAAGGGGTTGACGCTGGAGTAGAACCTAACATCCCAAAATTCTCTAGAATATCATGAACGTACTTCGTCTGGTGAATGAAAATTCCCTCAGGTAGTTGATCAACTTGTAGTCCCAAGAAGAATTTCATCTCCCCATCGATGACATTTCGAATTTCTGCTTCATCACGGATTCAAAATCTTTGCACAAATTTTCATTTGTAGACCGAAATATGATGTCGTCCACGTATATCTGTACTATCAGAAGATGTCCGTCGACCTCTTTGGTGAAGAGAGTGGCATCCACTTTCCCTTGGATGAAACTGTTGGCTAGTAGGTGTTGAGACAAAGTCTCGTACCAAGCTCTCGGGGCCTGGTGTAAACCATACAGTGCTTTGTCTAACAAATAAACCTTGTTTTTGTGGATTGGTTCGGTGAAGCCCGGTGGTTGTCCGACATATACCTCCTCTTTAACCTTCCCGTAGAGAAACGCCGATTTTACATGTCGCTGATATACTTTGAAGTTTTTCCACGATGCAAATGCTAGGAAGATTCTGATCGCTTCTAGTCGAGCCACAGGAGCATACACTTCAGTGAAATCTATCCCCTCCTGTTGACTGAAACCCTGAACTACGAGTCGAGCTTTGTTTCGCACAACAACTCCACGATCATCTCTCTTACATTTAAACACCCAGTTGGTGTTGATCTTCCTGTGACCATCAGGCAAGTCTACCAACTTCCACACTCCCAACTTTTCGAATTGACTCAACTCTTCTTGCATAGCATTGACCCAAGAATCTTCAGTTAGCGCCTCTTTATATGTTTGCGGTTTGATCTGCGAAATAAAACAACTTAGTGAAAATTCAATTTGTAAAGGTGCTATTGTAGAATAAAAACAAGTAAGGCCTTGGTCAATTTGACATCTAGTGCGAACGCCTGATTGTAGTTCTCCTATGATCAGCTCCTCTGGATGGTATGAAAGAGTTCTTGGCATAGCTTCGCCTGGAACATCTACATCGCCTTCCAGATTAGTAACATTCTGATTTGCACCATGTTCACTGACTGGGTTTGTTTGACTTGAAATCTGAATTTGCTCCCCCTCAGAATCTGAATCACCACGATCAAATACTAGCATGTTCTCAGATCAACCGTCTGATTATCATGAGCAACTTCATCTTGTTGGACATCATCATGTTCACCAGCATTGCTTGGATGTTAGTGCATTACGTCTATTGACTTCGTCTTGTATCATGTAATAGGATAGGTTAGGATTTCCAGTGCACGAGGTTCGAGAATTAGAGTTTAGAGGTTAAAGTGCTGATTCTGCTCGAAAGTGCAAGATGTCATTTCGAGCGAAATCAGAAACATCTGATTCCGCCCGGAATCTGATTCCGCCTGAAATCTGATTCCGCCCCAAACCTCCTTGTCATTTGGAGCGGAATCGACCTACTATATATAGTGCACTTTTCAAATTCATTTGGTAACGACTTCCGGATTTGTAACGAAGTGCTGCCAAAATCTGTTCAGGTTGTAAACAGTGTTATAATCAATATATGTGACAGATATTATAGTATCAAGCTGTTTCCACGTCCGTTTCACTGATTCCGCCTTTGAACCGGATATAAAGCTCTTCTGATCGAATCAGTCGGGTCAAACAACGATCCTACATGTGGTATCAGAGCTCAGGAAGAAGAGTTTAGCTTGATATCATCTACATTCTGATTTCTACACCTTCTTTTTCAATCTGGACAAGTTTCTACGGTCAAAATGAAATGAAAATTTCACCGATGTGTATAATAGTGTAATAACAAAGCCTTGAAAGTTTGAGACCAAAATACAGACTAAAAATGACAAAAATTGGACAGAAACCTGATTCCGCTCGAACGAATACGTTTTAATTCCGCCCGAAATTAGCACTTGATTCCGCTCAAAACAGCTATTCCGCTCAAAATTTGGGTCTAATTCCGCTCGAAACAGTGATTCCGCTCGAAATACAGATCTGATTCCGCTCGAATTGGCAATCATCTGATTTCGCTCCAAAGGATTGACATCTAATTCCGCTCGAGAGTTAACCTGATTTCGCTCCTAAACATCAAGTTCTAATTCCGCTCCAAAACGAATTTCTAATTTCGCTCCAAAAGTGAAATTTCGTGTCGAGATCATTTCACGTTCACCGAGTGTCAGTCTGTTTCAGTTTATTTGATATTGTCTATACTGATTGTGTTTGTTTAATTATCTGTTCAGGTTTACATCATGGCTGAGGAATTCTACAACACGTTTTTCAACGCATTCACATCCGAATCGTCCGAGATTGCAAATGTTACACCAAAGACCATCACAAAAGCTATCAATGAGAACATCAAGCATGATAACTTTTACGGAACACACTCAAAGCCACCAACTCTGGAGAGCATTGAGGATTATACATGGTGGAAAGAACGTTTTCTTAACTGGGCGAAACCGTATGCTCATGAAAGCTGGTTCTGTCTAGAGTTTGGATATGAACGACCAAAAGATGATAAAGGCGAAGAACTACCGTTCAAGAGATTTTCCAGAGAAGATAAATCTGAGTTTGCTGCCGAACAGAGAATGATTGCGTTGATCCAGTCAGCAATCAGAAATGATATCTTTGCGTTGCTGAATCATGATGGGTCATCTAAATCGGTTTGGGAAACTTTACATGTTAAGGAAGAGGGGGTAAACAGATAAAAAAGAACAAAATTGCCTTACTTAAAAAGGAATTTGATCTGTTTGATAGCCTAAAAGGAGAGACAGTGAGACAAATGATTGAGAGATTTTGTCATCTTAAAATTAAACTTGAGAGATTTGAAATAATAAAAACAAGGGAGGAACTTATTGATAAAGTGATTGAAGCGTTACCACGAGCTGATCAGTGGCAAACGTTTGTTTTTATTTTGAAAAATGATGCTTTGTATGAAACAATCTCTCTTGATAAATTGTTTGAAAAGATTGAAACTCATCAGCTTGAATTGCAGAAACAGAACAAGATGAGCAGTTCTTCACAACAACAGAATGTTGGCTTGTACTACAAAGGCAGTGTACCTTCAGAGAAAGGCGTTGGTTCACCAAAAATAGCATTCAGTGGTGAGAAGATGAAAGAACCACAAACAACGTCAACAAGTCATCATTCTGGATACCACTCATCTTCAAAGTCAAATTCTGATGAAGCTGAAGAGATTTTCTGCAACATTGCACTTAAACTGAAGAATTCTCCGTCGATGAGCATTAATGCAGCTAAGCAGCAAATGAGTTTCCTAGCATCTGTTCTGGAATCATATGAAGGTCTTGTAGCTGGGAAAATTGGAAACTCCGATTTGACCAAAGAAGACTATAACTAGATTGATCCGGAAGAGATGGAGCTCATTGACATCCATTGGTGTTTAGCAAGTTGCATCCGAAGAGCGCAGAGGTATATGGAAATTACTGGGAAACAATCTCTTGGAGGAGCGTCAACGAAGCTTGGATTTGACAAATCCAAAGTGACCTGCTTCAGATGCAAGCAAAAAGGTCATTTCAAAAGAGAATGCAGAAACTCTAAAGTTGCTGAAGGAAATGAACGTCCTTTCAACGATGATTACTATCGAAAGGCGATCTATCACCGAAGCAGAGAAGAGCCAAAGATGATTGAAGATAAACCAAGAGAAAAATCAAGAGCTTGTGCTGTAATTTACGAAGATGAAGGTTTTGATTGGTCCGAAATTTGTCCAGAAGAAGATCGTTTGGCAAATGTTCGAAAAACAGCTCATGGCAGGGCTATCACAGATGAAAGAAAGTTTGTTTTTGTTGCTGAAATTAAAGAAGATAACAAAGACAAAGACACAGCTGAAAACAAAGAAGAAAATGTTGTTGCTGAGGTCAAAGAGAAAACTCGAGAAGAGATTTTGAGTGAGAAGACTTACTGAGAAAGAAATGTGGTTTTACAACAGAATGGATGACATGCAGGAAGAGTATGAGAGTGCTGTCAGTAACAGAAGATGGGATAAGAAGAGAGAGTGTTACTAAAACAGAGAAGGAGAACCGGTTGTTCCAAAGAAAGACATAATCTTTGATGATGTTCTTCTCATAGTTCTGTTGAGAGCCGAATACTATAGAAATGTGATGAAAGATGACACATATGCTAAAAGGCTTGAAAAGGAGATCAGATATGCCATGTTATCATGTCTAAGAAAAAGGGATGAAGAGAGAATGAAGAAGAGTGTTGAAGAGATGGTGAACAATCTAAAGAAGATTGCTGAAGAGGTTAAAGCAGAAGCTGTTGAAGTTGAGGCTATGAAGGAAATCAAAAGCGAAGAAGTTAAGGTGAATGAAGAGGTTAAGAAAGCTGTTACTGAAGAACAGCAGAGTGAAGAGGAGGTGAGGAAAGAAGAAGATGAAGTAAAAAATGAGATTTTGGAAGCTGGTGATGCTGGTGATGAAGTCAGTATTGAAGAAAAGCTGAATGATGCTGAGATGAAGTAGACAGAAGTTGCTGAGAACACCGAAGTGCCAATCACTGAGGTAAATTCTGATTCTGAAAACTTGAAACCGATTGATCAGTGCAAGAAATGCATGGAATCGTGCAGAGCTTGTACTGAAAAAAATGAGCAATTCAGAACAAGAGATCTTGAGTTCACTAAAATTGAAAACATTTTCAAAGAAAAATGCAAAGAAATGCTAGAAAAAGAAAAAGTTTTTAAAGAAAATGATGAAAAACTTTCCGAAAAATGTAACAAATTAGAAAAGGAAAATGAAGTTTTGAAAGAAAACGTTTTGAAAAGGACAAATGAATGCGAACAAAAAGAAAATGTGGTTCAAGAAATGAAAAAGGATTATGACTCAATGAAATTAGCATATCACATTACAAAAGAGTCATATGAGAAAGTGAAAGACGAAATGAAATATGCTCAATCTAGAATGAATTATCTTTCTGAAACAACTAAAGAAGTTAAACGAATGTATGCTATAAAACAAGATGTTGTTAATTCCTATATTGAGGATGTTGCTAAGCTAAAGCGACAGATTGCTGATCTAGAACAGGATAACAACAAGTTAAAAAGTTATCACGTGTCGTCATATGAGCTTGAATGAATTTTCAATATAAAACCGGAAGATGGTGAGTCTGAGCAAAACAAGAAAGGCATTGGCTCAGAGTTTCATCAAGTTCCACCACCGGAAAAGTTTGCATTTTATGATGAGGAAAAGGTCGAAAAAGCTTTCAAAATGGTAGACCAATTGCCAGACAACATTGACATAACCTATTCCAAATCTGATGATTCTCATGATTCAGAGGTGGTAGGTAAAGTCGTTGAAAGTGTGTTAAAAGAAGAGTCGGTTGATACAGGTAAATCTGAATCACAGGATGAAAATGAAGGAAATCTTCATGATGGATATATGAAAAACACAAAATCCGAGAAAAATTTGAATGATGATTCAAAAGGATTGGTGTATACCATGATTGGATCGGACAAATTGTTCTTAGATGTTGTATTCCCGATTCAGAATGTGATTTCAGAAAAGGTTGATAAAGTTTTCAAAATGGTTGAGATTGAGAAGTCTGAGATTTCAAAGTTTGTTGGTAAGAGTCATAAAGGTTCGTATAACAAACCTGGTTTCAAGAAGAAAAACATGAAGGCTGGGTTGGGTTATAAGAAGAAACAAAATTGGAAGAAAAATGAAATGCCAAATTATCAGGCAAAAATGAGTTTTGTTCAAGGAGACAGTTTAGCAAAAGAGAAAGAACTTAAAATTGAACGACAGTCTAATGATGAGTTTCTAGCTCAAAAGGAAAAACAACAACCACAGGTCAAAGATGTGTCCATGAGAACATGTTTCAAATGTGATCAAAGAGGACATCTTGCACGCAAGTGTCCAAATCTAAAATCTGTGGATGTTGACAAAAAGAAGATTGATGTAGAGAAACAAAAATCTGAGAATGTGAGACAAAGGTTAACCGGATTTGATTCGAAACAAACTTGGAGGTACAATACAAACAAGTTTGCTTCAAATCAAAATTGGAAATCAAACCAGAATAGGTTTGATTCAAGACAGACCTGGAATTCTCACACACCCAGATTCAGAACAACACAAAGTTGGAAAACAACAGTTGATATGATAAAACCCCAACAGTTTTGGAGACCAAAAGTTGTTGTTCAAAATCAAAGTGTTCAAAAAGATTCACATTTTTACAAACGTGGTACTCCTAAAGGTCAAACATGGAGTGTAAAGAAACAGGTGATTCTTGAAAAAGATGAAAAAGTTGAAGTAAAAGTTGAAAAGATCTTTGTGAAAGATGACAAAGAATTTCCAGCATTGAATGAAAATTATTGTGTTGAAATGCCTAAGGTCCAAAAGACCTGGGCTAAATTGTTCAAGTAATTAAGTTAGTTGAATGTGCAGGTGCTCAACAAAAACAAAGATTGTGAGATTGCAGCCTGACACAACAAGAGGAGGAGGTTGCGGCTGGACCGTGGTTTGGTTGAACAGGGGGTTTATTTTCTTTCTGTAAATAAATAAACAATATTTCAAAAAACCATAAAAATTTGAAAAATTAAAAATCAAAAATATGTATTTAGTTTGTTAAAAATTAAAAAAAAAATCAAAAATATGTTTGTTTTTAATTTTTGTCAAATAAAGAAAATCTCAAAAATATATGTTGATTGAATATGCCGAAACCCTCACGGTGGAACAAACATGGTTATTTTCACAAGATTGAAAAACGGTTTTCAAACTGTAAAAGATCAATGTGTTGTAAATCATGGGGGTACTTTATGTTATATTTTCTGTAATTCTGTACACAAAAGGCAGAATATGGATAGCGAGACAAAGCTATCAGTATCGTGTTGTCAAATTTTCTTTTAATGGTTTTGCATTTTAGGGGAAGAAAAATTGTCATCAGAAAATTCAAAAACATTAGAAAATTTGAAAAAGCGAAAAACATGATAAAATTCGAAAATTGAGTTTTTGTGTAAAAAGAGGAAATGATAGTACATCAGTAGACAATTACAGTATGTTAAAGAAATGTAATGATTAAATAGCGTTAAACAGTCTCACTGATGATATGCCGATAGGTTTTTATACATTTAGTAAACTTTTTCGGGATATAAACCTAAGCAAGTTTGAATTTTACTTATTTCGTGGGAAACACTACTTGGATATATAGGTAACCCCTGAAATCTCGTTTGAAAAGTCCCTTATTCTGAGATACTAGGTCTTTATACTCAGTGATATCTGGGGTATTATTCCGGGACTTCTGCTGAATGGAAGTTCTGACCTAGTCCCCGAATAATACTTTCCGCATTGGTTGAAAAATAGCATCGCCCTCAGCATAAAAATGATGAAACATTGAAAAATGCTAATCATTGCTGTTGAAGAAAAGATCCTCTAAAGGGGACACACCAAAAGTCGAAGCCGTCATCTCTCTGCGTATACGGAAGTATCGACCTGAGCTCTCACGGCCCTCGCATCTAACCCCTTACAGATATTATTTGTGGTATACTCACCTGTAAGACTGAATATTGGGATCTGGATACGACATTGTATCATCATACAGCGACTTTAAACAAGAAAGCATCATCATATAGCGACTTTAAACAAGAAAGCATCATCATACAGCGACTTTATACAAGAAAGCATCATCAAATAGCAACTTTCAGCAACTTTGTAACATGAAACAACAACTTTCAGCAACTTTGTAACATGAAACAGCAACTTTCAGCAATTTTGTAACATGAAACAGCAACTTTCAGCAACTTTGTAACATGAAACAGCAACTTTCTAAATGTTTGGCAGCTTTTGCAGCTTTTACAGATTTGGCAGAAAAGGTGTATGAAAGTCGCTGTTTCATACAACAACTCACCTAAATCTGAAAACAATTAGTTTGACCACCTAATGGCACTCTTTTCTTGCTCAATCCACCTACTTTTGCAAAAAATTCGTGAAAGTGTGTCGTATGCATGATCTTTTGCATGATTTGTGCTTAAAAAATCCAATGAAGAGAAATTTCTGCAGGAAATTAATATTAACTCGTTTTCAGGACTGTGTTCTTCCACTAACACAACGGTGGTCCGCCGTTCATTCACTCACAATCACGCGTTAGACTATTTTTTTCTGAACCGTTTTCCCCTAGTACCCATTCTTTCTTGTTCTTTAATCCAAATGTCGTATGTGGCATATCAAAAGATTGTCTTTCGTTAATTTACTCAGCCTTTAAACATATTCGGGTGTTGGAACTTGTGTCACTTACAGTCCCATTCTTGCGTGTTATAATCAATATATGTGACAGATATTATAGTATCAAGCTGTTTCCACGTCCGTTTCACTGATTTCGCCTTTGAACCGGATATAAAGCTCTTCTGATCAACTCAGTCGGGTCAAACAACGATCCTACATTGGACCTGCTTCATTGCCATTTGAAGTTTGTCGTGGTCGCATTGAATACTCAGCTGGGAACCTTTCCTGCGAAGACTCATACTCCCTCAGAATATCCAACTCATCAAAGAAATCTTCTTCTTCTTCTTCTGGTTCTTCCATCATGTCAAACGAATCCCACAAAGTGTCGTAATGATAACGCCATGAATCTCCAGGATTCTGCGGCGGCATTGTATTACCTTGAGATTCAACATTTGGAGCTTCAATAATCCGCTTCAGACTTGGAACGAAGACTCGTCGTAATGGACTTGCATAACCTATGAATATCCCTTCAATACTCTTCGGACCAAACTTTCCAAAAGGCTCTAGAACAGTACAGGGTGACTCAAACGGTTCAAGATACTTCAGATTTGGTTTGCGGTTATTGATCAACTCAAAGCACGTTTTGTTGAATTTCTTGACAGTAAGGACTCTATTGAGCGTATAGCATGCGGCGGACTTTGAATTAGCAAGCATTGTTCTGGCCGTTTCGATTAGTGTCCTGTTCTTTCTTTCAGCGACTCCATTCTGTTGCGGAGGGTACGAAGCACTAAACTCATGCAATATACCCCTTTCATCACAAAATTCTTCGATCTTGCTGTTCTTGAATTCAGTACCATTATCACTTCTGATTCTTTTGATACGCCTTTGGTACAGATTTTCAATTTTCTTGAACAACGCCATCAAACTGTCAAACGTCTCATCTTTCAATTTCAAGAATGATACCCACGAAAATCTGTAATAATCATCAGTAACCACAAGACAGTAGAGATCTCCTGTAATACTTTTAACATTCACAGGACCAAAAAGATCCATGTGAAGTGTCTCCAGAGGTCTTGAAACTGAATTGACTTGCTTTTTAGGGTGAGACTTTTTCTTCTGCTTACCTTTGATGCAGCTAATGCACTCCCCTTCCAGATGAAAACCTTTTACATGAACTCCAGTAACCAAATCATTCTGCACCAAGTGATTCATTTTTCTAAGATGTATATGACCCATTTTCTGGTGCCACAATTGTGATTCTTTCTCCGTTGCTCTAGACATAAAACAATGAGCCTGACCTGTGGTTGTCGTTGCTACACTCATATCCAACACGTACAGATCATTGACTCTTGGTGCCCTCATGATAATCCATTCCTCAGGAATAACAAATCCTGGCTTCAAGATCAAACATTCTTTGTCAGTAAAGTGAGTTGTATACATCCTGTCACAGATCTGCGAGATACTCAGCAGATTATTCTCCAGCTCAGCAATGTAGTTAACTCTTTCAAACGTAACAATCCCATTAGATAACGTTCCTTCACCAACAATTCTACCACCTTGATTGCCTGCGAATCCTACATAGCTCCATTGATATTTCTAACATCATACAACAAAGCTGTCTTCCCCGTCATGTGCCGAGAAGCTCCACTATCCATAATCTATCGTGAAACGGATCTCGAAAGCTCCTGCACACACCACAAACACTTTAGTTAGATTTTGATGCTACCCAAGCCTCTTTTGACTCAGGTAACTCAATTTTAATGTGAGATTTTGTTGTGTAAAGTGGCGGAAAATTTTTGTCATTCATTTTTAGGCTTTCTTCAGACCCAACCTCAACCTTTTTATATAAGAAAAACTCATCTTTTTGAGGTTGACCAGATGGTTGGTCTTTCTTTTGAACATCTTTCTTTTTAGAATTTTGCGTTTCTTTCTCAAGTTTCACATAATAATCCAAAGGAACATTCATCTTTACCGGTGTGGTAGAAGATGATTGTTTTTCCATCTCAGAAACCTTTGGTTTTGGAACACTTATTTTCTTTTCAACAACTTTTGGCTTCCATGTTTGTTGAGGTGACGCAACCCGCTTGTAAAACTTGTCGTTTTTAGTTACCACATTTTAGCAGGTTCAGTTTTAATTTTAAGGTTTCCATTTTTCAAGATCTTTTTCTCAACAATCAATGGAGCTTTTCCCTTCACATCAACTTTCTCTTTCTGAATCTTCATAACTTCAGTCTTAGGCTTCAAGTTGGTACACTTTCGTGCAATATGTCCAACTTGATTACATTTGAAGCATGTTCGAGTGTCAACTACTCGACTTGTGCCTTCGGATTGAGGATGTGAAGCCTTTTTCTCAAAGAACTCTTTGTTTGATTTCGAAAAAATCTTTGACTCTTCATCAGAAAGTGAACTTGAACTGTTCACAAACACTTTCTTCTCAACAAACTTCTTGTTTTGAGCATTTTTCTTTTGATAATTTTTACCACCCTGATAACCAACCGACCATCTGCTTCGATTGTTGTTATAAAAACGCGGTGGAACAATAGGCTTCTTGCAGTAAGCTTTATCTTTTTCAAAATTCATTTGTCTTTTTGTTTGGTTTAAACTTTTCACTTCAGACAAATCGATTTCAATTAATTTGAACACATTTGTCAATTTGGAAACATTTACATTCTCCAGTGGAAACTCAGAATCCGAATACAACTTATCCAATCCCGACATCTTGTACATGACAAGATTAGGTTCTTCATTTAAGTTGTTTTTGGACTTTTGTTTCGGAATGTATTTGTCCAAGAAACATTCATCTTCCTCAGTAGTGTCACTTTCAGATTTTAGAACATTCTCAACCACACTTTTTACCACTTCAGTTTGGACACTATCGTCATCGGAAGATGAAGTGAATGTGACATCAATCGTGTCCGGAAGTTTCACTTCATTATCATCTTCAAGATTAACCAACCCTGATTGCTTTTTCGAATAATTGTTTAAAACTGGTGGTGGAACTTGATGATAACCCACCCCGGTTCCATCTGAAAAGACATCTTCGCCAGCTTTGTTTTTCCCGATAGGTTTAGGAACAATGTGTTGCAAAACAAAGCTTGCGGAGTTGTAACTTTTTAGTTTCAACTGGATGCGTTCATTTTCAATTTCAGCTTCTTGAAATTTAAGCTTCAACTTTGCAATTTCATCCAGTTGCTGGTTGATTAACTCTTCTTTTACCCGAAGCACTCCCGGCAGATGATTGTTTTCCTTAATTGTTTTACTATTTCTGTCATCAGCATCTTTAACCGTTCGTTTAAGCTTCTCAAATTTTTCTGAAATCTGACGATTTTCAAGAACTAACTGTTCATTTTCTTTCCTAACTCTTTCTTTGTCAATTTTATCATTTTCAATTTTGTCAGTTAATTCTTTTAATCTGTCATTTAAAGCTTTCAACATTTTATCACGGTTAAGGATCTGATCCTCAAAACTTCTGACTCTAGCAGTCAGATCATCAACTTTCTTACCATTGAGATAAGTGATTGTACTATAAACTTTACACTCTTTGATGCAATTTTTGCAGTCAATGTCACCTTTAACTTTCTTACCTGACTCAGTCGTTGACGCATTTGAACTGAACTGGCTTTTAGACTCAGATACGGACTTAGAGTCTACCTCAAGTGCCTTAGCAGCCAGCACCTTGTCAGCCATCTTTCCCAAGTTTTCAACTGTCAACTCTTGTGTCGTATCAATGATTCCATCATCAACCTTCTTTGAATCTCTTTTTCTTTCTCTTCTTTCTCTTCTCCGCTTCCCCACCATTTTCTTTGCCAACCCTCTTCTTCTTCTTCAGCAAGTTGTTGAATTATGGTTTCAAGATCGAGCGTATTATAGTCAATAGCAATGTTTCCCATGGGGTCAAGATAACATTCTCTTTCTGGATCCCATCTTTTCGCTCTTTTTGCTTCAGTATAGATACCAGATATTCTGATCATTCTGTTTTGAGCTAACATCTTTCTGTGTCCATACTTCTCTTCTTCATTTCTGTTGTCTTTAAAAGGAACAAGTTCAACATACTTTGCCATAAAAGCATATCCAACCACATCTTCCTCTGGTAACAACTCGCTCCAGTCAAAACCTTCATCGTCATGAATCACAGCAAGAGCTCTGGATTTTTCTTTATTATCCTCAAGTTGTTTCATTCTTGGCGGTTCTAATTTATTCTGATGATAAATCGCTCTCTTGTAGTAATCTTCTTTGAACGGGTTCTTAGAATCATCAGCATAAGCATTTCTGCATTCACGCTTAAAGTGACCTTTCTGTTTACACTTGAAACACGTCACTTTAGACTTGTTAAAGCCTAACTTGGTAGATGGTCCACCAATAGACTTTCTTCCTGTTATCTCCATGAAACGTTGTGCCCTTCTCACTGCACAGGCCATACACCACCTTATGTCGATCAATTCCATCTCCTCAGGATCTATCTGATCGTAGTCTTCCTTTGTCAGGTTGGTGTTGCCTATCTTGCCTGCCACAAGGCATTCATACGACTCTAGCACAGAAGCTAAGAAAACCATCTATTGCTTTGCAGACTCCTCGCTGAAGTTTTGAGCGTTCTTTAAATCTACAACGATGTTGCATTGAAATAAGTTCTGTGCAGCTGATTGGTTTGAATTTGACGAAGAACCACTGTGAAATCCACTGCTTGAACTCTCTTTGCTAGATGTGTTGGAATTTTCAGCAGAAAAAGCTGTCTTGGGAGAAGTATTCTTTGGAATCATGCTTTTTGGATAATACAGCTCCAAGTTCTGTTGATATGACGAGTGATTGACTTTGTGTGTTTTCTTTATCTCCAGCTCGTGACTCTCTAGTCTTTCAATCAACAAATCAACTGTAAGATCCTCAGATTTGATCGTGTTCTTCAACATCAAGGCATAGTATTGCCAATCCATCTCATCTGGCAATGAGTCAAACAATTTGTCGACTAACTCTTCTTGAGAATATACAATCCCATGTCTCGCCAGCTCCAACTTCAGGTGCCCAAACCTCTCGATCATCTTACAAACTGATTCATTTTTTAAACAACCAAATAAATCAAACTCTTTTCTTAGCAGTTTCTTTTTATTTTTCACTATTTCTGCACTACCCAAACATTTCACTTCTAACTTTTTCCAAAGATCTTTAGCATTGTTGTACGTACTCGATCAAAGATATTATATCTTCTTGGACAGACTGAAACAGCAATGCGATGCACTTTTGCTCGGCAACAAACGCTTCTATTTCTTCAGTTGATGTCAAATTTTCACCATTTTTGCCTCCATCACTGTATCCATTCTTTAGACTTTTCCAGTTGGGATAAGCAAATGCCTTTAACCATTCTTCAAATTTCTTGGTCCACCGACTGTACTCTTCGATAGCCATTATCTTCGGGGGTTTGTTATATGTTCCGTATGCACTTTCCACACCTAAGGTATCCGATAAAGTTTTCTTTGCATTCGGCGTGTTCTCATTGGTGTTGCTAGAAGTATCATCTCCAGAGTTTCCAGCAAAGGCATACATATCACTAAACGGATTCATGAATAGATCATCCATCTTTCATGTACCTGAAAAATCAACAAACACTTAGAAAATTTTGAGATTTTGAAAAACAGCAAATCCAAGCGGAATCAGTTTGAAGCGGAATAGCTTCAAGCGGAATCAGCATAAATTTTCAAGCGGAAACAGCCTTTTCAAGTGAAATCTCTTATTTCGCTTGAACTTTCAAGCGGAATAAGGATTCAAGCGGAATAAGATACAATCTAATTTCGCTTAAAATTACACAAGTATTTCAAGCGGATTCAGTTTTTCGAGCGAAATCAGACACAATGTTCAAGCAAAATAAGCTTTTAAGGTGGTTTCGCTTGAAATTTTTCAAGCGGAATCTGATGATGTCAGCATTTTCGAACTGATTTTCAAGCAAAATAACTTTGTTTTATCTGATTTTGTTCGAATTAAGGTCCAAAACTCTCAGGGATTAGTTACCACTATGTTTTGCTTAATATATGTCAAAATCAGGCCATTTCAACCGCTGAATTATGTTCAAATCAGAAAAGAGAGGGTAGAAGTGTGAAAATCCGAAGAAATCAAGCTGAATTGGTATGAACTCCTCGTCCTGAGCTCTGATACCACTTGTTGGATCGTTCTGGTGACCCTAAACAATCAAGTTGAGCAGTTCATCATCATTTACTAAGGCGGAATCAAAGCAAACAATGTCAAACAGCTTGTTTCCTTTCAATTTCTTTTCTATTAATGATCTCTGAGCCTTTAAAATGATTTCTGACAAAAATCCGGCAGCACCTCGACTATATACAAATGACCTGATTCCGCTCGAACTGTTACAAATGACTCAACACTATACCTATTTATACTTGAGGTGATTCCGCTTGAAACACCCAAGCGGAACCTGATTCCGCTTCAACCAACTCAAGCGAAATCACTATGTATGTTCGAGCGGAATAACAATGTTTATGATTTCGCTTGAAATGACAACATGTCATTTCAAGCGGAATTACATGAAATAACCCACTTTTTGTTTTCCAAACCCTAATCTATCTTATCTAGACCTAAGACTCGATTAAGACGTAGTTAACAGACATTCAATGCACCAACATAGGATTCTTGGAATCAAGCTAGGATGATGCTAAGAAACTCATCTAGATAATTAAGTTTTTGATTAATATTTGAGACTTGATGTACTTTGATACTTTGTGATGGTTGTTTGGTTTTAGACAATATTTGAATCAATCTAATTTATAATGAAACTATTTAGTGTTGTGGAATCTCATGAGCAATCTGAACGCTTAGTGCTCGCACCCCGATGTTTCCGCCATCGGTTGAGGTGTGACAGATTGGTATCTGTAGGATCGTTGTGTGACCCGAATGAGTTGATCAGAAGAGTTGTTTATCCGAATCGAAGGCGGAATCAATGAAACGGACGCCCGATGTAATTATAATGTCTCTATAATTGATCTGATAGAATTACAGCACCTGGAGACAATTCGGCAGTACTTCGTTACCGAACACAAGATCTAATTTCGCTTGGAATGACAACCTAGTGCTCCCCTATTTATAATGGAGGTGATTTCGCTTGAAACAACCAAGTCACTTTCAAGCGGAATCAAGACTTTCTTGATTTCGCTTGAAATGGTCTTGACAGTTTCAAGCGGAATCAGCATTAAATCCACTAAAATCAGTTTCTAGCAACTCGAGCACTGGTTATCCTATCCTATCTCATTACATGACTCGATACAAGACGAAGTCAATAGACATACTGCACTAACAGACTCCCCCTTGGATATTGACGAAGTCTTCAGTGTCGAGTCTCTATCATGACACATCTTCACTCTTGATCAGTCTTCATGTTCTTTCCAAATTGTCTAACACTGTAAGCATCTATCAATCTTTATCTTTTCTTCACAGGTTCAGAATCTCATCCTGGCTCTATCTTTATCATTCTACCAGAATCTGACTCTGGCTCTTGCTTTATCAGTTTCTTCAGGCTCCCCCTTTCATCAAGCTTCCGTGCTTTAGGGATCGACACCTAGCTTTCCAGTTACAAGCTCCCCCTTGCTTTGAGCTCGTCTTCAGACTCCCCCTTAGACTATGCTTTCGGGATCGTAGTCTGGTACAATATCTGCAACACTCATACGTTTATAAGTAACAACATTTTAGACTTCCGGAAATCGTAATCTGGCTCTTTCAATTTCTAAATCACTCCCCCTATCAACAATCTTTACAGATTTGGTAGTGTTAAGTATCCAAAATCCCTCACAGTTAATCATCCAAGTCCAAACTAATGACCTTGGAGATATAACAAAATGTTTTTGATTTTTGATTAAAAATCAAGTTTCAAATTAATGAGCTTGTTTTATTTTCAGAAACACAATCAGCTTATTAAGATTTTGAAACTCAGCATCTCAGACATCAGTTGTCGAAAATAAAGCAGAATCAAAAATCTTTTTGTATTTTCTGAAAACATAAAGCAATAAAGAAATATTTACAAACATATTTACAGACAATATTTTTGTTTGAGTTTGCATCAGAGGATCATATCAGTTTATGACAAATCACTAGTACCGTTGAGCTTTAAATCATTTTAAGTTCTAAACAATTCACTTAGATTGTCAGTATACTTGTCCACTTAAATTTTCACACAAAGTTCAATTGTTTCGAGATACGGATTTAATGTCTTAAGAACTTAAACTCATTCATGTGTCCCACCTCTTAAATATACTCCCGTATCCAGATCCCAATATTCAGTCTTACAGGTGAGTATACCACAGATGATATCTGTAAAAGGGTTAGATGCGAAACCGTGAGAGCTCAGGTCAGAACTTCCGTTCAGCAGAGAGATGACGGTTCGACTCTAGTTGTGTCCCCTTTAGAGGATCTTTTGCTTCAACAGCACATGATTAGCATTTTTCAATGTTTCATCATTTTTTATGCTGAGTGCGATGCTATATTTCAAGCAAGCAGAAAGTATTATACAGGGACTAGGCCATTGCTTCTGCCAAATCAGAAGTCCCGAGATAATACCCCAGATATCACTGAGTATAAAGACCAAGTATCTCAGAAAGAGGGACCTTTCAAACAAGATTTCGGGGGTTACCCATATATCCGAGAGATGTTCCCCACGATATAAGCAAGATTGAAATTTAGGTTTATATCTCGAACACAATCTACTAAAAGTGCAAAAACCTACTGACACATCATCAGTGAGACCGTTTATCACATTTAAACATTCCATTTCTTTAGCATACTATGATTGTCTACTGATGTACTATCATTTCCTCTTTTTACACAAAACTCGAATTTTTGAATTTTATCATGTTTTTGGCCTTTTCAAATTTTCTAATGTTTTTGGATTTTCTGACAATTTTTCTCCCCCTAAAATGCAAAATCATTAAAAGAAAATTTGACAAACCGACACTGATAGCTTTATCTCGCCATCCATCTTCTGCTAACTGTGAACCATTTTGCACGAAAAGCAGTAAATACCCCCATGATTTACAACACACTGATTTTTACAGTTTGAAAACCGTTTTTCAATCTTGTGAAATTAATCATGTTTGTTCCGCTGTGAGGGTTTCGGCATATTCAATCAACACATATTTTTGTAATTTTCTATTTTTTTTTGAGAAAAATTAAAAACAAACATATTTTTGGTTTTTAATTTTTTTTTCAATTTTTAGGGTTTTTGAAATATGGTTTATTTATATACAGAAAGAAAATAAACTCCCTGTTTCACCCAACACAGGATTCAGCAGCCTCTTCCTCCTTTCCATGTGCCAGGCTGTTCCAGTTTTCATTCTCACAATCTTTGGTTTTGTTGAGCACCTGACTCAATTACTTGAACAATTTAGCCCAGGTCTGTTGGACCTTAGGAATTTCAACACAATATGTATCATGCAGTTTCGGAAAATTTTTGTCATCAAAGACTTTTTCATCTTTAATTTCAACTTTCTCATCTTTTACCGAAGTCACTTGTTTCTTAGCAGACCATGATTGACCTTTCGGTGTACCTCTTTTATAAAAATGTGTATCTTTTTGATCACTTTGATTTTGAACAACAACTTTTGGTTTCCAAAACTCTTGGGGTTTTGTCATATCAACTAATGTTTTCCGACTTTGTGTTGTTCTTAATCTGGGTGTGTGAGAATTCCAGGTCTATCTTGAATCGAACCTGTTCGGGTTTGATTTCCAATTTTGATTTGAAGCAAACTTGTTTGTATTGTACCTCCAAGTTTGTTTCGAATCAAATCTGGTGAACCTTTGTCTCACATTCTCAGATCTCAGTTTTTCCACATTTTCTGACTTCTTTTCCAATTCAACATCAATAGGTTTCAGATTTGGACATTTTCGTGCAAGATGTCCAATTTGATCACATTTGAAACATGTTCTTTTGGACACATCTTTGACATGTGGTTGTTGCTTTTTCTTTTGAGCTAAGAACTCGTCATTAGACTGTCTTCTAAATTATAGTTCTTTCTCTTCTTCAGATGTTGTTCCATGAACAAAATTCATCTTTGTTTGAGAACTTGGAACTTCATTTCGTTTCCAACTTTGTTTCTTCTTATAACCCAACCCAGCCTTCATTTTTTTCTTCTTGAAACCCGGTTTGTTATAAAAAGTTTTGTGACCTTTTCCAGCAAACTTTGAAATTTCAGATTTTTCAATTTCAACCATTTTGAAAACTTTGTCAATCTTTTCTGAAATCACATTCTGAATTGGGAATACAACATCTAAGAATAATTTGTCTGATCCAATCATGGTATAAACCAATCCTTTTGAATCTTCATTCAAATTTTTCTCGGATTTTCTGTTTTTCAGATATCCATCATGAAAATTACCTTCATTTTCATCATGTGATTCAGATTTACCTGTATCTACTGACTCTTCTTTCAACACACTTTCAACGACTTTACCTACCACCTCTGAATCACTAGAATCATCAGATTTGGAATAGGTTACGTCAATGTTGTCTGGCAATTGATCTACCATGTTGAAAGCTTTTTCGACCTTTTCATCATCATAAAATGCAAACTTTTCCGGTGGTGGAACTTGATGAAACTCTGAGCCAATGCCTTTCTTGTTTTGCTCAGACTCACCATCTCCCGGTTTTATATTGAAAATTCTTTCAAGCACATATGACGACACATGATAACTTTTTAACTTGTTGTTGTCCTGTTCTAAATCAGCAATCTGTCGCTTTAGCTTAGCAACATCCTCAATATAGGAATTAACAACACCTTTTTTATTTCATACATTCGTTTAAGCTCTTTAGTTGTTTCAGATAAATAATTCATTCTTGATTGAGCAAATTTCATTTCATCCTTCACTTTTTCATATGATTCTTTTGTAATGTGATATACCAGTTTTATTGAATCATATTCTTTCTTCATTTCTTGACAAACAATTTCCTTTTGGTCACATTCTTCTGTCTTTTTCAAAACATTTTCATTCAAAATCTCATTTTCTTTTTCTAATTTTTTACATTTTTCTGAAAGTTTTTCATCATTTTCTTTTAACACTTTTTCATTTTCTAGCATTTCTTTGTATTTTTCTTTGAAAATGTTTTTGATTTTTGTGAATTCAAGATCTCTTGTTCTGAACTTCTCATCTTTTTCAGTACAAGCTCTGCATGTTTCCATGCATTTCTTGCACTGTTCAATCGGTTTTAAGATTTCAGAATCAGAATTTACCTCAGTCAAACTTTCAGTTTTCTTCTCATCTTCTCCAACTTGCTGTTTTTCAGTAACAGCTTTCTCAACTTCTTCATTCACCTCAACTTTTTCTTCAATCTTTTCTATGTCAACAACTTTCGAATCTTCCTCTTTCTCAACTTTGATTTCCTTCACAACCTCAACTTCAACAGCTTCAGCTTTAACCTCTTCAGCAGTTTTCTTCAGATTGTTTACCATCTCTTCAACATTCTTCTTCATTCTCTCTTCATCCCTCTTTCTCGGACACGATGTCATTGCATATCTGATTTCCTTTTCATGCCTTTTTACATATGTGTCATCTTTTAACACATTTCTATAATATTCAGTCGATGAAGGAATTATGAGAAGAACATCTTTAAAGATTATATCTTTCTTCGGAACAACTGGTTCACCTTCTCTGTTGAAGTAGCACTCTCTCTTCTTATCCCATCTCTTATTGCTGACAGCACTCTCATACTCTTCTTGCATCTCATCCATTTTGTTCCAAGCAATGTTTCTTTCTCTGTAAGTTTTCTCATTCAAAATCTCTTCTCTGGTTTTCTCTTTGACCTCATCAACAACATTTTCTTCTTTGTTTTCATTTTTGATTTCTGCAACAAGAACATGATGTTGATTTTTTGAAGGTTTTCTGCCATGACCTGTCACAGGACGATCTTCTTCTGGAAGAACCCGACTCCAGTCAAAACCTTCGTCATCATGAATTACAAAACAAGCTCTTTGTGACACCTGTGTCACCACGAACACCAAACAAATGCCAAACCAATGAAATATTGTGTTTCATACTTGGGATTTGTATAAATATGTGTATCTTTTGCACATATCAATTCTTGTTCAATTCCGAGCTTTAAATCGCTTTCTGGAAAGTTATACGCGCACTCGTGCGTAAACGTAATCAGTTTAACGCGACAAACACTCCGGAATAGTGAAATAGGCTTAACATACCTTAAATGACCTTTACATAACTTAGAAATAAGTTTTGGAAGGTTTGGTATGGCAAAAACAAGTTTATTCGATCGCAGGGACTATTTGCGTCAAACTGCGAAACTTTACCGATTCGTAAGGAAACGTACAGTCCGGAACTTGATCATAAGTTAAACATACCCCATATAACCTAAACATAGCTTAGAAATAAGCTTTGAGTGGTTTGGTGTGCGACAATATGCTTACATGATCTTACAGGGGCTAAAAGTGTCAAAAACGGCGTAAGTTTGCATTTTCGCGCATATCTTACGTTTTGGCCACATCTGGACATCCAAAATTTTTGTACACACTAAAATATTATTATTTTAGTGATTGGCATGCAAAAATACCATTCGTTGCTTAATTTGGTTTGTTTTCGCGTCCGTTTGAGTTTCATTGTAATTTAACGAACAACGCGACCATATGACCAAAAGAGCCGACATCCGAGAGTTTTCCGAGCACATTTTGAGTCCTCTAAACCTTATTGACCTTGTAGTGCCTTGAAAATGGCTTAACGGGGGTCAAAAGGGCCTGAAATGAGCTTAAACCAAGTGCAGGGACCTGAACTGTCAATTTTGAAACTTTTGCTTATCTGGGGAGGCCAGGCGGGGCGCGTAAGGATCCTCACCAACAAGTATAAATAGCCAAGCCTTTACACTCATTCTTTGCTCATTCCTCTATTCTCTTCTCTATCTCTGATTTGGGAGCTCTCTCTCAAGCATTTGGAAGCTTTTTCTTTGTATAAAAGATAGCAAGGACCTTTGATGTGTGTAAAATGCAACATATAAAACACATCAATTAAGGCATAAAACTAACCCTTTTTAAGTACTAATGTTGGAAAAAGAGTGTTTTTGTCTTCCTTTTGTATTTTCAGGATGAAATGAGCTCAAAATCACAAAAGAAGCAAAAAGACCACTAATTCTACCATAAATACAAGAAAAGGAACAAAAGTGGACTGCCCGGACCCTCAACGGCACCTCCCAAGACAAAGAGAAGAAAACAGAGTCTGAACACGCCCCGTGTCCAGCGAACACGGGGGCGTGCCCAGGAAGCAGCAGAAAAGACAAACCAGTAGAAGCTTCCATTGCTCACCACGGGGCCGTGTCCAGCGAGCACGGGGGCGTGGTGAAAGTACAGCAGGCGCATTAATTGTAATTCGCAATTACAATTAATGAAGAG
Organism: Helianthus annuus; assembly: GCF_002127325.2. NCBI lineage: Eukaryota > Viridiplantae > Streptophyta > Magnoliopsida > Asterales > Asteraceae > Helianthus > Helianthus annuus. The sequence goes on from NC_035449.2 coordinate 42,784,220, forward strand.
AGAGAGTGTCAGACGGGCACGGGGCCGTGTCCAGCGGACACGGGGCCGTGTCCAGCGTTCTGTCCAGCCTATAAATAGAGGAGCTTGGTTTCATTCTCTCTCATCCCTTGGCACACCACCTCTCTCACACTTCATCCACCACCCACCACCACCATAACACCATCATCCACCACCATCATCCATTGTCCATCATAGAGTGTGTGAGTCGTCTTGGGATCCAAGATTGATCGTAAGAGTTCTTGACAATCAAGGCCATGTTTGCCTAAGTCTCTTACATCACTTGGTGAAGACAAGTGTTTAGTATAATACTTTTTATTTTTAATCTTTTGCACTTTTTATTTGGTTTTGTATTAATGACTTTAATAACTAGTTACTTATGTTGAAGGTGATCTTTCCTTATCGTTTGTCCGTGGTGTCTTGGCATTATTTTACTGTCTATATAAAATAAAAGATTTTCACCATTCATATCTCCACGGTCTATATGGAGGTATGTTGGCTACCTGGTCGGGGGTTAAGGGAACGGTTTGGTAAGGGTCTTGCCCTTGTTCAGCGTTTAGAGGTCCTGCTTGGGACCTGGGTCAAATTTAGTAGGATCTCCTTCAATGCCCATAGGTATTGGATGGCGGGGATCCAAACTCTTTGACCCCCTCATAAGCTAACTACTATTAATACTATAACCCGGCTATTTAGGACTGTATCCCTGCTGACTCAGACTACTTAGCCGAGGGTAACGTCACCGCCAAAAGCGGGGCCTACCACAATTTGCATTAATAACTTAATTCATTATCTTTCAATAATCCGACCCTTTAGGATTGTATCCTTGCTGACTCAAACTACTGGGTTGAGGGTAACGTCGCCTTCAAAAGAGGGGCCTACTACAATAACTAAGATAATCTCTTAAACAAGTGCAAAAGTGCGAAAATAATCAAAGGTTATACTAATACACGCGTCGGATCCAAGTGATTCATCTTGTCTATCTGTTTTTATTTTATTTTATTTTTCAGCATTTAGTTAGTTTTTATTTTTCTTAGTTTAAATCATTTTTTCTAACCTTTTGATTTGATTAGACGTTGAGGATAAACCGGTATTAAAAGCTCTTGTGTCCTTGGACGACCTCGGTATCTTACCAACACTATACTACGTCCACGATGGGTGCACTTGCCCATATGTGTGTTTAGTGTTAGTAAATATCGTGTTTTATAAATTTAAAACTTGGCAAAAAGTGTAAAAAGGGCTTAATTAAACATCTAAATTATATACACACCGACACACATCAAGTTTTTGGCGCCGCTGCCGGGGACATAAGGATTTTAAGAAAGCTTAAAATCGACGGCCTAATCAGTTTTTCAAAACCTTTTCAAAACGCGCGCATTTTTCTGCATTTTAGTTTAGTTTTTGCATTTACAGTAGCCTGAACACGGGGCCGTGCTCGCTGAACACGCCCCCGTGCTGCATATTTTAGAGTAGATACCCAGATACAGAGTCTGACCACGGGGCCGTGCTCGCTGAACACGCCCCCGTGCTCAACGTGACCAGTAGATTTAATTAAAACGCCCAGATACAGACCCTGAACACGGGGCCGTGTTCACCCAACACGGGGCCGTGTCCAGCTTCTGTTTCCGTCTTATTTTTGTTTTCTGGTCCCGAGACTCAGTTGTGATCTGTTGAGTGATTCCTATGGATCAATACTCAAGAGGTTACAACTACACCTATGATGAGGATGATTATAGAGGTAATTATTGCACTAATTGTCGTAACGCACGCTCGGTTCAATATGATACTTCATATCAACCATCCAATTCATACAACCATTATGAGGAGCCCAGGTACGATCCATCAACTTCATACACACCCTATGAAGACCCAAGGTATGAACCTCCTCCCTCATACTCATATTTTGACGAACCAAGGTATGAGCCTCCATACTCATACTTTGAGGACTCAAGATATGAGCCACCACCTTCATACTCTTATTATGAGGAACCATGGCGTGAACAACCCACCTCATATGAGTACTATGAAGAACAAAGTTTCGACCCTTATCCATCATACACTTACAATGAAGAAGAATGGTGCGAACCATCTACTTCATATGAGTACTATGAGGAACCAAGGATCGAACAACCGGATTCAAGCTTTGAGGATCCGAATTCTTTTAATCTCACCGAAGTAACTAATAGGATAATAGAACAACTTAAAACTATCGAACGTTGCATAAAAGAATCTCGCGCAAGGGAAGAGGAATCCCGCGCAAGAGAAGAATTAAAAAACGATGATAACGTAGAGATAGTTGAAAGTGTAAAAATGGAAGAACAAGAAAGTGAAAAACTGACACATGAGTTAAACAACGAAAAAGGTGAGTCCGATAATGTTAAAATTCAAGAAGAGTCTAATTTTGAGGAAATTATTCTCTTGTCACCTACTTTCGAAAATCATTGTTTAATAACCCCTCATGCCAAGTTTTTAAAAGAGTTAAACACTAATACTAAAATCAATGACTTAGTAAGTGTTAAGTTAACTAATGATCAAACCTCGCTAATAAAAGAAGATCCTTTTGAAATTAACATTACACCGGTTCCGTGTTTTTTTCAAAATTCGTTTATTAGTAATATCACTATTGATAAAGATCTTTGTGTTAACATAATGCCTAACTACATTTTTGAAAAGTTAAGTATTAGTGATTTTACTCCACTTCAAATACCCATTTTTCTATCCGACCGAAAAGTAATGAAATCAATCGGTGTAGTTGAAGATGTTTTGGTTCAAACAAATCAAATGGTAATCCCAACCGACTTCGTCATCTTAGATGATGCCCCCTAGTCTTGGGAAAACCTTTTGTACAAACTCACAAAGCTTTGAAAAACCGGAAATTCAACAATCTACCTCTTCAATTAGGGGCATTCAAAAGGAGCATAGATCTTGAGCGCTCAATGAAATATCCTTTTGGCAACAATGACCCCCTAATTGAAGATGAAGCTGAACCACCCGATACAATCAACGAAGAAGACCACTTTGTCGATGAAGAGGTAGCCATAGAACAAACTTTTAAAGTTCTTGATCTAGATGAGCCGCAAAATAAGGTGTCTCCTAAAGACCCACCCATTGAGCTCAAAGAACTTCCTAAAGGTTTGGAATATGCTTTTCTAGGCAAAGATGGTAGTTTACCTGTAATTATTTCGTCTAAATTAAGTAGCATAGAAAAAGAAAAATTAGTTAACCTACTTAAAAAACACAAAAATGCGATCGCTTGGAAGCTTGTAGATATCAAAGGAATAAGTCCTTCCATGTGCACGCACAAAATTTTAATGAATGATGACTACAAAACGGTGATTCAACCACAACGAAGAGTGAACCCCAATGTTCAAGAAGTGGTTAAAAATGAAGTCATCAAACTACTCGACGCCGGACTAATCTACCCTATCTCCGATAGCCCGTGGGTAAGTCCCGTCCAAGTAGTCCCAAAGAAAGGAGGTATGACGGTGATAACTAACGAGAAGAATGAATTAATACCCACGAGAACCGTCACAGGATGGAGAGTCTGTATAGATTATAGGAGATTAAATGAAGCAACAAGGAAAGACCACTTTCCTTTACCCTTCATTGATCAAATGTTAGAAAGATTATCCGGTCATAAATTTTATTGTTTCTTAGATGGTTTTTCAGGTTACTTTCAAATACCGATAGCACCAGAAGACCAAGAAAAAACAACTTTCACATGCCCCTACGGAACTTTTGCATATCGACGCATGCCATTCGGTCTATGTAATGCACCTGCAACATTCCAACGTTGTATGGTCGCCATTTTCCATGATATGATTGAAAAAACCATGGAAGTCTTCATGGATGACTTTTCCATCTTTGGAGACTCATATGATCAATGCCTCGATAATCTTGAACGAATGCTATCCCGATGTGAGGAGACTAACCTCGCCCTTAACTGGGAAAAATGCCATTTCATGGTAACAGAGGGAATAGTACTCGGGCACAAAATCTCAAGCGAAGGAATGGAAGTTGATCGAGCAAAAATAGAGACTATTTCTCGATTACCTCCTCCATCCTCCGTGAGAGCAATCAGAAGTTTCCTAGGGCATGCCGGATTCTATAGAAGGTTTATCAAGGACTTTTCAAAAATTTCAAGACCTCTAACAAAATTGCTTGAAAAAGATGCACCCTTCATCTTTGACAAGGAATGCAATCAAGCATTTCTAACCCTCAAGGAAATGCTAGTCAATGCACCTATCATGATAGCGCCAGATTGGAAATTTCCTTTCGAAATCATGTGCGATGCAAGCGACTTTGCTGTTGGAGCAGTCTTGGGACAAAGAAAAGAAAAACATTTCCACCCAATTTATTATGCTAGTAAAACTCTTAATGATGCACAGGAAAATTATACAACTACGGAAAAAGAGTTACTAGCGGTGGTATTTGCTTTTGATAAATTTCGTTCGTATCTTGTTCTTTCTAAAACAATAGTTTATACAGACCATGCAGCCATCAGGTACCTCTTCAAGAAACAAGACGCAAAACCTCGTTTGATAAGGTGGATTCTACTCCTCCAAGAATTCGACATTGAAATCAAGGACAAAAGCGGAGCAGAAAACACTGCTGCAGATCATCTCTCACGCTTAGAAGACCCAGCTTTGGAGACAACCAGGGACGAGCAAATCAACGAAAAATTTCCCACGGAGTCCCTGGAAATGATGGAAAGCAGACAAGAACCATGGTATGCCGACTACGCTAATTTCTTAGCCAGCGGTATAGTCACCAAAGGATGGCCACATCATCAAAGAAAAAAATTCTTTGCTGATGTAAAGCATTACTTTTGGGAAGACCCCTATCTTTTCAAAATGTGTGCCGACCAACTCATCCGAAGGTGTGTCCATGGTAATGAAGCACGAAGAATACTCCGTCATTGTCATGAAGGTCCATACGGAGGACATCATGGTGCCGCAAGTACCGCAAGAAAGGTATTTGATTCGGGATTTTACTGGCCAACCATTTACAAGGATGCACAAAACCTTGTAAAGACATGTGATGCCTGCCAAAGATCAGGTAATATTTCTTCCAAAAACGAAATGCCTCAAAATGGCATTCTCGTTTGTGAAATCTTTGATGTGTGGGGACTCGATTTCATGGGACCCTTCCCACCTTCAAAGGGAAACAAATATATACTTGTGGCAGTCGATTACTTGTCTAAATGGGCAGAGGCCGAGGCTCTTCCAACAAATGATGGAAGAGTAGTGGTAAAATTCCTGAAAAAGTTGTTCTCTCATTTCGGGACACCAAAAGCATTAATAAGTGATAGAGGTACCCATTTTTGCAATTATCAACTCGAAAAAATATTAACAAGGTATGGGGTCTATCACCGGGTCTCGACAGCATATCATCCTCAAACAAATGGGCAAGCCGAAGTGACTAATCGAGGTTTAAAACGAATACTTGAAAAAACCGTAGGAATAAATAAAAAAGAATGGGCTGACAAACTAGACGACGCTTTATGGGCTTTTCGAACTGCTTATAAAACCACTATAGGCACAACCCCATATAAACTCGTCTATGGAAAAAGTTGTCACTTGCCAGTAGAAATCGCTCACAAAGCCTACTGGGCAATAAAAAACGTAAACTTAGACTTAGAAGTTGCCGGTAAAAATCGATTTTGTCAAATAAACGAATTAGAAGAACTTAGGAATTATGCATATTCTAACTCCGAAATTTATAAAGAAAGAATGAAAAATTTGCATGATAAATATATTAAATCTAATGAATTTCAGGTTGGAGACCAAGTTCTATTGTTTAATTCGCGACTTCGATTGTTTCCTGGTAAGTTAAAGTCTAGGTGGTCGGGACCTTTTTCAGTCACCCATGTTTTTCCACACGGTGCAGTAGAAATTAAAACTCGAAATGGGACACCATTTAAAGTCAATGGCCAACGGCTGAAACTCTACAGAGGATCCATTGAGGATGAGGAAGAGGAAATCGCACTTCAAACGGTCAATGAATAAACTCGTACCCGACATGTTACAGGTAAGTGTACGTTCAAAACCGGTAAAATCGTCTAACCATTTTTCGGAAATAAGGGGCGTGCACACGAACACATATCGTAAAAAAAAAAAATTATTTTTTTTCAAAAACTTCACCCGGCACGGGGCCGTGTCCGCTGGACACGGGGCCGTGTCGAGGCGACTGTCGGGATAAAACCCTCTTTTTCTATCAGTTACACCATTCCACACGCCCCGTTTCGCCGAAAACTCTCTGGTTAGAGGCGATTTTCTGCAGATTTCGAACGTCACCACCGAACCTAACAACGTCAAGGTATGATTCTATCCTTCTTAGTAGTTAGATTAGTTACTTGCATGTAGTTAAAACATCAAAAATTGGGGGAAATCTAGGGTTCTTCATGTTCATCCGGATCGAACTCAAAATTTTTGATGAAAATTGTTAGTAGTAGTTTAGAGTAGAGTAGTAGGAAGTAAATAGCCATGTATTGTTGATAGATTCGTCCGATTTCCAACTAAAAACACAAACCCTTGTTCTTGAACCGAAAAACACGAAATTGAAAGGGTAAATGATTTGTTTTTGGAAAAATGACACTTAGGGTTTCATTTTCGGGGGAAACCGCTGCTACTAGGCTAAAAATTTTCAGGTTTTCGAAACCGGGACGAAAAAATGAAAATTAGGTGTTACAAACGCCTGGACACGGGGCCGTGTCCGCTGAACACGAGGCCGTGTCCAGCCCACTGTTTGCAGTTTTCAACCTGAGTTTCCATGTTTCGCACTAACTTTTGCTGTATTCTTTTCAGATGTCTAGATTCACACGGTTTAATGCCAGCGAACTTGACGCCAGGGCTCGCTACGAGGTCCTACAAACAAGGCCCGAAGAGTATCCAAGGCGGGCATGTACTGATTTGCTGACAATGGTAAACCAACTGGACCGCTTCAACAACATAGTGACGGGTCCGCTGCACGTCGCATTGACTGCCCGACTTCGGTCGGTCCATCAATGCACATTGGAGTTCTATAGCACGTTCGTCTTCAACTCGAGATGCGAACCGTTTGATCACGAGGCGGTCGAATTTCAATGTGGAGGTACGACCTATAGAACCTCCATGGCGCAGTTCGGATCCATCATTGGGCTGTACAAAGATGAAGAAGCGGGGAATGAAGAGAATACCGGGGGATTGCGAGACTTGGACGCGACTGAACGCCAAGCCGCATGGGCTCAAATCGGTGAGGGGATCTACAACCCAAGCAGCACAAAGAGCACCAAACTGAGGGACTCGTTATACCGCTACATCCACAGGCTCCTCACGTACTCGTTGAGCCAACGCCATGACAGTAGTGGCGTTGTTGGGTTAAAAGATTTGGTTGTCCTTCACTGCATCCACAACCGGAAGCCTCTCGATGTTCCTTACCTCCTACTGCGGAACATGCACTTGAACCGCCTTGCCTCTGCTCCTACACCAATCTTCTTCGGGGGATGGGTGTACCGTCTTTTCAAGCATTTCACGAATATCCCAAAGTCCTTCGAAAGGAGTCCATGGTCGGGACGGGTTGATTATCATATCTGCCGAGCCATGAACTTGCTCTATGAAGCGGAGGACGGGACGGTGAGCTTTCAGAGGACACAAGGCTACGCATGGAACCCGCAAGAGGCTCTAGTTCTTCATGCACCACCTCCACATTATCAATACCCTCCCCAAGGCGATCCGGGTCAATCCTCCTCTCAAGGAGGCGGTTTTCCTAATTTCCAAAGTTTACATGATCTTTTGCAGGAAAACCTCATGTGCACCAGGAACACCTACAACCTCGCCAACAACACACACCTCCGGGTTGGAGCTATCGAACGCAGCGTCAACGATATACAAGATGATATTGGTAGCATCCGGGAGTACATGGCGAGGCAGGGAGGCGGAGGTGGAGATAGTGATGAAGATATGGAGTAGGAGGCTGGGAGGAGCAAGGGGCTAGCTGGTGATGAGCCCACAGGTTTGATTACCCTTCTTATCCATCAAACAATTCATGGCCTGCGTGCCATTTGTCGAACAATTTACTTTCCTTAACTACTTTTTATCTTTATTTTGTTTTTACTTTATGTTTGGATAATATTTGACAATGGTAAGTTAGGATGGTTTGTGCTTGGTTGGATGGTATTGAATAATTGAACAGGTGCAATGCAAGGGTTAGAGTGCTAAACATTAGCACTTGCAGCCCTAGGATGAACAAACCGGGAGAAAAACCTATTTTTGTGGCTAACAGACTGTCCACACGGGGACGTGTCCAGCCGACACGCCCCCGTGTCCATCTCCCAGTTCTGCTGTTTGGCTACTGACCTGCAGATTTTTGCCGGACACGTGGCCGTGTTCACCCAACACGCCCCCATGTCCACCCTCTGTAAGTTTTTCGTTACTGGCAGTTCACCACGGGGCCGTGTCCAATGGACACGGGGCCGTGTCCAGAGTGCCAGTAACACAAATCTTTGTTTTTAAACACACTTTTTCACATACTAATCAACCAAAAACTTTATTTTTGGACACATTGAGGACAATGTGTAATTTAAGTGTGGGGGGGATGCTAAAACCTTGAAATTTTGCAAAATCCTAAAACAAGCCTTACACAAAACTCTATTGGAACCGCTAAACACCCCAAATTTTTTCAAAAACTTTTTCATTTTTTTTATTTACTTGTCTTAGTTTAAGTTGGGAATAACAAGTTCTAAAAAGGTTATATTTTTACAAATTTACAACCGATAGCGTCGTGATAAAAAGAACTAACATAAGAAAATTATGAAACGGTATAACAAGTCTAGTTAAAAATTCGATTATATATGCTTGGTCACATTAAAAACCCATTCCCACAAAAGTGAGTTTTGAGCCTTTATTGAGCATAAAAATACACATATTTAGATTAAATGCTCATTTTTTTTCGTTTCTTGTGTGAATAGCCGCTCGGTCCTTACAAATCTAGAACTTGCCACGACGATACATTCCCGGTCCTTACCAACTTAAACCCAAGTAAGTAAATGATGGAGGCATTAGGACTAACTATTTTTCTTTCAAAACCATTATTTTTCATTTTTTTTACCTACCCAAAAATCCCCCTAGAAAACCCTTTGAGCCTAAACCTTTCATTTCATTACCCCCAAAACTAATTTTTTTTTTTACCCACCAAAAACCTTTTTCATTTTTCACCTTTATTTTAGTAACAAGCTCGGTTATTCATAAACATACCCTTTATGTGACAAAAAAAAAAAAATTTTGAATAATGAAGTCAAAAACAAACAAAAGCTACAAAAGCTTGTTTGGAGAAATACTTCAAAAATAAATGTCACTAGAAACAAGGTATTTTACGAAAACCGACACTTGTTACGATTTTCGCCCTTTTTACTAACCACTAACCAACCACCCACCTTTAAACCCAAGCCTTCACCCCAAAAGTCCTCTTGATATTTACAAAGGTAAAAAGTTAAAAAGGAGGAGGATTGATCGCTTGGCAAGCCTATGGAAAACGTAAGTCCGTGCCGCTCTCGAGTGATTCACTTAAATATACACCTTCGGCCGAGTGTTGAGTGATCTCCCGTGAGGTATGTGAACTTGTATATAAATGGAATTTTAATAAGGCATGTTATGCCAAAATAAGTAGTTTATCTTATGAAAAGTTCAAAATAAATCATAACGAATAGGATTGTAAATAAAATAAAAATAAAACCTATAAAAACCTTGGATTCCCGACACTCTAGGACAAGCTAAAAACTTCTCTTCTACCTATTCCATTTGGGAGTGTAAGCCACATTAAAAGAGTTTTGCTTGAGGACAAGCAAAAGTTCAAGTGTGGGGGTATTTGATGTGTGTAAAATGCAACATATAAAACACATCAATTAAGGCATAAAACTAACCCTTTTTAAGTACTAATGTTGGAAAAAGAGTGTTTTTGTCTTCCTTTTGTATTTTCAGGATGAAATGAGCTCAAAATCACAAAAGAAGCAAAAAGACCACTAATTCTACCATAAATACAAGAAAAGGAACAAAAGTGGACTGCCCGGACCCTCAACGGCACCTCCCAAGACAAAGAGAAGAAAACAGAGTCTGAACACGCCCCGTGTCCAGCGAACACGGGGGCGTGCCCGGGAAGCAGCAGAAAAGACAAACCAGTAGAAGCTTCCATTGCTCACCACGGGGCCGTGTCCAGCGAGCCCGGGGGCGTGGTGAAAGTACAGCAGGCGCATTAATTGTAATTCGCAATTACAATTAATGAAGAGAGAGAGTGTCAGACGGGCACGGGGCCGTGTCCAGCGGACACGGGGCCGTGTCCAGCGTTCTGTCCATCCTATAAATAGAGGAGCTTGGTTTCATTCTCTCTCATCCCTTGGCACACCACCTCTCTCACACTTCATCCACCACCCACCACCACCATAACACCATCATCCACCACCATCATCCATTGTCCATCATAGAGTGTGTGAGTCGTCTCGGGATCCAAGATTGATCGTAAGAGTTCTTGACAATCAAGGCCATGTTTGCCTAAGTCTCTTACATCACTTGGTGAAGACAAGTGTTTAGTATAATACTTTTTATTTTTAATCTTTTGCACTTTTTATTTGGTTTTGTATTAATGACTTTAATAACTAGTTACTTATGTTGAAGGTGATCTTTCCTTATCGTTTGTCCGTGGTGTCTTGGCATTATTTTACTGTCTATATAAAATAAAAGATTTTCACCATTCATATCTCCACGGTCTATATGGAGGTATGTTGGCTACCTGGTCGGGGGTTAAGGGAACGGTTTGGTAAGGGTCTTGCCCTTGTTCAGCGTTTAGAGGTCCTGCTTGGGACCTGGGTCAAATTTAGTAGGATCTCCTTCAATGCCCATAGGTATTGGATGGCGGGGATCCAAACTCTTTGACCCCCTCATAAGCTAACTACTATTAATACTATAACCCGACTATTTAGGACTGTATCCCTGCTGACTCAGACTACTTAGCCGAGGGTAACGTCACCGCCAAAAGCGGGGCCTACCACAATTTGCATTAATAACTTAATTCATTATCTTTCAATAATCCGACCCTTTAGGATTGTATCCTTGCTGACTCAAACTACTGGGTTGAGGGTAACGTCGCCTTCAAAAGAGGGGCCTACTACAATAACTAAGATAATCTCTTAAACAAGTGCAAAAGTGCGAAAATAATCAAAGGTTATACTAATACACGCGTCGGATCCAAGTGATTCATCTTGTCTATCTGTTTTTATTTTATTTTATTTTTCAGCATTTAGTTAGTTTTTATTTTTCTTAGTTTAAATCATTTTTTCTAACCTTTTGATTTGATTAGACGTTGAGGATAAACCGGTATTAAAAGCTCTTGTGTCCTTGGACGACCTCGGTATCTTACCAACACTATACTACGTCCACGATGGGTGCACTTGCCCATATGTGTGTTTAGTGTTAGTAAATATCGTGTTTTATAAATTTAAAACTTGGCAAAAAGTGTAAAAAGGGCTTAATTAAACATCTAAATTATATATACACCGACACACATCAACCTTTAGTGAGCCTTCTTTCATTCTTTTATTGCTTTCCTAGTTTAAAAAGTCAAACAGTGTTTGACTTTCAGTTTGACCAGTCTTTGGTCAACGCAAAGTTCGGTTGAACTTTGCAACGTGATTGTAATCACGTTGGTTATAATCCTTAGTGATTATACCCGCTGATTACCACGTTAACCAGGTGTAGTGACGAGTCAAAGTTTCGGTCAAAATGCGTTTTAGCACGCATTTTGCCTCGGAACTACTTTTAGGTATCAAAACACTTTGTTTTGATACCAAATCAGTAGGTTAAACATGTTTTGACATGTTTAACTCGTCATTTTTAGTTTAGTGCTTGTTTAGGGTCGTGAGTTAAGCGGTCTAAACCACCGCTTAGACTTTCGAACCCGACCCGTTTGGTCAATCTTTAGGATCCGACCAAGCTTAGTTAGTGATCATAGTTGCATAGGGAATAACCACTGAGGTTATACCTTATGATCACATAGGATTGGTTAGTCGTATGCTAGTTAGCTTGTATGCCCATAGGAAATGACCAAAATGCCCTTTTGAAGCATAAATCCGTATTTTGACTATGTGAACATATTTTTGACATATAATCTGATTTAGTAATATGTTTAGGGATAATTGGGCATGTAAGACTTGACATAGCACATAGTTAACCATCCGAACATAGTTTTACGCAAACGACGCATTATAGTGGCTTACACTACCATAATGGGTCGAAATGGGTCAAAAGCACTTAGGTAGACTTCCAAATCAGAATGTTAGGTCTATTAATCATGCCATATGAGTTCCAATGCTCATTTGATTTATAGAACTTCATTCTATCCTATCTCCCGATTTAGGATCCGATTGTTTAACTTAGTGATTCCATACTAAGTGCCACTTGATTCCTTGATTTCCCGAGCTTTGTTAGGACACTTGATCAAGGATACTTGCAATCTCAAGTGAGTACATAGTCCCCTATTTTACTGTTTTCAATTGTTTTGGGGTGAAACATATATGCTTATCTGTTATTTTCCTGATTTTAAACTATATGATTACACCTGATTAATGCATATTCTTTTAATAAATTAAACGATTACCTATGGTTTAAACACTGATTTTCCAAAACTTATAAAACTAATTGTTGGATTGTACCTATTTTTATACATTCACCCAGCCGATTGGTAGTACGATATAGCGCTATAGGACTAGACACCCCATTCCTGTTGTATGGAATGTCAGAAACCAAATTTTAACCAAATAGAAATTGCCTTCGTGGTATTTCGTCTCCAAAGTGTAGTTTGATACACTAAGGCTTGATTAAATACCAAATCACACTTTCTTTGTATATGTTGATATACTACAAAAGTACAGTTTGATGTGCTCTCAAATGTGATCTACCAAAGTATATTTTGATATACTAAGTACAAAATCCAACATATGTTTTAACATACTACTTTGTTATTTACCAAAGCATAGTTTGATATGCTACTGTTTACCAAAGTATAGTTTGATATACTACCCACTTTGTTATTTTAAAATAAAGTATATTTTGATATACTATCCAAAGCATAGTTTGATATGCTACTGTATACCAAAGTATAGTTTGATATACTACCTACTTTGTTATTTCATAAACTAAAGTATAATTTGATATACTACCAAAGGCATAATTGATATGCTATTTTTAAATCAAAGCATAGTTGATATGCTATTTTCAAACCAAAGTATAATTTGATATACTACCAATACCTTTATCCTTAAACCAAAGTATATTTGAGATATACTACCAAAAGTATTATTTTAATTACTAAAGTATATTTCGATATACTATCCATTTAACTATTTCAAAACTAAAGTATACTTTGTTATACTATTTATGCAAACTTTTCAAAACCGAAGTATATTTTTGTCTATACTATAAACCCTTTTTCCAAAACGACACGTTTTCAGAAACAAAACTTTTACATTGGATTCATGGCTATTTTGAAAACATAAAACCTTTTTCCTCCATTATCCAAAGCCATGAATCTAATACATAAAATCCTATGTTACTCACAGGCATTTTTATGCTGACGTACCTATTTTTCATATATGTTTCAGGTACTGCTATGTAATGATTGTTGATGCATGCAACACATAGGATGGACTTGTGCCTTAGCGACTTTAAAACTGAGAAACAATTATTTGTATTTATCTGAATTGTACCAAAACATTGAGTTCAATAATTCAATAAAACAAAACGATTTAATCCATGGTTGTGAAACAATGATTCTGTTACAACACTCCCCGACGTTTCCGCCACGATTTGTTGTTTTACGTGGTCGGGGTGTGACACTCTTGATTTCTCTCTGGATTTATCTTCGATCATTTTCGGCTCTTCTCTACTTCGGTGGCAGATTGCCTTTCGGTAGTAATCATCATTGAACGGATGTTCATTTCCACCAACTGCAGAATTAGTGCATTCTCTCTTGAAATGACCTTTTTGCTTATATTTGAAGCAGATCACTTTGGACTTGTCAAATCCAAGTTTTGTTGACGCACCGCCTAACGATTGTTTCCCAGTAATCTCCATGTATCTTTGTGCTCTTCTGATGCAACTCGCTAAACACCAATGGATGTCAATGAGTTCCATTTCTTCCGGATCAATCTGGTCGTAGCCTTCTTTGGTTAACTCTGAGTTTCCAATTTTGCCAGCTACAAGACCTTCATATGCAGATGCAAGAAAGCTCATTTGCTGTTTAGCTGCATTGATGCTCCTTGCAGGAGAATTTTTCAATTTGAGAGCAATGTTGCACAATATCTACTCTGCTTCTTCAGAACTAGCTTTTGAAGCTGATGAATGATAACCCGGATCAAAACTTGATGAGCTCTTCTGTGGCTCTTTTGTCCTCTCACCACTGAATGCTGTCTTTGGTGAACTATCAGCTTTCACCGAAGGTAAACTTCCTTTGTAGTATAGGCCAACATTCTGTTGATGTGAAGAACAACTCATCTTGTTCCGTTTCTGCAATTCAAGCTCATGAGTTTCAATCTTTTCAAATAATGTATCAAGAGAAATTGTTTCATATAAAGCATCATTTTTCAAAATAAAAACAAATGTTTGCCATTGATCAGCTCGTGGTAACGCTTCTATGACTTTATCAATAATTTCCTCTCTTGTTTTCACAATCTCAAAACGTTCAAGTTCAATTTTTATGTGACAAAATCTTTCTATCATTTGCCTCACAGACTCTCCTTTAATGCTATCAAATAGATCGGATTCTTTCTTTAGCAAAGCAATTTTGTTCTTTTTAATCTGTTTGCCCCCTTAGCTTTAACTCGTAAAGCTTCCCAAACAGATTCCGATGACCCATCATGGTTAAGCAATGCAAAAATGTCATTTCTAAGTGTCGACTGGATTAAAGCAATCATTCTCTGTTCAGCTGCAAATTCGGATTTATCATCTTTGGATAACATTTTGAATGGAAGATCTTCTCCTTTATCATTCTTTGGTCTTTCATATCCAAATTCCATACAGAACCAGCTTTTATGCGCGTATGCTTTCGCCCAGTTAATGAAACGCTCTTTCCACCATGTATAATCTTCAATACTTTCAAGAGTTGGTGGCTTTGAGTGTGTTCCGTAGAAATTATCATGCTTGATGTTCTCATTGGTTGCTTTTGTGATGGTTTTTGGTGTAACGGTTGTAATCTCGGAAGACTCGGATGTAAACGCGTTGAAAAACGTGTTGTAGAATTCTTCAGCAATGGCTTGAAATTCTAGAATAACCTGGAGACAAACAGTCAAACAAACACAATCAGTACACACAATATCAAATAATCTGAAACAGACTGACACTCGGTTGACGTGAAATGATCTCGACACAAAATTTCACTTTGGAGCGAAATCAGAACTAATCCTCAAGCGGAATACTGGATTCAAGCGGAATCACGACTTGAAGCGAAATCAAATGGACTTTTCAAGCGAAATAGCTGTTTGAAGCGGAATACATGCTAATTTCAAGCGGAATAGCTGATTCAAGCGAAATTAACTGAACTTTTCAAGCGGAATTATAATGTTCGTTCAAGCGGAATCAGCTTTTTGGCCCATTTTTGTCACTTTTAGTTCGATTTTAAGTCTGAAACTCTCAAGGCTTTGTTAAAACATTGTTTCGCATGTACTGTGAAAAATTTAGTCCATTTTGACCGTGAAATCTTGTCCAATTGGAAAAAGAAGGTGTAGAAGTCAGAAAACTGATGATATCAAGCTAAACTCTTCCTCCTGAGCTCTAATACCACTTGTAGGATCGTTGTGTGACCCAAATGAGTCGATTAGAAGAGTTATTTATCTGAATCAAAGGCGGAATCAATGAAACGGACGCCCGATGTAATTATAATGTCTCTATTATTGATCTGATAGAATTACAGCACCTGGAGACAATTCGGCAGCACTTCGTTACCGAACACAAGATCTAATTTCGCTTGGAATGACAACCTAGTGCTCCCCTATTTATAATGGAGGTGATTTCGCTTGAAACAACTAAGTCATTTTCAAGCATAATCAGGACTTTCTTGATTTCGCTTGAAATGGTCTAGACAGTTTCAAGCGGAATCAGCATTAAATCCACTAAAACAAGTTTCTAGCAACTCAAGAACTGGTTATCCTATCCTATCTCATTACATGACTCAATACAAGATTAAGTCAATAGACTTACTGCACTAACAGTATTAGAGCCATAACTATAGGGAATTAGGATAAGTAGGAATACTTGACCTAGTCTATAGTTCTAGGAATCTTGACTCTTATTTGTTGTTTAAGACTTATGCATTCTACCGTATCTGCTTCCTAGCAGCACATTTTCCTGTTAAACTTACATGCCTTTCCTAAGGCTGATACAATATACACTTGATACTTTAAAACACTGTTAATCAGTGTTTGTATTTTGCACGAGATTTGCCCTCAAGTCAGGAGTGACATCTGAACCTTGATGGAAAACCTCCCTATTATTCTAGTAGGTCTTGTCTGCGAATAAGTACCAACGTTATTAGGGTACAATGTTGTCAAGTTAGAAGTGAAACTCAGACCTTGATAACTGGTCCCACTCTTTGATTTTTATGCCTCGCCAAAGTCTTGAAATTCCCAATCAATTAGGTATGTGAAATGACCAAAGGACGAATATCGTAGGCCTAACATCGATGACGTATTTGTCTAAGTAAGTCAAGACGCGTTGCCTCAATTTGAAAGGGGTTCGAACCACTTTGGTTAGTCGTCGTTCCTCTACCCGGAACACTCTATGTTTTATGAGCCTATCTTTTATGTTACCTCGGATTTTATGTGTGATTTTAAACTCGATTCTTCGTTTATCTTGATTCGTTGTTCATTTTGAGACTTTTACATGAATCGCACGTATGTCCGTAATCTAAAACGTTAACTCTAATCTCAGGATCAAACTAAATTTATGAAGCTTTATTCTATCATGTTAATCTATGTGGGAATCTTGATCGACTATGATACTATGTGAAACTATCTGGGGAATCTATGTGTTGTTGTGGTTGTAAGACACTAAACGTAACATGGCATAGAAATACGAGGGAAAAGTGACGTGTCTGAAACATGGTGGATACGCCGCTGGTACTTCCTATATATAAGTGTTTCCGACATGTTATCAACTTTCGTACTAAGTGCCATGCGAAACTTTGTGTTTTGCAGACCGGTGATGAGATGGTTGGAATCTAAGCTATGGGAAACTACTTGTGTAATCTATGTGAAATCAATGTGTAATCTTTGTGTACACCAGCGTAACCTATGTGTAATCTATGTATGTGTTATTTTGTGAAACAAAATACGAAACGTAGCCTAGCGCCGAAGACGAGGCGGACGTGGCATGTCCGAAACATGGTGGATACGTCGCTGGTACTTCCTATATATAAATGTTTCTGGCATGTTACCGAACCTTCGTACCACGCAGCTAAATGAAGTTCGTAGTTTTGTAGGCTCGGGTTGAAGTTGTGGAATCTATTTAGTCAATCTATGTTGTTGAATCTATTTGATTAGTCTATGTTGTAAATCTAATGTTGTGGCTAACGAAGCATGACACCGATGACGATACGGACGTGGCATGATCGAAGCATAGTGGATACACCGCTAGTACTTCCTATATATAAGTGCTTCCGTCATGTTGCCGAACTTTCGTAGCACGTGCCATGCGGGATTTCGTTGTTTGTGGAATGTTAACACTAATCTATGAGAATCTATGTGAATCTATTGGAATCTATTGGAAACTATTGGAATCTATGTGAAGCTATGATGATGATGATGATAAGTGCGTTTGAGACACGTAACATGACACCGAGTACGAGGCGGAAGCGATGTGCGCGAAGCGTGGTGGATACGCCGCAGGTACTTCCTATATATAAGCGTTTCTGACATGTTGCCAAACTTCGTACAACGTGTCATGCGAAGGTCGTGGGTTGTGGTGTTGAATCTATTGGAATCTATGTGAAACTTGAATCTTTAATCTATGTGAATCTTGTTGAATCTTGAGTCTTAAGCTATCGGGTGCGAATCTATATTGTGAGACCTTAGACTTATATGATCCTCTTGTTAGATCTTTAGATGTCTTCTCGTAAGCTATCCGACACTCTCAAGAGATCCAGGGAAAAGTCTCAGAAAAAGATGATGTCATTTATGGCCGACCAGATTGCTCGAGTCGTGCCAAAGATCGTCTCTGAGATCCAAGGATCAAACACTCCTCCTTCCTCCGAGGACTCAAAGGCCGAGAAGCTAAAGCCCACAAAGTTCAACTACAAACATTTCATCTCTTGCAACCCTAAGCCTTTCACAGGCAGTGATGGGGTGACTGCTATGCTCGAGTGGTTCGACAGCATCGAGGTTACCTTCATTAACAGCGAATGCCCAGATCATCTAAAGACTAAGAGTGTGACTGGAATGTTTCAAGGCAGGGCGTTGGAGTGGTGGTCAAATGAGAGAAACATCCGTTCGAATGAAGAGGACTATGCTCTTCCATGGGCCGAGGTGCGTGAACTAATGATGCTTGAGTTCTGTCATCCCCATGAACAATTGAAGCTTGAAGAAGAGTTCTGGCACTTGAAGCAGATTGCTGATGATAATCTGGCTTATACTATCTGATTCAAGCAGCTCAGCTTGATCGTTCCTCACTTGGTTTCTACCCCTAAGCGCATCATAACCAAGTACATCAATGGTCTACCTCCTGCTATGCGCGATTCTATTGAAGCAGCTCAGCTCGAAACTATTAAGGAAGTCTACTGTCTTGCAGCTTGTCTCAACAACAACCGTGTTCGTGATAAGCAATTTGCTAACTCTGCTCCCTCCAAGTATGCACACGAAGTTACCCAGCAGCCAAGTGGCAGCAAGAACAAGAGGCGAAAGTCTCAGGGTTCAGGATGCAAAGCTACTGTTCCTGCTGCTACTGTCCAGAACCCTGCTGCTAAACCTGCTCCTGCAGCTGCTGCTGCTCCAATCACTGCTACTCCTAAAGTCAATTAGCAGTACTCTGGGTCTTACCCCAAGTGCGCAACTTGCAACTTTCATCATCCTGCTAATTCTGCATGTCGTTTGTGCACCAACTACAATCGCTACGGTCACACGACTCCTTACTGTCTTCAAGCTAACCCAGCTCAACCAGCTCGGCAAGCCCCAGCTCAGGCAGCCCTACCAGCTCTTCCAGCCCCTCAGCAGAATCCGAGGCCCGTTAATGTTGTTCGTGCATGCTACAAGGGTGGAGATACTACTCATCTTCATAACCAGTGTCCTCAGCTGAACCAGGACCAACAGCCAGCCGCTCGTCGACGAGCGTTCAATCTTAATGCCAACCAGGCTCGTAACGACAATGACGTCGTTAATGGCACGTTTCTCGTGAATAACCTTTACGCTTCGATTCTATTTGATACTAGTGCTGATAGAAGCTTTGTGTCCGTTGAATTTGAATCTTTGTTAAATTGTGCACGCTCTAAGTTACCTAAGTCGTTTTCGGTGGAGATTGCCGACGGGAAGTCTATTCTAGTTTATTCTATTCTCCGTGGTTGTTCCTTGATTCTTAATGACCATGTGTTTACTATTGATCTAATATCCATGCAATTCGGTAGTTTTGATGTCATTATCGGTATGGACTGGTTGCGTAAGAACCATGCCGAGATTGCTTGTTATGAGAAGTTTGTTCGTCTACCCCTACCGTCCAGTGATGTTTTGCATGTCTATGGAGTAGGGGTGTTCAGACTTCGTTTCGAATTCAAAAAATTCGAAATTCGATTAAATTCGATTCGATTATCAGGAATTCGTTTCGATTATAAGAATTCGAATTCGATTCAATTCGAGTCAAGTAAATCGAATACGAATCGAATACAAATTGATAATTTCAAATTCGATTCGATTCGAAATTCGAATAAAAATTATACATTTTATTTATTATTTTTAAATATAATACATATATAACTTTTATTGGGCTATACTATAAATTATTTTCAAAATTTATTCCAAATATTAAAATTACCCATGGTACTTTATTTGGAATGTTTTATGGCTGCTCTAAAACTTATGTTTCATTTTAATAGCTATTTACATGTCTGAAAAGAGACTAAATCAAATCGAATTTATTCGAATTCGATTCGAATTCGAATTTTTAATCGAATACGAATCGAATATGAATTGGGTTTTTTATTCGAATACGAATTCGAATCTAATTAGGTAGGTTTTAATCGAATACGAATCGAATTCGAATTCAAGGAAAAATAAAAATTATTCGAATAATTCGATTCGAATAATTCGAAAATTCGATATTCGATATTCGATTCGATGAACACCCCTACTATGGAGACGACCTTCGAAAGGACTGAGACTGATGTCATGCACTCAAGCGAACCGATGCTTACGTAAACAGAACTTCGCCTTCTTGGCCCACGTGGTGGAACAAAAGGGAAAAGGGAAGAACATAAGTGACGTTCCAGTAGTGTGTGATTTCAATGATGTCTTTCCTGAAGATCTTCCTGGTCTTCCTCCTCCTAGATCCGTTAACTTTCGTATTGATCTGATACCTGGTGCGACTCCTGTCGCCAAGGCTCCTTATCGTCTTGCACCTTCTGAGATGCAAGAGTTATCCAGCCAACTACAAGAACTGCTCGACAAGGGATTCATTCGTCCAAGTACCTCTCCGTGGGGTGCTCCCGTACTATTCGTCAAGAAGAAAGATGGTTCGTTTCGTATGTGTATTGACTACCGTGAACTCAATAAGCTTACCATTAAGAATCGTTACCCTCTACCTCGTATTGATGATCTATTTGACCAACTACAAGGCGCGGCCTGTTTCTCAAAGATTGACCTTCGTTCTGGTTACCATTAGCTTCGTGTACTCGAGGATGATGTATGTTGGTGCATACATCTATCGACTTCGTCTTGTATCGAGTCTTAGACTTAGAATGTTAAATTAGGGCACGTTGTACGGAAAAATAGGAGAATGCATGTATATTAGAAGCTAATTTCGCTCATAGGTTCAAAGCTTGTAATTTCGCTCATAGTGTCATGTGTCATTTCAGGCGAAATCAGCTTATGGCTGATTTCGCTCATATGGTCCCATGTCACTATGGGCGAAACCCCCTCACCTATATATACCCCTTGGGCGAAATCAGTTGTAGAGATCTTGTTTCCGGTAACGAACTGCTGTCGAAATGTTGTTTGACCTGTAATCAGTGTGAAATCAATATACAAGGCAAGATTTAGTAGAACAAGCTGTTTTTCGTGTCTGTTTCTTGTTATTCCGCACTTGAAACGGATTAGAACACCTCCGATTGACTCGTTCGGGTCAGCACGCGATCCTACAAGTGGTATCAGAGCTCAGGACGAGGAGTTCTTGCCAATACAGCTTCATTCTCTGTATTCTACATCTTCTTTTATTTGTTTAGAAAGATTTCACGGTTAACATCGGACCAAATTTTCACAGACTGCTAGAAAGTGAACATAGACAAACCCTTGAAAGTTTGAGACTGAAATTCAAAGTAAAAATGGACCAAATTGACTTCCGATTTAATTTCGCTCAAGTGTACAGTTTGTGATTTCGCTCGTAATATTCTGATTTCGCTGCAAGGACCATCAGATTTCGCTCCAAGGACCATCAGATTTCGCTCCAGGATACAAAATTCTTAATTTCGCCCCAAGTGCACCTGATTTCGCCCCAAGTGCATCTGATTTCGCCCCAAGTGCACCTGATTTCGTCCCAAGTGCCCTGATTTCGCCCCAGTAGACCTAATTTTGCTCCAGATAACCTGTGATTACATCTTAAGTTGCTATTTCGCTCGTAATTGACTGTTATTGAAAAACCGTGCTATCAAAATCATGGCCGAAGAGTTTTACAATGCTTTTGCAACACCGGTTGCACCTGTCACTGCTGCTGAGACTATATACAGTAAAAATGAGATGGGTACTCATCAGAAACCACCGAAGCTGATGTATATTGAGGATTTTCAGGGATGGAAAAACTGGTTTGAGAATTGGGTTCAAGCCTACAGATTTGATGCTTCGTGTTCACTGCTGAAAGACTATGAGAGACCAAAGAATGAGCCTGGGTTGGAAAAGGGTTTCAATGATTTTACAGAAGCTGACAAGCTGAAATATACTAGTGAAAAGATGATGATCAGCATTTTACAGCAAGCAGTTAAAGAAGACATCTTCGTCTTACTTCAACATAACGGAATAGCTAGATCAATATGGGAGGCATTAATTCAGAAATTCAGAGGGAGTGCTGACATGATCAAAAACAAAAAGGCATTATTGAAGAAGTCGTTTGACATGTTTACTGCATTTGATCATGAAACCACGAAATAGACAATAGATAGATACTGTCATCTGGTTCTAGAAATGGGAAGATTGGATATTCAGAAAGATGATGAGGAGTGAGTTGATAAGTTAGCAGAGGCTTTACCCCAACGGAAGTGGGGAACTTATCTGATGATTGTGAAACTCATGAGGAAGACTGAGAGTATGAACTTGGCTCAGTTTATCCAGAAGATTGAAGAACAGGAGCTGGATATTCAGAAGACTGCTATAATGAAAAATCCAAATGCCAAGCAAGATGTCAGTCTGTAATATCGAGGAAACAAGTTTGAGGCCACTCCCAGTCAAAGTCCAAAGATTAGTACTGCATTCAGTGCTGATGGTTCTGCAAGTCAAAATGCAAGTACTACAACTCAAAGTGGTGGATCTACTTCATCATTCTCAAGCTTTGATCCAAACAGCAACACACCTAGCCCTCAGAAGCAAAATTCTACAAATCTGCAGTGTAATGTGACCTTGAACATTCAGAATGGTCAACATCTTTCTCCTGAGGTGGCAAAGCAACACATGGCATCTCTTGTCGCCATGTTAGAGTCGTATGAAAGTTTGATTGCTGGAAGAATTGGTAATCCGATGCTCACAAAGGAAGATTACGACCAAATCGATGCAGAAGAGCTTGAGCTGATGGATGTTAAGTGGTGCTTAGCTAGTGCTTGCAGGAGAGCTGAAAAATTTCAACAGATTACTGGCAGAGACGAGTTTCGAGGAATGGCTACCTCTCCACTTGGTTTTGACAAGTCAAAGGTTACTTGTTTCCGATGTAAAGGAAAAGGTAATTTTAAACGGGAATATAAGAACCAAGAGTCAACTGGAAGTCAAGAAAAGAGCAATTATTATCAGAAATCAATCTTTCATCAAATCGATCAACAACCTAAACAAAAGGAACCGCAAACTGCTCATGGGAAAATGATTGAAGAAGCCAATAGGAAAGCTTATTTTGGGATAATAGATCAAAGTGATGAGGTTGTTGCACAGGGGTTTAGCTGGGACAAGTATATACCTAGTGGAACTAAACCTAATGTGGCACTTGTTACCAGGATTCTAGATCAAAATGAGGATTGTCAGAAAAGGATTCCGATATTTCCAGATCTTGGAAGTGATGTTGATACGGATGATGAGGAAAAGTATCTTAACAAATGTAGAAAAAGCATTGATCCTGACAGTTTTAATTTTTTCTATGCATATAAAGTTGAGATGCTGAATCAGAAGAAGATTGCTCGATTGCAGAGAGAACTAGAAGCAGCAAAGCTACTCGCTGAAGAAAAGGCGAAGATTGAAGCTGTAGAAACTAACGTTGAAGCAATCACTGAGAATGTAAAATAAAAGATTGTTGAGATAGAGAAAATAGTGGAGAAAATCGTCGAAGTAGAAAAAGTTGTGGAAGTTGAGAAAATAGTTGAAGTTGAAAGAGTGGTCGAAGTAGAAAAGATTGTCGAAAAGATTGTTGAGGTCGAGAAACTTGTTGAAGTTGAAAAGGTAGTTGAAGTTATGAAACCTTGTGATAAATGTTCACAATCTTGTAAAGATTGTGAAGGAAAAGACAAGAAGATTGCTGAGCTAGAGAAAATGAAAGAGGATCTACTGTCTGATGTGAAGTATGTGAAAGAGTCATACGACGTATTGAACAGGACAGTTGACAGTTTGAAAAGAACGAATGCAGAATTTGAAAAAGTAAATGACAAGATGAGTGCAACTTTGATGACAAAGCAAAGTGTCATTAATGATTATATCGAGGATTGTGCTAAGCTGAAAAAGGAGCTGGAACTTGAGAAAATTGAGAGTGAAAGGATTAACCGATTACTTTTGAGTTATACTACTTGTGATTATCTAATTGATCGTGTTTATCCTACGGTTGCAGGTCTTGAAGCTTTCAAGAAGAAGAAAGAAAAAGAGGAGGATTCTGGTAAGCCACAAAGTGTCAAGTATAACAGATGTCCGCCTTCTATCTTTGAGAATTATTCTCCCAGGAAACCAAATGAGGAACAAGTAGACAAGGCTCTAAACATCAAATTAAAGTCTGAAATCACTGATGAATTACCAGACAATATTGATGTTACATTCACAGCGTCTGACACTGATCATGAGTCTGAGTTAGTTAAGAGAGTTGTCGATCAGGTGTTGGATATGGATGAAGAGTCAAAGTCGGAGTCTAAATCGATAGTTCGAGTTCGTCTGAGAAGAGTTCAAGTCCACCGGTTCAGAGAGTCTATAATAAAGAATTCTTGTTATCAAAGAATAATTTGAATGATGAAATGTTTAAGGTTGCTTATACCTTGAATAATTCGGACAAATTATTTTCTGATGAAGAATTCCCAATAAGAAGTGTTAAAACTGAAATGGTCAAAAAGATTTTCAAATTAACAGAAATTAATATTTCTGAAATAAAAGATTTAAATCTTTCTGCAAAACCTAAACCTTACACTTCAAGGATTCAACAAAGGGTAAACAAGAAAATGGGTTACGGTTGTGGTTATAATTTCCAAAAGAAACCAAACCATAATGGTAATCTCAAAAAGAAAGGTCTTGGTTTTAGTTCGTCAGAAAATTTATAAACCAAAAACAAAATTTGTTTCAGGAGGAAGCTCAGAGGATGAACAGAAGAAACCATCTTGGAAGCAGTCAAATTAAGAGTTTCTTGCTGAAGTGAAGAAGAATGTGAGAAAATTTGCTGAAAGAGTTGACAGAAGAACCTGTTTCAAATGTCAAGAAATTGGTCATATAGCTTGGAACTGTCCAAAGACCAATTACCAAAAACAGGGAGTTTCTTCTAACTCAAATTTGAAAAAGATCTGTATTGATAGAAAAGAACAATTGGTGAAAAATGGTAATTTGTTTGAAAATTCAAGTTCTGAAAAAGGTGAAAGTTCAAAATGTTTTTACAAAAGAAGAGGTGATTTGAGTAAACAAAAATGGATTGTAAAAACAGAAAGTAGTTCTGACAATGAATCTGATTCCATAAAATCAGAGGAGTCATTGGTTGAGAAAAGAGTTGTGGTTTCCGTTCCAGAAGTGAACAATGAGAATTTTCCTCCATTGTCAAAGGAAAATTTGATGAAGAAAGTGGGAAAAGTAGAGATCTCAAATCAATTCTTCGCTGATAAGGGAGAATTTGATGTTGAGAAAGCTTTCAACGGGAAAGTCAAGCACATTTTTGGGAAGATAGTTGATAGGAAAGTTAAGGGTGCTAAAGAGTTTTATAAATCAAAGTGTTGGTGGGACAGATGTGTTCCAAAATCACCCAAGGCTGGTCAGGATTGGGTGGATGTTATGTTTGATTAAACTCCTGACTTGCCGGAGATCCCAAGTTTGTAATCGTGGATCAGGAATCGGCATCTTTCATGATTAAAGAGGTTGTATGAAAGTTTTTGATAGTGTTAAAATTTTACAGGATGAAGGACTATGCCGGAGCTTCCAGGTTGGTAAGTGCGAAGCAGGAATCGGCATCCTGATTGGTAAAACGGTTGTGTAGATGTGATATTCCTACAATTGATAGTGTGTTTTCTTCAAGTGGTACAGAGGTTGTTTAATTGCAAATGGTAAATCAGGGACATTAAATTGTACTTGATTTACTATACATGATAAGTAGATGAACAAGATGATGAACCATATCCCCGTACTTAACAAGTGGTAAACCTACAAATGGTAAAAACAAACTCATTTTCCGGAAAAATCATTTTGATTAAAACAAACTTAAGTGTTTTGAAATCTAAATGAGAAAATGGTTTGTTGTGAGGGGGAGTTCTGATTGTTTATGCCAAGTGAATGGCGATTTGAAGTGATTTGATATCAGTTGTCACTTTATTTGTACAGTTTGTTTTTGATTTTGTTTCTTCAAGTGGGTCAAGAGTTTAGATAGTTTTCAAATTTTTCGTTAATGTGTTTGCATTTTAGGGGGAGTAAAAATTTTCAGAAAATCCAAAAACATTAGAAAAATTGAAAAAGACAAAAACATGATAAAATCAAAAATGAGGTTTGTTGTATAAAAGAGGAAATGATAGTACATCAGTGGACGATCACGGCATGCTAAAGAATTGGAAAGTTAAATAGTGATAAACGGTCTCACTGATGATGTGTCAGTAGGTTTTTGCACATTTAATAAACTGTGACGAGATATAAACCTAAATTTCAAACTTGCTTAATTCGTGGGTAACATCTCTCGGATATATCGGTAACCCCCGAAATCTTGTTTGAAAGGTCCCTTATTCTGAGATACTAGGTCTTTATGCTTAGTGATATCTGGGGTATTATCCCGGGACTTCTGTTGTATGGAAATACTGACCTAGTCCCCGGATAATACTTTCTGCAAAAGCTTGAAATACAGCGCCACGCTCAGCAAGTTGATGAAACAATAAAATTGATAGTCACTGCTGTTGTAAAAAAGATCCTCTAAAGGGGACCCACCAAAAGTCGAACCGTCATCTCTCTGCTGAACGGAAGTTCTGACCTGAGCTCTCACGGTTTCGCAATTTAACCCTTTACCCATATCATCTAGGTATACTCACCTGTAAGACTGAATATTGGGATCTGGATACGGGAGTATATTCTGAGGTGGGGACACGCGAATAAGGTTAAGTGATTAAAACATTAAATTCGTATCTCGAAACAGTTGAACTTTGTGTGAAAATTTAAGTGGATCGGTATACTGACAATCTAAGTGAATCGTTTAAAATTTAAAATGTTTAAAGCTTAACGGTGTTGTTGATTTGTCTCAGAAACTGATATGATCCTCTTACACAAACTCACAAAAATATTGTATGTAAATATTTCTTTATTGCTTTTCAGTTCGATTATTTCACAAAATTCCAAAAAGATTTTCAGTGTGTTTTAGCATAAATTTTGAAAAATCCAAAAAGATTTTTGACAACTGATATTGAAGAGCTGATTTTCAAAATTCCGAGTGCTAAACATGATGAACAGGTTTGGGAGAATTTGTTTGATAAGTTTTTCAGAGAAAAAAGAAATTTGTTAAATGTTCACTGTTAATATCTGATTGTATATTGATTGTAGAGGAGTCAGTGTTGGTGCATTTAATTTGATAATTTGTTAAATATCTTATTCTTGTGAATCTTATGTTTTGGGTAGAGAATGTGCAGGATTTCCTGAGCTGGATAAGAGTCAGATTCTAATACCTGAGGACTATGTAAAGCCAGGTTGACATTCTAATGCTGTAAAAGTCAGACTGTGATCCCAGCATGTTTTGAGGGGGAGTCTGGTAGAGAAAGAATTTGAAGATGCAAGAGATAGATAGAGATTCTGGATGCCCAAAGACTGATCAAGACTGAAGATGCGAAGACTCGACACTTAAGACTCGTCAACATCTGAGGGGGAGTCTGTTGGTGCATACATCTGTCGACTTTGTCTTGTATCGAGTCTTAGACTTAGAATGTTAGATCAGGGCACGTTGTATGGAAAAATAGGAGAATGTATGTATATTAGAAGCTGATTTCGCTCATAGGTTCATAGCTTGTAATTTCGCTCATAGTGTCATGTGTCATTTCAGGCGAAATCAGCTTATAGCTGATTTCGCTCATATGGTCCCATGTCACTATGGGCGAAACCCCCTCACCTATATATACCCCTTGGGCGAAATCAGTTGTAGAGATCTTGTTTCCGGTAACGAACTGCTGCCGAAGTGCTGTTTGACCTGTAATCAGTGTAAAATCAATATACAAGGCAAGATTTAGTAGAACAAGCTGTTTTTCGTGTCTGTTTCTTGTTATTCCGCACCTGAAACGGATTAGAACACCTCCGATTGACTCGTTCGGGTCAGCACGCGATCCTACAATGTACTCAAGACCACATTTCGTACACGTTATGGACACTACGAGTTCGTGGTCATGCCTTCCGGATTGACCAACGCACCCGCTGTGTTCATGGATCTTATGAATCGAGTTTGTAAACCCTATTTGGATCGTTTTGTGATAGTCTTTATTGATGATATTCTCATTTATTAAGGAATTTCATGCGTTTTACACTAAATCTATGCTAGATCTAGACTTTTCAAGCTAAACTTATGATTATCTTCATCTGTTCTTAAACTTTTCACTTCAATCAGTGGGATCCGGATCTGAACAGACTGAAGACTTGATGATTAGTCTTGAGTTGGCTTGGGAATGGATTATTGCCGGAGAAGATGACCGGAGTACGGATTCCGACATAAACACCTCCAAGAACAGACGACTAGTCGGATTAGGGGTGATTCCCAACCGATCAGAATGGTTGTACATTGGTGTGTTTACCATTGTATCAATATGTACCAAGTCGTCGCCGTTTAATCAGAAACTTAGAAACTTTACAAGCTTAGGAACGGGACAAGGACAACCCGATCGAGTGGCAATCCGATCGGATAGCCATCCGATCGAACAACCATCCGATCGAGTTGACACTTGCCTCTTAACCCTAAACACTTTGACACTTTGAATCTTTGATCATCGAATGGCAATCGGATCGGATAGCCATCAGATTGAACTGCCATCCGATTAAAGTGACAATGTGTCTAGGAACCTTTCAACACTTGGAAACTTTTTCCGAAACTTGACACTTGACTTGACGTTTTGAGAATCTCAGCACTGGAATCGAACCACCATTCGATCAAATGGCCATCCGTACGGATGACCATTCGATCGGATGGCAATCCGTCCCACAAACTATGTCACCTCGATCGAGTGGCAATCTGATCAGATAGCCATCCGATCCAGTGACTGGTCCGACACTTATGCAATCTCGTTGTTTTGTCAGACACTTATCTGTTGTAATCTTATCAGGCTAAATATAAAGAGCTCCCTTTGATCCAATAGCAGTTAATCTGTTAAGCAATCACTTTGAGTATACTCGATCCTTTTTTGTTTTAAACTTTGGGATGCAACATGTATTCTATTAAACTATGATACTTGAGACTTTTGGAAACTAAACTCTATCCTATGTGTCTGTGAAACTTGTGATTCTTGTATTCTATTTGTGCTGTGTGGACGTTTAATCCAGGGTGTGTTGTTCTGCCTTAACAATAGTAGCGCTATAGGAGATGCACCTCCCCATTATTCTCGGGGGTATTGTTAGGAGGATTCTAGTTTTGCTTTTGAATAATAAAGCATCGGGATACTTGGGTATCACTTGTTGGACTGCGAACACTAGCATGGCTGAAACTATTTTTATCATTTACATATGGATATGAGTTGTTTTAATCTATTATTCTATTATTCAAACTTGTATACTCGCCGGTACATTTTGTACTGACTCTATTGTAATACATGTTGGAGGCTAACAGGATGCTAGGATTCTTGGAATCAAGCTAGGATGATGCTTAGAAACTCATCTAGATAATTAAGTTTTTGATTAATATTTGAGACTTGATGTACTTTGATACTTTGTGATGGTTGTTTGGTTTTAGACAATATTTGAATCAATCTAATTTATAATGAAACTATTTAATGTTATGGAATCTCATGAGCAATCTGAATGCTTAGTGCTCTCACCCTGATGTTTCCGCCATCGGTTGGGGTGTGACAGTTGTTATATCCTCCCCATCTTGTTTTAGAACTCGTCCTCGAGGTCTACTGGAATAAGTGTGGATATTTCCTTTGCATTTCTGATTCAAGCTCCCAAGTATATTCTGGTCCTCCTTTGGAGTCCCATTTCACTTTGACCAGAACTAATCTCTTGTGTTTAAGATTCTTGACCTTTCTGTCTTCAACTTGTAGAGGTCTTTCTACAAATTTTAACTGTTCATTTACCTCTATATCCTTAAGAGGTACTTGATCGGAGTGTCGCGCTCCGGTCAAAGATAATATTTATAAGCCCAAATTACCCTTAACAATGTGTTAGTGGTAGTAAGGGGTCGAACCACGAAGAGTATGTGGTTTGTGTATGTATTCGAATGAGTTAAAACAATTGTCACGATTATGAAGCTTGCCAGATATTTTTTTTTTGTATTTTTATTTAGTAGAAAGATGTGAATTTGGATTACTGAAATTAAATTACTTAATTAACAACTACTCCTTAACGAGTGCAAGAAATTTGGATACGAGATCAATAATAATAAAAAGGAATCACACCCGGTTTCAGTAATTATTAACCTAGGATTTCTACAAGTTCTAGTTTCAACTCAAATGCACTTGATTAACGGATTTAGTGTACCGTGACTTAGGTGCTACTAACTATCAACACCCCGAAGAACGGACAAAAAGACACTTTGTAATCAACACAAGTAAATCCTAACAATGACAATGTACAATTACATATCACCGTTTCGCAAAGTCATAACTTTTAACATCGCTCGACAATTCACGAATTCGTAACAAATGTAATACTATTGTCAAGAGTTTCAAAAACCAAATACAAATTGTCACTAAGATGAAACAAGAACAATTCGAAACCCTAGAATTAACAACTACCTACACCGGGGTGAAACCGAGATGATTAGCCGCTCATGGTTGAAGAAGCTTGATCACCGGATGTTTGGAATGCGGATGGAGTCATCTTGAAGCTTGATTGGATGATTGGTGAATGATGAAGGTTGGTGATGGATGGTGATGGTGGAATGGTGAATGATTGGATGAACTAGGGTTTTGATGATTGGTGGTGATTGATTCTTGATTCGGATTGATGATGATATGATAGATGGAATTAGAGATGGAATGGTAGGTGAATTAGGCTCCAAGATGCAAGATTCAAACTTCCCCAGAGTGTAACTCCCGAATTGAATAGTCAACCACCAATAAGAATCGATCCCAACACCTCAAAACCCCAAATTCGCGTATCTGGTTTTGACAAGCCGTCGCCGACGGCCCTCAACCCGTCGGCGACGGGCTTTGGTTTTCTTTTGTCCATCCGACGGCTAAATCACCTGGATACGGACTTTTGGTGGCGACGGGCATTTCCAGAAGGCGTCGCCGACGGGTCCCAGGCCGTCAGCGACGGGCTCTTGTTTGCACGATTCTTGTTTTTCGCTCCAACACTCCCGGTTGATCCATAACGCATCCCGGTGCTCCGGTTTTCGATCCGGTGACCCGTAAAGCTCCCGAAAAGCTCCTTAAACTCCATCAAACCTGCAAAACACATTCTTGATTAAAAGTAGGCTATTCGAAACTAAAACTTACGTAAAAACGTTAAGTTAAACAATAACAAGCACCGGTTTACAACCACACATCACATCCCCACACTTGTCTTTTGCTTGCCCTCAAGCAAA
This sequence comes from Helianthus annuus, assembly GCF_002127325.2. NCBI lineage: Eukaryota > Viridiplantae > Streptophyta > Magnoliopsida > Asterales > Asteraceae > Helianthus > Helianthus annuus. The sequence goes on from NC_035449.2 coordinate 42,815,767, forward strand.
TCTGTTTTTCACTTTCACGTGGGTCGAACAATGAATACAAATCCCATTCCCGAGACAAAGTTTAAGGTCTATTGTCATACAAAAGTTCAAATTCGTTATCATTTCCACATATTTACCGGTAAAGTGAATAATCACTTATAATGATAGTTATCCAAGATCAACCCGCCCGTAAAACTACAAATCATGCATATCCCTCACAATGTTCTCTCCACTCGGCTTAAAATTTGGCTAATATGTAATGTATTAGCTCTTCAACAATTAATCGCTCAAAACCGGTTAGAACACGTACCCGCATAGGCTTGCAACTTAATCATTCTCCACCACCGAACACAAATACTAAGCACAAGTCAAAAGGTCTTTGAAGGGTTGTAACGGGGCTAGGCGAAGGGTAGGAAATAGGATATTTTTAAAGTGGCTAAAGTGATGAAAATTCGACTTTTTATTACAAAAGACTATTCTAAACAAAAGTAAACTATAAAAAAATCACTACAAGGCAACAACTTAAGCCTTTTATTCAACAACTACTAACACTTCTTTTTGTGTTTTTCACAAAGCTTTTTCAATCTTTTTCGCAATGTTTTTCTCTCTCTCTGTTTTTTTTGGGAATCATAACAACTATACAAACGTAAGCTCCTATAATCGAATTTTCATCACACAGGCTTAAAAAGAAAAGGTTTAAGGTTTATGGGCTATAGGGTGGTCAAACGAAAGGTTTAGGCTCAAAATGGGCGACTAGGGAGTTTGTTCGGGTAAGGATAGCAAAATGGTTTTAAGAGAAAAGGTTTACCTAATGCCTTAATCATTCTCGTGCTTGTATTTGGTCTATAGTCTCAAACGTATCAAAAGTTGCAAGTTCTACAATACGCGACTAATGGTCCACTCAAACAAAGAAACATGTAAATGTAAATTTATGATATATAAGTGGCTCAAACGTCACGTATAAGGGTATGATATGTGATATGCATAAATTGCTAGTTCCTTAGGCGAATTATTCCCAAATAACCACCCGCTAAATACCCGTTATGCTTATTAATTTGAACTTGACCATGACAAAAGACCAAATGGGTTGTGACATCCCTCGTTGACTTGGTTACTTGTGCTTTTGAGATTGCTTTGAAAACAAGACATTTTTGAAAAATTTTTGAAATTTTCCCCCATCCCCACACTTGAGGTAAACATTGTCCTCAATGTGTAGTGTTTAAATGAACAGGTCAAAATCGAAAATTTTTACTACTCCCCCATCCCCACACTTGAAGTACATATTGTCCTCAATGTGTAAGAACTAGAGTTTTAGAATTGCACAAGGGATGTGACACGACTAACCTTCCCAAATTTTCACCCCGGAAATTAAAATACACATTACAATCCACTTATTCTAAACTACCAATCAAAGTAAAAAGAAACGCATGCACCTGATTTTTATCACTTGATGCTCATATCCTTCGTCTCTTCATAAAAATGGTTGTCCCGCAAACAGGTTGTACCTACAAATTCTAATCCTTGTGTAGAAGCATGCTTCTCACAACCATCAAAATTTGTTAGTACGTAGTTCTACCCTTTTTATGAACATATTACCAAGTCATGCATTATTTTACTTTGATTTTTATGTGGAAAATATTTTACAACAACAACAAGCCTAACTCACTTTCGTAGGAATCACGGTTGCATTTAGCTTATGCAACAAGCCCTTTTAAACCCCCCAATAGCTTGGGAGGACGAGAGGTCTCGTGAGGGTTATATAGGGAACACACCCACAAAGTTCATTTAACTAGACATAAATTAAATAAAAACAAAAAGAAATAACGGAACAAAATATACAACAACAACAACATAAAACATACCATACCTCTACCGCTGATATCGCTCGTTTGGATCCATTGGCGGGTTGGGTTGGTATGGATAACCAGTGAGGGCTTCGAACATCTCCCTATAGTTATCTAGGGGGCTTTGCTCCCCTTGAGGTGGCGGTTGGTACGGGATCGGAATGAAGCTAGACCCTACTGCTTCGGGCCAATGTGGAGTCGGGTCGGATGGGCCTTGCGGGTAGGGAAGATCGGGGTAATTTGTCCACCCCGAGTGCTCGGCGTACGGGAGGCCGGCTTGGTAGTCTCTTTGGTGCCGCTCCTGATCATGCAGCACTTTGGCGTTATTAATCGCCATTTGTTGAGAGACGTACAAAGCACTCCAACGGCGTCGGTTCAATTCTGTTTCTTCTTGTTGACGTGCTGCCGCTGCTTCTTCCCATGCCCGTCTTCGGGCAGCCTCATCCTCCTGCATTTTTGCCAACTGTTCCATGTGTGATCTTTGCATCGCTTGAAACAGTTCTTGTTCTTCCATAAACTTGTTCATTCTTTCCCTCTGGGCTTCTTGAGCTGCCCAATATTCTTGCATTGCGGATCCATGCGACCCTTCCCAAGCTTCTCTTCTTTGATTGTATTCCCGTCCTTCACCTATGCATGCGGAGACATTGTCATATATCTCCTGCTGCCCCCGATCAAAATTTTTATAGGAGGGCACCCGTCTTCTGGTCACAAAACCTGCCACCTCTGCGTTAATTTCCCTATGTGGCCGCATATATCGTTGCCATGGTCTTTGTGTACCGGAGGGTTCAACTTCCTCCTCTTCTTCCCCCATTTCCTCATCTTCTTCCGCTACGGGTGGTGCTCCAGCAGTACGGATCTCATACTTGTTCCCCAAATCATCGGTCACAACGTACTTGTTTCCCGAGAACTTGACTTCGATCTTCCAATTCTTCCGCATGTACCCCAAATTAAACTCCTCCACCGGCTTAGAAACCCATAGTGATTCCGGGGGTAAACAATTTTGTTGCACAATCATGGCGCTAATGAGGCGTGCATACGGAATAAAACGCCTCTGGGACGACTCCCTGGTAGCCCATGTGTTCATCATCACTATATGTCTCCACGACAGTGTTGGGGTCCCATACAGTAAGGCGTGCACCACCCTACAGTCACTCACTCTCACTCCTCCACGATCACCAAACCTTGCCAAGATGTTCTCAACCGAGATCCCTTGAAGAATCTTTCCCTCAAGCGACATTTGCTTGCGTTTCATTTCTCCTCCTTGGTGGGTCGGTAAGATAATATCTATCAGTTGCTCCGCATCATTGATGTTCAAATGATTATCCAAAAAATGCTCGATGGATGGGTAATCATATGCTTGTACTCCCAAAGAGTCGAAACGAGCAATACGATTCATGGTCTCGAAAGACATTGTCATGCTCCCTCGAGTAGTCTTCCCCACCAACTTCCACTGTGAAGGAGATTCATTCTTGTTCACGAGCTTCAAGGTAGATAACCATTCACATACCTCCGATAAGTAAATCCTGGAGGTATTATCTTCGCACCAATCAAGAACGCTTTCCCATCCTAAACGCTCAAACATTTGCACAATCCCGATGTGACGAAATTCTTCCACGTTCACCACCCTTTCACATATTACCCTTGTTGGCACTGAGGTATTCACACCGTTCACCATCTCCACTTCCACAACTTAGCCTCTAACTTCCTGTCTTGGTAGTGGGACAACGGTTTGTTCTTCTCGTCATCCCAAACTTTAGCACTTTGGCTATCCCTTAACTTTGCCCACTCCCAATCCTGCCTGTACAACCTCGGATCATTCTCCTCCACGGAGCTTAGTTGCTCCCACTTCTTCGGTATTAAACCGGAAGAAGAACCAACCCCGGATGATGAAGCTTGGCCTGTAGTCTTTTGTCTTTTTCCTCCCGCCATAACTACAATCACAAACAAGCAAACATCAATATAAATTCAACCTTCATTAACTCCCAAACTTTGAACATGAGGTATGATGTTGACATTTAAATTAACAAGTGAATGTAAAATCGCCTCTTTAAACTTCCAAAGTCGCTCACTTTATCATAAACTTATTAATTTTCTTGTTAATCTTACAATCTCTTATAATTTCAACAAAAGTCAACATCACCTTCCTGTTCAATCATGTTCATAACAGTGTAATCACTTCACTATGGTTATGACATACTCAAATTCCATTCAAAACAACTAATCTTACTCAAAATCATGCTAACACAACATACATTGTCTAAACAACCTACTCTTAAACCAAAAAGTTTAAAATTTCGGAAGAAAAACACTAACATATGATAATCAAGCATAAATTTAAGAAGAATTCATACCTTTGTTGTTGTTAAACAAGAGGAACTAAGAAAAGATGGCAAATAAGCAACTTGATGAACACCCTTTCCAAAAACCCTAAGTAACACGCCCAGAAATCTCGCACAATCGCAAGAATTGATGAAAATCGTGTTGGGGGTTTTGTTCCTCTTGAAAAATTACCCAAGATAGACTCAAAAATCAGTTGATTTGGTGAAGTATTGAGAGAGTTATGGAGTCTTGAAGGTTTTTAGGGTTCTTTGAATGAGAGATGGAGAAGATGAATAGAGAGAATGAGTTAGGTGAGAGAGAGAGCAGGGTTTTAGTGGTTGTAATTGATGTGTAATCGATGTGTAACAATTATGTGGTCACAAGTGCACTTGGGTTATGTTGTAATAGGTCTTGGAAGGGTTTGAGTCGAGTTTAGATGCCTTAGAACGAGCCAGCGTCGGAGACAGAATGGTAACCCGTCGCCGACGGGTCCCACCCCGTCGCCGACGGGAAAGGGAAAACTCAAATGTGGCGATGGGCTAATTGTTTGGTTACGGGAAAAAATCAGCCGACGGGGTTATTGAGAACCCGTCGCCGACGGTCATCACCCCGTCGCCGACGGGTAAAGGTTGTTTTTTTTTATTTTTTTATTTTTTTTTTTGAAAAGAAGAAAATTATGAATATTTAATAAAGGGACTATGTACGTTAAAAAATCCTAGAAATTATTAAAAATCTTTTTGTGATTTTTTTATAAGTTAAAAACAAAACTTAAACATGGCATGGACGTCGTTAACGGACCTACCACCCCCCAAAAATTCGTGTATTGTCCTCAATACACATAAACAAGTCTAAGAACATACCTTGTATCTTCATGACCCGTTCGTAATGTCTGGACTTCACACAATAAAGAAGGATTAGTAGGAATTGAAAACGATAATCCTCGAAACACACAAACAATTAAACAATTATACATAACTTTACACCAAGTGTTACCGGTCCTTTTCATTCGACCTCGTAAACCGGGAAACTTACCACGAAGCTTACCGATTCCTTGTTTGCATCCACTTTCTCGTTACCCTCGAGAAACGGTTTTAGCCGATGACCATTTATCGTTTGCCGTACCCCGTCCTTCGGGTCCTCGATAGTAACATCACCCAATTGTCCGACCCGGGTGACAACATAGGGTCCCATCCATTTGCTTCGGATCTTTCCGGGAAAGAATTTGAGCTTTGAATTGTAGAGCCACACCTTTTGACCCACTTCAAATTCTTTCTTCCTCAACTTGGCATCATGCGCTCTCTTCATTACGTCCTTGTATTGAGATGCGTATTCATATGCCACCTCCCTTAGCTCCTCCAATTCACACAACTTGAGCTTCCGTTCCTTACCTGCATCATCATATTGCACATTAACCTCTTTAATAGCCCATAACGATTTGTGCACAAGTTCAACCGGTAAATGGCAGTTTTTACCGTAGACCAACCGGTAAGGTGTAGTGCCTATGGGTGTCTTATGTGCCGTTCGGTAGGCCCATAAAGCATCGTTCAATTTAATTGACCAATCTTTAAGGTCCGCCTGCACGGTCTTTTGCAAAATCTGTTTGATTTGCCTATTTGACACCTCAACTTGCCCGCTTGTTTGCGGGTGATAGGGGGTAGCAATCCTATGGTCAACACCAAACCGCTTTAGAAGTTTCCCAAACCGAAAATTTTTAAAGTGGGATCCTCCATCACTTATAATGACACGAGGGATCCCAAACCTTGAGAAAATATTGGTTTGGACGAAATTACATACTACGGAATGGTCGTTTGTCTTGGTGGCTATTGCTTCGACCCATTTTGACACATAATCAACGGCCACCAAGATATACAAATTGCCATAGGAATTGGGGAATGGGCCCATGAAATCAATACCCCATACATCGAAAACATCAACTACAAGGATTGGTTGCATGGGCATCTCATCCCTTTTTGAGATACCCCCTAACTTTTGACACTCTATGCAATTTCTGGCAAACTCATTTGCATCTTTGAAAATAGTAGGCCAATAAAGCCCACTATTCAACACTTTGTGACCCGTTTTGTGACCACTAAAGTGACCACCACATGCAAACGAGTGTAGATGTTGCAACACGCTCGGAATCTCTTCGTCATCAATGCATCTCCTTATAACTTGATCCGCACACTCCTTCCACAAATGCGGTTCTTCCAACCGATAGTACTTGATTTGGGACATGAAGTGTTGCCTTTTCCGTCTATCCCAATGTGCCGGCATATCACCTGTAACAAGATAATTGACAATGTTAGCATACCATGGCAATTTATCTAATTTCATTATATGCTCATCTGGGAAAGACTCATTGACTTCTAAGGCTTTCGGATCATCTTCCACCATCAATCGGGACAAGTGGTCCGCTACCACGTTCTCAATGCCTTTCTTGTCCCGTATCTCCAGATCAAACTCTTGGAGCAACAACACCCATCGGATTAACCTCGGCTTCGCATCTTTCTTCTCCATGAGGTACCTAACTGCAGTGTGATCCGAGTAAATAATCACTTTACTCCCCCATATATAAGACCGAAATTTATCCAATGCATATACCACCGCAAGTAGCTCTTTTTCGGTGGTTGTGTAGTTCAATTGTGCATCCGAAAGAGTCTTACTTGCGTAGTATATGGCAACGGGTTTCTTGTCAACCCGTTGTCCCAACACGGCCCCCACCGCATAATCACTTGCATCGCACATAATCTCAAAAGGTAAAGACCAGTTTGGCGATTGCAAGATTGGGGCCTCCACTAACTTCTCTTTTAAATTGTTAAAAGCATTTTGGCAATTTTCATTGAAATTAAACGGTTGGTCTTTTAGCAACAAATTACATAAAGGCTTCGTTATATCACTAAAACCCTTAATAAACCGCCTATAAAACCCCGCATGACCTAAAAACGACCTAACACCTTTAACAGTCGTGGGATATGGTAAAGTAGATATGACTTGTACCTTAGCACGATCAACCTCTATCCCACGACTTGACACCACGTGCCCCAACACAATTCCCTCTTGAACCATAAAATGGCTCTTTTCCCAACTTAGGACCAAACTAGTTTCAACACATCTTTTTAACACTTTATCTAGTTGGTCCAAACAAGTCTCAAACGATGATTCAAAAATTGAGAAATCATCCATGAAGATTTCCAAAGACTTTCCCACCATATCAGAGAAGATACTCATCATGCACCTTTGGAAGGTGGCGGGAGCGTTACATAATCCAAACGGCATTCGCCTAAATGCGAAGGTACCGTAGGGACATGTAAATGTAGTCTTTGATTGATCTTCCGGATGGATGGCAATTTGGTTATAACTGGAATAACCATCTAGGAAGCAATAAAATTTTTGCCCTGATAATTTCTCAACTATTTGATCTATGAAAGGTAAAGGAAAATGATCTTTGGAAGTTGCGGTATTCAACTTCTTATAATCAATACAAATTCGCCACCCGGTTACCGGTCGGGTAGCTACCTCTTCACCTGCGTCATTTTTGACGACTTGTATACCGGCTTTCTTGGGAACCGTCTGTGTTGGGCTCACCCATTGGCTATCCGAGATCTGGTAAATTATACCCGCATCCAGCCACTTCAACACTTCTTTCTTCACGACCTCCCGCATATTCGGATTTAACCGCCTTTGTGCATCTCGAACGGGAGTCACATTCTCTTCCGTGATGATTTTATGCATCACCACCGAGGGACTAATACCCTTCAAATCCGCAATGGTCCATCCAATCGCCGCCCGATTGATGACCAACACTTCCATCAACTTTTTCTCTTGCTCCGCGGTTAAATTTGATGCAATGATAACCGGGAGAGTATTGCCTTCTCCTACATAAGCATACTTGAGATGCTTTGGCAATGCTTTCAACTCCACTTCCGGAGGCTCTACTAAAGACGGCTTCAATTTAGTATCAATGCTCTCCGGTAAGCTTTCAACTTGGTGTGTCCATGTCGGTTTTCCTTCTCTAACCGCAAGCACCTCCAAACTCCTTACTTCCTCGTCCATGCTTTGTTCCACCTCCACCTGTGACCTGTCAAACATATAACAATCCTCCATTGTGTTTTCCCCATAAACGACTGTGTCGCAAAGAGGTATACACGTGTCAACAATGTCTGCCATATAGCATTCATCATCAACTGGAGGGCTCATAAGTCCGGAAAAAACATGCAACCTCAACCTCCGGTTTCCAAATGTCATGTCAACCGTTCCCGTTCTGCAATCAATTTGAGCATTTGCAGTTGCTAAGAACGGTCGACCCAAAACACCGTAGGTTGTTTGGTTGGGTCCTTGGCCACATAATCAAGTACAAGAAAGTCCACCGGATAGTAAAAATCCTCGATTTTCACTATCACATCCAAAACAATTCCACGGGGTAGTTTAGGTGTCAAATCGGCTAACACCATGGTAGTGTTTGACGATTGAAGTGGACCAAACTCGTATTGGTCATACAAACTACCCGGTAGAATGCTTACACTAGCGCCAAGATCTAGAAGTGCCCAGTTGATTTTAAAATCGCCCCTTTGGATTGAAATGATAGGCACACCCGGATCTTGGAGCTTAGGTGGAAGTGCACCCGAAAGAATCGAACTCACGTTTTCGGTTAAATCTATTTTTTTTGGAAATTTGTGAGTTCGTTTTTGGGTACACAAATCTTTCAAGTACTTAGCATACGACGGTACTTGTTTAATTGCATCCAAAAGAGGTAAATTAATTTTGACTTGTTTGAAAATTTCCAACAACTCTTCTTGTTGTGGACCTCTTTTGTTTACAACTTTTTTCATCGGTCCCTTCAATGCTTCGGGATAAGGGGCGGTATTAGCCTCCACACCCTTTTCCTTAGCCTTGGGGACGGGGATGGTCGCAACGGGAGTAACATTATTCTTTTTCAAATCATTTTTATTTTGACCCGTTTGACCATCCTCAAGCTCCTCATCACTAGCATCTTCCACCACCCCTTCAACAAATTGGGGTGGGGGTGTTTTGACACCATTATCAACGACTCGACCACTACGTAAAGTAATTTTATTAATTGGTACCTCACGTGTGTTCCTCGAGCTCGACCCTTGATGCTTAGGGTTTATGGTGGTGTTACTTGGAAGCTTCCCCATGCCTCCCTTTAATTGGGCCACTTCTTCCGCTAGTTGACCCACTTGTTTTGCCAATGCCTCGTGTGCTTTGTCTCGAATCTCGTTTGCCTTCTTTATCTCTTTAACATCACTGTGCGTCTCCTTTTTCATGTTTAGCAAAGCATCCATCTTGGCACTCAAGTCATCACCACCGGTTTGGTTGTTTGACCCACTTCTGTTACCGCCTTGGTTATTGTAATTCTTTTGGTATCCACCTTGGTACCCTTGTTTGTAATTTCGTTGGTAACCTCCTTGGTTACCACCTTGACGGTTTTGATATGATGACCCACTTCCTCCTTGATTACCCGACTGGAAATTCGGGTTCATTTGATTTGAAGCGTTGCCATACCGGAAATTGGGGTGATTTCTCAAACCCGGATGGTAAGTGTTGGAGTTCATGTCATATTGTTTTCTATCTCCATACACTTGATTGACTTCTTCGGTGTAACCACTTGACCCCATTGAGCATTGCTCGGTCGCATGCCCAATATCTCCACATTTTTCACAAACCGCAAACTGAACCGCATTTACCTCTTTCTTCTTTTTCAGTTGGGCCATTTCCCGTTCTAAGGTGGAAATCCGGTCTTTGGAATCGAGATCGGGGAGTGACCGGGAAACTGGATGTCTTTTTGCTCTATCGGCTGATTCTTTTTCCTTGGATCGTTTGCTCATCCTTTCCAAGAATTCCCAATCATCATCTTCATGATTGCTCAAGAGTGTACCATTGCTTGTTGTCTCGAGACGATTCCAAGTTGCATCATCCAAACCCCGTACAAAGCATTTCACCAACTCCCATTTTTCTATTTGGTGATGTGGGCATCTCCTCATTAGCTCTTTGAATCGGGTAAATGCTTTATGTAAAGGCTCACTCGAAAGTTGACGAAACGACCGAATTTCATCTCTAGCATCGTCGGTCTTTGCCATAGAATAGTATTCATCCAAAAATGCTTGTTGCATTTGTTCCCAAGTTCGAATACTGTTGGCCGGAAGTGTGAGGAACCACTGTTTTGCCTTGTCTTTCAACGAAAGCTTAACTTCCGCTAGTGCGAAATTGTGCCCCCCAATAGTATCACAAATGGAAGAGAACTCTGTTAAATGTGTATACGGCTCATCATTGGACCTCCCATTGAAGTGAGGAAGTATGTTGATGTAATGCGGTTTACAATCAAACATCCTCCTTTCACATACTATCGGAGAATTATTCTCGGTCACTATCGGGCGGAAACGGTCATTTACTCCCCGTGGAGGTTGTTGACGACGTTGTGGACCATTAACCTCTTGATCGACCGGTCTTCGATTATCCCTTCTTTCACCTCTTTGATCCCCCCTTCGATTATCCTTTGGGTTACCACCTCCCACGAAACGAGGAATCCGGTTAGGGTTTGCATTGTTGTTATTGTTGTTGTAAAACCCATCATTCCGGTTCTGTTGGTTATTGTTTCATGGTTGACGGTTGTTCCCATAACCATCATTTCTTCCACCTCCGTAACCGTATTCATCGTCCCCAACATAATTGGCGTTTTGGTAACCAAATTCCTCATCGTCATACCTTCTAGCGTTGTAGACGTTTCCCCTATTCACGTAGCCCCAATATTCATCATCATTAGCCCGATCATCGTAATACCCCCCATCGTCCGAATTTTCCGTATGAATGCTTACGTGTTCCGGCGATTGATAACCGGGAACACTATATGGTTCATCATCGGGGATTGCATTCCTTAAATCGTCGATGTTGAAAAACGGGTCTTCATTTGCGGGATTACCGCGATCACGGTTACCTCTACGATCGGAGTTGACATTCCGATCATCAAGGTTGACAGGTAACGATGCTTGTCGGTGAAGGGTTTGTTGTTGAGGTGTTCGTTGGGTGTTGTTGGTATTTTGGTTTCGGAAAGGTGGAGTGGGTGGTCTTGCGTTGGTGTTACCACCCGGTTGCTCTTGAGGTATAGGTTGGGTGTTTTGAGCGGGATAAAAAGTTCCTCGGGATTGGAATTGATTTGGGTTGAGGTTTTGGTTGGGATTGAAGTCTTGGTTGGAGTTGTGGTTTGCCATTGAATCGGTTTCAATGGTCGGTGTGAGTGGTGGTGTTTGGTTGGTTTGATTAGAAGCAAGAGTTGCTTCTAACCGGCTTGCTAGGTTCCTTCTTGCGAGTCTTTCGATTTCCGGTTCGTAGACTAAAGGTGAAGTCCTCCCGGAATTTCGTGTATGCATGCACTACTTGTAACCTGCACAAGTAACACACCCCGCGTAACAAGGAAAAAGACAATACAAATAGAAAGCTAAACAAGTTAAACAGTTAATCACAAAAATTCAAACAATATCCAAACACAAAGCGCACGCACTCCCCGGCAACGGCGCCAAAATTTGATCGGAGTGTTGCGCTCCGGTCAAAGATAATATTTATAAGCCCAAATTACCCTTAACAATGTGTTAGTGGTAGTAAGGGGTCGAACCACGAAGAGTATGTGGTTTGTGTATGGATTCGAATGAGTTAAAACAATTGTCACGATTATGAAGCTTGCCAGATATTTTTTTTTGTATTTTTATTTAGTAGAAAGATGTGAATTTGGATTACTGAAATTGAATTACTTAATTAACAACTACTACTTAACGAGTGCAAGAAATTTGGATACAAGATCAATAATAATAAAATGGAATCACACCCGGTTTCAGTAATTATTAACCTAGGATTTCTACAAGTTCTAGTTTCAACTCAAATGCACTTGATTAACGGATTTAGTGTACCGTGACTTAGGTGCTACTAACTATCAACGCCCCGAAGAACGGACAAAAAGACACTTTGTAATCAACACAAGTAAATCCTAACAATGACAATGTACAATTACATATCACCGTTTCGCAAAGTCATAACTTTTAACATCGCTCGACAATTCACGAATTCGTAACAAATGTAATACTATTGTCAAGAGTTTCAAAAACCAAATACAAATTGTCACTAAGATGAAACAAGAACAATTCGAAACCCTAGAATTAACAACTACCTACACCGGGGTGAAACCGAGATGATTAGCCGCTCATGGTTGAAGAAGCTTGATCACCGGATGTTTGGAATGCGGATGGAGTCATCTTGAAGCTTGATTGGATGATTGGTGAATGATGAAGGTTGGTGATGGATGGTGATGGTGGAATGGTGAATGATTGGATGAACTAGGGTTTTGATGATTGGTGGTGATTGATTCTTGATTCGGATTGATGATGATATGATAGATGGAATTAGAGATGGAATGGTAGGTGAATTAGGCTCCAAGATGCAAGATTCAAACTTCCCCAGAGTGTAACTCCCGAATTGAATAGTCAACCACCAATAAGAATCGATCCCAACACCTCAAAACCCCAAATTCGCGTATCTGGTTTTGACAAGCCGTCGCCGACGGCTCTCAACCCGTTGGCGACGGGCTTTGGTTTTCTTTTGTCCATCCGACGGCTAAATCACCTGGATACGGACTTTTGGTGGCGACGGGCATTTCCAGAAGGCGTCGCCGACGGGTCCCAGGCCGTCGGCGATGGGCTCTTGTTTTCACGATTCTTGTTTTTCGCTTCAACACTCCCGGTTGATCCATAACGCATCCCGGTGCTCCGGTTTTCGATCCGGTGACCCGTAAAGCTCCCGAAAAGCTCCTTAAACTCCATCAAACCTGCAAAACACATTCTTGATTAAAAGTAGGCTATTCGAAACTAAAACTTACGTAAAAACGTTAAGTTAAACAATAACAAGCACCGGTTTACAACCACACATCAGTACTACGAGTGATTCATCAGCTAAGCATTTCTTGAGGTTAGATACATGAAATACATCATGTATTCCTGACATTTCCTCTGGTAGTTGTAGCTGATAGGCTACAGGTCCTACTCTTCTAAGGGTACATGGTATAGTCTTTGGTGAGTTATGCGGGGAGGCGTAGTCACCGCTCGGTGACCATACCCTGGTGTTGATCTGTTTCGGTGAGTAGGAGAGAGGTGATCAAAATCGGTGTATAGTCACCGAATGTGATTGAGAGAGAGTGATTGAGAAAATGGTGGGCCCCAACCCCTTTTAACCAATCATAATTTTTTAATTTTTTAACCTACTCAAACACCCCTAGAGTGATTAACCATACCCCTTGATTGAGTGTAAAATGGGGAGTAGGATGGGGAGTTGACATGGCATAATATTATTGGGTAGGATTTCACTCAAACACCCTAGGGTGATTGACTATACCCTCCACCCTAATAATCTCAAAAGGTCCAACATACCTTGGGCTCAACTTTCCCCTTTTTATGAATCTTACCACTCCATTCCAAGGAGAAACTTTCAATAACACCTTGTCTCCTACCTGAAATTCCAACGGCTTTCGCCTGTTATCAGCGTAACTCTTCTGTCGATCACGTGTTGCTTTCAATCGTTCCTTGACTTGAATGATCTTGTCGGTTGTTTCTTGTACTATTTCTGGTCCAGATAGTTGCTTTTCTCCAATTTCTGCCCAACAAACTAGGGTTCGGCACTTTCGTCCATAGAGTGTTTCGAATGGTGCAACGTTGATACTTGTGTGATAGTTGTTATTATAAGAAAATTCTATTAATGGTAGATGATCGTCCCAATTACCTCCGAAATCAATTACACAAGCTCTAAGCATATCCTCCATTGTCTGAGTTGTCCTTTCGCTTTGTCCGTCCGTTTGAGGGTGATAAGTTGTGCTTAGATTCAACTTGGTTCCCATTGCTTTTTTGGAAACTTGTCCAAAATGAGAGGTAAAACGGCTATCTCTGTTAGAAACAATTGATAAAGGAATTCCATGTAATGGAATTATTTCATTTACATACAACTTAGCTAATTGTTCCATACTGAAGGTTTCCTTCATTGGTAGGAAATGAGCTGACTTAGTTAACCTATCTACAATCACTCAGATTGTATCATTACCTTTTCTTGTTTTGGGTAATTTGGTAACAAAATCCATTATTATCAATTCTCATTTCCACGCTGGCATTTCTAATTGTTGCAATAAACCTGAGGGTTTCTGATGTTCGGCTTTGACTCGGGAACAGGTTAAACACTTAGAAACATAAGATGCTATATCTTTCTTCATTCCTATCCACCATATCTTTTTCCTTAAGTCCTGATACATTTTATCATTTCCAGGATGCATCGTATACTTAGACTAATGGGCTTCTTCTAATATACGATGGCGTAGGTTTCCTAATTTAGGTATCCAAATTCTTTTCTTATAGAATCTCCAAATTCCATCTGTTCCTTGTTCTAGTTCCTTAATCATTCCTTTCAATTTCTCAGTATCATCCTTGATTACTGATTCTTGTGCCTTTCTAATCTGTTCATTTAAATCTACCTGTAGATTTAGTTTAAGAGAACGTACTATTTTTGGCTTTTCATGACACTTTCGACTTAAAGCATCAGCCACTACATTTGCCTTTCCTGCATGATACTGGATATTACAATCATAATCACTAAGTATCTCCATCCAGCGTCTTTGCCTCATATTCAACTCCTTTTGTCCGAAAACATACCTTAAACTCTTATGATCAGTGAAAATGGTAAACTTACTGCCATAAAGGTAACGTCTCCAAATTTTCAAAGCAAAAATTATCGCTCCTAATTCTAAATCATGAGTCGAATAATTCTCTTCATGATTCTTAAGTTGTCTAGATGCATAGGCTATAACCTTTTGACATTGCATCAACACACATCCATAACCTAATTTAGAAGCGTCACAATAGACTACAAAGTCTTCAGTTCCTTCTGGTAACACTAGTATGGGTGCGTTGGTTAATTTTTGCTTAAGAATTCTAAAGGCTTCTTCTTGTTTTGGTCCACATTCAAACTTAACGGATTTACAGGTTAGCTTAGTTAAGGGAATGGCTATTCTAGAAAAATCTTGAATAAATCTTCTATAATAACCGGCCAATCCTAAGAAACTTCTAACCTCGGTTGGTGACTCAGGGGTTTTCCATTTGGTAATCGCCTCGATTTTGGTGGGATCCACATGAATTCCTTCATGATTAACTAAATGTCCAAGAAACTGTACCTGTTCTAACCAAAACTTGCACTTTGAAAACTTTGCATAAAGCTTTTCTTTCCTCAGTAAACTTAAACATGTGTGCAAATGCTTTGCATGTTCCTCTTTACTCTTAGAGTAAATGAGAATATCATCTATAAAGACAATTATGAATTTATCCAAATATGGTTTATATATTCGGTTCATCATGTCCATAAATGCAGCTGGGGCATTGGTTAAACCAAATGGCATGACAGTAAATTCATAATGGCCATACCTTGTTCTAAATGCGGTCTTAGGAATATCCTCTTCCTGTACCTTTAATTGATGATATCCTGACCGTAAATCGATCTTTGAGAAAAATCGAGCTCCTTGTAATTGATCGAACAGATCATCGATTCTTGGTAATGGATACCGATTTTTAATCGTGACCTTTTTCAATTCGCGGTAGTCAATGCACATACGCATTGATCCGTCTTTCTTTTTAACGAATAAGATCGGCGCTCCCCATGGCGATGAACTTGGCTGTATGAATCCCTTCTCCAGTCGTTCGTCTAACTGTTTCTTCAATTCTTGCATTTCTGCAGGCGCCAAACGGTAAGGTGCCTTGGCAATTGGTGTTGTCCCTGGTAGTAGTTGGATTCTGAATTCAACTTCCCTGTTCGGAGGTAGTACTGGTAATTCTTCTGGAAACACATCTGGAAACTGAGATACTATGGAAATATCTTTCAATTCTTTTCCTTTAGTGTTAGTGATTATGGAAATCAAATATACTAATGTTCCTTTTCTTATATAACTTGCTGTTTTCATC
This sequence comes from Helianthus annuus, assembly GCF_002127325.2. Classification (NCBI taxonomy): domain Eukaryota; kingdom Viridiplantae; phylum Streptophyta; class Magnoliopsida; order Asterales; family Asteraceae; genus Helianthus; species Helianthus annuus. The sequence goes on from NC_035449.2 coordinate 42,831,902, forward strand.
ATAGAGATGAATTTCGTGGATCTACAGGGCTTATCTCCTTTAATGTGATTTTTTCACCCCTTGGTGAACTTACTTGGATCGACTTTTGATTACATAAACTACTGGCTTTATTGGCTATTAAACAATCCATTCCTAATACAACATCAAATCCTGCCAGATTCATTGGATAAAGTTTTGCGGTAAACTTTCGATTTAGAAATTCTATTCTTGCTCCCTGCAAGATTTCAGAAATCTTAATGGTTTCCCCATTTGCTGTCTCTACTAAATATTCTTGTGAGAGCTTAGTTAATGGTTGATTGAAAAGTTTGCAAAATGAAGTATTAATAAAACTCTGGTTCGCACCAGTGTCAAATAATACTTTAGCAAAAACATCATTAACTAAAAACGTACTGGTTATCACGTCCGGGATCATCTTAGCTTCTTCCGCAGTTAGAACAAATGCCCTAGCATTTTTAGTATTCTTGTTGTTCATGGCTGAAACTAGTTTCAGACAGTTCGGCTTGATGTGACCCTTTTCTCCACAGTTGAAGCACATTCCGTTATCGGGTTTCTTTCTACAATCTTCTTCTTTGTGTCCTGGTATCTTGCAGAAATTACAATAGGTGGAGCATTTTTCTGAATGCTTCTTCTTGCAGGCCTTGCAATAAGGTGCAGAGGTAGAACCTACATTTTTCCCACGGTTGGAATTTCCATAATGAAATTCTTGGGTAAGCCTTTGAGCTAGGTTTTTCCTCTGGTCCTCCTCTTGTGTACGCACTAACTCATCTGTCAAGGTGTTTGCTAGTTCTACGGCTTCTTCTATAGTTTGAGGTCTAGCCGCCTTGACTACATGCCTAATCTCACTGATTAATCCCAGATGTAACGGGAGATTAATACTGGTTCAGGTGATGTAAGGGTTGGCACTATTCTAGCATATTCAAAGAATAATGTAGTGTACCCCTTACTATCCACTCCAGTCATTCTAAGGTTTAAGAACTTATTTGCTATCTGTTCTTTTTCACTGGAAGGGCAGAATTTCCTTTCCACCATGTTCTTAAATTCCTCCCATTCCATATTATAAACCCTACCACTTCCCCTGGATTGGAGGATAGTATTCCACCATTCTAGTGCTGAGTTCTTAAATAGATTGGAAGCAAATATTATCTTATCCTCTTCCGCACACTTGCTTATTTTTAAGACAGCCTCAGTCTTTTCTATCCAGCGCAGAGCTGCAACGGCCCCTTCATTGCCCGAGAATTCCATTGGTTTACAAGACCAGAATTCTTTATTAGAACAACCATAAGACATGGTTCTTCTTCTTTTGGGAATGGGCACTTGAAGTACGGGTCCATTGTTTATGTTGTGTTCAGGTTCAGTGGGTCGTTTACCGCCATGATCACTTTTGTTTTCTGCTTCTCTAACCGTTTTATTAATATAAGGCATCGCATCTATTATTCCTTGCACCACTATGTGTTGAATGGCACTATTATCCACTTGGTTTTCATTATTATCGTTGTTCGGGTTATCTTTATTCTGGTTTTCCTGGTTCACTTCGTTGTCCATCTGAATTTTAAACATTTACCACGTATTAATATCACAAGATGGTATTTAACAAAATCAATCACACAACACGCATATTGATCAAAATCGTCGAACATTGCGACTTACTCTATTTTATACTATGCATCCCTATATATTACAGTACAACTGAAATTGAAATTACACTATTATTAGGCATCCATAGCTATTGTCTAGATATTTTTTTAACATACACACATGTTATATATTATTATTATTATTATTATTATTATTATTATTATTATTATTATTATTATTATTATTATTATTATTATTATTATTATTATCACCATCACTGATATGGGTTCATCCAGAACTCCATATTACGCTCGTCATACTTCCAGACGAGTCGTTCTCTGATCTGCCTCATCCTCTCACTACCTTCTAAAATCTTCTCACCAAAGGTTCGGAGTTCTTGCACATTTTCTGCATTCATTGGGGGTGCAGGGGCAGGTACCGTGTTTGGGAACTGAGGCATGGGTTCTTGGTAAGGATAAGGATTCTCTAGAATTTCCCTAATGTATTGGTCATTATCATAGTAGGGATCTAGAGGGTCCAAGTCTGGGTAGGCTGCTAGGTTTGGCATGGGTTCGTCTTCTGGTATTGGGTAGCGTTGTTAGTAATCCCTATGGTCGTCAAACCACGGGTCGTAGTCTGGATCTAAGGGATTGGGTGCTGGTATCCTAGGTATCTCTGCTGGTTCAAAGGCTGGTGCTGGAAATTGGTTCTGGATTGCTTTCAATTTCCATTGGTTGTGTGGGAAACAGTGGTAAGGGCTGGGGTGCTATGAGTTGCTCCAGGTTAGGGTCTGCAGCTGTAGTTGCTAGGATATGAAAATTTGCTAAACTCCTATTGAGCATATCTTGGGTGTGAGCATCTGTTTCTCTCTTAACGACTTCTAGAGCACGCTGTTGTTGTAACTTTTTCACCCTTTTCCTACGTTCATGCGCTCCTCGACTGAACCATCCTCTCTTCTTAGGAGGGAATGGCTCTTCAGACTGAGCCTTAAACACGAATATCCCATCTTCATTGTTAGCTGAATACCCTGAGAGGGTAGGCTATGAAGAGGTGCCTTCGCTCCAAGGTGAGCTGGACAACTGACGGTAGGCGTCAGAGGTCCTTGGTCGCTCATACTGTAAACTAACAAATAGTCAAATAACACACAACAATAAAATACAATTATGCACGTAGTTTCCGTAATTAATTTCCTAACATCTTTAATAAATTTTGGTGTCAGTAGAACATTTCTGTGGCTGAATTAGTGGCTTAGCTCTGATACCACCTTCTGTCGCAACCCCTGTCCCCTAATTAACCGGGAACGGGCGGCCGCGACCAGTTTTAGTGGTATCGGTGTTTATCATTTTGGCAGCGGGATATCACATCAGGACCGTAGTTAGGAAATATTTTATCAGAGTAAAATACCACACTTTTATAATATTAAACACATGGGATAATTCCAAGTTTTAAGTACACACATTTTCATAGGGATAAACCCTATTTTATTTAAATGAAAACATCTCTTTATTTTAGGTAACTTAATAGCCACTTTTCCAAACCTTCAATGCTGTCCAGCTGGCTTCTATTTGGCTTTCACATTTTGTTACCTGAAACACGTTTAAAAACATTTTTAAAGTGGGAAATACTGGTGAGTGAATCCTAGTTTAATCAAAACATGTAAAAACCGTTGTACAGTATTGAGAGCGGTCGCGCAATTACATTTTTTCCATCTACTTTAATTACCACCCACGGTACTGTCAACCCGACTTGTGGTGTAACACCCCGTGTTCGAAAGTCAAAGTCAACTTCAAGATTGAAGTCAAAGGGAGACAAGATTGCTAATTGCGATCTGTCCCTCCTTGCTCAATTCCTGCTTTGACTTCTTTGACTTGTAGATAGTCTATTTTATGCTTTACGTTAGTTGTATTATGTGGAGTACTTATTAATAATCGAGGTTTATTCGATGTCTATCGCTTATCGCTTATCGCAATCGCGCTTGCAACTCGAATTACGCATTCTAGATATTGTTTTACGTGTGTGTGCCTTTTATCTATACTATTATAAAAAGGAGAAGTGATGTACCAACTTGGAATTTTACAACACGTATAAGTTTTGAAACAATATGTACAAAGAAATGCAACACATTTTAGAGGGGTAAAATGAGAAAGGGCACAATATTTTAAGACACTCCAAGGTTATAATGGTAAATTTATATGTACAATTTTATTATAAATCTCAACTTTACCCTTGTCTCAGTAACTCCTTGTCAATTGAATCGTTTCATCATTGGAATTTATCATCCCTGGCTAAACCAAACGCCTCAAACCTCCGACCGATCATTTCAACAATGATGCTTTCTTGATTTCCTTCTTAACTCTCTCTGATTCACTACAAATCGAAACCTCCTTCAACCCTAAATCGATGGCCACACAACCTGCTAAACGACGGAAGTGTCGGACAGTCTTTCCCCATATCTCCGTCATCCTCTACCGTTATAAATGATGGCTTAGCTAGGGTACAGTTTCGGTAGGTTGTGGTTTTCTGAATCTTTCTCATTGCGTAATATTTTGGTATTTTGGTTTACGTTTTAATGATCTATGACTGAAGAAACAGGTAATAGCGGATACGAACGAAAGGAATAGATTGAGATTGAAATTCCAGTTATCATCGAGGTTTTGATTCCATGTGGAACCATTCGTTGGAGTAGAGATGAATACGTTATGATCTCTGGCATAGGTAAGAGAAGACGATTTGACTCTCCGGGGAACGTTTTTCAGATCTGGTGCTTCCGATCATCATGTCATTTTGGTGTTTATGTGCTCAATGAACGACGGTTTGATCTAAGATCTGAAGGTTAGAATTCGAAATTCTTGTTTATATTCATATGGTTGATGTTCTATTCTTGCGAAATTATTGTTTACATAATTCGATACATGTTTTGGTTTTGTTGACTGTTAGGTTGCTTACTTATACTTCTCATGGTTACACGATTAAACACTCATGTGTCTCAGATCCAGACGAATTGTTGAATGTTTTGATAGATTAACGTAGAAACTTTTTTTATTAAATGTTGCATACTAAATTGTTGTTTACTTAATTGTTGGAGTTTTGTTGATTGTTTGATTAAGAGCAAAAGACACAAATGACATGGTAGTTTCTTGTTTACATTAAATTGGTTTCATAATTACATGTCGGTATGCTTATCTTTTTCTTTTTTCATCAGCATCCTAGCATCCTGAGAAGTAAATGGAAAGAGCCATCCAGCCAGATAATACAAAACAGATTCCTACTGGGATCCATGGGACAAGTTACAACCCCACAGTGGATCGTGCCAACTTGTTTCCCAATTTACTAGGTAAGCATGGCGTTATGAATGGAGTGTGATCATTCTTTTATCATGTTAGACGAATGCACACATGTCAGTTAGATATATATTTAGTGTTACCAAATTGTTTTGCAACTCCATCTAATAAAACGTCTAAAAATTGTAAATTGTATTTTATAAAGCAATGCCTACAAGGGACCCGTCCTTACGACCCTCAGTTTCAAAGCTTCAAAACTGTTGGAACACGTATTTGTTCGAGACCAGGCTACTTCAAGTTCAAGAGGAGCCAATATGCACCTAACCAAGGAAGCTTGCTTTAGGTATAGATCTTTATGCACTTTAAGGTAAGTTTTTATTTTTGTAACTTAAAGTTGATGGCATTTTAACTGATGTATATATATCTTATAATTATCTCAGCTCCTATCAACGAGTTTGCCTTTTCGTTTGATGTTGAGTTTAGTGGGCCCACTGCTACTGTATCGTTGGTTTGACGAAGCAACAAAAACAAACCCTTCTGATGGACACCAGCATCTCCATAACTATAATTCTCATCAGTGAGTTATTTTCTTAATAGAATGCTTAGTTTTATGATGGAACATATCAACTTTTTGGAGGCGTTTTAGCATTTGGATGTGCTTTAAGAGAGTGATTATGTCATTTAATTAATCATAACCGGAAAATCAATTGCAGTAAATCGGTTATAAGATAGATTGTTTTGACCTTTGTTGATGTTTTTTTTTTTGGATTTCAACTTACTGATTTACTGATTATAATATTTGATAGGAGAGTTTTTCAAGAAGATTTTGATTCTACAATTGCTTATATCAACCATGAACAAAAACAAAGATTAGAGGTAAATCTACTCTAAATATGATGATGATTTCGATATAGATCAGTATGAATGGGTTGACTTGGGATGTGTTTGATTCTGAACGGGACAAGCGAAACTGGGTCAAAAGTCATCCGAAGTGTACTCAAATACTAAACCCCCCAAAACAAATCCGTGATACAAAGTGAAAATCGTGTTACACCCTAGACCGGATCTGCAAAAGTTTAAAGTTAATTATATTAGTCAAATTATAAAAAAAAACAAATAAATAGGTAGAACGGGTCAACTTGCGAACCTGCTGGGTTGACAAGGATATGACCCGCAAAAGTAAACGTTTTCACAGGTTCAACCCGAATCCGTATGGACCAAGCCCAAACCCACAATTTTCGTGCCCTGTTAGGAATTAACATCCTAGACCGGACCTGTTTCGCCACCTCTTGAGATATGTTTTGCTCATGTGAACAAGCCATGCTACTCTTTATTATACACTTAGCAGGAAACTACATTGGGAGCCGAATTCAGAAATATTAGAGGGCAAACCTTAATGAATGGAAACACAAGCAGACAAGCTACTCGTGTGCAGCTTCTAGACTCGACAAGATTAAGTGATTCTAAAAGTAGCGAGACATCCACAAGTTTATGGATGAATTTGGGGCTGCTGATTCGGCAATTATGCCATTTACATCAAGACCAACTGAGGTTAGACTTGATGCAAATGATTTTGTTTTTAAACTTGCATAAATCATTCGTTCTTATAACTAAAGGGGTGTTTAGATATGCAAAGTTTCAATATTGTTCCAATATGATTTTTTTTTTCAAAATGAAGGACCTAAATGAAACAATTATGAAAATACTTACCAGTAAATGGCAAGCAAGTTTCGTATATGTTCCATAGATCACATAGCTTCAACATTTATATAGAATTTCACAACAATGGAACTTGGAACAGTATTGAAAGTTGAGTGGTTTTTTTGGTTAGAAAAAAATTTGAGCGACTTTAATGGAAAAGTGAAGAAACTTGGTTACTATTAGGTGAAGTATTTATTGTTAGATGCAATAAAATAGGCCGTAGAGGCATAGAAAATAGTGTTTGGACGTTGTGACACTAAAGGTGTTAAATGTGTAGGTGATTGATTATTCAAGAAACCCATTGGCAACATCATCATCGACGCTAGGATACACATTTTGATGATGATGTTGTACAAAAGAGGCAGATTGTCGAAAATATACGTGTATATCATCTAGGACCCACGGCTGTGATGCTGATGTCCGATGCGTACACAACCAACACCCTGATTGAAGCATGAGGACTCCATTGCCGATGTCGGTTTGGTCACTCAAAGAGCGGTGGCGTTCTCAGGAAGTGTACAACCGCAACTCTGGCGGTTCATTGTGGTAGAAAAGTTGCAACGACGACCTTTATTTGTTTCGCTTGATTAGATTAAACTATTCATGTCCCATTTCCCCTTCCATATGGATTAGGTTTGCCTCTCTCTCTCCCTATCTCTCTCCTTGACGCTACCTTTCTTTTTCTTTTTTCTTTTATCATACTGATTTGGTGTTTGTGGCCCAATTTATGCCTAATTTCAACTATTCATTCAATCTAGAAACCCGCTATGTCCGTGTTAATACTCTGAAATTGGATGTTGAAACTGCTATGCTTGAACTAGGAAAGGAGAATGTGTTAACCAGCTATCAAACATATGAATACTACTTAGCGATGTATATACAATCACCATTGTTTTATTTCTTGTCACCTTGCTTGCTTACATCTTTTTCTCAATATACTTTTACAGGTTCAGAAGGATGATATGATTCCTGATTTATTGGTCATCCCACTAGGTACTGATTTTGTAACAACTGTCATGAAAATCGATAATTAGGATGATAATTAGGCAATAAGAAAACCCTAATTGAAACACCCAAGTAATTTCGCATAAACCCTAAAATTTTCATAACAATCGGAATCAGGATCAGGGCCCCTAAAACTCAGGGGGGGTAAACCCTAGTTGGTAATATCTTAACAGTTTTACGTGGGAGCTAAGTTTTCAGTCGAAACCAACTCACCCAAGCTACCTGTACACGAACACACCCTATGCTAGACTAGGGTCTCTCGCGCCACGCGACACGCGCAAGGAAATCCTTCGCGTGGCGCGAGGGAGCGCATTTTTCAGATATAAATAGGGGATGTTGGCACTTGAAATTCTGTGATAATTCGACGTCCAAATTCCGTTTATACACGGAGATATCGTCTGAATACTACACAACCACACACTAAACTCGAAGTGCTGCCACAATCAGGGTAATAACTCGATCACTATTACGATTCAACGTCCGATCGATTATAACTATCCAACGATTGTCCGAGTGCTGCTCAAATTGAGCTTATACTTTGATTATTCGTCGTGATTTCAACTTGAATATTAGAGTGCTGTTCGAATCCGGACTATGCTCTGTTATTCATTGTAAATCCGATTGAATTATTAAGTATTGCACTTGATAATCTTTGTGAGGGTTTAATCTCGTGAATTGACGTAACTGTTGTATTAGTTACTAACCTGCCTGTGTGTGCATTGTGTTAATTTAGGATAATCAAGGCTAATCAGTAGGCTTATCTATTGCTCGTTAATCTGCAATGTGAGTCATTCTTCTTTTTAAACTGTTTTCTCACAGTTTGTGAGTAAGTATTACAAAACTCCAAGTTATTTCAAAGTTATAATTACAGGGATTAAGTCTATGTATTCACCATATTACAGCCAGTATGTGGGGTTTTGTATACATTACTTATTTCCCGTCACACTTGGACAAACGGGTGGCCAAGGGGTGATCTGACCACAGTCACAGACACCATTGGACAAATGGGCTAGCCAATGGATGGTCGAGTGACAAAAACTGTGGGTAGTTGGTTTGATATCAGAAACATTGTAATTCCCCTTAATACTGTAATTTATAACTAACGGGTCGTTTTAGAAAACAGAATGATTCACTCAGTATTTCCCCGCTGACAAAACCTTTTTCAAACATGTTTCAGGTGATCTGTGTGATCCAGGAAAAGTGCAGTAAAGCACTACAAGCTCAGAGAAGTGGCTCATTGTGAATAAATAAATAAAACATGTTTTGGAAAATAATGATTTCTGTGTGAAATCAACTGATTGTAAATTATGGGATTTTATCCCTAAAAACTTTGTGTAATATATTAAAACGAGCATTTTACGGTGAAAAGATCCTGTAATAAAAGACTTCCGCTGCCGCATAAATTAAATACCACAGGTACCACTGGACTGCTCGCGGCTCCCGATTCCGTCCAGGGTGGGTCGGGGGTCGTGACAGATTTGCACAATCATCCTTTGGACACAGATGGGAGTGTTATACAAGATTTCACAGTTTCTCATCATGGGTTATGTTATTATATTGATGTGATAAGATTATATCATCTACTCTCTCCTTCATACATATAAAAATGTGTATTTTGACTTGCATTCCAAAAGTGCTTATGTGATTGTGCATATTCATATTAATGGTTGAACCGATATGTGCATTACACCACCACTAAGCACGGCAGGTAATTGGACGCTATGGACCTAACCACCTTCGAATTGCTTAAAGAAGCATTACACCGTCACAACGCGTTGTGGGTAAATGACTTCACACATTACTAATCGAGCCATTGAGTTAAGCCTATTACGAAATTAAGTATTTGACAAAATACTTAATCCTACTAGTTATCATTCTGTGATTATTTGATATATTAACTGATTATTTGTTAGTTACAGTATGGGTAAACAAAAGTTGTCTGCTATCTACCACAAATTAGATATTGCATCTTCTTCTAAAAACCCAGTAAACCTAGAAGAAGGAATCTTTGTCCGCAAGGCAAACTATGAGAATCCTCTTTCCCCAGAAAAAAGGGATTCGATACTTAAAAAGAGTCAGGAGAAAAAGAAACCCCGAACCAAGAGAGTTAGGTTTAACCCAGAAGTCCAAGAACTGGGTAATAGTACACCTTGGGAAGATAAAATAGACAAGAAATGGGCAAATCTCTATATGCTAGCTACTGTAGCAGAAAATGCCAATCTCTAAATATCCAGTAAAAGAAATTACTATCCAGTAAATAAATAAAATTCTAGTTTGTTTATTTCTGTTGTCCTTTGTATAAATTAGTATGCAATAAAACTTCAGTGTTTGTTTGTTAAACTTTGTTCCAAAGTTTTAACATTGCATTCTTGTATTTTGCATATATACTATGCAGCATGAATGAGATGTCGGAAGCATTCCAGAATCTCAACTTATATCCAGTGCCTATCGAAGTCTCTCACGACTTTACTGGTTACATTGCTGACATAGAAGAACCTGTGGAATTCAAAGCTCCACCGTTGGAAAAAGCCAAATCTAAAAAGAAAAGAAGATACGTAGGGTGGAGGAAAGTACGCCGTAGGAAACCAACCACTAGGAGACTTCCTAAAATAGAAAATCCTGTGAGCATGAACAAGGGAAAGGAAATAGAAACTGGAGAAAGTTCGAAACCACCAGAAAAGGAAATAGGAATAGATCTTAAGCAAAAGGGAATAGAAATTGGCGAAAGCTCTAAACAGTCTGAGGAAATCACGTTCCAGGACGAAATAGACCGCCTACTGGATAATTGTGATGTTCTAGAGCCTATCAATGATAATCTTTTCTCTTATCCTGTTACAGCCCAATTCCCACTAAACCTAGGACCAGCTATTCCAGACCCACTAGTTCACACCAGACCATTAGGCCAAATGGAGGAATGGTGGACCAATGACTGGCAATTCCAAAATATAGTCAATAGTCCCTATAGTTTTCTCCCACAGTTTGATCCAGAACCTATCCCTAATCCGCCAATGAGCTATGAAAATTTAGCTGAGTTACGTCAGTTTGGTGAAGAACTGATAGGCACCGGGAATAGGATCCGGGAAATGGGGGAGCAGATCTCTTGGAAGTACGACGAGAGGGAGCGTCGTTACTAAAACTGCCAGTGGACCAAAAGATAGGAAGGGCTGGAAAAAGTTTGTCTGTATTATAACTAATATAGTAAAACTGATTTTGTAAAATGGGCAATAAAACCTTGTAAAATATGGTGTGTACGGAGGCATATACAATATACAATAACAAAATGAAAGTCGAGAAATCGACAATTTTGGTTATGTTTGTATGTTGTAGTAATTTATGTCTTCATCTGTGCTAAATTGTTATTAATAAGTTAGACACTAATAAATTCCTACTAATTAGCAGATGGAAAACGCTAACAATGAACCAATTAATGAAGTAAATCAATCTGAGCAAGAACCAGAAGATCAATATATAACCCGACAAGATATTGAGCACTTTATCGCCCAAGGAATATCCCATGCTATTCCAGAAATTGTGGCTGCTGTTCAGAAACCTGCCGAACCACAATTAATTCCTAGTAAACGTATTCCAGAAGATAACGGCAGTAACAGCATAAATGGAGGCGGCAATCATGACAATCATGATCCATAGGCCCCACTCCCTAAGAGAATAAAAGCTGCAACGCCTGGTTGCACTTACAAAGAATTTCTTGCTTGCAAACCCGCAGAATTTGCAGGTAATGAAGGGGCAACTTCAACACTGCGTTGGTTAGAGAAAACCGAGGCAGTAATTGCAATAAGCAAATGTGCCGAAGAGGATCAAGTGATGTATGCATCAAATCTGTTCAAAGAAGGAGCACTCGAATGGTGGAACACGGTCCTCCAGGCAAAAGGAAGAAGGGTAGCCTATGCAATGAATTGGGAAGAATTTAAGAGTCTTGTCGAAAGAAAATTCTGTCCCGAATACGAGAAGGAACAAATGGCAAACAAGTTCCTGAGTCATCGTATGTTAGGTGTAGACTGTCGAGGATATACTTCGACATTCTTTGAATACGCAAGGGTAGTGCCAACACTGGCTTCGCCAGAACCGGTACTCATTTCCCGTTACATCTGGGGGTTAATTAGTGAAATCCGAAACATCGTTAAAGTTGCGAGACCTCGTACCATTGACGATGCGGTAGAATTAGCTAACACCCTAACGGATGAATTGGTACGCACAAGAGAGGAAGATCGTAAGAAGGAAATAGCTCAGAAGATTACCCAAGGGTTTCGTATGGGTAATATCAAGAAAAGAGGAACAGGGCAATCCTCATCACCTCCTTTCTGCAGAAATTGCAAAAAGAAGCATTATGGACAATGCAATATAGTTTGCAATTTTTGCAAGGCAAAAGGACATCGTGAAGAAGACTGCAGAAAGAAAACAAGAATTTGTTATAACTGCAGAGAAAGGGGACATTTTCAATCCGAATGTCCTAAGCTAGCTAAACCAGTAGACAACAAAGCTAAACCAGCTGAAGGAGCAACCAAGAAAAATGTACGTGCATTCCAGCTGACCACTCAAGAGGCCGAACTCATTCCAGATGTGATAGCTGGTACGTTCCTAGTACATGACGTATTTGCAAAAGTATTATTTGACTTTGGTGCGAACCAAAGTTTTATTAATACTTCATTTTGTCAAGCTCTCAAGTTACCTTTAACCACTCTTAGGCAAATTTTCACAGTTGAAACCGCAGAAGGAAATTCTGTAAACATAGATAAAATCTGGCAAGAAGGAAAAATAGAACTATTAGGCCATAAGTTTTCTGCAAGTCTGTTACCAATGAATTTAGCCGGGTTCGATGTAGTATTAGGAATGGATTGGTTAATAGCCAACCATGCACGAATCCTATGTGACAAAAATGCAGTAGAAATTCAAACCCCTTCAGGAGAGGCAATTGTAATTACTGGAAATAAACCTCGAAAGCCACTGAAATTTATCTCAGTAATGAAATTGGCAAACTATTCGAGAAAGCAGGAAATGGTGTATATGATTTTAGTAATCATTAACACTAAAGATAAGGAACTTCAGGATATTCCAATAGTCTCAGAATACCCAGACGTTTTTCCAGAAGAATTACCTGGGTTACCACCTGATAGAGAAGTAGAGTTTAGAATTCATTTAATTCCAGGTACTGCACCAATAGCCAAAACACCATATAGATTAGCACCTACCGAAATGCTAGAATTGAAAAAACAATTAGATGAATTATTAAGCAAAGGATTAATACAACCGAGTTCATCCCCTTGGGGTGCACCGGTACTGTTTGTGAAAAAGAAAGATGGATCGATGAGAATGTGTATCGATTATAGAGAATTGAATAAGGTTACGATTAAGAATCGATACCCACTACCTAGGATTGATGATCTTTTTGATCAATTGCAAGGAGCTAGGTATTTCTCTAAGATAGATTTAAGATCTGGATATCATCAGTTGAAGGTACAAGAAGAAGACATACCTAAAACTGCCTTCAGAACTAGGTATGGTCATTATGAGTTTACAGTCATGCCCTTTGGATTAACAAATGCCCCAGCAGCATTCATGGACATGATGAATCGAATCTGTAAACCATACTTGGATAAATTTGTGATCGTTTTCATCGACGATATACTTATTTACTCCAAAAGCCAAAAAGAACATTGTGAACACTTACACGTTCTCTTAACTTTGTTAAGAAAAGAAAGGCTTTATGCCAAATTCTCGAAATGTGAATTTTGGCTGCAAGAAGTACAATTCTTAGGTCATGTGGTAAATCATGAAGGTATCCATGTAGATCCTGCTAAGATAGAAGCAATTACAAAGTGGAAAGTCCCACAAACAGCTATGGAGATAAGAAGTTTTCTAGGCTTAGCTGGATACTATAGACGATTTATCAAAGATTTTTCTAAGATAGCCGTACCATTAACTAAGTTAACCTGTAAAGCCACCAAGTTTGAATGGGGACATAGACAAGAAGAAGCTTTTAAAATTTTAAAGCACCGATTGACAAATGCACCAATTTTAGCCTTACCCGAGGGAACAGAAGATTTTGAAGTATATTGTGATGCTTCAAAATTAGGCTATGGATGTGTGTTAATGCAACGCAAGAAGGTAATTGCGTATGCTTCTAGACAATTGAAAAAGCATGAAGAAAATTATACGACTCATGATTTAGAATTAGGAGCCATGATTTTTGCCCTTAAGATATGGAGACATTATCTGTATGGAAGTAAGTTTACTGTTTATACAGATCATAAGAGTTTAAGATATATATTTGGGCAAAAAGAGTTAAACATGAGGCAAAGAAGATGGATGGAGATGCTAAGCGATTACGACTGTGATATCCAATATCACGAAGGAAAGGCAAATATAGTTGCAGATGCCTTAAGTCGTAAGTACCATGAGAAACAGAAACGAGTCCGTGCTCTGAGGTTAAATTTACAAGTAGATTTAATGGCACAAATTAAAGAAGTTCAGAAAACAGCAATCCAAGACGATGCTGAAGGAATGAAAGGTTACCTAAAAGAACTAGAACAAGGAAATGATGGAATTTGGAAATTCCATAAGAAACGAATTTGGGTACCTAAGCAAGGAGAGTTAAGAAATAAGATTTTAGAAGAAGCTCATAAATCTAGGTATACCATGCACCCAGGAAATAATAAGATGTACCAAGATTTAAGGAATAATTTCTGGTGGATAGGAATGAAAAAGGATATAGCCGAATATGTATCCAAGTGCTTAACTTGTTCACAAGTTAAAGCTGAACACCAGAAACCTTCAGGACTACTACAACAGTTAGAAATGCCTGTATGGAAATGGGAACTCATAACAATGGATTTTGTTACCAAGTTACCTAGAACCAGAAAAGGTAATGATGCTATTTGGGTAATTGTCGATCGATTAACCAAATCAGCTCATTTTCTACCAATGAAAGAAACCTTTAGCATGGAAAGGTTAGCACAACTGTACGTGGACGAAGTAGTATCCCTACATGGAGTCCCGCTCTCCATTGTATCGGATAGAGATAGTCGTTTTACTTCTCATTTCTGGACAAGTTTTCAGAAAGCAATGGGAACTCGACTAAATCTAAGTACTGCTTATCATCCACAAACAGATGGACAGAGTGAAAGGACAATACAAACTCTAGAAGACATGCTCCGAGCATGTGTAATTGACTTTGGTGGTAATTGGGATAGCCATTTGCCATTAATTGAATTCTCCTATAACAATAGTTATCATTCAAGCATCGAAGCTGCACCATTCGAAGCACTGTACGGACGTAAGTGCAGAACTCCAGTATGTTGGGCAGAAATCGGAGAAAGTCAATTATCAGGTCCTGAAATTGTACAAGAAACTACTGACAAGATAACTCAGATCAAGGAAAGATTGAAAACAGCCAGAGATCGCCAGAAAAGCTATGCAGACAATCGTCGCAAGCCGCTCGAATTCCAAGTAGGAGATAAAGTACTTTTAAAAGTTTCTCCTTGGAAAGGAGTAGTACGATTCGGTAAGAAAGGAAAACTGAGTCCAAGGTATATTGGACCATTCCCCGTGATTCAACGAATAGGACCAGTAGCTTATCGTTTACAACTACCAGAAGAATTAGCTGGAGTACATAATGTATTTCATGTATCCAATCTCAAGAAATGTCTATCAGATGAGTCCCTGGTAGTACCTCTTCAAGATGTAGAGGTGAACGAAAAGTTGAAGTTTATAGAGAAACCACTACAGATCAAAGATAGAAAAGTCAAGTTTCTCAAACACAAACGACTGGTGTTGGTCAAAGTCAAATGGGAATCCAAGAGAGGACCAGAGTATACTTGGGAACTAGAATCAGAAATGAAGCGAAAGTACCCTCATCTATTTCAGTAAATCTCGAGGACGAGATTTTTCTCAAGGTGGGGAGGATGTAACAACTGTCACGAAAATCGATAATTAGGATGATAATTAGGCAATAAGAAAACCCTAATTGAAACACCCAAGTAATTTCGCATAAACCCTAAAATGTTCATAACAATCGGAATCAGGATCAGGGCCCCTAAAACTCAGGGGGGGTAAACCCTAGTTGGTAATATCTTAACAGTTTTACGTGGGAGCTAAGTTTTCAGTCGAAACCAACTCACCCAAGCTACCTGTACACGAACACACCCTATGCTAGACTAGGGTCTCTCGCGCCACGCGACACGCGCAAGGAAATCCTTCGCGTGGCGCGAGGGAGCGCATTTTTCAGATATAAATAGGGGATGTTGGCACTTGAAATTCTGTGATAATTCGACGTCCAAATTCTGTTTATACACGGAGATATCGTCTGAATACTACACAACCACACACTAAACTCGAAGTGCTGCCACAATCAGGGTAATAACTCGATCGCTATTACGATTCAACGTCCGATCGATTATAACTATCCAACGATTGTCCGAGTGCTGCTCAAATTGAGCTTATACTTTGATTATTCGTCGTGATTTCAACTTGAATATTAGAGTGCTGTTCGAATCCGGACTATGCTCTGTTATTCGTTGTAAATCCGATTGAATTATTAAGTATTGCACTTGATAATCTTTGTGAGGGTTTAATCTCGTGAATTGACGTAACTGCTGTATTAGTTACTAACCTGCCTGTGTGTGCATTGTGTTAATTTAGGATAATCAAGGCTAATCACACTTGGACAAACGGGTGGCCAAGGGGTGATCTGACCACAGTCACAGACACCATTGGACAAATGGGCTAGCCAATGGATGGTCGAGTGACAAATACTGTGGGTAGTTGGTTTGATATCAGAAACATTGTAATTCCCCTTAATACTGTAATTTATAACTAACGGGTCGTTTTAGATAACAGAATGATTCACTCAGTATTTCCCCGCTGACAAAACCTTTTTCAAACATGTTTCAGGTGATCTATGTGATCCAGAAAAAGTGCAGTAAAGCACTACAAGCTCAGAGAAGTGGCTCATTGTGAATAAATAAATAAAACATGTTTTGGAAAATAATGATTTCTGTGTGAATTCAACTGCTTGTAAATTATGGGATTTTATCCCTAAAAACTTTGTGTAATATATTAAAACGAGCATTTTACGGTGAAAAGATCCTGTAATAAAAGACTTCCGCTGCCGCATAAATTAAATACCACAGGTACCACTGGACTGCTCGCGGCTCCCGATTCCGTCCAGGGTGGGTCGGGGGTCGTGACAGATTTGCACAATCATCCTTTGGACACAGATGGGAGTGTTATACAAGATTTCACAGTTTCTCATCATGGGTTATGTTATTATATTGATGTGATAAGATTATATCATCTACTCTCTCCTTCATACATATAAAAATGTGTATTTTGACTTGCATTCCAAAAGTGCTTATGTGATTGTGCATATTCATATTAATGGTTGAACCGATATGTTCATTACACCACCACTAAGCACGGCAGGTAATTGGACGCTATGGACCTAACCACCTTCGAATTGCTTAAAGAAGCATTACACCGTCGCAACGCGTTGTGGGTAAATTACTTCACACATTACTAAAACGAATAACCTACAAACGTCATACACACACTACAAACCCCAACAACTATGAGGCGGCAAAATAAACACACACGCCGCAACGCGCGGGCTTTTCCACTAGTGTGTTACTTGTGCATGTTTACTTATGTATATGTTATGGTGAATAATCAAAACGCAATTGAAACTCAATCGCAATCGAATCGCAAACGCTAAACGCAAGTGAATTAAGGATGATTGTATGTTGATATAGTAGTTGGGATTAGAAGCAATTTGAATAGGAAACTCTATCGCATCGCAACGCGAATCAAAATCGCAAGACGTAACGCGTCGTGCCCTCCAATCGAACGGTCAGCCGATCGAGCTGCCACCCGATCGGGTTGCCATCCGATCGAGATGCCACTCGATCAGGCTGCCACCCGACCAGGGTAGCCACTTGATCGACCAGCCCTTTCCATTTATGGAAACCCTATAAATACCCCCCTGTCAACATCATAACTTCACCTTTTGCACACTCTCGTCCGACCAGCGCTTCTTGCCCACTTTTCTTCAGACTTCTCGCGATTCTTGTAAGTTGTCCATCTAAATCTTGTACTTTCTTGATCTATACGCACTCCTACACCTTTCTATCTTTTAAATCTTAACTTTTAACCATGAAATCACTAGATTTGAGGTGTTCTATGATGATGTCATCATGGTGTTCTTATGAACTTCATGTTTTGGCTTCAGTCCACCAAGAATAACTTAGATCTGAACGATTTCCACACAAATAAACAAAGATCTTTCATAGATCTGAACATATTCAAGGTGAAAAGGATTGAAAGAGGGTTTTCCCACTTTCTTTCAACTCTTTTACACTCAATGCACTCAAAATCGATAGAATCGAAGCTTGTTCTGATCTTTTACTCTTTCTTGTTGAGAGAGAGAGAAGATAGAGACAGTTAATGTAATTTAATTTTTTTTATTGTTTTTGATGTTAATTACTTTAACCGACCTTAACTTAAAGAGTGCATCAAGAACAATGCAATGCTATAAGTTTTGCATGTAGATTTATATACTCGGTTTTTATTCATGTAAATTAGTTCAGATAACTAGATGTACGCTCCTGCCGTGTTGCGGCTTGGGGCTTACAAATTCAGCTAACATGGGTTGGTTAACAACTTAACATTATACATGAGCCAGATCCACACATCTAAGAGACCCACTTTTTAATTCGAATAATAAATACAAAACTAAATAAGTAAATTTAAGAACGAATTCATCAAGAAATATAAATACAAAAATAAATAATTAAATTTAAGAACAATCAATCAATCATACCTAGTAAAATCCCACAAATAGCAAAGCTATGGTAGAATCTGGGGAGGGTGGGATGTAGGCACACATTACCTCTACCCATAGGGATAGAGAGGCTTCTTGCAGTGAGACCCTCGGCTCCAAAACACCCAGGAAAGAAATAAATAGAACATGAGGTGTGTGTGTATGAAGCTACCAATATAACATGAGTGGTGAAGGAGTGCATGGAAAACAAGACAAATATAGCAACAAATCAGCCTATATACATAGATACATATCTACGACTATACACTACACCTAAAAACATAATTGTACCATCTCCTAGAAATCTTTAACCTTAATCCTACGTCTCCACAAACTCCTATCATAAACCATGTTCTCAGACATTTTAAGAACAAATTTAACATACTTTAAGACATTTTAAGTACAAATTTATTTATCGTAGATTGTCTACAACCTACAAAACATAATATAATATTATTTTTGTAAATTATTAATACCCTTTTCTAAAACAACATTAAACAATAATTACCTCACTTTTACAAATTATAAATTATGATAAAGAGATAATGTCAACAATATAATAACAAAAATATTATGTACTATTTCTACATTCTAGAACTTTGCTCAAGTTCCTAGTTTAGGAGGATATTGCTGGTTGTAGCTGTTGATTTTTGGTAATTAAATTTATGGTTAAAAAAAGATTCATCAAATGTTTAATCCATGTGGTGGTGATCGTAAAACATATAATATTTCATTATAATATTTTATGACTTGATCTTTCCCATTATTTCAACATTTCTATTGCAATTGCTAACTATGTAGAAGTTAACTTTGCCAAATCCATGTGCTTGGCCGTTCAAAAAAAATATTAATGGGAAATGGTCTGTTGTTTCTGTAAAGGCCAGTGTTGTTCTCAGCCACAAACTACCACCGCAGATGGCAGCACCGGTGACGTAGTCATTGGCTACCATGGCGTCTCTTGCTTCTATCTTTCTTGGTTTTCATATTTAATTCAGAAACATGAATCTTTTTGTCTCACCTAGAACCTTTCTCTCTCTACCACCATCAACATTTACCCTATCCGACCATCCTCGCACCACAATCGCCTCAATAGCTTGGTGGTGGCTCCTCTGCACCACCGCCACCATGCAACGATCGCTACCCTTTACTCCGGTGACCTCCAAACGACGTTGGTGATGGTAAAATGTAGTGGTTCCGGTCACCGAAAAGAGAAGGACAAAAGGCGATGTCGTAGGGGTAAGGCGGAGGCTGGCGGGTATCAGCCTTTAGGCCATGAGAGAGTGAAGAGAGTTGATAGAGAAAGACTCAAACTATCCACACACTCTATCTGCCTATTTGCACACCCTTTGCCTCGTATATGTCTCATATAGGCCTATACGAGGCGTATAGGGTTACAATCATACTCAATGTCTGACTCATGTCAGTTCTGGTTTGGCTGCTCCTGTATGCCTCATATAGGCCTATACGGGGCGTATAGGACCCCTCGTATAGGTCTCGTATATGACTCATGCCCCATATATACCACGTATAGGCCAATATGGGGCGTATATAAGGTTATTTTTTTACAAACAATTTATACAATATTAATCATTTTAGCAAACTTCTATACAAAAATAAGTTTTCTATTTTAAATAAATAAAAATAACAATTACAGGATATGATACAACACCTGTATAGGCCTATACGAGACCTAAACCACACCTATAGTCCTATGCGAAACCTATACTACACCTACATGCCTATAAAGAGTTATTATAATTAATATGAGTTTTTTATAATTAATATTAGAGTTATTATAATTATCCTTATATTAATTTTCCAGCCATTTGAACAGTAACTTTGTTTTTAATATTATAGTAATACATATAGATTTTTAATACTTTTATTATTTTGATATTATAATAATAATAATTATTATTTCCTTACTTTTTAACTTGAATAAGCTTTGTGTCAACCGGTACATGTATCGAAAATACATGTATGGTCCGGTTCGTTCTCGGTACATGAAGGTAAAAACCGGCACCAGCCTGGTACAGTTATCGATACACGAAGGTAAAAACCGGCAACAACCTTGTACAGAAAACCCCAAAAGTCAGTACCGAAATGATTTTGAAAATCTTTTAGTTCGGAAAATTCGGTACTTCTACCCGGTACCATTTGCTCATCTTTGATCATGGGTACCATACGAACAACGGTATCGTGCAACTTTTTTAGTTGACAACTTTTAATGATTTTTTTTTCAGTTTTAGGGGTAGGGATGAGCTCGGTGCCAATCGATATTGATACCGAAAATACTGGTTACGGTACTGGTATATGAGGGTAAAAACTAGGGCTGTCCAAACTGCTCGACGATCGAGGATCGCTCGAAAAATGTTCGGTCGATTCCCGCTCAGTTTGTAAATGAGCCGCTCGGATTCGAATCAAATTCATTCCAAGCATGAGCAAAGGTCCACTCGCTCGTCGATCGCTCGGTTTCGCTTGAATTATTATTATTTTTATTAATAATTAATATATATATATATATATATATAGAATAAGTATAATGTACTTCCCGGCTTAACGTACGTTAACGTACGCGACAAATTTACGCACGTTAATATGAAAATCACGCACGTACAAAACTGATAAAACCTAATCACGCTTTCAGCAATTTGGATATAATCACGCATACATGTGTGTAATCACGCATGGGATTTTGATCAAATATATAATCACGCACGTTATAAACTTAATCACGCATGTTGTTTTTCGTCGCGTACGTTAACGTACGTTAAGCAGTTTTGTACGTTAACCTTTCTATATATATATATATATATATTTATATATATATATATATGGTAGGGATAGTGTACAAAATGTCTAAATTGTGAAAAGAGTAAGAAGTGTTTTAAACCATTAGATCTTTGATCTAATGGTTCGGATCAATAGTGACCAAATTATAAATTGTGTTTTAATTATTTGGACTGATTTGAAAATTGTAGGGGTAATATTGTCTTTGTATATGTTTCAAATTAGGTAACATCTCCTAAATTCTAGCGATTCGCTCCTAAATTCTAGCGATTCAATTTTAAACTTATTCTAAAATTCGGACATTCTAAAAAATCTAGAAATATGTAACTGCTACAAGAAATATACAACACTATACATCCATCATATAACATTATATAACACTATATAACACCATATAACACCGTATAACACTATGTAAAACCATATAACACCGTATAATACTATGTAACACTACATAACACTATATAACAACATATAACACTATACATCTATCATAGACATGCTATCAGAAAAATATAACACTATATAACTCTAAATAACACTATATAATACCATATAACACCATATAACACTATATAACACTATACATCGGTTACGTCCCCCGACCCACCCTGGACGGAATCGGGTGCCGTGAGCAGTCCAGTGGTACCGGTGATTATTTTGAAAAACATTGCAGCGGAAATTTTATCAGGACCGTGAGTTAGGAAAAATATCAGAGTTTTAGAAACACCGGATTTTATTTAAATAGATGGAATAAATTCCATGTTTTACAGAGGTAGCTTTTAATATGGGATAAACCCAAAAACAATATTTCTTAAGTTGATTTATTTAATAAAATAAGCCACTTCTTGAAGTCCTTCAGTGCTGGATCCAATTCTTACCCCAATCTACTGTAATTACCTGAAACGCGTTTTAAAAAGGTTTTGTCAGCGGGAAATACTGAGTGAGTTCATTCAGGTTTTATAAAAACAGATTTGTTATAATTTACAGTATTAAGAGTTTTTACATATGTTTCTGATATCTACCAACTACCCACAGTATTTGTCACTCGACCGGATATGTGACTGTGGTCATATCACCATTGGCTGCCCCAATGAATGACGTATATCACTTAATTTTAGGTTCGCCCACCTAAAGTGATTAAAACAGTAGTAATGTGCACAATACCCCACATACTGGCTGTAATTTGGTGATTACATAAACTTAATCACTGTAATTATAATTCTGAAATAATTTGGAGTATTGTAAAACAGTTGATAAAAAGAGAATGACTCACTTTATAAATATGCAAGATTGAGTTAACAAGCTTCTTGATTCTACTTCTTCCGATAATTAAGCATGCACTTTATTATTCTGGATCTTCTGATGATTTATTAGTTTGTTTGATTGTGAGTGTGTAGTTGGGGGTATTTTTGGTAGTTAAACATATAGTCTAACAGAATGGAATACGTATTTGTGTAAAACCCAAATCAAACCTTAACGGTAGTCACGAGATTCGAACCTTAACGAATTTCACAAAGTATAGTCTTATTCAGACAGTACTTTGGTATCCATTTAATGAACTCACAAAGTATAGTACTTTGGATTCCGTTTAACGAAATTCACAAAGCACAACACTTCGGCATTCGTTAGATGGTTCCTGAATCGATTGGACAGAACATCGCTTTGGTGATTATTGGTTAGAACACCAACGTATAGAGAGAAGAAATGAACAAAGGAAATGAATTCCTAAGCTTCCTATTTATAGGTAGATTTATTCCTTAGCTAGGAAGTTTCCTTAACCATTAAGTTTCCTTAACTATTAAGTTTCCTTAACTATTAAGTTTATTTAACTATTAAGTATTCTAGCAGTTTCCTGATTACGAGTTCTAATTTCTAGACACAATGGAACTCGTATTAGTGTACTAACTCAAGTCAACTTTAACGATAATCACGAGATAAAACCCTCACAACGATTTACAAGTGCAATACTTAATAATTCAGCGGATTCACAACGAATGACAGAGTATAGCCCGAGTTCGGCCAGCACTCAAACATTCAAGTCGAAATCACGATGAATAACAAAGTATAACTCAATTTGAGCAGCACTCAGACAATCGTTGGATAGTTATAATCGATCGGATAAAGTATCGTACCAGTGATTAGAGTTATTACCCTAATTACGGGCAGAGTTTAGGGATTTAGAGGGTAAAATCCCGAGCTATTATTTACAAAAATAAAAGTTGACGAAACGAATTGAACAGCGATCGAGTTAATACCCGGCATCGTAGCAGCACCCCGCTACACTAATTAGTGATCCGTGTGTGTTTTGGAGTAAATAACGTATAACTCGACGTCAATTTAGAGTTTGAGCGTCGTTTGAACAGCGGACTGTAAGTGCCAATGTCTGCTATTTATACACAAAATTGGACATGCTTACGGACCGTAAGCCTTATCCCTTACGGTCCGTAAGGGGTACGAACCGACTATAGGGTAGCCACGTTTGGGACTAGGCCTGCTGAGTTGACAGAAATTTCGAATGAAATTTTAACAACGAGTATTTTAAGATAATCGTCAACTAGGTCTGTCCCCCTCTGAGTTTTAGGGGCCCTGATCCTGATTCCGATTGTTCTGAAAATTTTAGGGTTTGTGCAGAATCGCTTGGGTGTCTCAATTAGGGTTTCCTTATTGGATAATTATCATACTAAGTATTAATTTTAGTGAGAGTTGTTACATCCTCCCCACCTTAATAAAAATCTCGTCCTCGAGATTTGGACTATGATATTTTCTTGGGTTATGTTTCTTTTTTTTAATTAAGAGAAACAATGTATCGTGAAATGGAATCAAAAGATATTTTGAGGGGTATGAAAAAAATAGAAATGGTTTATAGGAACAATTGGATTCAATATCTGAAATGAACTTACTTTGATTAATTTGAGGGAGATTCTGAATTGATAAATATTTATTTGTGAATGGAAGTAGGGAAGATGATTTGTTAATGATTATCCGAAAATCAATATCGTTTACTTAAATGGTACTGAACAATAGAATTTAGTGTATCGTAATCTGAGTATATAATTGTACCAAGAATATGACAAATCAAACGAATGGTGTATGAATAGGGTTTAGCACAGGCTACAAATCTATTCGGACGCTACAAAGTGTTTGTAATGATTGAAAGAATTCAATGATGACCTAATAAATTCATCGTTTTCGAATTTGAGAGTTTCAAGGAAGCGAATCTGGATATTTCAAAAGATAAGACATTCCTGATGACATGATATAGTTTCTAAGGTGATTATGTTCAAGCCAAAAGATATATGATCTATAGATTTTTAAAATGAATGTGAAGAACTTTTTGGAATTAGTAAAATTCTTTGTCAGAGGAAAACTTACCTTGATTGGTACCTAAGGAAGACCTAAGATTGACCGGTTCAAAATGAAATGAAAACATGAAAATGTTTTGTCAGATATTGAATTATGATATGAGAAAATCAATGTGCTGAGATGGGTGATTTGTAAGAATACATGAAAAGATAATAAAGTTAGTGTATTTTTTTCTTAATACATAATTGTATTCAGATGACTTTAATCAAAAGGTTTGATTAAAGATAGGTGATCTCTTGATTTATTAAATACCTTTTCCTTTTATGTTATCATAAAGTAGAATAATAAATAAATATAGATAGGTTTAAAATATCAAAACCCGTGGTAATTTTGACAAAATAATGATATATGTTTTATAAATAGGTTTACCCAATATTCTAGAACTCACGATTATCATTTTTAGAATCAAGTATGTTTAACTATAAGATTTTATAATAGAGTATTTTAAATCATAAAAGTAAAATAATAAATGTTTATTTTAATATCAAGCATACTTAAATATTGGCTTGCATAAATAACATTTGATATTTTAATATATATAAAAGAATATTTCTATAAGTATTTAATGGTTGTGAAATATTAATCAAGATGAACATTTATTTATAATATGTCTTGTTTATGAATACTTAGACGATTATTTAGATAATTTTATTCGTCCCTCTAATTGTTTTATGAAAATATGTTTTCTCTTTACAGTACGAAGTATATATATATTTCTATATATATAATATAAAAATATTTTTTACGTATAATTGAAATTTACTAAATAAGTATGATGACTTAATTTATATATATTAAATAGTTATTATCATGGTTGGATATTGGTTAGTGCTGCCTTGTTTAAGCATAGGTGGCCAGTCCATGCCTAACTAAGGCTAGGCTATCCAATATGTGTTCCTGACAATAACCCTAATACCTAAAATAATATTAATATTACTATTATTAATATATTATTACCAAAAATAAATAACAATAACTAGTCATAAACATAAACGAGATTAGCGCAAGCTTCAGATTTTGTGAAAACGTTACCACAAGGTGATCATGATCAAAGAAATGATTTGATGAATTCGAAGACTAAACAAGCATGTTATGGTTCAAGAGAATTGAAATGCTTGTTGGGACTATTTTGAATATGATGGCTTCAATCCATCATATGGGACTTTGAATTGAATACGTAATGCGAGTAAGTTCAAACAATTGAACTTGGTGTAAACAAAACGAGTTCAAAAAAGTTCTGACATGGTTACAACAAAACCATGTATACCATTAAAAAGGAAATCGAGTTTTTCAAAAAAAAAAATTATCGATCAAATATCAAAGAGTAATCATTTTGCAAAACACGGTTTACAATGCAAAGATCAAGTATAGCGAAATGATATTTGAGGTTGGATAAAACAACAAATTGGAATGAAGCCTTCCTATAGTCTTCGTAATTCAAATGAACCATATGTACAACAATCAGTGCATGTGTACCATGTAGATTTACCAAGAAATGAAATAGATCAATATTTGCCACTATGAAAGAAATCCTCGTTATGATGACTATTAGGGGAAGTAGCAAAAGTTTATTCATAGAGGTCAGAATTGCAACGAAGGGAATATAAGAGCTTTATCTGGAATTTTGTGTGATAACCGTTGTTAAGTGACATTATCAGGGAATGTCGAATAAAATGAAAATAGGAGATTTGCAAAGGTATGGGATTCCTTTTGCAGTGTTAATAATTATGACTCAGATTGGATTCTTGTTTTAACGTACCTCAGTGAGATTTAGATCGTTTGTAAGATCATGTGGCAAAGTGCCGCTTTTTGATTTAGGAGTTCTTTTACTGACGGAATTATTATTGTGCCCAAGTTTATATTTTTCAAAGGTCTTGCTTTGGAAGTCGTGTGTGATAAACTTTGACGTCTGTAGACATATAATTTTAAGTTCCATGTGTTTTCTTGTGCATTAGCACAACTTTACATGTTTCTTACTTGCGTTAATAGTTTATGATAACGCATTGGTAATTCTTTATATTTTTGATGGTGTTCCAACTTATAGAGTTTCCACTGTTTATATTGTCACACGAACTACGAGACAAATGATCAAACGAAATAATGTTTGATATCGGAAAAGAGATTCCTAATAAAGAAATCTAGACACATATGCTTGTGTTTTATTCCTAACTGACTTTTGGAATTTCTTATAGATATACATATCTATATAATTATATATTTCACATGCTGTAATATACATACCTTCTATAAGGTCATTGTATTTAGCAAATTCATATTTTCAAAAACAAGTCAGATATCTGGTCATGATTTTATTTAGGGAAATCTTGTCACTGATTTGACATTTTAGATACCCCATCTTACCCGGTTCGCGCCAGAGAGGTAACCTCAGTCTATCCGGACAAACTGGAGAGTCTGTTACTCTATACCCAGTTTTGCCGGAGAAAATTTTCTATTTCCCATAAATAGTATCTTTTCAAGATTTTAAAAGTGCCTCTTTTATTAGGGCTTTTATCCAGAATTAAGGAAATTTGTATTCCCATAACATATCTTATTCTAGACCAAATAATTATTAATAAGCAAGAAGCAATTAAATGCTATTGCCTGCTAATCGTCATTCTTATGGAATACCAATATCCATTATATTATACTTATATAAGTAATTTACCTTAAAGTTTATTTTAAGGCAAAATTCTTAAGTTCAAGTCTAAATATCATTCGGAGTGCTATCAGATAATATTAAGTTTCTAATTCTCCGTTTAAACTTAGCTATTATTATAACACCTAATTGTGTAAACAAATGGCTTAGCTTATACTAAGGCATCTTTTCTTATGTTCAAGTCTAACTGCTATCAGCTGTGCTACCATTTAATAGTAATCTCCTAACTCTTTTTATTTAAGCTTAAGTATTATTATCGCAACACTTATAGGCTTAAAGCAGTGGCTCTGATACCACCTTCTGTCACGTCCCCCGACCCACCCTGGACGGAATCGGGTGCCGTGAGCAGTCCAGTGGTACCGGTGATTATTTTGAAAAACATTGCAGCGGAAATTTTATCAGGACCGTGAGTTAGGAAAAATATCAGAGTTTTAGAAACACCGGATTTTATTTAAATAGATGGAATAAATTCCATGTTTTACAAAGGTAGCTTTTAATATGGGATAAACCCAAAAACAATATTTCTTAAGTTGATTTATTTAATAAAATAAGCCACTTCTTGAAGTCCTTCAGTGCTGGATCCAATTCTTACCCCAATCTACTGTAATTACCTGAAACGCGTTTTAAAAAGGTTTTGTCAGCGGGAAATACTGAGTGAGTTCATTCAGGTTTTATAAAAACAGATTTGTTATAATTTACAGTATTAAGAGTTTTTACATATGTTTGTGATATCTACCAACTACCCACAGTATTTGTCACTCGACCGGATATGTGACTGTGGTCATATCACCATTGGCTGCCCCAATGAATGACGTATATCACTTAATTTTAGGTTCGCCCACCTAAAGTGATTAAAACAGTAGTAATGTGCACAATACCCCACATACTGGCTGTAATTTGGTGATTACATAAACTTAATCACTGTAATTATAATTCTGAAATAATTTGGAGTATTGTAAAACAGTTGATAAAAAGAGAATGACTCACTTTATAAATATGCAAGATTGAGTTAACAAGCTTCTTGATTCTACTTCTTCCGATAATTAAGCATGCACTTTATTATTCTGGATCTTCTGATGATTTATTAGTTTGTTTGATTGTGAGTGTGTAGTTGGGGGTATTTTTGGTAGTTAAACATATAGTCTAACAGAATGGAATACGTATTTGTGTAAAACCCAAATCAAACCTTAACGGTAGTCACGAGATTCGAACCTTAACGAATTTCACAAAGTATAATCTTATTCAGACAGTACTTTGGTATCCATTTAATGAACTCACAAAGTATAGTACTTTGGATTCCGTTTAACGAAATTCACAAACCACAACACTTCGGCATTCGTTAGATGGTTCCTGAATCGATCGGACAGAACATCGCTTTGGTGATTATTGGTTAGAACACCAACGTATAGAGAGAAGAAATGAACAAAGGAAATGAATTCCTAAGCTTCCTATTTATAGGTAGATTTATTCCTTAGCTAGGAAGTTTCCTTAACCATTAAGTTTCCTTAACTATTAAGTTTCCTTAACTATTAAGTTTATTTAACTATTAAGTATTCTAGCAGTTTCCTGATTACGAGTTCTAATTTCTAGACACAATGGAACTCGTATTAGTGTACTAACTCAAGTCAACTTTAACGATAATCACGAGATAAAACCCTCACAACGATTTACAAGTGCAATACTTAATAATTCAGCGGATTCACAACGAATGACAGAGTATAGCCCGAGTTCGGCCAGCACTCAAACATTCAAGTCGAAATCACGATGAATAACAAAGTATAACTCAATTTGAGCAGCACTCAGACAATCGTTGGATAGTTATAATCGATCGGATAAAGTATCGTACCACTGATTAGAGTTATTACCCTAATAACGGGCAGAGTTTAGGGATTTAGAGGGTAAAATCCCGAGCTATTATTTACAAAAATAAAAGCTGACGGAACGAATTGAACAGCGATCGAGTTAATACCCGGCATCGTAGCAGCACCCCGCTACACTAATTAGTGATCCGTGTGTGTTTTGGAGTAAATAACGTATAACTCGACGTCAATTTAGAGTTTGAGCGTCGTTTGAACAGCGGACTGTAAGTGCCAATGTCTGCTATTTATACACAAAATTGGACATGCTTACGGACCGTAAGCCTTATCCCTTACGGTCCGTAAGGGGTACGAACCGACTATAGGGTAGCCACGTTTGGGACTAGGCCTGCTGAGTTGACAGAAATTTAGAATGAAATTTTAACAACGAGTATTTTAAGATAATCGTCAACTAGGTTTGTCCCCCTCTGAGTTTTAGGGGCCCTGATCCTGATTCCGATTGTTCTGAAAATTTTAGGGTTTGTGCAGAATCGCTCGGGTGTCTCAATTAGGGTTTCCTTATTGGATAATTATCATACTAAGTATTAATTTTAGTGAGAGTTGTTACAACATCCATCATATAACACTATATGACATTATATAACACCAAAAAAACATTATATAACATCATATAACACTATGTAACACTATATAAAAATATATAACACTATACAGTTCTGAACGAGATGACCCAAATTCGTAGATTAATTCTTAATCCGTATTCCTATAATTAAGGGTGACAGTTATGGAAGGCTATCAATTAATTCAATCAATAAGAAAATTACATGTTTACCCTTTTAAATTAATTTAAATTGAGGACTCATGTCATCTCCACAATATTTCTCACACTTTTGAATTAATGTACAGGATCTTCAACCTATATATATATATATATATATATATATATATCCGTTAGGAACCACCCTTTATTGCGAGAACCGCAAGAACCAATATGAACACAACCAAAAATACCTAAAAATAGCTAAAAAACACAAAAAAAAATTTATATTTTTTATATCGCTACTTTTAGTAGCAAAAAAAACAAATTTTGGCTACTAAAAGTAGCGATTTTAATGTAAAAAGTATTTTAAAAAAAATTTATGTGTTTTTTTTTATTTTTTTAGATTTTTTTTATTTTTTTAGGTTTTTTAGGGGCTTAGTTTTTAGCATTTTGGCCGGGGGGGGGTTTAGGTTTTTAGGGGTGGGGAGGGGGGTGGTTTAGGTTGTTTTCACATTGGTTCTCGCAATAAAGGTGGTTCTCGCATGAACCTTACCCTATATATATATATATATATATATATATATATATATATATTATAGATCTTAAAGATTAAAAACCCAAAAAATATACTAGCCCAAAAAAAAATTAAAAGCCCAAAAAATATTCAGCCCAACTTAATAGTTAATAGTCAATCGAGCGAAAACGACCCGCTAGATTTTTTTAGGGGCATGTTTGGGTAAGCTTTTTGAAACAACTTATTGACTTATTGGCTTTTTGAAAAGTCATAAGCTCTAAAATGATGTTTGGTAAAGAGGGTGTTTGTGAGGGGGAAAAGCCAATAAGTCAATAAGTCACAAAATCCTGACTTTTCCAAGAAGCCAATAAGTCAATAAGTTGTTTCAATAAGCTTACCCAAACATGCCCTAGGATTTGATAAAAACTGTGCGAAAACGATCCGATCGATTCAAATTCAATCCGAGCATGAGCATCACTTTTGTGCTCCGTTTTGCAAATTCGATCCGATCGGATCGGATCGGTTGTAATTCAATCCGAGCATGAGCATTCCCTCGATCGGATCGGATCGGCTCATGAACACCCCTAGTAAAAACCGGTAGGCGCTAAAAGTCGGTACTGAATTTGTACTTAAGATCTTTCGGTTCGGGAAATTCAGTACCGGTACCCAATACCATTTGCTTATCTCTGACCACGGGTTTCATACGAACAAAATCATTACAATTTTTTTGGTTGATTTTCTTTCAGTTATCTTTTAGTGTTTTTTTTTTCTATATCTTCTTTTTATTCTTGTCAGCGGTTTCGTGCGCAACGCCCTCGTAGTGATTTCAAAACACATGTAGACACAGACTAAATAACAAAATAAGTTCGCCGCAACGCGAGGATTGTGAAAAAACCTAGTTAATATGAGTTTTTATAATTAATATTAGTGTTATTGATATTAATATGAGTAATTTTTAATTAATATTAGTGTTATTATAATTAATATGAGTTTTTTATAATTAATATTAGTGTTATTGATATTAATATGAGTTTTCTATAATTAATATTAGTGTGATGGATATTAAAAAGAGAAAACAAAAAAATTAAATATATATGCCGCATATAGGGCTAGAATGGGCGTATAGTATGGTCCAAAAGACCATTATAACCCTGTTTTACCCCCCAGTCTAGGCCTAACTCAGGACTAAAATGGTAATTTGTCATTTATAAAAGTGTTTTAAAAAAAACCCCATTAGATACATATGCCTCATACAGGCCTACACTGCGCATATATGAGAGGCAAGAAAGACAAATTTACCCTTGCGTACAGCCCCAAATCAGGGGTAAAAAGGTCTTTTTCGTCTATACGCCCCATATAGGCCTATACGAGGCATATACGACACATATAAGACAAAATGTGACATAATCAGAGATTCTCTTGAAAATTGAAAAAGGTCATACGCCACGTGTAGACCTATATGAGACATATATGATGGTGTGTAAATAGGGACTAGGGTGTGTGAATATGTAGACCCTAGAGAAAATATGAGAGAGAGAGAGAGAGACAGTCATGATGAACTTGTCATATCTATTTCTAAAAAAATGTGAGTCACGGTCACCTACCAAAATTTGAAACACATGGTTTTGATATAAACCACCATCCAACTTTATAAGCACAAAGTACGAGGCATATACGGGGCATATAAGACAAAATATGACATAATCAGAGATTCTCTTGGAAATTGAAAAAGGTTATACGCCACGTATAGGCCTATATGGGGCGTATATGATGGTGTGTAAATAGAGACTAGGATGTGTGAATATGTAGACCCTAGAGAAAATATGAGAGAGAGAGAGAGACAGTCATGATGAACTTGTCATGTCTATTTCTAAAAAAATGTGAGTCACCTACCAAAATTTGAAACACATGGTTTTGATATAAACCACTATTCAACTTTATAAAAAGTACAACTTTCAATGCCTAAGAATGTTATAAATTATAGGTATATATAATATAATTGGGCGAGTATCACCAAATACATTATCCATTTCAAACATATATTAGTATCATCAACTACAATATCCATTTCAAGCACATATTTTATTTTACAATTGTTACATTACCCATCCCTAGTGTTTTGTGTTATCCTGTCAGTATGGGTTTTTCTTTTCATCCCAAAGTGGTGAAGGATTTTGTTTTTATTATGCAAGATAACCAACTCTTATTTGATTCAAATCAACATGGCACGGTGATGTTAACAAGGAGACATTCAGTTGGTTAAGGTGTGTGTCTCACAAGCAAAAGGTTAGATGTTCATATTCCACAAAATGTGTTGGCCCAGACGGTTCAAACAATCGTATCAACAAACACGAACACGATCAAACAAACACGAACACGAGATATTGGGGGGACAAACCCGCGACTCTTTCTATTCAATCAAACAAAGATACGAACTTACAAAGAAAGGGACAAATAAAACAATAACCAAGACCCCTATTTATAGTTATACTAAACTTGCTCTCCAAGACAAATAAACCTTTCCTAAACCTATTATAATATAATTACCTAAAATAAACCAATCTTTAATAAAAACTAATTAAATAAACCCTCAACTTTACTAATTATTCAAGATTAACCTTCATTCACCCCCTTAATATTGAATTGTTTTTCTTCTTGCCTTTGTTCCTCCTTTTCAATTGTCTATAGCAAACTTGCTTCACTGGTTCTTCAAACTTTGCATTCATTCCTTCGATACTTTCTTCCTTGACTTGCTTCTTCTCTTCAATTCGTTCTTGACCAACACTTTCACGAACTCCGAACAAATCCTTTGGGATCGTTCCAAACCGAATTTCCCTCACTTTCTTAATCGGTTTCACATCTGGACTTTCTTTTTTTTCATCTTCAATTTTGTTAGAATTACAACATACTTGAAGCTTGATGTTGTACATTCTATTCAGATTTCTCTGAACCTTCATCAACAGTCTTCCTTTCTGATCATGTAGCCTTAACATTCCATTAGCTATTTCAATCTTGCAACCTTCTTCATCTAATTGTCCCAAACTAAGAAGATTGGTTTTTAACTTAGGCATGTAGAACACATCACAAAACGTTTTCTTTTCGCCATTCTTACTTACCACGGTTACATTCCCTTTACCTTTGATTTCAATCTCGGATCCATCACCAAACGTTACTTGACCCGAAACTTTTTCATCCAAGTTAGTGAAAAACTCTTTCTTTCCTGACATGTGATGACTTGCACCATTGTCTAAATACCACATTCCTTCTTCATTCCTTTCAAAAAACACCAGGGATAACCCTTTCTTCATTCAAACTTACTTTCTTTGTCGAACAAACTGCCATGAACAGAGATGGATCGATATCATGTACATCTTCTGTCTTTGTCAGATTCGCTTCTTCTTTCCCTTTGCTCGGTGCTTTACATTCGCTCGAGTAGTGCCCAATCTTATCACAGTTGTAGCACCTCAAGTTCTTTCTTCTGTCTTGCCATTCTTCGGGCTTCTTTTTCCGATCTTCACCTTGTTCATCATTCATATTCTCACGTTCATTATTCCATCTTGGATACCCTCTTCCACGTCCGTTGTATCTTCCACGTCCTCTACCACGTTCTCGGTAGTTTTCAACTTTCTTTTCATTTTGGGTGAACATAAGCTGACTTTGGGATGAACTTTCATTCACATTCTTGAACTTGTTTCTTTCTTCATATGCCTTCAAACGTCCAACCACATCTTCAAACGCCATTTTTTCGATATCTGCGAATTGCTCGATCGAAGAAACAATAGGTAAATATTTATCCGGCATAGAGTTCAAGAATTTTCTCACCACGACCCCTTCTTCGAGGGTTGCTCCCAAACTCTTGTACTTTGACTGTACTCCACCCAGCTTCGCTGCATATTCATCAATACTTTCTGTCTCACTCATCTTCAATCCATCTAACTCGCTTCTTAGCATTTGAATACGAGCTTTCTGCGTTCTTTCTGCACCAAGATAACGAACTCTTAGCGCTTCCCAAACATCTTTCGGTTCTGAATACTTAGCCATCTGAAGCATCACGTCTTCCGGTAGGGTCTGGAAGATGACACCTAAGGCCATAAACTTCTTTCTTTCTTCAATTCCCGGTCCCTTTTCTTTGTCAATAGCATCTTGCAAACCGTTCGCTCCCAAAACAACCTTCACCATAACTGACCATGCTGCGTAGTTGGTCGAGGTTAACTTTGGTGCCTGCAAAACAAAACTACCAATCGATTCTTTCACCGTTCCTGAACTACCTGAACTCTTGTCTTTATCACCTGCCATGATTAGCTTTTAGTTTTTTTTTCTCGCGTACAAACAAAACTAAACCAGATCTTGGCAACTTTCTAGGGCTTGATCGATCACAACCTCCACAAAAGATAATGCTTCTCTTTGATATGAACTCCTAATAAAATAGAAAAAACAAAAATCTTTACTCTTTTTTTTCTTGGATACGTACACAGCAACAAAGCTTTGAAATTCAAATCTTTTAATTTATTACTCCTTTGGATGACGCAACCAAGTAACTAAAAACAAATTACTTGCTTTTATTTCACACGAATATCAATGAGGAGAAATCACTTCAAAAACCTTCGATACACAGTTCCCAAAGAATGTTATGAATTCAAAGCGTAACGGTATACTCTCGATCTTCCGAACCTTCAAACAACTATTACCGTGCGATATATCTTCGAACGGAACAAAGCAAACAACCAATCGTTTACAGTGCAACGAACACTGCGTTCAACGAGCCTAAGCTCTGATACCAATTGTTGGCCCAGATGGTTCAAACAATCGTATCAACAAACACGAACACGATCAAACAAACACGAACACGAGATATTGGGGGGACAAACCCGCGACTCTTTCTATTCAATCAAACAAATATACGAACTTACAAAGAAAGGACAAATAAAACAATAACCTAGACGCCTATTTATAGTTATACTAAACTTGCTCTCCAAGACAAATAAACCTTTCCTAAACCTATTATAATATAATTACCTAAAATAAACCAATCTTTAATAAAAACTAATTAAATAAACCCTCAACTTTACTAATTATTCAAGATTAACCTTCAAAATGAAGAATAGATGTAAAAAACATGATACGGCCATGTTGTATCCATTGAAAAAGGTGTCAAGAGGTTTCGTTGAATTTATGGGTGTAATTAATTTAAATCGAGTTTTAATATTGTCAAGCTCGATTGCAAATCTAACTTAAAATTCAAATCTAGAAACTCATAAGGTCATCCGTAGTCATAAGCCCTTTGTGGGGCGTTATGCGACACGTGTCGTGCCACGTCACACAGGGGCTTTATGGGGCGTTATATCACTAGAGCCCGTAGTCATAAAGCCCCTACCCATCAATACCTAATTATTAATTTTCGTTTTTATTAATTAATTATAAAAACACTAACTAAAGTTTGATTGATACAAACTTTGAAACCTCTCCCCATACCCGACACTATATATATCACGCCTCCTCCATTTTTTTTGTCTCATAAAGCCCTTCGTAATGATGTTTGGGGCTTTATAGGGGCTTTATGTGGATGCATAGCGCCCCATTACACATTGTCTAAGCTCGAGCTCGGACTAGCAATCATTTTCAAACTCAAGGTGGATGAATTTACTTAGACATAAATATCTAGAAAATGATAACCATATTAATCCACTTGATACATTCATTCTTCATTTGAATTGATTATATAGTACAAGTAGTTGTATCAATTTATATATACACAATAGCTAAAATGTAATATATCACATGATAATAATGCTTTCAAACTTTTAGGAGTCAAGCTTTTATTATTCAATTACCCTAGAGCTTTGCTCAAGTCAATTTAATTTTCAAATAAATTTTTAGACGGAGTCGAGTAGCAAGCATCTTGACTCGAATCGACTAAACCCCTTTCCAAATATGCTTGGTTGCTTGTTAACAGATTTTCATCGAGTTACCAATTGAAGATGGCTGTAAACTTCAACTGTTTTCGGGTGGACCACATTGGTTTAGAACTCTTATACATAGGCTAGAATAATTAAATATGCATAGACTACATCAGTCGTGTCCACCCTACCCCACAAAGTCCCAACCATAGCTAAGACTTTTCTATGGTGGGGTTGGGGACCGGTCGGTGTAGGATGGAGTGAAAGATCACTGGTTAGAGTTGAGAGGGAGGTGCTAGATACCCTACACTATATGATGCATTGTTTCGTACTTGAATTCTTATAAATCTTTAAATTAAACATAAATGTTTTAAATGTTGTTCTTACACGTTTTACTTATCACCAGAACATCTTAAGTTAAAGCAATAAGACTAATTAACCAAGTAAAATAACGTTTCTTAAGATTGTTTGAGATTGCTTATGAAAACTCCTTATGACTTATCAAAAAGTTAATAAATCACAATTGAGTGACTTTTTTAAAACTCCTTATAACTTTTCACATACACTCACAATATTAAACACCATTTAACTTTTTAAAAATCAATAAGTTATAAGTTGGCCAAAATAAGCAACTCCAAACACTCAAGAAACAAGCGCCGTATTAATTAAGTAGCAAATGATTTACCAATGTTATGCGTCATCATAACAATTTTTATTGATTCTTAAACTCGAGGATATCTTGCGCCTCTTACTAATTTATTGAAAAAATTATATTATCGATATTACCTTCATAACTTATGCAGTATGTTAAAAAAAATGAAAATAGACGTGTTGATCCCAAGCATGTTATCCATGTAACTTGTCACCATGGGCGTAGCTTTGAAGGGGCCGGGAGGGGCGCCCGACCCCCGAACTTTTCGCTCAGTAGTGTTATGTATGTACGTTTCGTATAGAATTTTTTAGATATATACGTTTTCGACCCCCGGTTTTATAATTTTTAAGGTATAATTTTAGGTCCGGTGACTTCCGACCCCGGGTCAGAAATCTCAAGCTTCGCCACTGCTTGTCGCCTTTACATATTATCATATCTAGTGTTGCTATCATCTTTTAATTGTTTTACACTTTTACTCATGTTTAAGCGATTAACTTTTTTATGTTTAAGAAACTGTTAAAGAATCTAATTGATTATAGTGTACACACGTATGTCGAACCCATTTGGTTAAAAACAAACTTCTTTTTGGAATGTCGGAATAACAAATTAAATTTACTTGTTTGTAATAGTAGCAAAACCACAAATAAACTAATCACATAATTAATGACCCACGATTATGAATTAGCAGCCATGTTTAATTATATATGATTCCATTTTCTTAGGCTAAAACCACTAATAAACTAATCACATAATTAATTAAGTAAACAACATCCTTTGTTCCTCTTGTCTCCTACACCTTCACTTTTACTTAAACAAAACCATAAACTATTATACAATTGCATACCACCCACAACAATTTTGTATCACCGTTTGTTAGTAGTGGACTCATAACTTATTTTCTTACAAGGGGAAATCCGACAACTTAAACAAACTTTTAAGAAAGCGATCGGGATTTTTAACTAAAATTTATACTAAATGTTTAAAGAGAAGGCGGCCGTCCCACCAGTGGCGCAACTTAGAGGAGGCCGGACCAAGCCTCGGCCTGTGCGGTTTTTTTGCCCAATAGTGTTAAATTTAAGGTTTTCGAGAATTTTTTTAAATGTGTATTGGTTCGGACCAGGCTGATTTTATCTCAAAAAAACATCGGCCCATGCTGAGTTTTAGGTCAAGATCCGCCACTGCGCCCCACATCAAAGTGTAGATCCGCCACTTCCGTTAGTTACTGTGGAAAAAAATCCATCAACTTAAAATGTGATAAACCGATTTTTTTTTTTACAAACCAACTTTTGATATAACGAAAAATTCAACAAAATAATATATATATATATATATATATATAATATAATATGTATATGTACATATAGGTTGTAATTTGTATACATGCATATGTTGAAAACTACAGAGAGAGAGAAAGGAGATGCACATGGGAACACGATGGCATGTGAAGCCAGAGTACTATTTTATGGTATTTTGAAATTAGAATTTGCATGGAAGATGCTAAATCCTATTTCAAAGGGGGTACCCCGCCAACCTTCCAACTAATGGGGTTGGGTCCATGTGAGTTGTGACAAGAGACTCTTTAATTTCTTTATCTTTTTTCTTAGTTTAACAAAATACACAACCAAAATGAGGTGGGTCATTCAGAAAATTAATTAATAACTTCTGTTCATATTGTGGAAGCAACTAGAGGAGTCGATGGATATGATGATATTTGGATCGACAAAATTTCTATTGAAGCGAATGTAAAATTATACTTTTATTATGACCCATTGATTAAAAGTTTTAAATTCCTCTATGTTTAACATAAAAAGTTTTGAAGGCCCCATCAAATGAACATAAATAGGTGAAGCAATTTATTAAAGATTCCTTAATCGAGCATTTTTTACAAACCATCTTGACGTGTTCTAATATCTGTTATTGAATTTAAGTAAAATTCTTGAAAACCCACAGAAAGTTCGCATAAATTAACAATCTTTTGAGTCTTAAACTTGAATCTAGCGGCGATAAACGTCGCCCCTAAAACTCCGTTTTCTTGTAGTGTCTTGATTGACGTAGTTAGAAAAATCCTTTAATTATAACAAGTTGCAAGAGTTATTTTTTAGCATCGATTATGCTTGTTCTTTTTCTTTCGAATTTGAGACCTCGTGGTCTATTAATAACTAGTTAGGCATTATTTGTTCATACGCTTTAGACTAGGAAAACATATTTTTGGCAGTAGTTGAATTATGCCGGATATCATATAAGCGAAAAACACCATTAGTATTGAATAATGCTTTGGATATACGGATGTCAATCTTTTTTTTTTAACGGCCAACAGAATCAATTCTGACCACTCTTGCGGCACCCACTGGACAAACGGAGTACTCCGAGAGTAACCCGAGTCCACCACCAATTCCGGGGTAAACCCAGTAATCCACCCGCCCGTAGGCACGACAGTGAAATTACCAGTAAAACCCGTTTCGCTCAAGGATCCAAGTCAGGTTTCTCTGGGTCTCCTATCATTGCCCACCAGTGCCTCAATCTGCACCAAGTGGGAGTTGAATCTGCATCTCTTAAGAGAAATGCAAGTCTTCCACCACTTGATCTATAGATGATTGGCATATGGATGTCAATCTAATACATACAATTGCAAGTTACATCTTATATGAAGTAAAGTAGAATGTGTTAAAGATAAGTAGATGTTCCAACATCCTTATCAATTTTAGGGTTTCTTTAACTTTTCTGAAATGCTAGTTATTTAGCATTATTTATTAGAGTGAAAAACTATCATATAAGATAATGACACTAGTGAACTTAACTTTTAAATATTTATTGTTATTATTATTATTGGTCTAAAAAATTAGCATCACATTGCAGGTGAATGTATAGAATCTTTAAGGAAATTGCAATAAAATCAAATATTAGAAAAGGCCACCCCCACCCCACCCCACCCCACCCCACTCCCACCTCTTATCTCTTTGTGGTTTAAAAAGAGATTATTGCTGTTTCTCTAGTGTATTTGCCACCCTCATGCTTCTTTCTCCATCCAAGATCCAACACCATAAGAGCCAGATTAGCACTCACACACACATACAGCTATGTATTAAGTTGTATGATCAGAGCTTGTGACTTTGGCCTAACTTTACATATTAAAAAAAGGGTTTCTTTTTCACACTGACATGTCCTTCCTCCCACCTGAACCCATGTTTTTTGGCTATGAAGATGACCACCACCCTCCTCATGATTTACAAGGTCTCCCCTTATTCTCTCTCTGTTGTTTTCTTGATCATCAAGCATAATTAGGGTTTTATATATAGTTTAATGGACAGGTCTTAATTAAATTGGCTAATTACTTGTATGCATAATTGTACACAGGTGTTCAAACACTCTTAATGAGGAGATCCATGTCGTATTCCGGTATGGAGCGGTGTGAAGAAACGCGTGGTGCTGCAGCCGAAGATGATATGTCGGATGATGATGGATTGCAGCTGGGAGAGAAGAAGAGAAGACTCAATTTGGAACAAGTGAAAGCTCTTGAAAAGAGCTTTGAGTTGGGAAACAAGCTTGAGCCTGAAAGGAAAACTCAACTGGCTCGCGCTCTCGGGTTGCAGCCAAGGCAAGTAGCTATATGGTTCCAGAACCGAAGGGCGCGATGGAAGACCAAACAATTGGAGAAAGATTATGATGTCTTAAAGAGACAATTTGAGTCTGTTAAGGCTGATAATGATGCTCTCAAAACCCTAAACAAGAAACTTCATGCAGAGGTATAATATTAATCTTGCAAATGAAATTAGCTTAATTTGATATTTTCTTTCAATTAAAATCAAATCATTTATGGGCGGAACCAAGGGTGGTCAAGAGGGTCCGCGGACCCCAATCACCAGAAATTACAAGTTTATTTCTTAGTTTCACACTCCACCACTTAAAATCATTATGCATACATATCATGTACTTATAGTTTAGAGTTAAATGTCATTTTAGTCGCTGTAGTTTAGTCTAAAGGTTTGAAACGTTGCCATTTTAGTCCAAATAGTTTTAAATGTTGCCATTTTAGTCAACTAGGGTTAACTCCGTCCATTTTTTATGTTAGCTAGAAGGGTAATTCGATTATTTTTATATAGTTGAATGCCCTTCTAGTTAACAGAATTACATTTAAAATGACCGAAATGCCCTTCTAGTTAACAAAATAAAGGGATGGAGTTAACCCAGTGGACTAAAATGACAATGTTTAAAACTATTTTGACTAAAATGGCAATGTTTCAAACCTTTGAACTAAACTGATAAAATGATCCAAACCACAGGTACTAAAATGACATTTAATTCAATCATAGAAACCTTCTAAATATCTCAAAGAACAAAACATTATGACACACACACATTGGTAATGTTGAAAACCACAATTTCTTAGAATTTTTTTTTTTAAATTTCTTTCAAAAAAATAAATCTTTATTTATGTGTAATTCAAGATTTGGATCATATCATACAATTCTCAAGATTCCATTTTTCTTCTTCAGTTATTGGCTATAAAAGGTGGAGAAGCAAATGGGATTAGACCCATAAATCTAAACAAAGAAACAGAAGGATCATGGAGTAATGGAAGTGAAAACAGTTGTGATCACAACACAGTAACAGGCACCATGACACCATCAGAAGAGAGCCCAATATTTTACTCCCAAATTTCAAGCAACATCTACCCTACCATGTCATCTATGGGACCAAATTCCGGCCTAACACAACTTCTACAAAGCCCTTCGACAACGGATCTCCTCGGCCAGCGATTTAATCAAACAGTCGGCAACGAAGGATTCTGCAACATGTTTAACGGTATGGAAGATCAACCCGGTTATTGGCCATGGCCTGAGCAGCATCCTCAACATCTTCATTGAAGTTGAGTTTTTCTCACAAAAGTCCTTTTTTTTTTTTACTTTTCAAAGTTGATACAAGCACCCATTTTGCAATGTAATTGGTGTATAGAATTGGATTATATGCATTTTGTTTTAATTAATTACGAGATGGAAATGAAATTTGAAATACGCATCGATTTGTAGCCATAGTTGAATTGTTGTAATATAGCATGGCAGCATGCTATGAGAATGAATTTAATTGGAGTACATAACAATTATTGTATCTGAAGGAACTAATGTGACGTGTTTAATTTTTAATTATATATCCCAATTTAGTATATCTATTTATTCATAAAAAATCAAGATACAGCAAACAAAGGCACAAAAGAGCAAAAAGTCAGATTGTCTTTGGAGTTCTTTAGAATTATTGAATTTTGCATATTGAAGTGGCCTTTTGCAACCAAAAATCTTTAGCCACTAATACATACTTATAGTTTGTAACACAACCTTGTAATACTAAGAGCACCCGGGGCACATGCGTTATAGTATAACGTGAATCTTTGTAACGCGTTTTCCTCGACCGCCGCTACACACTTCAACGCGTTATACATTAACGGAAACCGATTTTCGTTATCTCCATCACGCGTTATGGTTTATTTTTGTGAGGGTATTTGTTGGTTGGGGGAAATTGTTGGGTGTGGTGGTGAGTGATGACCACCCCCACTAAAAATGCTTGTGAGTGATGGAAAAATGGTCAATGACATGGCGAAACTTGATTGGTGCTTGTGAGTGATAAATTCTATCACTAGTGAACCACCCCTAGTCCCCTAAGGGGAGGAGGGATAGTCACTAGTGATACAATTCTATCACTACCAAGCACCAATCAACTCATGTCATATCATCACCCAATATTCTATCACTAGTGATAGAAATGTAGTGGGGGTGGTATCACTAGTGATGGAATTCTATCACTCCCAATTTTTTTTAATTTTCATTTTAAAATTAGAAATTAACAATAAAACACTAAAATTATAAATTTCATTAAACTTAAAAAATAAATTACATAGCAAAATAAAAAAACAACTAAACATTGGAAAAAAAAAACTAAACGGGTGGCATCTCC
The DNA here is from genome assembly GCF_002127325.2 of Helianthus annuus. Classification (NCBI taxonomy): domain Eukaryota; kingdom Viridiplantae; phylum Streptophyta; class Magnoliopsida; order Asterales; family Asteraceae; genus Helianthus; species Helianthus annuus. The sequence continues at coordinate 42,874,693 of NC_035449.2, forward strand.
CAACCCCACTTTGCGCAAATCTCGCGCTTTTGTTGAATGACAATTGACTTAAACGGTTCGTCGAGATGGTTGTGCTTTTCACACAAGATTTTTAAATCATTTTGTCTTTCAACCGTTTTCAAGTGTTCCTTGTACGCCTGCTCGCGTTCAACTTTTGCGGACATAATTATATCTTTTCATTCTTCGGCCTTCTTGTATCGCGTCATTTTCTCCTCTTCGATTCTGAAGATCGACTCTGCAACCGCTTCCTTCCCTTTGCTTGACGATTCACCACCTCTCCTGCGGCGTGGCCTTGTAGGTGTATCTTCTTCAACGGGGTCGTCAACGGGTTGATCGGGTTCTTCAAGAGGGTCGTCGTTTAAGTTCATTTGGGGCAAGTTATCCAACGCGGAAGTCGTGTAGTTTCCCGAATCGGATGTCTTTGATCTTTTCGAACCTCCTCGTTTTTTGGAGCCGTAGGACCACGCATGTCAACCAACTCAACGGGGACCCACTTCGTGTGATTTCTCGCAACTTCCCATGCTGCCACGTGTGGAAAACTCCTCTTTTTGTAGACATCGCAATACATTTCGGTGGCTTGTCGCATGATTGTCGCCTCGCTCGCTCCACTTTGTGGGTTTCGGTTCTACAAAAAACATAAAAGGTTATGTTTTTTAAAAAAAAAAAATATGTTTTAACAAAATAAAAACTTTTCTGTTTTTTATAAAAAAAACAGTTTTCTGTTATTTAAAAAAAAACAGTTTTCTGTAATTTTTAATAGACTGTTTTCTATTTAAAAAAAACTGGTTTCTGTATTTTTTAAACAGTTTTATGTTTTTTTTAAAACTGTTTCTGTTTTTTTTAATTAAAAATTGTTTCTGTTTTTTTTAAATAAAAACTGTTTATGTTTTTTTAAAAAAATAAAAACTGTTTTTTTTAACTGTTCTGTTTTTTTAAACTGCTCTGTTTTTTTAACAAATAAAAACTGTTTTTAAAAAACTGTTTTTTTAATAAAAAACAGTTTTCAATGAAAAAAGATTTAAACTTTAATAAAAAAACATACCTTTTGAATGAAACAAGCGTTGAACTTACTAATTTTCCCGTTCAGATCCGTCCATTTCGACGTCATTTGGTCCATGTTTCGTATCCTTGCACCGGGAAGTTGCCTAAAATGATTAATGACCCGTCTCCAAAACGCATCCTTTCTTTGCTCGTTGGCATGTTTCCTGCTCTCCGAGATGTGCAAGTACGCTTGCACCAAGGACACCTCCTCCTCGCTCGTCCATTGTTGTCAGACGGTTGGGACGATTTCTTGAACGTCATCATTTTCTTCTTCTTCTTCTTCTTCTTCTTCTTCTTCTTATTCCTCTTCCTCTCCTTGTTGTTGTTGTTGTTGAACGTAATTATCATCTTCATCGTCGTCAAGACTTTGTTGTGGTTCACGATACGCGTTTGCAAAATCATGGATGATGGTGTTGGTTTCTAGTAGTGGGTCGAGTTGGTGGGGTTGGGTTTGATACGTTTGGGGTTGAAATTGGTGAGGTTGAAACGGTGGGACAAACGGTTGGTTTTGATACGTTTGCGATTCAAAGGGTGGATATTGTTGGGTTTGAAAGGGTGGATATTGTTGGGTTTGAAAGGGTGGGACTTGCTCGGGTTCGTCTTGCAACCTAAAGCGCATCGGCTCGCCAAGATTCGCTCGAACCTTAGGCCTTACGGGATTTTTCTTCGTACTCGAACCTCTTTTTTCCGAACCTCTTCAAACGGTAAAAAAAATTACAAACGGTCAAAAATCCTATCCAAACAGTCGCTTTCAATGTTCCAATTTTCAAAATCAACGCGTGATACTTTCAACGCATTGATAATATAACGCGTGATGAATGGGGCGGTGGCGGTGTTACGTTGTTGTTTAACGCGTGATGGGGTGGTATCACAGACCACCCCACCTGCTCTAAGCATTTGAAACCAATATCTACCGAATAAGGATTGACAATGGAACAGGTTTGCTAGTCACAGTCTCGTATCCGATTGTAAAACCGTGTTTCATATCCGTCAATCATTCGGTAGACCCTCGTATATCAGGTTTGCCCGTTAGTAATTTGTTCTAATTCACCCGTTGTGATTCTCAAATGTATTTCATCCTGTTTTTAAACTTTATATAATTATCCTAAACCATGAATTTAAATTTACGAGTATGGTTCGAGTAATTAAACAGATATGCTTGGTTTGGATAAACAGATATGTTTGGTTGGGTATCACATACCCGTCTCTTACACATAGAAAATTTTAAATATACCTAAGTACCCGTTTAATTTTGTTTTGATGTTCCTGAATGTTTTGGGTTCGTTTGCATGTCATCCCTACTACGGATGACATTGATGCGTTATGGGCGACAGAGTCACAGACATCGCATTACACTTGTATGTCTGTGACAGAACTGTGCAGGCCCGGTCATGACGACGGATGAGCTCAAAGACGCATTATGTGGGTCCCTTAAAAATTGATTTCTTTAAGACCATCCGTAATGGTTAATGCCCCTCAATTTTCAATTTTATGTCATATGAGCATAATAACTGACACCTCTTCAAAAAATGTGTAATGGTACGTTGCTTAATGCCTATTATCCATGTTCTAAGAAAACTTAATGAATTGCATATGTTTATAATAATCGAAACTTAAGCTTTAATAAATATAGAAACTTATTAAACTTTTATAAAACTAGTGAGGAACTCGACGTTGCGGCGGAGTTCACAATAAGTCAAACCATAAAATGATTAAAACAAATTATATACATAAGGCGTATTTTATCTTTTTGGGTAGTCTATGTCACATGACTTACACCAACAACTGATCCAAGGTTTGTTGATCTATATATAAATCATTTTATATGGACTGTTTGTGCAAATGCCAAAACTATATAGGAAAAAAAAACAAATTAAATGATAACTATTCCCTGGAAAATGACAAGAACGCCCTCATGTGCAAGGCCCATGACCAGATTTAACCAAAAAAATAAACTGGGTTAGGCTCAAAGGACATACTGTGCAAGATTTTGAAACATTAAGGACAAACCCCGTCAATTTTGAAGGCAAAGGGCTCCGCTTGCAATTTGGTGTAAACATAAAGGACAAAACTTGTAATTTACTCTTTTATTATTTAAACGAAAACATATTATATTTGACCTAACTCGTTTCCAGAAAAAGTTTACGTCAACACGTAAAGAAATTGAATTTATACAGGGACGTACATCAAACTATGCATGTGAAAAAAAATTATTTTTTCTTAAGTAAAGGAGGTATAACGGTAAACTCAAAACAAATTATTAGTAAAGAACTTAATAGGTTAAATACGTTAGTAAAATTGTGCCAAGTAGCACTAATGCCAAACCACTGCCAACGGACACCAACATAAGAAGAGCTTGTAAAAATAAAGTAAATAAAAAAAGTAAAAAATAACACGAACAAAAAACATACATAAAGTCGTTGAACCATGCACGCCAGTCGCGGTGTGTTAATGGGAAGAAATTATATAGAAACATAAAACGTAAAAAAGAATAACTAAGTCGATCTAGGATTTGCACATTGCGGCGAACTTTTCAAATGGGGAAAATAGACGCGCTGCGACTGGACTGTCAAACGGGGAAAATAGACGAAAAAATGTTACACCCTACACGCACGTTGTTGAGTGTTACTCGCAAAATTTAGAATGAAACGTAAACCGTAAAACGAAAAACTTGCGAAAGATGAAAAGTATAAGAAACCAAAGTTGAAAATAAGAAAGTGTTAGGGGTAAATTGAAAAGTTGAAAAGCTTTGGGTTAAAACTAAAAAAAGTCAAAGGGTTTAAAATGAGAAACATAAAAACCTTTGGGTTAAAAGTTAAAAATACAACTTTTTTTTTGAAAAACACCCAATACATATGTTACAAGTATTAAAGCAATAAAAAGTTGCTAATTTATAGATTGGAAATGGTTTGTTAACTTGATCAACAAATACTCGTAAAGCTCATGTTGCTTACACTAAGATTCACACTGAAAAGTTAAAACAAGAAAGTGTTTTCTTTTAAACGAACAACAAATAAAAGCCTGGCTACTCGGGGTAACCTAATGGCAAAATGCGACCTCATACGCCCTGATCGCAAACAGCGCTAGGTAGCCCAAGCCCACCATCTCTAGTTCCGGGGAAACCCCCTGAAGGCCCACTGCAATAAAACCCGGTTGGAATCATATTCGAACTTGAGACCTATAGTCATAAACCCAAATCGTCACTTCCCCTTCAATACCAGTTGAGCTATATATTCAACGCGAATTAAGCTATAGAAGGAAATATCTATGCAACAATTGTTAGCTGGGCATGTCACACCCCAACCGATGGCAGAAACATCGGGGCGTGGCACTGAGCGAAACAGATTGTTCAAGAGAATCCATAACAACTATTAATGTTATTATATTTAACATTTAACGTCCCATACCATCAAACATATAAAGCAAACAGTCATTACAGATATAGTGTCAAAAACAAATAAGTTGTTCCAACAACTCAGATTTATTTAGTTTGTTTCTAGACTCCCTAGCTTGTTCATCATAGCACAGCATCCTATCAACCTGTCACATACGTTAAAATAAAGTCAATACACAGAGTGTAAAGGTGAGTACACAAGTTTTCTTAGTATATAGTATAACGAAAAGCGTTTACGCATAACCAGCATGTATCACGTAACGGGAGAAGCAAGTAACTATCAAAACTATGTTCACACTTAACCACAAGACTGCGTTGTAGAGTATGCGCGACACATATCCAGCGGACACGTGAAGTAAAGTTATGTGATCCCTAGCAACCCCCATCCACGACGGGTGCTGAGTCCAAACTATAGTACTATCGTTGCTAGAGGCGGTACCGTGTAACACTGTCTAAGCATGGTAACGAGCATTCAAGTTCACGTATAACATGTGGGAGCGGTTAGCATTAAAAGTGTTTGTGTTGTGTGTTGGTGTATGTTGTTATAGCGAATGTATGTAACACCGAAAGTGTTTTAAAAGGAAACGGGTTCAAGTATACTCACAGTAGGTGTTTAGCTAGTAAACACAGTACTTGGATTGAAGGGAGCGCGTGGAGATTAGCCTGAGCATAGAACAGTAGCGTAAGCGTTGAACAGCGTGTAAATAGTGTGTTGGATGAAATAAGTGTCGAATGGTGAGTCGAACGGATGAACACCCATTCGATCGGATGGTCATCCGGACGGATGACCATTCGAACGGATAGCCATTTGAATGAGTTGTGAGTGTTGTAAATTGTTTTGGAAACTTTTGAAGTTTTCGTTGTAGTATAAATCACAGATGGCCATTCGATCGGATGGCTATTCGAGTGAAAAACTTTGGCATTTGAGTTTTGGTCAAAATTGTTTAAGTGTTGAAAGTTATAAAAAGCAAGTCACCTGGTAGAATAGTCATACGATCGGATGGTCATCCGATCGGATGGCTATTCGATTGGGCGATCTGATGTTTTGAAAATTTTGTAAGTTTTCCAAGTTAAAAGTTCGGGTTTAACAGAGACGAGGTGATGACGTGTCAACAACGGAAATCCACACCAAGTCCAGCTCAGCCGACCGGATGGGAATCACCCCAATAGATCAGACTAACTGTCTTTGACGGGAATTCATGTTCAACCCGTTAATCGGTCATCTCTCAGGTGGAAATCTGTTTGCAAACCGGTCCTCAACCAGAGAATGAGTAGTGAAGAAATGTTGAAGAAAAGTTTGAAATCTGTTGAAAAGATTTAGATCTTGTTGTGTTGTGTAAAAGATTTTGGGAATCCTTTAGATCTGAACATATCTACATGAGATGAGGTCACACCACAGTTTTCATCAGAAACCGAGATGACGTCACCTTTAATGAATCCAAATCAGGTGATTTCTAGGTGAAAATCAGTGATTTTGACGTAGAAGATGATGGAGAAGTGTGTAGTGATGATGGAAGTACAAGATTTAGAGAGAATTACTCACCAAAAAGCCTTGAATCGAGAGAAAAGTACCTGAGAACGAGCAGGGAGCGAGTTGGGTCGGATAGAGCTGTCACATCAGTGAATAGTGAGGTGACAGGCGGGTATTTATAGTGTGAGAGGAGATAAGGCGGTGGAGAGTGAGGTATCGGATGGCCAGTTGATCGGATGGCCATCTGGACGGATGATCATTCGATCGGATGGTCATTCGATCAGACGACTGGTGCGAGTTAGTTTTCCGAATTTTGTTTCGTGCGTTAAGCGTTGTGTTTAAGCGAGTTGTGAGTAAGCGTTGCGATGAGATAACCAAATAACATTAAACAAGTAATCACACAAGTAACACACATAACACATAAAATGCATAAAAGTAAGTATGCGTTTGCGATGAGATTGCGATGTGATAGCGTTTAGTATAAACATGCGATGTAAGATGCAATAAAATGCGTTAAATAGTAAGCGTTGTAAATAGTGTTTAGTTGTGATAACTGTGTTTTGAATAAGCGTTGTGAATGCATTGTAAAAACATAGTTTAAAATATCGTTAACCCGTTAGTGATGATCGGAATCTCGAGAATACAAGTAAAAGTGAGCACGAAATGATAGATCTGAGTAATGACATGACTTGATCTTGACTTTGAATTTGACTTTGACTTTCCGGGAAGTCAGGTTGTTACAGGGCAAATGCAACTCTGAACCACTTTTTAATTAATGAAACAGAATGGTCACTCTATTAAATGGTATTGTGATCAAGCCGAACACTTTTTATATTGAAACAAAATGGTCACTCTATTAAATGGTGTTGTGATCAAGCCCAACACTTTTTTATTCTTTAGTGGCTGCTGGTGATCCCATTACAAATTCAAACCTTGTTTTACAAGATTTTGATCGTAGGGTTGAACAGCTTCTCATCAATATTGAGAGCAACAATGAACGTCAACCTTTTCCGAATTGAAATCTAGACAACTGACTTGTGAAGCTCGATTAGCCCAATATGATTCTCAAAACATACATGTTGGTACGATCATGACTCTATCTTTGAGATCTCCTCATTAGTGTAGCAATGAATGGAAATATATTGTCAAACAAACTGATCCACTATGGTTGCTCCCTGTAACATGTTCATAAAATATATAAGTTTCAATACTCATGAAAAGGAATTTTAATAACCTCGTTAATATAAATAACAATAAATATAGCCATCTCAAGTTAACCTCTACTCCTTACAAGAATACCACCAAATATTGACTTGGTAGCATGCCTCAAGGCTCTTGATATGTTCTTTGTAATTAAATATTATTCCAGATATTAAATAATCCATAATAAAAAAAAGAATACATATGTCCGGTGACCATATTGAGTAGGTAGCTAAACTCGTCTTATCTGTTGTAGGCATCTCACAATAAAGAAAGTGAATGTTGTCTAGGCCATACTTAAGAATAGTAAGACATCATGCCTTAGTGATGCCAATTTGAATCTCTAATGATCTTAGGTAACACTTTCAAGTGCTTTTTTCAATGCTTTAATTACGATAAACTAACGGATTTTCTCTAAACAAATGGTCTTTAAACCAAGTACTTTCTTCAAAACTTTGTTACTACAGACGGGATCTCAAGGAAGATAATGTTTTTCCTTTTACAAACCTATTCATAGAACTTCATATACAAAATGTCACATGTCAGCAAAAATAAGACGAAAATCGAGAATTTTTGACACTTGAAATCAGAACAAAGATATATTTATTTTAGCCTGGTAGTACAGGTTTAAAAGTAAAGACTATCCCGTCCTTAAAACACTAGTTTATTATGATTCCAACTAACGAAATAAACATAACTGAGTGTGAAACAAATGAAATAAACATATAAGAATCATATAAAATCGAAGACACAATATCAAACGAGTAAAAGCAACTTGTACCCTATTTTTCTAGTTATGGACGCCTTTTTCAAACCCTTGATTCTACATAACTGCTTCTACAATAGTTTGTGAATGAATTCCAATTTTGCTGCTAAATAAGTCATCTGAGTTTAATGACACAATAAGATCTCCTTTGCAATTATATTCGCAACCAACCTTTACTTTTCTATTTTAAAACTTACTTTGTCCATTTCTTTTAATTTATAAATTACTAATTTAGAACTTACCTGACCCACTCCATACAAGATTGCAATGATACAAGGTAAAAAAACAACTTCCTTCCTTGATGTTGTGTATGCTCTCTAAAGCATAGTCCACCATGTTCTTACGTTGTCATGACCCAACCTATATGTACCCACAAGTAATAATCAGAACACCATACAGTATCTCTTAATGCTCACAGCAAAATCGACTTACCAACACAGTGCTGAGGCCCGTGAGCTTTGCGGTATATATATTGCGTATACTATCAACAAAAAAACAACTGAAATACCAAAATACAAATTGTTAGTTTCAAAAACATAGTGAAACCTGTCATTTCACAATTTCATCTAAACTGTCTTATGAGGGTTAATGTTCGGCATCTTAAAAGCCTGTTGAAAGCCGCTTTCCAAGGGTTTGCAAACAATGGGAGCCATTGGTAGTTTACCAACTTGTTCATCATTGTTATCTACAACAACAAAATTTTCAGGAGCAACAGTGGTTTGATTTTGAGTGTTTAAAGTCTCGAAACATTATGACATCATCAAAGCAGTACTCATTCAAATTTGAGAAAATCTATGAAAATAAATACAAATCACATTTGGATACAAAAAGTGTTTAAAGAAACCATAAAATGCTAAAATAGATGGAAAAAGACTGAAATCTTACAACTTTTATTAAGAACAAGGTATTTAAAAGACTTCTAGGATAAGAGTTCAGATATTCGTAAGGAAGTCTCCCATGGAAAAATTTTGTAATTACCATTACCAATTTTATAATATTAGAATCTGAAATTTCATTATATACACAACAAACCCATATAAGCATGATGTATCTTGCAGCTATGAAACCTGATCGCATGTTTGTTATTAGCCTATTAAGCAGATACATGAAAAATACTACTACACACATATGACTGCCATGAAAAGAGTGTGGAGATTCATCTTCTAATTGATCCACATTAGTCAAAAATCGATTTTTAGCAACAAAAGCTAACACAAATTTACAAACAAATTAACCTAACCTGAACACCAAAACCCCCAAATTGCTCAAAAAACAAACCTGTAGCTCTGATTGGACGAAAATGAAAAACAATTGAACAGTGTACAAATAGAATCAGCCTAATCACCGAATTATGACGTACAAAATCAACACATCAACATGATTTATCAAATATAAACAAATATTTAATGAGAAATAAAAAGCCAAGCAGATTAAGCTTGTAAGACAACGAAATCGAAGGGTTACCTGTTTCCGAATCCTCGTAGGTGGATCTCAAATCAACTTGAATCTTTGTTTTCACCTTCGGTTCTGACATCGAACCCTAGATTTTTTAAACAATCTATCTATCTCACAAGATCTGGTCGATTGAGGTAAGAATTTAAAACAGATTAGGGGGAAGATGAGATTCATCTCCATAGCTTTAAGAATCGAAAGTCAGGTTATAGGGGATATGGGAACCGCCGACTATCAAAAGGTCGCATATTCAATTGAAGAGTCCATCCTTAAATGCGCAGCGATGAGTTGGAGCAGGGTGAAATCCCTGTATTGCACCTAAGAGTCTTAAATTTTTTTTAACAATTTCCTTATGTACCCCTCTAAAAGGGCTTCACCTTCTTGTACATGATGCTTCAAAATTTATACGTGTGGTAAAATTACAATCTTGTACATCTGAAATGCTTTATATAGTAGTAAAGATAGGTTTTGTTAACTGAATCATACAAATAAAATTTCCATGACCCCTCTTAACTGAGACAGTTAATTGAGGCACTTAATTGAGACAGGAGATCAATGACTTGAAATAGGAGTCTTTCGGTTCTCTTGTACATATAGGATCAAGTTATATTTAACTTCTTTTTAACAAAATTTTAAAATCTCTATTCTCAATTTTAGAATTTCACCCCAATTATATAAAATCAAAATATATAATTATAAATTATATTTTTTATTATGTAATCTCTAAACATAATTTATTTAAAGTAATAACTAATTTACTTCTAAAATTAAATAGATGTAAAAGGTGGGGTTAATATATAAAATGTAAGGATGCATGAAAGATAGACGGATTGCTTGAAAAATAGTAAATTACAAAACTTGTTCTCTGTGTTAATGCCAAATTGCAAACTATATTCTTCACCTTCAAAAATGTCAAAAACGCACTCGATGTTTGCAAACCCTTGCACGTTACGTCCTTAGACCCTAACTCAGTTAGATTTCATGGTTAAATCAGACCAAGTGGACCCCCATCTGAGGGAAAATTAGTCTTTTTACCCATTTATTTTAAGTATTTTAATAAATAAACAAAATCAAATTTTAAAAATTATATATTTACATAAAAATCTGATTACTCTCTCTCTCTCCTCCTTATCTGTGACAACCCGAACTTTAGACCTACCTTGTGTAACGATACATGTTTATGAGAACTTTATTAATTAAATGATTAATGTGATTATATGTGTTTCTTGTGAGTGTGTATACTTGTTTAACCAAATCGCACAACGCACTTAAACCCAAGCCGCACAAGCCCTTTGGGCCGTAAAGCTTGTAACCGGACATGAGGCAGCCCATGTTTAGGTCGGCCCATCCCCTACTCGTATACAGCTAGGGTGGGGCAACCACCTCACACTTTTTACAACACATTACACACACAAGAACTCGAGCTCTCTCTCGTCCCTCTTCTCTCTTCGAAGCCGACGGTACCAAACTATTCGGTTGGATCAATCTTTGTTCACCATCTTGCAGAACGGTTAGTGTACCACCATGAATGTATAATTGTTAATATGTTGATTGCATGTGTTACCTTATAATTTTAGTGATGATGTGTGATTAATCATTGAGTTTAGTGTTCTTAGAATCGGCTTGTGTGTGCGTGTTTGATATATGTTCTAGTCATTCGGATATGTTATTGTTTATTGTGGTTTGGTTATCATGTTGATGTTTAAGATTTAACATATAAAATGGCCGGATGTTCATGAAATCGGATCACATTGTTATGCTCTAGTGATAGGGTTGTTGTTTATGTTCTTGATACATGTCATAACGGATTAGGGATTTATGAGAATTAAGGTGTTAAAACTCTATTTGATCGATGTTATGTTAGTTGAATGATGGAAAAACATGTTATTGATTTGATTTGGAAACCGAAGTAACTGCTAATTGATTTGGTTGTAAACTTGGAAACTTGTAAATTGATAAGTATAGATAAGGGAACTTGTGGAATAATTGTAACCGAACGCATGTTTTCCGGAAATTCAAACTAATCACACAAGGGACTCGGATCACACAAGAGTCCTCATCACACAAGGCAAGTCAAACCGCACAAGGGAGCCCACTCGCACAAGGCTCCTGGTCGCACAAGGCTTGCTATTTGGGCCGCACCTATAATCGTACTGATGTTGTTACTGGGCTGGACTGCCCAAGGCTCCCCTCGCACAAGTTTGCCTGTCGCACAATCGAGATCGCACAAGGGCAACCGGACCGCACAAGCTGCTACGGACTAGTTTAACTGTTGGGCCGGGGAACATGTTGGGTTGGGCTGGTCAGTCGCACAACCCAGTTCACTCGCACAAGAGTTAACCGGATCGTACATGTTAAGTAATACTTATTAAACCGGTTGGGCCTCAAGCCCAATCCTAATCGCACAATCCCTTTGGGATCGCACAAGGCCTTTATATGGGCCGAGTATGTTTAAGCTGGACTTCTCTTCTGTCGGACTTCTTATATGTTGGGCCGAACTTGTTTGGGCTTATTATATTTCGTACAAGTTATATGATCTATACGTACTTTTAACATGTTAACTTATGAGATTCATACGTGCAATACTTGAACACCAAACCTGACTTGTATGGTAACCCTGTTAGGACGTGGTTGACCAACCTTAGTTCAAGAACTCTTTCTGTGTATCTGCCGAGCAACCCAAGGTGAGTTCACACAGCCAAGGCATGGGGTTCCCAGGGTGGGAATGGGATTGAATGAATTATACGTACATACTTAGTTAACGGAACATAATGATATGAGTCCTCAGGGTGAGGATGGTGAATGATGAGATACGGCTAGACTAGTATACCTTCTTGAACAGATCTTCGCACACACGCCAAGGGTTGGCTGCGATAATTATGACTGATCTTCGCACACATGCCTCGGGAAGGCTGCGAACTAAACATGTTAGAACTTCGCACACATGCCAGGGTGGCCAGCGATACAAATATACATAGTCTAGGATATTTGGGAGTATTAACCCAAATCTTCGCATACATGCCGAAAGGGCCCGCGATGCAAACCAATACTATACATGAACAATGAATCGAACTAATACGATGCATGATTAGATGAACGAACGCAATGCTTGCTATACTATTCTATCACTGAACTTACTTTCTGTGAACTCGCTCAACTAGTTGTTGACTCTCTGCTGCATGCCTTGCAGGACCTTAGGTACTTTATGGAGCTTGCACAGGGAGGAGCAGGTCGTTGTGGGCAAAGGATCGTGAATGCTATTTTAACTCTTATGATATTTCATACGTTAACACTTATGTTTGAGTTTTGCTTAAATGCTTCCGCTATACTTAACTATATTACACGTTCAATATGATTGGTGGTTAAGATCCTGGTCAGTCACGCCTCCAAGCGGTGATACTCCGCGTGTGGATTTTGGGGGTGTGACAGATTGGTATCAGAGCCATTGGTTATAGAGAACTTGGTTTTAATATGGGAAAACGTTTTTATTAAAACCGGACTATAACCAGAACAGTGCTCTCAACGATCCACAACGACGCTTCGCTCCACGTGCAAGACTCGACATCCTAGGTAATAAGGTTTATGTTTATTGCCTGTATGCTAGAATTGATTAGAACTTTGCTCGCATTACGCTTAGATACACATGATACTATAGCATGAGAAACCCTACGTGCTTACACTTTTCTGTCATCGCCCTACTCGCGAACCATTCTTACCTATGCTACTTGTTACAATGAAGATCATGTCTGGAAGAATCAACATGACACAAGCCCAGCTAGAGGCTCTCGTTCAAGCTCAAGTTGCTGCGGCAGTTGCAGCAGCTCAAGCAGGTAGTATATCCTGCAGTATAGGCATACACTAGGATCTTTAGATCCTACATTAACTCTCGTATTTAACTTCGTCCTATTCGTACACAATAGGTCAACACGCGCAGCAACCTCTCTGCACATTCAAGAACTTCATGGACTGTCGTCCAAATTCTTTCAGTGGCACAGAGGGGGCAGTGGGACTCCTCCATTGGTTTGAAAAGTTAGAATCAGTGTTCGAGATGTGCGAGTGCCCTGAGGCTCGCAAGGTCAAGTTTGCCACCGGCACTTTGGAAGGAATAGCACTGACTTGGTGGAACGCCCAAGTTCAAATCTTAGGGTTGGCAGCTGCTAACGCCACCCCATGGAACGATTTTAAGGAACTCATCAAGCGTGAGTATTGCACGCGTGAAGATATTCACAAGCTGGAAGACGAACTGTACAATCTGAAGATGGTTGGGTCAGAGATCGAAGCGTATACTAAACGGTCGAATGAGCTGGCCGTTCTGTGTCCAACTATGGTAGACCCTCCATACAAGCGCATCGAGATGTATCTCAAGGGATTGGCGCCAGAAATCCAGAGCCATGTCACATCGGCTAATCTCGACAACATCCAGGAAATTCAGCGTCTCGCTCATCGCATCACCGACCAGGCAGTGGATCAGAATAAACTGCCTAAGCGTGTCAACGCTACTGCTACAGTCACTCCAGCTGCTACTTCTGCTACACCCAACGACAACAAACGGAAATGGGATGGGGATTCCAGCAGGGGATCAGTTTCCGTTCAGTCTCAAGCACAGCAGCGCAGGACGAATGACTACCAGAATCCGAGTCAACAATCATCTGGCAGTCAGGAGCAGGGTGGATACCGGGGAGTTCACCCATTATGTAACAAGTGTAACCGGCACCACATTGGAAGGTGTCGCAAGGAACGTTGTCAGAGATGTCTCAAGATAGGGCACGAAGCCAAAGACTGCAGGAGCTCACGACCTGCAAACCAGAATCAGCAACTTCCACCACCAGCTCCTCAGAACTCACAGCAGCAGCAGCCACAGCGTGGAAATCGGGGATGTTTCCAGTGTGGGGCAGAAGGTCATTACAAGCGCGATTGCCCTCAGTTGAACCAGAATCAGAACCACAACAATAACCAGGGCAACGGGAACAACAACAACAACAATGGCAACGAGACAAGAGGTCGAGCTTTCGTGTTAGGACGAGGAGACGCCAAGGACGATATTTGAACTTATAACTTATTTTGGGTTTTCTTTATTATGTCTCTGTTACTCAAACAAAGTTTGGTTTGAACATCAATCGTATTGGGTTTATGAATTATTTTAACTACTGTACTTAATATTTGATATGATGGATGGTTTGATAATATTGAACGCGCCTGTCGTATTTAAGGACCTTATGAACAGGGTGTGCAAACCCTACCTAGACGAGTTCGTCATAGTATTCGTGAAGTCCACCTCTTAGGCCACGTAGTGAACAAGGATGGGATCCATCCATCCAAGGTAGACTCGACCAGAAACTGGCCTGCACCACGTATTACAGACGGTTTACCCAGGGATTTCTCGGAGATTGCTCAGCCGCTTACGCTACTGACACAGAAGGGTGTCACCTACCGTTGGGGAATCCCCAGGAGACTGCTTTTCAGCACCTAAAGGATAGGCTTTGCAGTGCACCTATCCTCTCTCTGCCAGAGGGCACAGATGACTTCGTGGGTTATTGTGATGCATCCATTCGGGGACTTGGATGTGTGATAATGCAGCGCGACAAGGTTATCGCTTACGCCTCTCGTCAACTCAAAGTTCATGAACGCAACTATACGACGCACGATTTAGAGCTGGGAGCTGTTGTTTTCGCGCTTAAGATATGGCGACACTACCTGTACGGTACCAGGTGCACGATTTACACCGATCACAGGAGTCTCGAGCATATACTTAAGCAGAAGGATTTGAACATGCGTCAACGACGATGGGTCGAGTTACTGAACGATTACGAATGCGCCATTAAGTACCATCCAGGCAAAGCCAGTGTTGTGGCAGACGCCCTCAGTCGGAAGGACACCTTACCGAAGCGTGTGCGAGCGCTACAGCTTACGATCCAGTCTAGTCTTCCTGCACAGATACGAGATGCAGGTGGAAGCATTGAAACCAGAAAACGTCAAGGCTGGAGCCTTACGCGGCTCACGTCAGCAAATGGAACAGAAGGCAGACGGCGCCTACTATGTAACGGGGCGTATTTGGGTCCCACTTTATGGCGGTCTACGCGAACTTGTGATGGATGAAGCTCACAAGTCTCGCTACTCGGTACATCCGGGGGCGGACAAAATGTACCACGATATTAGCACTACTTATTGGTGGCCTAGTATGAAGGCCCACATCGCTACGTACGTTGGAAAATGCTTGACCTGTGCGAGAGTCAAGGTTGAATATCAGAAACCAGCTGGCCTACTTCAACAGCCTAAGATACCTCAATGGAAATGGGAAGAAATTTCCATGGATTTTGTTACAGGCTTACCCAGATCCCAGCGTGGGAACGATACCATATGGGTGATCGTGGATCGACTCATCAAGTCTGCACACTTCCTGGCCATAAAGGAAACGGATAAGTTCTCTACTCTCGCAGGTGTTTATCTTAAAGAAGTTGTTTCGAGGCACGGAGTGCCCACATCCATCATTTTGGATCGCGATGCACGATTCACGTCAGAGCTATGGCAAACAATGCATAAATCTTTCGGCTCAAGGCTAGATATGAGCACAGTTTATCACCCTCAGACGGATGGACAGTCTAAGCGAACGATTCAAACGCTTGAAGACATGCTTAGGGCATGCGTTATTGATTTCGGCAACGGCTGGGAAAAGCATCTCCCTTTGGTGGGGTTCTCGTATAATAATAGTTATCACACCAGCATTCAAGCCGCTCCATTCGAGGCATTGTACGGGCGCAAATGCCGGTCACCTCTCTGTTGGGCAGAGGTGGGAGATAGTCAGATCACGGGTCCAGAGATTGTAGTGGACGCCACAGAAAAGATTGCGCAGATACGACAACGCATGGCGGCAGCACGCGACCGTCAGAAAGCCTACGCGGACAAGCGTAGAAAGCCTTTGGAATTTGAGGTCGGGGACCGGGTTTTATTGAAAGTCTCACCCTGGAAGGGTGTGGTACGTTTTGGCAAACGGGGCAAACTGAATCCGCGATACGTCGGACCCTTCGAAATCATAGAAAAGGTTGGCAAAGTTGCATACAAGTTGAACCTACCAGCTGAACTCGGGGCAGTTCACAATGTCTTTCACGTATCGAACCTAAAGAAGTGCCTATCAGATGAAAACCTCATCATTCCTTTCAAAGAACTCACTATCGACGAGCGGTTGCAGTTCGTCGAGGAACCAGTTGAAATCACGGACCGGGATGTGAAGGTCCTCAAAGGCAAGAGAATCCCTCTTGTTCGAGTACGTTGGAACTCCAAACGTGGCCCAGAGTACACCTGGGAACGCGAAGACAGGATGACAGAAAAGTACCCCCAGTTATTCGGAACCAATATAACCACTACTGAGGCCAAAGCTACTACTTCGGAATTTCGGGACGAAATTCCAGATCAACGGGGGGAGGATGTGACACCCCAGAAAAAAATCAGTGAACGAACGATTGAACTTACCTAGCTTCCTTAGTGAGTGCATACCAAATTTCGGGACGAAATTTCTTTTTAGTTGGGGATAATGTGACAACCCGAACTTTAGACCTACCTTGTGTAACGATACATGTTTATGAGAACTTTATTAATTAAATGATTAATGTGATTATATGTGTTTCTTGTGAGTGTGTATACTTGTTTAACCAAATCGCACAACGCACTTAAACCCAAGCCGCACAAGCCCTTTGGGCCGTAAAGCTTGTAACCGGACATGAGGCAGCCCATGTTTAGGTCGGCCCATCCCCTACTCGTATACAGCTAGGGTGGGGCAACCACCTCACACTTTTTACAACACATTACACACACAAGAACTCGAGCTCTCTCTCGTCCCTCTTCTCTCTTCGAAGCCGACGGTACCAAACTATTCGGTTGGATCAATCTTTGTTCACCATCTTGCAGAACGGTTTGTGTACCACCATGAATGTATAATTGTTAATATGTTGATTGCATGTGTTACCTTATAATTTTAGTGATGATGTGTGATTAATCATTGAGTTTAGTGTTCTTAGAATCGGCTTGTGTGTGCGTGTTTGATATATGTTCTAGTCATTCGGATATGTTATTGTTTATTGTGGTTTGGTTATCATGTTGATGTTTAAGATTTAACATATAAAATGGCCGGATGTTCATGAAATCGGATCACATTGTTATGCTCTAGTGATAGGGTTGTTGTTTATGTTCTTGATACATGTCATAACGGATTAGGGATTTATGAGAATTAAGGTGTTAAAACTCTATTTGATCGATGTTATGTTAGTTGAATGATGGAAAAACATGTTATTGATTTGATTTGGAAACCGAAGTAATTGCTAATTGATTTGGTTGTAAACTTGGAAACTTGTAAATTGATAAGTGTAGATAAGGGAACTTGTGGAATAATTGTAACCGAACGCATGTTTTCCGGAAATTCAAACTAATCACACAAGGGACTCGGATCACACAAGAGTCCTCATCACACAAGGCAAGTCAAACCGCACAAGGGAGCCCACTCGCACAAGGCTCCTGGTCGCACAAGGCTTGCTATTTGGGCCGCACCTATAATCGTACTGATGTTGTTACTGGGCCGGACTGCCCAAGGCTCCCCTCGCACAAGTTTGCCTGTCGCACAATCGAGATCGCACAAGGGCAACCGGACGGCACAAGCTGCTACGGACTAGTTTAACTGTTGGGCCGGGGAACATGTTGGGTTGGGCTGGTCAGTCGCACAACCCAGTTCACTCGCACAAGAGTTAACCGGATCGTACATGTTAAGTAATACTTATTAAACCGGTTGGGCCTCAAGCCCAATCCTAATCGCACAATCCCTTTGGGATCGCACAAGGCCTTTATATGGGCCGAGTATGTTTAAGCTGGACTTCTCTTCTGTCGGACTTCTTATATGTTGGGCCGAACTTGTTTGGGCTTATTATATTTCGTACAAGTTATATGATCTATACGTGCTTTTAACATGTTAACTTATGAGATTCATACGTGCAATACTTGAACACCAAACCTGACTTGTATGGTAACCCTGTTAGGACGTGGTTGACCAACCTTAGTTCAAGAACTCTTTCTGTGTATCTGCCGAGCAACCCAAGGTGAGTTCACACAGCCAAGGCATGGGGTTCCCAGGGTGGGAATGGGATTGAATGAATTATACGTACATACTTAGTTAACGGAACATAATGATATGAGTCCTCAGGGTGAGGATGGTGAATCATGAGATACGGCTAGACTAGTATACCTTCTTGAACAGATCTTCGCACACACGCCAAGGGTTGGCTGCGATAATTATGACTGATCTTCGCACACATGCCTCGGGAAGGCTGCGAACTAAACATGTTAGAACTTCGCACACATGCCAGGGTGGCCAGCGATACAAATATACATAGTCTAGGATATTTGGGAGTATTAACCCAAATCTTCGCATACATGCCGAAAGGGCCCGCGATGCAAACCAATACTATACATGAACAATGAATCGAACTAATACGATGCATGATTAGATGAACGAACGCAATGCTTGCTATACTATTCTATCACTGAACTTACTTTCTGTGAACTCGCTCAACTAGTTGTTGACTCTCTGCTGCATGCCTTGCAGGACCTTAGGTACTTTATGGAGCTTGCACAGGGAGGAGCAGGTCGTTGTGGGCAAAGGATCGTGAATGCTATTTTAACTCTTATGATATTTCATACGTTAACACTTATGTTTGAGTTTTGCTTAAATGCTTCCGCTATACTTAACTATATTACACGTTCAATATGATTGGTGGTTAAGATCCTGGTCAGTCACGCCTCCAAGCGGTGATACTCCGCGTGTGGATTTTGGGGGTGTGACATTATCTCTTTCTCTCAACCACACCTCCACTTGCGTGACAACCACCACCACCACTACCAAACATAAATCGCATCTCACCTACAACTGTAACCAACCAACCCGACCCGACCTCCCCATACAATCTGGCTCACAATACACCCATTAAAACTCAATAATACCTTGGTTTCTTCCTTATTCTGCGATCTGGGAGTGAAATTGGGGATGAATTAAAGTGTTTCAGTTAACAACAATTACCAAAAGCATTGGTCAACAATAATATATAACTGTTGGCATGATTGCCTGAAAACACGACTTCATTAGGCGATCAAAGATGCAGTCATCTAGAGGAACATATTCACATGGTCGTATGTCAGAATACCAACAAAGGAAATCGCACCTTGACGGCATATAGAAGATCTGTAACGAGCTAGTGTTCTCAGGCCCATGGTTTCTCGAAATGTTGAAGTGAATTTAACCGGGATTTAAATATCATCCCCTAGGAATCCATAAGCCAAACCTTCTAGCGTGCCTCTTCCGAATCTGAATTTAACCGGGATATAACACTGGTCAACAACCATTACAAAAGTAGAGTTTTATAGTTTAGCGGTGGTGTTCAGATCTGAATACGTGGGTTGGGGTTGGGGTGTAACATTCCCAAAATTTTAAATTTTAAATAAAGTTATCATACGAGTGGATTACGAGTAAGTTGGCTATTAGAAATATGAAGTACCTAGACGGGTCTAGGAACTGTTTAATAATCTAATTATAATAATACATTACCTTTGAACCTACTCCGTTTTTAATGAAACTAGGTTCAGAATGTAGATATAAATTTCTCATTCTAATGACATATTCATTGTTTTGTAAAACGTTATATTTTACAAGTTATACGCGCCAAATAGGTAAAGCAGTTTAATTAATAAATTAATAAAATAATAATAATAAAACTTAAAAATGAATGTTTTAAATAAAATAATAATGAAAAGTTTAACCAATTTCATTCAAATTAGGATGGTACATGTGTCAGTAAGAAATTATCACTTTGTGTACGTGGCCAATAAAAGACTTTGCCTCTAAGGTATATGGCAATTATAAATAGCATACAACTCTTCAAAGCAGATTGCTCAGTCTTTCCATCTCTCGATAACTCACTCTCTAAATTCTATTTTTCATTTTTATTTTCAATCTATAATAATAATAAAGCCCTGCCCCGTTTTAAGTGTTTTAACCCTTGATCACTGATACCCTCTCCGACTGACGTAGGGCCCCGTAACGTATGTCAAGGCTCTGCCTAAATTCGTTGGGGTTTTGTCTCGAGACGTAGGGATAAAGTGGAATTGGGTTACTATACTTAATGTGAATGCATTATTTAATAAACCAGGAGTGGTACCAAGATATATCAACCCTCCAAAAATATTTCTGACACCCCTAATGTATTTAGAGTACCCCTATATATCCTAAAATACACACCGAATGCGAAAACCGGTCCCAAATACTTTTATATAATTAAATAACAAATAAAACAAATTCTATAGGTTGCTCGCGGCTTACGCGGGCCGCGACAACTTAAGATCCAAACACACCCGGAAGCCGCCACGTGTTGATGACTCAGCAACTATGATGCCGCCTTAAGGCCCTCGCGGGCCGCGTAAAACCTTGCTACATCCTTCGCGGGCCGCGAGAAACTGAAGATCAGGCCCTATAAATAGCAACCATCGACAGTTCATTCAAATCGTTCAGAATTCTTATATCTCTCTTAATTTCTGTGGTGTAGGCCTTATACCCGGGCATTATACCCCCCTAAATAGCGAAGTCTTGTCTCGTTGTAAGTATCATAACCCCTGGATACGTTTTAGATACGCTGCCCGATTGATCTAGGGTTCCGTAACGGCTGTTGTGGTTCTGCCCGACGTAGTCGTTGGAATGCCATCTCGGGGAAGGTATTACTAATGTTAAAATGGGTTATTATACTAACACGTGTGCATTGTTTATTTAATTAGATTATAACCAGGAAGTCACAAAGGAAAGCCCTATAATATGTAGGATCGTTTTCAGACCCGAACGAGTCGATCAGAAGAGTAATTCACCAATTCAAGAGGCGGAAACTAATGAATTGATGTTATCTCAGCCGTATTCACTTTAAACTGTTGTTTTACTGATATAGAATCCTTTTACATGCACGGCAACACTTCGGCAGCACATCGTGGCAAACCGGAAGACCATCCTCATGATTTCGCTCCAAGAGTACCTATTTATAGGTATCTTATTCCGCTTGAACAAGACATGATAAGTTCAAGCGGAATCACATCGTTACAACTCAAGCGAAATCATGATCTAGACATCTCAAGCGGAATCAGAATATTATGTGGTTTCGCTTGAAATGACAAGATGTCATTTCAATCGGAATCACTTGCAAATACCAATTTCTTGGATTCCGAGCCCTAAACTAGCTAACTCTAAACAAGACTCGATACAAGACGTAGGCGACAGACGGATGCACCAACAACTCCCCCTCGGATGTTGATGGAGTCTTCAGTGTCGAGTCTTCGGTTGTCAAACCTTCAGTGTATATCAGTCTTCGTGCTTCTCTCCGAAGTATTCTCCATTCTAAGCATCCTTACTCAATCTTTCTCTTGATGTCTTCAGACTCCCCCTCTCAATCTGTTGGGATCGTAGTCTGGAAATCACCATCTGCTCAGATATCGGAATCTAGCTTTGTTCAATCTTCATATCTGCAAATTCTCTACCACACACATAAGTTTCTCAAAGATTAAATTTTTAAAATTTAGAAGCCATTTGCACAAAACATTCAAAAATGATTTATCTTCTGAAAATCTCTTGAAAAATACAATCATTTTCACTCACTATTTATCCAACCCTGTTCATCAAGTTTAGCACTTGGAATTTTGAACGTCAGCTTTTCAACATCAGTTGTCGAAAATATTTTTGAATTTTTTTTCAAAAATTTATGCTAAAACACACTGAAATCTTTTTGGATTTTTGAATGAATATAAATGCAGTAAAGAAACTATTTTCAGACAATATTTTTGTGAGTTCGTGCAAGAGGATCATATCAGTTTTTGAGACACATCACCAACACCGTTAAGCTTGATTTCATTTTAAGTTCTAAACAATTCACCTAGATTGTCAGTATATTGGTCCACTTAAATTTTCACACAAATTTCAATTGTTCCGAGATACGATTATTAGTGTCTTAGATACTTAAACTCATTCGTGTGTCCCACTACTTGTATATACTCCTGTATCCAGATCCCAATATTCAGTCTTACAGGTGAGTATACCACAGATGATATCTGTAAAGGGTTAGATGCGAAACCGTGAGAGCTCAAGTCAGAACTTTCATTCGGCAGAGAGATGACGGCTCGACTTTAGGTGTGTCCCCTTTAGAGGATCTTTTCTTCAACAGCAATGATTATCACTTTTATTGTTTAATCATTTTTGCTGAGGGCTGTGCTATGTTTCAAGCATTTGCAGAAAGTATTGTACGGGGACTAGGTCAGAATTTCCATTCAGCAGAAGTCCCGGAATAATACCCCAGATATCACTGAGTATAAAGACCTAGTATTTTAGAAAGAGGGACCTTTCAAACAAGATTTCGGGGGTTACCCATATATCCAAGAAATGTTCCCCACGAGATAAGCAAGTTTGAAATTTTTAGGTTTATATCTCGTCACAATCTACTAAATGTGTAAAAACCTACTGACACATCCACAGTGAGATTTGTTTATCACATTTTTTACTTTCCATTTCTTTAGCATGTTGTGATAGTCCAGTGATGTACTATCATTTCCTCTTTTATGCAACAAAAACTCATTTTTCATGTTATCATGTTTTTTAATATTTTTGGATTTCCTGAAATTTTTTATACTCCCCCTAAAATTCAAACACATATAAAGAAAATTTAAAACAAATTGTACAAGAACATGACAACTGATATGAATCGCCTTAATTCTCCATCCACTTGGCATAAACAATCAGAACTCCCCCTTTCAACAAACTATTTTCCCATTATGATTTCAAAACACTTAAGTTTATTTTAATCAAAATGGTTTTTCCGGAAAATTAGTTCGTTTAACAACCACTTGTAGGTTTGGGGTCACTTCATCACTTTGTTTACCAAAACTTTTGAATGATAGTTAAATCAAGTTCAACTTAATGACCTTGATTAACCACTTGTAAGATCAACTATCAAACATTTGTAATAATGCTTTTCAACCAATTACCACCTGTTGGTTGAATTTTCAAGATGCCGATTCCTATTCCACACTTAACAACCTGGGAGTTCCGGCAATTCACACTTCTCAATTTCCATTTTTCAAAAACATTTTCAAGAATGATGCTGATTCATGCTCCGTGATTACCAACTTGGGAGCTCCGGCAAGTCAGGTTTCTATTCAACGAAGAATATATCCACCCAAGCCTGACCAGCCTTGGCTGTAACTTGTGCATTCTCACTTGTGGTTTCATCTTTCCTTTTTGATTGATAAAACTCCTTTACCCCTTTAGCCTTCCCATCAATCATTTTTTCAAAAATATTTTTCACTGCGAGGTTAAAGGTTTTTTCTATATCCAATTCTTTCTTTTTAGGAAAGAATTGATTTGAAATTTTAACTTTCCCGATTTTAGATTTCAAATTTTTAGCACTCAGTGGTAGAAAATTCACATCATCCACTTGAGGAACTTTCTTCTCATCTTTCACAATAACATGTGGCTCCTCTGATTTTATGGAATCAGATTCATCACCAGCACTGTCTCTGGATTTCTTAACAACCCATTTTTGGTTGTTAAGTGTTTCTTTCTTTTTGAGAACCTTTTTCGAACACTCACCAACTTCATAAATTGAGTTTTCAAAAACTTTAAGTTCGTTTGTTGGTGGTTCGGTTTTCTCAACAATCTTTTCTTTTAGTTTCTCAGAAACTTCCTGTTTTGGTTTGAATGTTTTCGGACAGTTCCTAGCAATATGACCAGCAGTTTTGCACTGAAAACAGGTTCTCGTTTCTATCTTCTTCTGAGCAACATTCTTCTTCACTTCTTCTTGCTTTTTGGCAAGGAATTCTTGATTTGTCTGCTTCCTGAATGCTTGCTCTTTTTCAGCTTCTGAAGATTTTCCTGAAACAAACACAGTTTTTGGTTTATAAACTTTTTCATTTTTATGATTTTTCGGTTGACTAAATCCAAGACCTTTCTTTTTGACATTACCATTATGGTTAGGTTTCTTTTGGAAACTATAACCACAATTGTAACCCATTTTCTTGTTAATTCTTTGTTGATCTCTTGAAGTGTATTGTTTAGGTTTTCCAGAAAGATTTAAATCTTTTATTTCAGAAATGTTAATTTCTGTGATTTTGAAAACCTTTTGAATCATTTCAACTTTCACACTCCTTATTGGAAAAATCTCATCAGAATATAATTTGTCAGAATCTTTCAAAGTATATGCTACTTTGACCGGTTCGTCATTCAAATTAGATTTTGATAACAAAAATTCCTTATCATAAACCCGTTTGTCCTTTTTGATTGTTGTCTTTGATGTGTCGGACTCAAACTTTGATTTGGATTTGGACTCCGGTTTTGACTCCTCAATGTCATCTTTATCCAACACCTGATCGACCACACTTTTTATCAACTTTGACTCATGATCAGTGTCGGACGATGTGAATGTGACATCAATATTTTCTGGCAAGTTATCTAACGACCCAGACTCCCATTGTAAGTTAATTGCCTTTTTGACTCTTTCGGAATTTGGATTTCGAGGCGAATATCCATTTTCGACCGGGGGCGGACATCTATTGTAGACAACACTTGATTTCTTACCAGAAATTTCCACTTCATCATCTTCTTTTGTCTCGGACTTCTTTTCTTTTGAAGTCGTTTCTTCATCAAACGTCTTTAATCTTTCCACAATTGGATAAATCCTGTCAACAACAAAAGTAGAACATGGGTAACTTTTCAATAAATTGTTGACTCTTTCAGTTTCAATTCTTTATGTTGCCAACTTTAATTCAAGCTCAGCACACTTCTCTGTGTAGTAGTCGGCATTGTCAAGCTGTCTCAAATATGCTCCTTTGAGTGTATTCATTGCTACAGCTTGTTCACTACTTGACTTGTTGTACTTGTTCATTTCTCTGTTCAGAGTATCATATGATTCTTTCAGCCTTTTTATGTTGTGGAGCAACTCGTTGTTTTGCTTGATCAAAGAATCACAATTCATACACTTCTCAGGAACTTTGACTGCTTCAGTATCAGCTTTGATCTCAAATTCTGGAACTTCTTTGACTGTTCTCATTTGAATTACTTCTGCTCTTTTCTTCTTCTTTTTCTCAGCTTCTGCTTTCCTCCTTCCCTCTTCTTCCATTCTTCTCCATTTCTCCTCTTCTGCTTCTCTAATTCTTCTGTATTTTTCTGCCCAATATACATCAGAAGCATTAGCAATAAAAGCTTTAGCAGTTAACATCTCTTTCTCCATAAATTCTTTATCTGGGCAAAAATTGTCCCAACTGAAACCTTTAGGCAATTTTTCATCATCTTGATCTGCTAAACACACTTTACTGTCTGTTGGAATGTATTTATCCCAACTGAATCCACCATCCTTTCCCTGATTAACCAGGCACGCTCTCTTTGAATCTTCAATTTCTTTTCTACCATGTGCAGTTTGAGCTTGATGTGGTGCCTGTTGTTGTTGATATGGCTGTTGTGTAATTGATGATAAATCGCCTTCTTGTAGTAATCATTGTTTCCGAAAGGGTTTTAAGCTCCATTAGCTTCACGATTTGTGCACTCTCTCTTGAAATGCCCCTTTTCCCTGCAATGAAAACAAGTAACTTTAGATTTATCAGTTGAAACATGTGCCTCGCGAAAATCATCTCTGCCTGTAATCTGTTTAAATTTTTCAGCCCGTCTCAACACACTAGCCATGCACCATTTTATATCCATCAATTCCATTTCCTCGGCATCAATTTGATCGTAATCCTCTTTCGTGAGCATTGGATTCCCGATCCTCCCTGCAACTAAGCCTCCATAGGATTCAAGCACTGTCACCAACAAAGACATGTGACTTTTAGCAACTTCCCCAGTATAATTCTGATCATTTTCAAGCTTTAAAGCAATGTTGCATTGAAGAACTTTGCCACTCTTTGTTGTAGAGAACTGTGGATCATATGTTGGAAATGAAGAGAATCCTGTTGTGCTGCTTGATCCCTGAGATGAACTTTCAGAAGAACCTTTCGCATTAAAAGCAGTTTCAACCTTTGGAGAAAAATTTGTCTCCTCACTAACACCATTTTTGAAATATAAACCGATATCTTGTTCTCCATCATAGTTCTTCATCCTAGCAATCTTTCTCTGCTCCATCTCTTGAGCTTCAAGATGTTTGATGAACTCACCTAATGTTAACTTTTTATATTTCTTTCTGTTGTTTCTCAGCATCATCAGATAAGTTCCCCAAACATCATGTGGTAACGCATCTGCTAGTTTCTCAATCATCTCATCTGTATCCTTTTTTATGCCTAATTTCGTCATATTTCTCACCAAGTTACAATATCTTTCAATGATTTGCTTGGTGTTTTCTGATTTCAGACCACGAAACAGATCAAATTCTTTCTTCATAAGTGACATCTTGTTCTTGAGCATATCATCACTTCCCAGAAATTTTGCTTCCAATTCATTCCAGATTGAATATGCACTTCCATCATGTTGAAGCAAAATCAAGATGTCCTCCTTAATCGCTTGCTGTAACAGACTCACCATCAATTTCTCATCTCTATACTTCTTTTTCTCATCAGCATTCATTTCTCTGATTGGTGTTAACTGATTACCGTTCTTTGTTGGCCTTTCATATGGAATTTCAGTATGTTCCCAAGCATCCAAACGATAAGCTTCAACCCAGTTACCAAACCGTTCGGACCAACCGTTATAATCATCATATCCAAAAGCTTAGGCGGTTTTTGTGAAGTTCCCGTTTCATTTTCAAGCAATGCACTCTGAGTAATGTTCACTGGACCAGCAAAGGCATTGTAAAACTCGTTGTCCATGTTTCAATATCCAAAAGTTCACAAATGTTCAATTTCAAGCGAAATAACAAACATACACTTTCAAGCGAGATAAGTATTTGGAGCGGAATCACTACAAAAGTTCAAGCGGAATCAACTTTTGAAGATTTGAAGCGGAATAACCAAGCTTTTCCAAGCGGAATCAACCTTTGAGCTGAATCAGGTCGAATCTCAAGCGGAATTACCCAAACTTTCAAGCGGAATCCCGAAATTGAAGCGGAATCAGTGTATTCGAGCGAAATCACCCCACTTGTTCAAGCGGAATAAAGATCAATTCCAAGCGAAATCACACTGACGTCATCATTTCGAACAACATTTCAAGCGGAATAGCAAAAATCTTAAGTTTTAGCTTGATTTTAATTGTGAAACTTTGAGCCAATTTTACCGTAAAAATTTTCGATTTGAAAGAAGAAGGTGTAGAAAATCAGAAAATACATCTGAAATTGCAAGAACTCTTCCTCCTGAGCTCTGATACCACTTGTAGGATCGTTTTCAGACCTGAGCGAGTCGATCAGAAGAGTAATTCACCAATTCAAGAGGCAGAAACTAATGAATTGATGTTATCTCAGCCGTATTCCCTTTAAACTGTTGTTTTATTGATATAGAATCCTTTTACATGCATGACAACACTTCGGCAGCACTTCGTGGCAAACCGGAAGACCATCCTCGTGATTTCGCTCCAAGAGTACCTATTTATAGGTATCTTATTCCGCTTGAACAAGATATGATAAGTTCAAGCGGAATCACATCGTTACAACTCAAGCGAAATCCTGATCTAGACATCTCAAGCGGAATCAGAATATTATGTGGTTTCGCTTGAAATGACAAGATGTCATTTCAAGCGGAATCACTTGCAAATACCATTTTCTTGGATTCCGAGCCCTAAACTAGCTAACTCTAAACAAGACTCGATACAAGACGTAGGCGACAGACGGATGCACCAAAATAATAGCAATGTGAGTAATCTCCTTTTTATAAACTGTTTTTACAAAAACCTTAAATATTTTACAAGGCAATTTAGCAGTGATTGAGTCTTTGTAATTCTTCAATTACTGCCGGTATTATGGGGTTTTATATACATTACTTGATAATCTTCACAATTGGACAACGGGTTAGCCAATGTGTGATATGACCATAGCCACAGATCCGGTCGAGTGGCAAGTACTGAATGAGTAATTGTGTAGATATAAACATTGTAATCGCTCTCAATACTGTGAAATGATAAAACCTGTTTTGATTAAACTGGGATTCACTCACCAGTATTTCCTGCTGATAAAATGTTTTTAAACACGTGTTTCAGGTAACTTAGTGTGAAGCCCATAAAAGCCAGCTGGAGAGCACTGAAGACTTAGAAGAGTGGCAATAAAAGTTACATAATTAAAAAGGAGAATTGTTTTCAATAATTGGGGTTATTCCCTATAAATGTATAAAAATGAAAAATCGGGTTTTGTCCCACTTATAAAAGTATTATCGGTGAAACTTGGGTTTTATCCCATTTCTTTATTTTAAATATTTTTGGTGTTTAACTCTGATAAAATATTTCCTAACTACGGTCCTGATGAAACTTTCCGCTGCCAAATTAATAAACACCGATACCACTGAAAATGGCCACGGCCGCCCGTTCCTGGTTTGTTAGGGGACAGGGGTTGTGACAGAAGGTGGTATCAGAGCTATGCCACTGGTTTAAGCCCTTTAGGTGTTCTTCCAATACCTAAACCCTTAACCAATTGTGTTAGGAAATTATTATTTTATGTGTTATCCTGTTAACATAAAAATCTTAATGTGTTTATTATGATTTTTATGCCATTTAACGAATCTTAAATCCCAATATGTGTTACCCATATCTGTATTTTACACTTATGCTATAGTATATATATATATATATATATATATATATATATATATATATATATATATAAATGATACATATTAATAATATCATGTCTTAAGTAAATTTTGTAATTTCTGATGTATCTATTATATCCATATGTATATGTGGAAACATAATAAATTTCATAGTAGTAATACAACGTTAAAATTAATAATTTAATATTAATATAAAATTACTGCAATTCAGATATGATACTTTGTAAATATCATGATATAAATATTTAGATAATATGTAATGTATCTAAATGATCCTATATCATTTAAAATCCTCAGGATATGTAATTCCTATTATATTTTACAATGTGTCAAGTTATAAAAAGAAAAGTTATTCATAAAATAATATTCAATTTTTGTGATATATACCATACTAATATATTATTATGATATTGGTATTTAATATCTTAACCAGAGATGTAAAATAACACCTTTAGGTACGATATCACTAAAATATCATAATATAAAATGTTATTCACTGAAAGAAAGATATTTTACTTAATTTAAAAGATGTGTATTTAGCAAAATTTTGATAACACATATATTTTGTTAAAATATAATATTTCAGTATTATTTAAATACAATAATTTGAAATACTTTGTAAATAACTTTATAATTCTTTATCGTATTATTAAATATTAAATTTTAATAAATTACGTAATATTCAGAAATTATGTGTAAAGTAATACATTAAAAAAATTTCTCTCTAAATAAAAATCTTTAAGATATGCTATTATCATCATTATTTATATTATTCTGAATTAAAATAATAATGGTAATAACATTTTTGGAAGAATAAAACATTTTGGCTTTTGAATAAAGTGACACTAGAGAGAATTTTATAAAACGTAATCCTTAAATTTAATAATGAACACGAATTATTACAGTTTGATGATTCCAAAATTTAAACACATATACGTATACCACAGAAGATTCAAAATATTCTATAAAACAGTATTTATGAAACTAGAATACATACAACAACTTGAAACTGTAATTTTAATACATAATACCTATGTGTCAACGGGAAATAACTTAAAACTTATTTGTAAGTCAAATATATGTATATTTTATATCTACGATTTGTATCAATATTATAAATAATATTTTATCCATGAAGTAAAGTATGTACAAAAATATTTAGTGCCATATAATAATATGGTTTAAAATATATATATATATACATATATTTCCAAAGAAAACACTTTTTACCATTTGATAAGTTCTATTTAAGTCATAAGATAATACTTCATTCTTAATATTTCTTAATATATTAAAGATCGAATTTAGAAACACCAGACTTTGTATTGGTTACTACGAATATTAAATAAGTAGAATTTGAATTAAATTATAAATATGTTATAACCAAAATTGAGTCAACCTATTAAGATTAAATTGCTTTAAAAAGAATCCAGAAAATTATATCTCTATTAAATTTATTCCTTCTGATGAATTTTCTTTTTATTCTAAAATATTATCTTCAATAAATTTGATAGAAATTTATTCAGTTAATATCAAGGAATAAATAAAGTTATGAGAATAAACAGGATAGCTAATACAATTAATTATGTAACTGGATTTTTATAAGTAGATATTATAAAGGAAATTTTAAAACTTTATATTTATACGTATGTATATACAAGATACAATTTTCTTGATAATATGTATAGTGTAAGAATCAAATGTCTTCTGAAAAAGGACAAGATTTTATATAACAAAAGAAACAAACTTACATACTTACTGCAAATTTATTTTGATACCCAACTTTAATTTAAAAGATACCTTAAGAATATCTGTATTAGCACCACCTCTTGAAAAAATAATAAAAATAATAATAATAATAATAATAATAATAAATAAATAAAATAAATGAGTTAAAGACGGAAAATCCCAGAATTTCATATAAAGCTTTTATCTTTATATATCTATTCAGCCATGTGCCCTGGAAATATAAGTTAATTAAGGCAATATAAAAGCTATTACATCAAAGGAAGAAAACAAATAAGATTCCATTTTCCTTATAATTTGATAACATATATAATAAAAGAAAATGTTAAGATATAACATGTATATGTTACCTTAAATATCATCGCATTATACTGATAAGTTCTGATTATAAGTGTGTTAAACAAAATGTGCCTGTATAATTGCATAGTCCTATGATAATTATATCTGAACATGTTATAATACAGATGTCAAAGGAAATGGCATGTGATCAAGAAATTGAAAATAGTAATGGAAACTCTTTTGATAGAAACACTATAGAAAATATAATAGCTCAAGGAATATCGAATGCCATACCTTCGATCATTGAAGCTATTAAAAATTCTGTGCCTATAAACGAGAATCCTACTATACATTGTAAGCATACCCATCACGTCATACCTAGCCCCAGTATCAACAGAAGTCATGATATTCGTATCAAAACTTCACCTTCCAAACGAAAGAAAACCACAACCTATGGCTACTCCTATAAGGAATTCTACTCTAACAAATCCTCCAAGAACAAAGGAATGAAACCAGAAATCGCACAATCTACCAGCAACAGCAAAAAGCACGCAAGAGAACATTATTTTAAGAAGACATTTCGTTGTAACTACTGCAAGAAAGCTGGACATGTACCAGAGGAATGTAGAAGGAAAAGGGAAAATAACGTATGTTGCAAATGTGGAGATCTAGGCCACTTCCGTCACTACTGTCCGAAACTATCTAAGGCACCCGATAACGAGGATCGAAACCCCGATGAAGCTAAGGAGAACGCATAAAATTTATAACACCCGAGCCCACAACAACTTTTAAAATAAAGCACCCTTATATTTTTTCTGCACTTAATTATTAGTTGACTTTTGATTTTGATCAAAACTTCATCAATAAAAGGTCTTTGTTTTTTTTTATATAGAGTCAACTCTTATTTGTCTCATCTCTTGACAAATTCCTATGTTATACGTACATTGCCTGTCATACATGTGAATTCATTTCAAACGCACATTTATTCATGAATTTTAATGCATATTTCGTTATACTCACTCTGGTAATCTATATGACTGCCGACTTTTGATAATCGAGTCAACAACTTTCGTGGAAAACTCCTTTTCAAAGTTACTTACCATATTTTCATTGAAACCATTTCTTGTCAATACATATATCCATTATTGGAATATGTCCAAACCAAGCTCAATTGTTTGAACTTGCTCATATATATTCAATTTCAAAATCTCATATAATGAATTGAGATTATCATATTCAAGGTAATTTCGTTATTTTAACTTGTTTAAAGCCTTCAATTTTAATATATCATTTGTTAAGACACGACAGCTTACGGTGGCGATTTCTTCGAAACTTGGACTTATTTCATTTTCATACCGAGGTACGAATTATCTACTTATTGATTCACTATCCTAAACCAGTCTTAATGCAATTTTGTGTTAAGATAAATGTACCTCCAGTAATTCTTTCAACTTTGAATTTAAATATCCTATCTTTTGAAATATCCAGATTCGCTTCCTTGAAACTTTCAGTTAATTTCGAAAAAACGGTTAATTCGTTCGGTCACCATACTTATTGAATTCTTCCAGTCACTACAACACCTTGTGGTGTCTGTATAAATTTGTAGCCTGTGCTAATAATAAACCCTATTCATACGTTATTCGTTTGATTCATCATTCAAGTAGTCTTGATACAATTATGTTACACTAAATTCTATTATATTGTCCAGTGTATCCTTGCCATTTAAATAAACGTTATTGATTTCTGGGTTGATCATTGACAAAATCATTTTTCATACTTCCATTCACAAATTGAGATTATTGATTCAGAATCTCCCTCAATTGATCATCAAAGTAAGTTCTTTTCTGGCATTGAATCCTATTGTTTCTACAAGTCATTTCGAATTCTATGCCTATCAAATATCTCTTTGATTCATGAAACTTAGTCACCTTGTTAATGGTATTATTTCATCTCATTTGGTTAACATCAAATCCTGAAACTAAGTTTTGAGACCATTAAATTCTAACTATCCTATGATACCTTTATATTCTATCCCAAACACCTTGATAACTAACTAAAAGACGTGACGCAACCTTAAGAAGATAACGTAGCCCAAATCTCGAGGACGAGATTTAAAACAAGGTGGGGAGGATGTAACATTCCGAAAATTTTAAATTTAAAATAAAGTTATCATACGAGTGGATTACGAGTAAGTTGGCTATTAAACATATGAAGTACCTAGACGGGTCTAGGAACCGTTTAATAATCTAATTATAAAAATACATTACCTTTGAACCTACTCCGTTTTTAATTAAACTAGGTTCCGAATGTAGATACAAATATTCTCATTCTAATGACATATTCATTGTTTTGTAAAACGTCATATTTTACAAGTTATACGCGCCAAATAGGTAAAGCAGTTTAATTAATAAATTAATAAAATAATAATAATAATAAAACTTAAAGATGAACGTTTTAAATACAATAATAATTAAAAGTTTAACCAATTTCATTCAAATTAGAATGGTACATGTGTCAGGAAGAAATTATCACTTTGTGTACGTGGCCAATAAAAGACTTTGCCTCTAAGGCATATGGAAATTATAAATAGCATATAACTCTTCAAAGCAGATTGCTCAGTCTTTCCATCTCTCGATAACTCACTCTCTAAATTTTATTTTTCATTTTTATTTTCAATCTATAATAATAATAATAAAGCCCTGTCCCGTTTTAAGTGTTTTAACCCTTGATCACTGATACCCTGTCCGACTGACGTAGGGCCCCGTAACGTATGTCAAGGCTCTGCCTAAATTCGTTGGGGTTCTATCTCGTGACGTAGGGATAAAGTGTAATTGGGTTACTATACTTAATGTGAATGCATTATTTAATAAACCAGGAGTGGT
The DNA here is from genome assembly GCF_002127325.2 of Helianthus annuus. NCBI lineage: Eukaryota > Viridiplantae > Streptophyta > Magnoliopsida > Asterales > Asteraceae > Helianthus > Helianthus annuus. The sequence continues at coordinate 42,908,658 of NC_035449.2, forward strand.
ACCAAGATATATCAACCCTCCAAAAATATTTCTGACACCCCTAATATATTTAGAATACCCCTATATGTCCTAAAATACACACCGAATGCGAAAACCGGTCCCAAATACTTTTATATAATTAAATTACAAATAAAACAAATTCTATAGTCGCTCGCGGGCGGCGACAACTTAAGATCCAAACACACCCGGAAGCCGCCACGTGTCGATGACTCAGCAACTGTGATGCCGCCTTAAGGCCCTCGCGGGCCGCGTAAAACCTTGCTACATCCTTCGCGGGCCGCGAGAAACTGAAGAGCAGGCCCTATAAATAGCAACCATCGGCAGTTCATTCAAATCGTTCAGAATTCTTATATCTCTCTCAATTTCTGTGGTGTAGGCCTTATACCCGAGCATTATACCCCCCTAAATAGCGAAGTCTTGCCTCGTTGTAAGTATCATAATCCCTGGATACGTATTAGATACGTTGCCCGATTGATCTAGGGTTCCGTAACGGCTGTCGTGGTTCTGCCCGACGTAGTCATTGGAATGCCGTCTCGGGGAGGGTATTACTAATGTTAAAATGGGTTATTATACTAACACGTGTGCATTGTTTATTTAATTAGATTATAACCAGGAAGTCACAAAGGAAAGCCCTATAATAGCAATGTGAGTAATCTCCTTTTTATAAACTGTTTTTACAAAAACCTTAAATATTTTACAAGGCAATTTAGCAGTGATTGAGTCTTTGTAATTCTTCAATTACTGTCGGTATTATGGGGTTTTGTATACATTACTTGATAATCTTCACAATTGGACAACGGGTTAGCCAATGTGTGATATGACCATAGCCACAGATCCAGTCGAGTGGCAAGTACTGAATGAGTAATTGTGTAGATATAAACATTGTAATCGCTCTCAATACTGTGAAATGATAAAACCTGTTTTGATTAAACTGGGATTCACTCACCAGTATTTCCTGCTGATAAAATGTTTTTAAACACGTGTTTCAGGTAACTTAGTGTGAAGCCCATAAAAGCCAGCTGGAGAGCACTGAAGGCTTAGAAGAGTGGCAATAAAAGTTACCTAATTAAAAAGGAGAATTGTTTTCAATAATTGGGGTTATTCCCTATAAATGTATAAAAATGAAAAATCGGGTTTTGTCCCACTTATAAAAGTATTATCGGAGAAACTTGGGTTTTATCCCATTTCTTTATTTTAAATATTTTTGGTGTTTAACTCTGATAAAATATTTCCTAACTACGGTCCTGATGAAACTTTCCGCTGCCAAATTAATAAACACCGATACCACTGAAAATGGCCACGGCCGCCCGTTCCTGGTTTGTTAGGGGACGGGGGTTGTGACATGGGGGATATCGGTGGTGGAGGTGCGGTGGTGGGGGTTGTGCAGCATAGGTCAGCCGCTTATGGTAGTGATGCAACGGTGGTTCGGGTTGTGAAGCGGGGGTGGAGGTGTTTACGGTGGTGGAGGTGCAGTGGTGATGGTGGTGCGGTGGTGACGGTGGAGGTACGGTGGTGATGGTGTGGTGGTGTGGTTGAGAGATAAGGAAGAGAGAGAGAGAGAGAGAGAGAGAAAGAGAAAGAAAGAAAATAATCAGATTTATATTTTTATGTATGTATTTATAATTTTTAAATTTTATTTTGTTTATTTATAAAAATACTTGAAATAAATGGGCAAAAGACTAATTTGCCCTCAGATGCGGTCTATTTGGTTAGTTTCAACAATGAAAACTGAGTTATGGTTAAAGGACGTAACGTGCAAGGGTTTGCGAACATCTAGTATGTTTTTTTTTGTACTTTTTGAAGGTAACAGATATAGTTTGCAATCTACTGTCAACATAAAGGACATTTTTTACGTAATTTACTCTTGGAAAAAAGATCTATATTTAGGTGAAGGATGAAGGTGACATTGGGTATTCTCAAACAACACAACACAGTCCAAATGATATTATCCTAAACGATAACCCCACCCCCAAACTACAATACTTTTAAATGACATTTACCTCAAAACCAAACGACACCACATGTTGTTTCTTCCTTTTCCGCCCGACCGAATCTGCAAATGGGTTTTAGACCTGACCTGGCTATCGATTTGCTTATACACGATTCCACGACTTCTGTTGGACCGTTCTATGACCCGAAAAGTCAGTCAAGGTAGTTCATCTTCACGTACGAAGGCGGAATCAACGTAAATGAAGTTACAACAGCTTATCCTTTCAATTCCGACCGTTTCTATTGCTTTCTGATAAAAATTTGGCAGAGTTTCAGCACCGTAGCACACACATACATCGTTACAACTAATGAACCGCTCACCCCTATATGTAGTGTCTCAGGGTCGCTCCTATGACATGCCTAATGAGCGATCCAGGGTGATGACATATAAGCGGTCCACATATAAACATTGACACATAAGCGATCCTGACTATGTTTAACCTAATATTTACACTTTGACCCCCTATTGACCAATATTGACTTCAGACTCTTTGTAGACGCAGTCAACAGACATTCCGTGCATCAACAGACTCCCCATTGGATGTTGACGTAGTCTTTTAGCATCTTCAGATCCATAGTCTTTAGTCTTTGTCTTTTCACCAACTCTGTCTATCTTCACACGCATTCTTTACAGGTTTCAGCATTAACACCTTGCTCTAACTTCAGCTTCCCAATAGTAGTTGATCCAGACTCCCCCTTTCACAGACTCCCCCTCTCAGTATGCTGGGATCTTGAGATATCTGACTCAAACTTTAACAACTTACCTCCATTGGGAATAAACAAGCCTCCAAACCTGTTACTTAACCAATAACATTACAATCTATCTTTTCAATCAATAAACACTAACTCAATCAGCTTTAGAAATCCACTCAAGTTTTCAAGTTCAATTTAATGACCCTGAATACTTGATTAATCTACCAAGTTCAACTTAATGACCCTGGTTGATCTATTGACGAATCAAACTGATTTAGTAAAACAATTTTCCAATTTTCTTTCTGAAAATAACAAGTATCAACTTAATGAACTTATTTGTGACTTTGAAAACAAACAAACTTCCATCAATTGTAAGCTCTCCTCATTCTTCAGCTCAGAATCTCCTGCATCTGCTTCATCTTGCTAGAATCCGACAATCAACTTTCTACTCTGGTTTGTCTAAAATAAAGCAGAAATAAAATCTTTTTGGATTTTAAAATGATCTAAGCTAAGAAATGAAATAACAGAAAATAAACTATTTACAAGTTTGTTTTTGGCGAGCGTGTCAGGGAATCATATCAGCTTTTCAAACAGATTACAAGTACCGTTAAGCTACATTACATACTCAGACTTAAACAATTCACCTCGATTGTCGATATACTGATCCATCTTAAATTCTCATACAAACTTCAATCTATTCAGGATACCGTTTAAGTGTTTTAAGAACTTAGATCAATTCATGTGTCCCACCTCTTGAATATACTCCCGTATCCAGAATCCCAATATTCAGTCTTACAGGCAAGAATACTACAATGATGTCTGTACATAAATTAGGGGTTAAATGCGAGAACTGAGGGATCTCAGGTCAGAACTTCCGTTCAGCAGAGAGATATCAGTTTCGACTTTGCAGTGTGTCCCCTTTAGAGGATCTTTTCAGCTACAACAACTGATTATCAATTTTATTGTCTAACCAGCTAAGGGCTTTATGCTATATTTCAAGCATCTTTGGATAAAGTATTAGCCAAGGACTAGGTCAGAACTACCGTTCAGCAGAAGTCCCAGAATAATACCCCAGACATCATAGAGTATAAACACCTAGTATATCAGAATACGAGACCTTTCAAACAAGATTTCAGGGGTTACCTATATATCCAAGTAGTGTTCCCCACGAATTTCACAAGTTTGAAATTTTAGGTTTATATCCCGAATAAATCTGCTAAATGTACGAAAACCTATCGACACATCGTTAGTGAGACTGTTTAACTCATTTTGTCTTTCCAAATCTTTAGCATACTGTAATTGTCTAGCTGATGTACTATCATTTTCCCTATATACACAAGCTCTTTTTCAATTTTATCATGTTTTTGGATTTTTGCATTTTTTACTATTTTTGTATTTTTCTCAAAATAAACTATATACAACTAACTATCTCCCCCTAAATACCAAAACATGTAAAAAATCGACAAACCATCGCAGATTGTTTCTCATCTTCATCCGCAACAGTACTCTCATCAACGCTCACAACCCCATCCGACACCGAAAGCAATTTCATACCATTAAGTTTTAACAAATATTGGAACCGATTTTTATCAAAAGCTTTGGTATGCAAATCAGCTTTTTGTTCGTCAGTGTGGATTTTCTCAATTCGTATCAACTTTTTCTCGAAACAATCGCGAATAAAGTGATGACGAATCTCTATATGTTAAGTTTTAGTGTGATGTACTGGATTTTTAGTTATATTAATTGCGGCCTCATTATCAACAAACAGAGGTGTGTTAAGAAACTGCAAACCGTAGTCGCGCATCTGTTGCTGTATCCACAGGATCTGAGAGCAGCAACTGCTAGCAGAAACATACTCCGCTTCACATGTAGATAGCGCCACAGATGTTTGTTTCTTACACTGCCAAGTAACCAATCTCAGACCAAAGAACTGGCATCCTGCAGTTGTTGATTTCGCGTTGATTTTGCAGCATCCGAAATCTGAATCGGAAAACCCTTCGAGTGTAAAATCGCCTTTTCGAGGATACCACAACCCCAATGTGGGTGTGCCTTTCAAGTAACGTAATATCCTCTTCACAATAATCATGTGCGATTCTCTCGGGTTAGACTGAAATCTTGCTGCGAGGCACGTTGGGTACATGATGTCAGGACGTGAAGCAGTTAGGTACATCAAAGAACCTATCATGGATCGATAAAGTGTCTCATCAACCCTGTCTCCGGTGAGATCTGGGTGAATCCCATGATTAGTCGCAAGTGGGGTAGCAGCTGGAGTAGAACTTGACATTCCAAATTTCTCTAGAATATCATTGTAACGCCCTGCGTTTTCAAACTTCCTACATTTAGAAACCTTACGTGAAATTCTAAATTTGGAAATCTTGTGTTCTTATAACCATTCTTTCATTGTAATCGTTGTAAAATACGGAACTTGCTTCGTAAATAAAACTTGTACATTACACTTTTTACCTAGTTAAATCATGTTTTATTTCATATTTCACCTTGTTACAAGTTAGGGGAAACATTGTTGCACATTATTACACAACTTAACTAACAAAATTACTCATTATAATGTTTTAAAAAAATAAAAAAATAAAGAAATATGGCAGCCCCAATTCAGCAAAATTCAGCCCATATAGTTGGGTTTTGTGGGCTAGTTTCAAGGTGTAACCCCTTCTAAACACTTCCAAAGCCCAACCCATTGAAACCCTAATCCTTCCCCCTATAAATACCACTTATAACCAGCCTCCCTACCACTTTTGCAACCCTAAAAACTCACAAAACATCCACCAAACCGTAGCTGAAAGCAAGGGTTCGAGTAGATTGACACCCCTTCACGAAAATGAGCATAACTCACTCAATTCTTATCCGATTCACTCGATTCTTTTTCCTACTTGCTTGTATAATCATGGGGTTCGATTCCTAGACTTCTCCTTGGAGAAATCAGACCTGGAAATGCCCCGAAATAGTCCATAAACTTTCTGTTTGTTTTTATGTTCATCAAAAACTTGTTTAAACCTATGCAACTTGTGTCCAACACATCTCATACCTATGTCCTAATGCTTACAACTTATCCCATGGTTGGTTAAGCTTAAAAACAAGGTTGAGACATTTAAAATCAGAGGATTAAACCTCATAAACTTGGTGTTTTGTTTAGGGTTTTTAACCCACAAGTCATGTCAAACTTTGTCTTTGATACATGAGTGATTATGGAACAACTTGGGTTGTCCAAACATACAATCCTCACATGATTTGATGATTTCTCTTAGTTAGTGTGTATATTTCTTATTCTTTATTGTATGTTCATGACCCTCCTTGGTTGTTTTTTTTACATCAAGTGTAGTGGTGAACACATAGAGGTGCCTAAATGGAAGACTTGATCTTCCTACCTGCTACATGACTTCTATGACATTTAGAGGTACCAAAATGAAGATTTTAATCTTCTACCTCATGCTTGAACTATTGGACATATATTATATAACCTAAATATATTATTCGAATAATCGAATCTTTGATGATGAACTAGTGTTCATATGTCGGGGTACTAGATTACATCATCCTAGACTATGATAACTTGTCACGATTCTAATGGAACCTTGTTCCATGAAAACATCTAAACTCCTTCGAGTTTCCTAGTGTCAAGAACAAGCATCATATGTACTAAATGATTATTTTCCATGTTATTCTCATATCTTATTTTTATGTTGTTTTAAACACCGAATCTCGACTCTAAACATACTTGAACTTTAACCCTTATACATTCGGACTCTAAATCTCTACTCGTCAACAATTGGATAATCGGAAAACGTATGCAAACTTTGTGAGTATACTCGTATTTCCCCTTTTTACTTTTACCACTTTTGGGGTGTAACATGTTTACCTATTGAAAACTTACACATGAACACTTTGTTAAACACATGAACGTTCCTATAACATGCTTGTATACGTGATGGCTTGATACTTTAAACTTGGGTTATTCTTATGTGTTGAACTTATCATTAACTTCGTACGAGCCAAACCTTGACATATGTAGCGCTATAGGATTAACGACCCGCCCGTAAACTTGAGGTTATGTCTTGAGCATATTGCGTTTTCTTGGTTTGATATGTTAGACACATGCCATATTTAATGTTATCTTGAATCATATGCTTGCCATGAGGAATTGTTCACACTTTTTATCTTATGCTATGTACGTACCAAACTTGTATACTCGCCTTTGCTTTTGCATTGAATTGTATTTTTAAACATGTTACAGGTTGATGATGATGAAATGAAAACGGATAGCAAAGATGCCTAGATACTCACTTAGACGTTTAGGTTTAAAGTGTTGTATCAATTTTGTTTATGTTATGTTGAACAATGTTGTTATTTGCTTTTCTTGTAATGTTTTGACAATTTATTTTGGAAATGAAATTTGGATTATTAAATTATTGTCACAAATAGCGTTATGATGTCTCGAGCAATCTTCACACTTCGTCTCATCCCGATGTTTCCGCCATTGGTTGGGGTGTGACAGATTGGTATCAGAGCCATAACTATAGGGAATTAGGAAAAGTAGGAATGCTTTAGCCTAGTCTATAGTTTTAGAGCCTTATTCTTATGTTTTACTTGAAACTACTTGCATGCTACCTTATTTGCTCTTATTTATTCTCTTTTGATCTTTTAAGCATATATGTCGCTTATGTGTTAACACTTGACATGCTATACTTGCTTTATTATGTGCTAATACATGTTTTATTGTCCCACTCATTATGTGCTATTCTTAATATGCTTCATTGTGAGTTTATATTTGTTGTTTATTCCTTTAATATACTCTTTCCCTCATGCATTTTACTCGACTATTCTAAATCCGTAAACACTCGAGACGAATTCACCAAAATAGGCGTGAAACCCACAATTTGGTGAACGACTCTCAATCTACATATTCTTTTTTTACACGAGATATCGCCATTAAGCTAGGAGTGAAATCCACATCTTAATGGTAAAACTCAAATTTCAAATTCTAGTGGACCCTCGTCAACATGTCGAAATTAAATTTTGACCCGACGAGTACCAACCACACTTAGGATACGAAATCGTCAAGTTAGGGGTGAAACCCGCACCTTGTCGACTAGTTCCACTCCTTGGTATTTTTTTTTTATAAATCCCGCCAAGTCTCGAAAAGTCTTTTGAATTTGAGAAGCATGCTTTGGCCTAATAGGTAAAATACTCTCGCCGACAAGTCGGTTAACGGTATTTACCCTTCCGGTTACTACATGTCCCAAATCAATCGAAGTTTCGAGACTATGAAACTCTTGCCCATGAACTTCATATTCGACTTAATCACTAAAACATGCTCACCTTCTACTTTTAATCAAAATCCAACCAACCTTTCTCAAATACTTATAAGATCTTATAGAAGTTATATGATTGTTTTACCAAATACCCTTTTCAACATCAACAAATCATTTGTCAATTTTTTTAATCACTAAGTCCTTTTGCTAAATTTCTCTTCTAAGGATCCTAGTTTTCACAAGAACCTCCTAAATTCATAATTTCTTCTTTGATGAAACGAACTTACTTTTTAACGAAAACCTTTTTCCTACACCAATTTACAAAACACGTGCGCAAGAAGACTTCATAGGGACCGACCATTTTTTTTCGGATTACGTAAACCCTTTTAAACAAAATTAGCATTTCTATTTGTTACAAAATACGTTTTGCATAACCAACGAGTACTTTATGTTCCTTTACATATACAAACTATATTCTACCTTTCAAACCAGGCTCAATCTAATTTTGATTCGATAAACTCAACGTTTTGTTGGAACAACTATACATGCACATCGTCATACACGTTTTAGTCGATATCTCGCGATAACACCATTTATATCGTTCGTATCTACATACTTAGCCTTTCTAATCCGCAATGCCTCAACGTACACTATATACGCAATATTTATTTTTTTATAACTACACCTATGTTCATACGTTTTATGCTTGTACTTATACGCATACTACTTATACGTTTTACGCTTCTGCTTATACACATACTACTTACACGTTTTATGTTTATGCTCATACATACATGCGTATTCATACTTAAACTTATGCTCATACTTTCATCCTTACTCATGGTTCATACATTCGTACCTATACGCGAGCGTAACCTGAGGGATTCGCTTGCGTGGGTCCCACACATACTTAAACATGGACTTGCTTATATACTATATTCTTGTACGTACACATTCTAAACTTTTTATGTATACCCTGATTCATACACAACTAGTACAAGCTATGCGGACCATGCGACGATCAAAATAATCACGGGTGCACACGGGATTATAGTGATAGGCGTATGAGAACCATAGAGTGTGCTACTGCGTATGGTAATACACGAAACGTAACATGACACCGAAGACAAAACGGACGTAACGTGGTCAAAACATGGTGGATACGCCGCTGGTACTTCCTATATATAAGGGTTTTCACCATGTTACCAAACTTTCGTAAAACGTGCCATGAGAAATTCAGTGTGTTGCAGACCTTTTGGACCTAATACAACTTCACGCAACTCACAAACGCATTATATCCGATTATTCATGACGAGACTTCATCCTTAACACACTACGTTCATCTATCCAACACTTATGCTATTCACATACTTGTACTCTTTAAGAGCCATTCGTTCATTCTATACTCGTATTATTTTATACAAAACTCGTTCGCAATCCAGCTTGTTTAAACATTCGAGTCCTAACTTACCTCATTACCTATAAAATAGCCTCCCTATTCTTGATTCTTGTGTAACTATACTTAGTATCTCTCTATTGCTTTATTTAAAGTAACAAACCTTTTCGTTCCTCTCAATAAACAGGTGTTACGAAAGTATGATTTTTTATACTATCCTTAAAAACTTCCCCTTGCAAATCTACCTTGATGTTCTCCAAAATTTGGTACTTTTCAAAACTTTCAAACTTCCCAAGTTTCAATTCTTAATGATCACCTTTATGCCAAAAACTCTTTCAAGCCTTCCTCTTAAATAAATTTCGGGACGAAATTTCCTAAAGGAGGGGAGACTGTAACGCCCTGCGTTTTCAAACTTCCTACATTTAGAAACCTTACGTGAAATTCTAAATTTGGAAATCTTGTGTTCTTATAACCATTCTTTCATTGTAATCGTTGTAAAATACGGAACTTGCTTCGTAAATAAAACTTGTACATTACACTTTTTACCTAGTTAAATCATGTTTTATTTCATATTTCACCTTGTTACAAGTTAGGGGAAACATTGTTGCACATTATTACACAACTTAACTAACAAAATTACTCATTATAATGTTTTAAAAAAATAAAAAAATAAAGAAATATGGCAGCCCCAATTCAGCAAAATTCAGCCCATATAGTTGGGTTTTGTGGGCTAGTTTCAAGGTGTAACCCCTTCTAAACACTTCCAAAGCCCAACCCATTGAAACCCTAATCCTTCCCCCTATAAATACCACTTATAACCAGCCTCCCTACCACTTTTGCAACCCTAAAAACTCACAAAACATCCACCAAACCGTAGCTGAAAGCAAGGGTTCGAGTAGATTGACACCCCTTCACGAAAATGAGCATAACTCACTCAATTCTTATCCGATTCACTCGATTCTTTTTCCTACTTGCTTGTATAATCATGGGGTTCGATTCCTAGACTTCTCCTTGGAGAAATCAGACCTGGAAATGCCCCGAAATAGTCCATAAACTTTCTGTTTGTTTTTATGTTCATCAAAAACTTGTTTAAACCTATGCAACTTGTGTCCAACACATCTCATACCTATGTCCTAATGCTTACAACTTATCCCATGGTTGGTTAAGCTTAAAAACAAGGTTGAGACATTTAAAATCAGAGGATTAAACCTCATAAACTTGGTGTTTTGTTTAGGGTTTTTAACCCACAAGTCATGTCAAACTTTGTCTTTGATACATGAGTGATTATGGAACAACTTGGGTTGTCCAAACATACAATCCTCACATGATTTGATGATTTCTCTTAGTTAGTGTGTATATTTCTTATTCTTTATTGTATGTTCATGACCCTCCTTGGTTGTTTTTTTTACATCAAGTGTAGTGGTGAACACATAGAGGTGCCTAAATGGAAGACTTGATCTTCCTACCTGCTACATGACTTCTATGACATTTAGAGGTACCAAAATGAAGATTTTAATCTTCTACCTCATGCTTGAACTATTGGACATATATTATATAACCTAAATATATTATTCGAATAATCGAATCTTTGATGATGAACTAGTGTTCATATGTCGGGGTACTAGATTACATCATCCTAGACTATGATAACTTGTCACGATTCTAATGGAACCTTGTTCCATGAAAACATCTAAACTCCTTCGAGTTTCCTAGTGTCAAGAACAAGCATCATATGTACTAAATGATTATTTTCCATGTTATTCTCATATCTTATTTTTATGTTGTTTTAAACACCGAATCTCGACTCTAAACATACTTGAACTTTAACCCTTATACATTCGGACTCTAAATCTCTACTCGTCAACAATTGGATAATCGGAAAACGTATGCAAACTTTGTGAGTATACTCGTATTTCCCCTTTTTACTTTTACCACTTTTGGGGTGTAACATGTTTACCTATTGAAAACTTACACATGAACACTTTGTTAAACACATGAACGTTCCTATAACATGCTTGTATACGTGATGGCTTGATACTTTAAACTTGGGTTATTCTTATGTGTTGAACTTATCATTAACTTCGTACGAGCCAAACCTTGACATATGTAGCGCTATAGGATTAACGACCCGCCCGTAAACTTGAGGTTATGTCTTGAGCATATTGCGTTTTCTTGGTTTGATATGTTAGACACATGCCATATTTAATGTTATCTTGAATCATATGCTTGCCATGAGGAATTGTTCACACTTTTTATCTTATGCTATGTACGTACCAAACTTGTATACTCGCCTTTGCTTTTGCATTGAATTGTATTTTTAAACATGTTACAGGTTGATGATGATGAAATGAAAACGGATAGCAAAGATGCCTAGATACTCACTTAGACGTTTAGGTTTAAAGTGTTGTATCAATTTTGTTTATGTTATGTTGAACAATGTTGTTATTTGCTTTTCTTGTAATGTTTTGACAATTTATTTTGGAAATGAAATTTGGATTATTAAATTATTGTCACAAATAGCGTTATGATGTCTCGAGCAATCTTCACACTTCGTCTCATCCCGATGTTTCCGCCATTGGTTGGGGTGTGACAATCATGCACGTACTTCGTTTGATGAATGAAAATTCCCTCAGGAAGTTGTTCAACTTGTAGACCCAGAAAGAATTTCATCTCCCCCATTGAAGACATTTCAAATTTCTGCATCATCACCTGTTTGAAATCTTTGCATAATTTCTCATTTGTTGACCCAAAAATTATATCGTCCACATAAATTTGTACTATCAGAAGATGACCATCAACGACTTTAGTGAAGAGAGTGGCATCCACTTTTCCACGTATGAACTGGTTGGCGAGTAGGTGTTGAGACAAAGTCTCGTACCAGGCTCTCGGCGCCTGATGTAGACCATACAACGCTTTGTCCAGCAAATAAACTTTGTTTTGGTGGATCGGGTCAGTAAAGCCCGGCGGCTGACCAACATAAACCTCCTCTTTGACCTTCCCATAAAGAAACGCTGATTTAACATCTAACTGAAATACTTTGAAATTCTTCCAAGACGCAAATGCTAGGAAAATTCTGATAGCCTCTAGTCGTGCGACAGGAGCATAGACTTCGGTAAAATCAATCCCCTCCTGTTGACTAAAGCCCTGAACAACGAGTCGAGTTTTGTTCCTTACAACCACTCCTCTTGTAACACCCGTTCTTATAAATCAAGGTTTAACGTATATTTAGCGAAATAATCATGTAATTAATAATTACATATACATTAGAAATACGGGTTGTTGAAAACTTTTACAATTTAAGTGATATACATAATGTGATTTAATTCGCCGTTTAGAATAACGACAAAATAACGTTGCGGAAGCTTTGTTTAACGTGTGTTCGGTTCTTGTTCGATGCTTGATCTTCATCCGGGACTCTCGACATTCACCTGTGATCAAAACCAACTTAAAGGTTAGTTTTGATAATTAAATAACTAATACAACGAGGAAATTAGGAAAATCCAACATTTATATCTTGATCCCAACACAATAACTCATTTCTGGCCTCCACCGTAACTTACGGTGACACCGTAAGTTACGGTGGCCCCTGTGTTAACATTTCCCTACCGTACATCAGTAGGCTAGCACCGTAACCAATTCAGCTCCACCGTAACTTACGGTGGCACCGTAAGTTACGGTGGCACCTGCATCCAACCTTTCCATTTTTTTGCCACTATTTGACACAAAACTTTCGTATCTTTCAATCCGCTTGTCCGTTTTACGCGATTATTTCTCCTACGCACTCGTAATTTAATTCTCCATCGAATGGAGTTAAAATCTAACGTCTCACTACACAAAATTTTAGACTTCAAGCTCTCGGCTTGAAGTCCAATTACGACACTTTTGACCCGTTCACGGTATCCTCTAACAAACTCGTTTGTGGCCTTTGTTTCTTTTGTAAACATTTTATTATGGTTATTTCCTATTGTACAAGGTTCAATTTACGGGTTACTACACATTTTTAACCCGTTTTGCTATTACTTCTATTTTGACCCGTTAAGGGTATTTATGCACTAAGATCACATATCATCCCTTTTATACTTATCCTAAGAATTTAATCTATCAAATCACTTAATTCCAACAACCTTTAAAGGTCGTTTGCCCGATTTACCCATCAAGGGCATTTTAGTCGACTTTAGCCCCTCATTTACGACGAAGGGCATTTGCTACTAATTTGACTCAAAAAATATATGTTTAACCACAATCTTATTTATACGTACCTGGCTCGAGTCAACCTAAGGACCCGTTTTGACTCCTTGCTTTCATTATCGATATTCTTATGGCGACGCAATTACCCAAATTACTATTCGCCCCTGAAAACACATGACTTGACATCCACATTAGTTGATATTGTCAAATGGCGTTGTTCCCACCATTTGACCCGTTCGACCTATATAACCCAACATTTTCATATGTAACAAAACATGGGTTTTTAATTACCAATCACATATCCGACCCATTTCGGATTTTCTCACTAGATCCCTTTCTTTCTAAAGTCAATTTCTTATATAAACATATATATATATATATTATATTATTTTATTTTATTTTTTTAAACTCATTCGGCTCACGCTATGGGTGTCCTTTGAAACTGATTTTACTTTAGCCGATACTTGACTAAATTTCCATTTTTTACCCATTTTCCATTACTAGTTACGCTATATGGTAACTTTAAGAAAAACTCACTAATTCTTAACCAATTCGTGACTAATTTACCATTTTGCCTTTTTCACCATTAATCATGGTTTAAACCATTTTTGTTGGTTCTGACCCATTTCGTTTTGGGTCGGAACCCATGATTCAAACCAAATCCTTTATTGTATTCATCGTTATGAAATAAACACATATACTACAAGTGGGTGTAAGTTTTACTTACCTTTCATCCAAGCAAGTCTTATTCGTGCCTTTATCCCGTTTGATCTTCTCCTCCAAGCTTCACCTAGCTCGTCAAGAGTCAAACTATCATATTACCCATAAAATGGTTAGTTTAGTCATTTCATATTATGGCTACCATTTCCTATGGGGTTTCTTGCATATAATTTACTTAACTAAATCATAGGTCAGTTTTACTTTCTTAATAGTCAAACTACCCATATGTATTATATGCTTTAATCATTCTTTTTCTCATCTTCACAACTTCGCTGACAAGCTTATTTGCAGTTATTTTAAATACTTGAAATAAGCAAAATAACATGCTTAATATTCATGAAACCATTGTTTTATAAACAAGGTAAAGTATGAACAAAATACAACTTTCCTTGGATTAAGTTCATCAATAAAATGTGCAGCAACTTTACAATGTAGCTGCTGAATCGACTCTTTTGGCCACTTTGCGGTCTTATTTAGCCCTTTGTGATCAAAGATGAAATGAAGAATATTAAAATATCTTTCCATCCCAAAAAGAATCAGCTCAATCCGAGCATCCTAAAATTAATTATGATTTTTTTTAAAATCAGCTCCGAAGTCAAAATGCTTCCAATCAGCTTGCTGTCAAAACAGTTCAGCCGACTTCGGACACTGTTTTGACCCGTTTAACATCAGAATCTAACAAACATGTTCAAACATAAAACGTAGTATGTTTCAATAGCTTTCTGAGCATATAAGGCTCAACCTCACAGGTCGTTCCAGTGATTTTATATGATTTTTTTAAAACTGCAGCCCAATAATTTTTAATCCCAATCAGCTTTGTTATAATTTTCTTATTCAAGCATTTCATCAAGCACCTTGTGTGCAACACGAAACATCCAATTTCTCCAGCCCATTTAAGTGTTCTAAATCCTTAAATTCTCGCAATATTTAACAAGTAGTAACATCAAACCTCAAATCTAACTTCAGGGAGTTCTATTAACACAATTTAACCATTAAGATTCTAGTGTTCATCATATTTCTACAAAACCCATTTAGCACATAATCGGGTGATCATGAATTCACAATTAGGAACATCAATTCAACAAGTAAATGACTAGGGTTTACTCCTAGACATAAAATCATTCCTAATTTCATCATATAACGAACATGCAACCATCAATTTTCAGATTTCTAAGTTTACCTAGAAATCCAACTAGAGATTCTTCATAAAATTTACATACCTTATGACTCCCCTTTCAATGGAGATCACGAATTTGTAATCATGCAGACGATTCGGGCTTGATTTGAGCTTCAATTTGAAGGATTTTGTGAGAATTAGGGTTTGTGGAGAAACCCCTGGTCGCCCCCTCCTGGTTCTGTTCGATCCATACACACAAGTGTGTGTTATTATATTTTTTTTGTTTTAATTAAAAACTAGTTTGCTTTTTAACACCTTTGGCCCCTCAATTATTGTCAGGTTCTTACTTTAGGTGTTTTTAACCCACTCACATACCATTATGAGACTTTTAATTAACTAGGTTGATTATTCCTAGTTAACTTAGTTAGTTCCGGAAGTTGTAACCCATTTATTTTATGTCCCATTAACTCGGGTCCCTTTTTATAAACTTTGTCTTCTCAAAGTATTTATCCTCTTTCCAGTTAATATTAAGTTTATTTATTTAAATTCCTAATACTTACCGGGTTAATTTTTACCACTAAAGGTATTTTACCCGTCATTACTAGTAACGCGGTTTGATTACCAAACCCGTTTTTGGGGTGTTACAAGTCTACCCCCCTTAGAGAGGTTTCGTCTTCGAAACCTTATTTACATAGTTCCTTTAATTTGGATTAAAGGAACTTAGTTTCGTTTTTCAAGACATTCATTCATTCCTTTTGATCTAACGTTTCCATTTATATTGACGTGTAAATCTTTCGTGTGTAAGGCCTCGTAGGCCGTTACTTTTCAGCTTATATCATTATCTTTATTGTTTATTCATTTTGGCGGTTAGACTTGTTAGTCACAGGTTACTTCATACCCCGTCACCCGGGTATGCTATTTTGCCATCTCCATCTTATGTGTGTTTAAAATTCTCTAAGTCACCCTGTACCACTTACGTTTTGTTATAACGTTACTTTTGACTAAAGACTACACTCTTAGTTTACGTTTCCTCTTTGTCTTACATCTTTCTCTCATTTCTAGGAATGTTACTTCCGAGAATCTAATCCTTTCTGTTATTTTTTAATGCGGGGGAATTTCAACTAGTTCCCACGCTTAACCCAAATAACCCTTAGGTTCCTTCACTTAGTCTCGTAGACTATCTCTTTAGATTTCCACCTCTTTAAGGTGTGACCCAACAATTCTTTCCTTTCTATTTGTGACCCCAAAGGTCTTCTTAGTCCCATAGACCTTAGCATTACTTTCAATCCTGTAGGTTATGATGATCCCGTAGATCATCTTTTACCCGAGTCTTTATTCAATTGTATATTTATACTCATGGTGTCAGGGTGTCCTTTTTATATTCAGAATCATTTATTTTCGCTTTTGTATTTCATCTGACCTTGACCGTAGTCTAAGGCTATATTTGTTCTCTTTCGAATTTGTTCTTTTCCGACTTTATGATTTCTAACATTATTTACACGTCGGTTTATCCTGCGCTTACCGTTACCCGGTTCTTACTTATACTTCTTTGCGAACCGTTACCTAGGTTCCTTATCTTAATGTTTTTAACATTCTTGTTTCGCTAATTCGCGTTTTTCCCATCTACGTTACCAAGCGTTATTCTTAATTTAACTTGTTCGACTTGTTCATGTGAAATTTCATCACTTGTGAACTTCAAACTCCTAGCGTCATTTACATGTCGGTTTGTCTTACACTTACCATTACACGGTTCATACTTATACTCCTTTACAACCCATTACTCGGGTCCTTCTATCTTATTGTTTTTAGCTTTCCGGTTTCACCGGTTTGCGTTTTCCTATTATATTAAGCGTTATTCCTTAATTGACTCGTTTGACTCATTTTGGGTGAATTTTCATCACTTAAGAATGTCAAACTTCATTCTTTATTTGACCCGTCCAAATTTGAAATGGTTGAACGTAATTACCAAAATTTATGTTTGCGAAAATTCTCGTCATCTTTTAGTCATGACTCATTTTCCGAGTCTTTTGACTTTCTATTTCGCGTTCCTGCTTCTCAGCCTACGCATGCGTTTAAACCCTTACCCACCAACCGGGTGTTTTACCGAAGTCGTTATTATTGCAACCCTTACGGTATGCATTATGGCTTCGTTTCGCGTTTATATTCCGACTTTGTCCTTCAGTTTGACGTTTTACAAAAACGACTCATTAAGGGACATTTCTGCATTTTCCGGGTTCAAGTGCAAGTACACCCCCTCCCAATACTTGTCTAAATCATTTTTCATGTTTGCGTTTTCCGGGTTCGAGTGTAAGTACACTCCCTCCCAATTCTTGTCTAAATCATTTTACATGCTTGCGTTTTCCGGGTTCGAGTGTAAGTACACTCCCTCCCAATTCTTGTCTAAATCATTTTACATGCTTCTTTGTCCCTTCACTCGGGCTCATTATCCTAATGTAATACGCTTCCGTCACTCGGTTGTGCGTTTACATTATTATCAAATATTTTGCTTATCTGATTCATTTGGGTACTTTTTAATTAGTCCCATTCACCCCGCCCTTACTACATCGGATGTAAACGTGTCCGCCATAAGAAGTTCATGGTACCATATGCCACTACTTACTTGGCCAGAGTAAGCGATTAACACATGACATACATGACCTTTTTATAGTTTTCACATCACGCCCTATGTAAGTAACGCCTCTATTTGTTTCTCTTGGAAACAATATCCCGAATACATTTTCTATTCGGGTTTTCTTTTTTTTTTTCTACATATGCAACTTTCAATTTCTACGTATTTGTTGCATATTACTATTTGTGCGATTATTTAAAATGTGCACCTGGTAATGTTTGCCCCGACGGGCGTTCCTTGCCATTAACCTTGTTCGCGGTCGTTACGCGATTTAGTCCTCGGTGAGCATGCTCCTCTTGTCATACTTCATACCGTTCCATCATCATATCCACAATTTGTTTGACACTCGTCGTCTTCAAACGCGAGTGTCCTTCAATTAAAACATTCACAAAAGTTAGTAACGTCAACTTCAATAATCGCCCGTATTATAATACAAGGCTTTTTCTACTATACGCGTCAACGCGCGTATTTTCGTCAACTATATCAATCATTTTAATTGGGGTAACGTGTACCACACGATAGCCCTATGTGATGTTTACAAGACTTTAGCATACTAAACTATTAACATACACGTACCTACCGGATTTGCGATCAAGCCTTGAACCGAACACTTTATTCTTTTCACCTTGAGCTCTGATTACCAACTTGTAACACCCGTTCTTATAAATCAAGGTTTAACGTATATTTAGCGAAATAATCATGTAATTAATAATTACATATACATTAGAAATACGGGTTGTTAAAAACTTTTACAATTTAAGTGATATACATAATGTGATTTAATTCGCCGTTTAGAATAACGACAAAATAACGTTGCGGAAGCTTTGTTTAACGTGTGTTCGGTTCTTGTTCGATGCTTGATCTTCATCCGGGACTCTCGACATTCACCTGTGATCAAAACCAACTTAAAGGTTAGTTTTGATAATTAAATAACTAATACAACGAGGAAATTAGGAAAATCCAACATTTATATCTTGATCCCAACACAATAACTCATTTCTGGCCTCCACCGTAACTTACGGTGACACCGTAAGTTACGGTGGCCCCTGTGTTAACATTTCCCTACCGTACATCAGTAGGCTAGCACCGTAACCAATTCAGCTCCACCGTAACTTACGGTGGCACCGTAAGTTACGGTGGCACCTGCATCCAACCTTTCCATTTTTGCCACTATTTGACACAAAACTTTCGTATCTTTCAATCCGCTTGTCCGTTTTACGCGATTCTTTCTCCTACGCACTCGTAATTTAATTCTCCATCGAATGGAGTTAAAATCTAACGTCTCACTTCACAAAATTTTAGACTTCAAGCTCTCGGCTTGAAGTCCAATTACGACACTTTTGACCCGTTCACGGTATCCTCTAACAAACTCGTTTGTGGCCTTTGTTTCTTTTGTAAACATTTTATTATGGTTATTTCCTATTGTACAAGGTTCAATTTACGGGTTACTACACATTTTTAACCCGTTTTGCTATTACTTCTATTTTGACCCGTTAAGGGTATTTATGCACTAAGATCCCATATCATCCCTTTTATACTTATCCTAAGAATTTAAATCTATCAAATCACTTAATTCCAACAACCTTTAAAGGTCGTTTGCCCGATTTACCCATCAAGGGCATTTTAGTCGACTTTAGCCCCTCATTTACGACGAAGGGCATTTGCTACTAATTTGACTCAAAAAATATATGTTTAACCACAATCTTATTTATACGTACCTGGCTCGAGTCAACCTAAGGACCCGTTTCGACTCCTTGCTTTCATTATCGATATTCTTATGGCGACGCAATTACCCAAATTACTATTCGCCCCTGAAAACACATGACTTGACAACCACATTAGTTGATATTGTCAAATGGCGTTGTTCCCACCATTTGACCCGTTCGACCTATATAACCCAACATTTTCATATGTAACAAAACATGGGTTTTTAATTACCAATCACATATCCGACCCATTTCGGATTTTCTCACTAGATCCCTTTCTTTCTAAAGTCAATTTCTTATACACACACATATATATATATATATATATATATATATATATATATATATATATATATATATATATATATATATATATATATATATATATATATATATATATATATATTTTATTTTATTTTATTTTTTTAAACTCATTCGGCTCACGCTATGGGTGTCCTTTGAAACTGATTTTACTTTAGCCGATACTTGACTAAATTTCCATTTTTTACCCATTTTCCATTACTAGTTACGCTATAAGGTAACTTTAAGAAAAACTCACTAATTCTTAACCAATTCGTGACTAATTTACCATTTTGCCTTTTTCACCATTAATCATGGTTTAAAACATTTTTGTTGGTTCTGACTCATTTCGTTTTGGGTCGGAACCCATGATTCAAACCAAATCCTTTATTGTATTCATCGTTATGAAATAAACACATATACTACAAGTGGGTGTAAGTTTTACTTACCTTTCATCCAAGCAAGTCTTATTCGTGCCTTTATCCCGTTTGATCTTCTCCTCCAAGCTTCACCTAGCTCGTCAAGAGTCAAACTATCATATTACCCATAAAATGGTTAGTTTAGTCATTTCATATTATGGCTACCATTTCCTATGGGGTTTCTTGCATATAATTTACTTAACTAAATCATAGGTCAGTTTTACTTTCTTAATAGTCAAACTACCCATATGTATTATATGCTTTAATTATTCTTTTTCTCATTTTCACAACTTCGCTGACAAGCTTATTTGTAGTTATTTTAAATACTTGAAATAAGCAAAATAACATGCTTAATATTCATGAAACCATTGTTTTATAAACAAGGTAAAGTATGAACAAAATACAACTTTCCTTGAATTAAGTTCATCAATAAAATGTGCAGCAACTTTACAATGTAGCTGCTGAATCGACTCTTTTGGCCACTTTGCGATCTTATTTAGCCCTTTGTGATCAAAGATGAAATGAAGAATATTAAAATATCTTTCCATCCCAAAAAGAATCAGCTCAATCCGAGCATCCTAGAATTAATTATGATTTTTTTTAAAATCAGCTCCGAAGTCAAAATGCTTCCAATCAGCTTGCTGTCAAAACAATTCAGCCGACTTCGGACACTGTTTTGACCCGTTTAACATCAGAATCTAACAAACATGTTCAAACATAAAACGTAGTATGTTTCAATAGTTTTCTGAGCATATAAAGCTCAACCTCAAAGGTCGTTCCAGTGATTTTATATGATTTTTTTAAAACTGCAGCCCAATAATTTTTAATCCCAATCAGCTTTGTTATAATTTTCTTATTCAAGCATTTCATCAAGCACCTTGTGTGCAACACGAAACATCCAATTTCTCCAGCCCATTTAAGTGTTCTAAATCCTTAAATTCTCGCAATATTTAACAAGTAGTAACATCAAACCTCAAATCTAACTTCAGGGAGTTCTATTAACACAATTTAACCATTAAGATTCTAGTGTTCATCATATTTCTACAAAACCCATTTAGCACATAATCGGGTGATCATGAATTCACAATTAGGAACATCAATTCAACAAGTAAATGACTAGGGTTTACTCCTAGACATAAAATCATTCCTAATTTCATCATATAACGAACATGCAACCATCAATTTTCAGATTTCTAAGTTTACCTAGAAATCCAACTAGAGATTCTTCATAAAATTTACATACCTTATGACTCCCCTTTCAATGGAGATCACGAATTTGTAATCATGCAGACGATTCGGGCTTGATTTGAGCTTCAATTTGAAGGATTTTGTGAGAATTAGGGTTTGTGGAGAAACCCCTGGTCGCCCCCTCCTGGTTCTGTTCGATCCATACACACAAGTGTGTGTTATTATATTTTTTTTTGTTTTAATTAAAAACTAGTTTGCTTTTTAACACCTTTGGCCCCTCAATTATTGTCAGGTTCTTACTTTAGGTGTTTTTAACCCACTCACATACCATTATGAGACTTTTAATTAACTAGGTTGATTATTCCTAGTTAACTTAGTTAGTTCCGGAAGTTGTAACCCGTTTATTTTATGTCCCGTTAACTCGGGTCCCTTTTTATAAACTTTGTCTTCTCAAAGTATTTATCCTCTTTCCAGTTAATATTAAGTTTATTTATTTAAATTCCTAATACTTACCGGGTTAATTTTTACCACTAAAGGTATTTTACCCGTCATTACTAGTAACGCGGTTTGATTACCAAACCCGTTTTTGGGGTGTTACACCTCTATCGTCCCGCTTACATTTAAAAACCCATTTTGTATTGATTTTTCTTTGACCATCCGGCAAATCAACTAACTTCCACACACCTAACTCTCAAACTGTCCTAACTCTTCTTGCATCGCGATGACCCAAGAGTCTTCTGTAAGCGCCTCTTTGTAAGTCCTCGGTTCGACCTGCGAAATAAAACAACTTAATGAAAATTCAGTTTGTAAAGGTGCTACTGTAGAATAAAAACATGTTAAGCCCTGGTCAATTTGACGTCTCGTTCGAACGCCCGATTGCAATTCTCCTATTATCAACTCCTCTGGATGATAAGAAAGAGTTCGCGGCATCACTTTGCTTGGAACTTCTACATTTACTTCCAGATTAGTAACATTCTGCTCTGCATCCTGTTCACCAACTTGGTTTGTTTGACTTGATAACTGGATCTGCTCCCCCTCAAGGTCTGAATCACCATGGTCAAAAACTGGCATATTTTCAGCTTCTTGATCATCATTCACCTCCGACTGATTACCAGGAGCAGCTCATCAAAGAAATCTTCCTCTTCCTCTGATTCTTCTCTCATGTCAAACGATTCCCAAAGTTTGTCATAATGATAACGCCATGAATCACCAGGATTCTGAGGCGGCATAGTGTACCCCTGACATTCAACATTCGCTGCTTCAATAATACGCTTTTCACTTGGAACAAAGACACGCCGTGTAGGACCTGAATATCCAACAAATATTCCTTCAAAGTTCTTTGAACCAAACTTGCCATTCGGCTCTATCACCGTACAGGGTGACCCAAGTGGTTCTAGATACTTCAAACTCGGCTTGCGTTTGTTGATTAGCTCAAAACACGTCTTGTTGAACTTCTTCACAGTAAGAACTCTATTGAGAGTATAGCATGCAGCAGAAACAGCTTCAGCCCAGAAATTAATTGGTAATTTAGAATCTGCAAGCATCGTTCTGGCTGTCTCGATTAGCGTCCGGTTCTTGCGTTCTGCAACTCCATTTTGCTGAGGAGTGTACGGAGCACTAAACTCATGCAGTATACCTCTTTCATCACAATATTCCTCCATCTTACTGTTTTTGAACTCAGTACCATTGTCACTTCGAATTCTACAAATCGGTCTCTGGTACAGATTCTCAATTTTCTTAAACAATACCATCAAACTATCAAAGGTTTCGTTTTTTGTTTTCAAAAACATGACCCACGAAAATCTGGAGTAGTCATCAGTCACGACCAAACAATAGGAATCTCCTGTTATACTCTTGACATTCACTGGACCAAACAAATCCATGTGAAGTCTTTCCAAAGGTCTTGAAACTGAATTGACTTGTTTTGTAGGGTGTGACTTTTTCTTCTGCTTGCCTTTAACACAACTTATGCACTCCCCTTCCAGATGAAAACCTTTAATATTCACTCCAGTGACCAAGTCGTTATGCACTAAGTGATTCATTTTCCTTAGGTGAATATGCCCCATCTTTCGGTGCCATAACCTTGACTCTTTCTCCGTTGCTCTAGACACAAAACAATGAGCCTGACCCGTGGTTGTAGTAGCAACGCTCATGTCCAACACGTACAGATCGTTGACTCTTGGTGCCCTCATGATGATCCACTCTTCAGGTATCACAAATCCCGGTTTCAAGATCAAACATTCTTTGTCGGTGAAATGAGTAGTATACATCCTGTCACAGATCTGGGAGATACTCAGTAGGTTGTTCTCCAACTCAGCGATGTAGTTAACTCTCTCAAACGTTATAACGCCATTTGACAGCGTTCCTTCACCTATGATCCTGCCTCCTTGATTACCCGCAAAACCCACATAGCCACCATTAATGTTATTCACCTCATACAGCAATGCGGTCTTCCCTGTCATATGCCTTGACGCTCCACTATCCATTATCCACCTGGATACAAGTTTTGGAAGATCCTGCACATAACAAATCATCATTTAAACAACTTCAAGAAAGATGCCGATTCATGCTTCGCGATCCAGGAAGCTCCGGCAATTCAAACTGTTTAGTCAAACATGGTGTCCACCCAGGCCTCATCAGCCTTAGGTGTAACCGTGACTTTAGCAATTTGAATTTTGAAATTCTTAGACTTAAGAGGTGGAAATTGTGCATCATAATCAACCGTAATTGATTCTTCAGCCTTTTTCACCTCAGAAGTTGAAACTTTCTTCTCAACTTTAGGTTCAATTTTAGGTTTCCACACCTGTTGAGCTACTGCAACCCTCTTATAAAATTTAACATTTTGATTTACCAACTTCTTTATGGGTTCAGTTTTTACTGTCAAGTTGTCAATTTGAACATTTTTCTTCCCAACAACTTTCTTCTCAACATACATCGGTGTTTTACCCTTCACATCAACTTTCTTTTGTTGAACCTTCACAGCTTCAGTCTTAGGCTTCACATATGTACACTTTCGTGCAATATGACCAACCTGTTCACATCTAAAACAAGTACGAGTATCAGCTACCCTACTCGTGCCTTCAGACTGAGCCTGTGAAGCTCTCTTCTCAAAAAATTCTTTGTTTGATTTTGTAAAAATTTCCTTTTCTTCATCAGCAAGAGAACTTGAACTGTTCACAAACTTTTTCTTTTCAGCAAACCTCTTGTTTGAAACATTTCTTTTCTGATATGGTTTACCCCCCTGATAACCACCCGACCAGTTGTTTCTGTTGTTATTGTAGAAACGTGGTGGATAATCAGTTTTCTTGTTGTAAACCCTCTCTTTCTTTCGACTCAGATCGTTCACTGCTGATAACTCGACTTCGACCAGTTTGAAAACATTTGTCAATTTGTTCAAATTAACATTCTCTAATGGAAACTCAGAATCCGAAAACAACTTATCCGATCCCGACATCTTGTACATGACAAGATCAGATTCATCATGTAAGTTGTTTTTGGACTTTTGCTTCGGAATGTATTTATCTAGAAAACACCCATCCTCCTCAGAAGTGTCATAATCCGGCTTAAGCACTTTGTCTATCACACTTTTCACCACATCATTTTGGACACCCTCTTCATTGGAAGACGTGAACGTGACATCAATGTTCTCAGGAAGTGTAACATCACTTTCTTCCTCAATTTCCACCAAACTAGACTGCTTTTTTGTGTAGTTGTCTAAAGTTGGAGGTGGAACTTTGTGAAACCCTACACCCGTTCCATCAGAAAACACATCCTCACCAACTTTGTTTTTCCCTATAGGTTTGGGAACAATATGCTGCAAAACAAAGCTAGCTGAGCTATAGCTGTTTAATTTTAACTGAATTCTTTCATTTTCAATTTCAATTTCTTGAACTTTAAGTTTTAGTTTAGCAATTTCATCCAGTTGTTTGTTAATTGATTCTTCTTTTAATCTCAAAACAGCTCTTAGATGTTCATTTTCTTTATACGTTTTACCATTTCGATCATCACTATCTTTGACAATGCTTTTTAATTTTTCAAACTTTTCAGAAATTTGTCGATTCTCAAGAATTACTTTTCATTTTCACATTTAATTTTCTCTCGTTCAGTTTTATCATTTTCAATTTGAGTTGTTAATTCTTTGATTCGTTCAGTTGAAGCTTTTACTGTTCTGTCACGACTGAGAATCTGATCCTCAACATTTCTAACCTTCGTTGTCAGATTCTTAATTTTCTCACTGTTCAGGTACGTGACAGTGCTACAAAAATTGCATTGTTTAGTGCAATTTTTGCAATCAGCATTTCCATCTATTTGTTACCTGACACATTCGTTGACACATTTTGACTGACCTGATCCTTTGACTCAGTAACAGAAACAGGATCTACCTCAAGTGCTTTTGCAGCTAGCACTTTGTCAGCCATATTTCCCAGGTTCTCAGCTGTCAATTCCTGTGTAGTATCGATCAAACCAGTATCAACCTTCTTTACTTTCTCAATCTCTTCTTTTTCTTTCCTCTCTTTCTCTTCTTTCTCCTTTCTCTCTTTCTCTTTTTCTTCTTCAATCATCTTTGACGTTGGTGTTCCCCACCACTTGTGCTGCCAATACTCATCATCTTCTTTAATCTCCTTGATTATAGCTTCCATATCAAGTGTGCTGTCATCAATTGCAATGTTT
This sequence comes from Helianthus annuus, assembly GCF_002127325.2. Taxonomy (NCBI): domain Eukaryota; kingdom Viridiplantae; phylum Streptophyta; class Magnoliopsida; order Asterales; family Asteraceae; genus Helianthus; species Helianthus annuus. The sequence goes on from NC_035449.2 coordinate 42,934,941, forward strand.
CCATAACAATCAAGATAACATCCCCTATCTGGATCCCATCTATTTGCTCGTCTTGCTTCCAGATAAACACGAGAGATCCTCAAAATTCTGTTTTCAGCAATCATCTTTCGATAACAATATTTTTGCTCTTCTGTTCTATCTTCTTTCCATGGAATTGGTTCATCATCATTTGCCATGAATGCGTAACCAACCGCATCTTCTTCCGGTAACACTTCTTTACTCCAATCGTACCCCTCGTCATCATAAATCACTGCCAAAGCCCTTGATTTATCTCTGTTATCATCAGACTGCTTCAATCTAGGCGGCTCGGATTTATTCTGATGGTAGATTGCCTTTTTGTAGTAGTCGTCTCGAAATGGATTCTCTGACTCATCAGCATACGCATTTCTGCATTCCCGTTTGAAGTGACCCTTCTGCTTACACTTGAAGCATGTCACCTTTGATTTGTCGAACCCCAACTTTGTGGACGGACCACCAATCGTTTTTCTCCCAGTAATTTCCATGAAACGTTGAGCACGTCGAACAACACTTGCCATTGCCCAACGAATGTCAATAAGCTCCATTTCCTCGGGGTCTATCTGATCGTAGTCTTCTTTTGTCAGATTTGTATTCCCGATCTTTCCAGCCACCAAACCTTCATAGGACTCTAGCACAGATGCCAGAAAAACCATTTGTTGCTTGGCCGACTCTTCATCAAAATTCTGTGCGTTCTTTAGATCTATCGCGATGTTACAAGAAAACTTCGCATCAGAATGATTTGCAGAAGACGTAGATCCACTGTGATAACCACTGTGGCTTCCGCTGCTTGAACTGCTTTGACTTTCTTTGTTTGCTGAAGAAACATTCTCAGCAGAAAATGCAGTTTTCAGAGAAGTAGCTTTCGGGATCAAGCTTTTTGGATAATACAGATCCAGATTCTGCTGATAGGATGAGTGATTGACTTTATACGTCGTTTTCAACTCTAGCTCATGACTCTCAAGTCTTTCAATCACCACATCTGGAGTCAGATTTGCTGGAGCAATAGTGTTCTTTAACATCAACGCATAATACCTCCAATCCATATCATCAGGTAATGAATCAAATAACTTGTCAACAAGTTCTTCATTTGGATAAGTGATGTCATGTCGTGCAAGCTCCAGCTTTAGATGACCGAACCGTTCAATCATTTTGCACACCGATTCATTCTTAAGACAACTAAACATGTCAAACTCTTTTTTAAGCAGTTTCGTCTTATTTTTTATAATCTCATTACTCCCTGTACACTTTTTCTTGAGTTTTTCCCATAAATCTTTAGCATTGGAGTAGTTTATCAACGAAATGATATCTTCCCGCACCGATTGAAACAATAATGCCACACACTTTTGCTCGGCGACAAAACCTTCAATTTCTTCAGCTGATCTCAATGCTTCGCCATTCTTCTTTCCATTAGCATATCCAGTTTTCATACTTTTCCAGCTTGGAAAGGCGAATGCCATCAACCAATCTTCAAACTTTGTTGCCCACCTGCTGTAATCTTCTATAGCCATCAGCTTAGGAGGTTTGTTAAACGTTCCAAATGCACTTTCGGACTCCCAAGCTTCTTTCTTTTTCTCTTTTGGTTGATTCTCGTTCGTATTGTTCGATGTCGAATCGTTGTTTCCTGAACTTCCCGTGAATGCATACATGTCGCTAAATGGATTCAAGAACATATCGTCCATCGTGAACGTACCTGCAAAAACAGACAACACTTAGTAAAATTTTGATTTTGAAAGATAACAGAACCACAAAAGCGATCCTGTCTTAATCAGCTTGACAGAAAAGTGGACCAATAGATGTCCGAATACACGGTCCAGACAACAATGTCCTTTAGAGCGGACCACAAAGTGTCAGAAAAGCGAGTCACAAGAATCTTTTCGAGCGGTTCAGACTATAATCGTTCGAGCGGTCCGAATATGATCGTTCGAGCGGTTCAGTCAATTTTGTATAAGCGGTCCAGAAGATAATCGTTCGAGCGGGCCAAGAAACGTCCGTTCGAGCGATCCTGATGGTAAAATTGTCCAAAAGAGCGATTCAAAAACTAAATTTCGAGCGATCCAAACAAATTATGTCCAGATAAGCGATCCGAATGTCCGAAAACGCGACCCACTGTTTTAGCTGGTTTTTACCATTTTTAGTCCGTATTTTCACCTGATTCTTTCTAGGGTTTGTTAATAGTGTGTTTTACACGTGATACTCGAATTTCAGACAATTTTGACCATTGGAACCACTAGAAACTGAAAAAATATAAGAGAAAGTGAGTAGAAAAGAGAGATTTCTGCAGATCTATGCTGTAGTAGTATGAACTCCTCGTCCTGAGCTCTGATACCACTTGTTGGACCGTTCTATGACCCTAAAAGTCAGTCAAGGTAGTTCATCTTCACGTATGAAGGCGGAATCAACGTAAATGAAGTTACAACAGCTTATCCTTTCAATTCCTTATCTTTCTATTGCTTTCTGATAAAAATTTGGCAGAGTTTCAGCACCGTAGCACACACATACATCGTTACAACTAATGAACCGCTCACCCCTATATATAGTTTCTCAGGGTCGCTCCTATGACATGCCTAATGAGCGATCCTAACTATGTTTAACCTAATATTTACACTTTGACCCCCTATTGACCAATATTGACTTCAGACTCTTTGTAGACGCAGTCAACAGACATTCCGTGCATCAACAACTTCTGGTTGGTCCCCAAATAACTTGCCATTATAGAGAAACTTAATTCTCATCATAAAAGTGTCCATTACACCTCATAATAACTCGAATTTAATCTCAAATTAAATCACCACTAAAGTGATTAAAGAACATGAATGGGTTGATATCAAATCATAGAAATTAGTCCATAAAACCTATTACATTAGATTTATACGCTCAATTTACGAAAATCCTCACTCTCAAATTCCTGTAATTCAAGGCCAAATCAGGTGGTCCAATATACCATCTACGTCTCGAAACTTCTCTCTTTGATATCTCCTTCAATTCAAGGCCAAATCAGGTGATTCTTGGGTCTATTATGTTTACTTTTTCATGCTCAACAAAACCCTTTTTATCCATATCTGAGATAGAAGGGAAAACAAATCTGAATTTAAACTATTGCGATTCTAGGGTTTTTGAACACTTGAATTTGGTGTTTTTCAATTTAAAATTGTGTTTTGATGAAATTGAACATCCTAAGCTGATTTTGTATATGTTAGTGTAGATTACGGATTTTTTGATAATTATTGGACTTTGTTTGGATTTACATTAGTTTAGCAATTCATGCAAAAATACAAGATAATCAAAGTAATCATATCCACATCTTGTAATCTGAATTTTTCCAATAGACAATCTGGATGTGGAATTTTTATAACAATTGTCATGTTTAATTTGGTAATAGTTAATATTAGATAAATTAAGTAATTTATAAACTAGTTATATTATTTTTATAAATATGAAATTCATATTTATTATTTTTCTTAAGAATAAGTTGTAGTTTTCGTCTCTGAGATTTCAGGTTTCATCTACCTTTAATACTCTTGGTGTCTAATGTTTCAAAATTTAACATGTTTCGTCCGTAGACCTAATACCCGTTAACTTCTCTATTAATTAACCCCCAAGTGGCCATCATGTGAGCGTTAAAATTCATCCTTTCAACTTTGACATCAGTCTTCTTTGTCTTCTTAGCCCAACATTTCAACCTCCACCCCCATCATCATCAACCACCTAAGCAATAACAACCTCCACCATCTGGTCATTTTTCCATAAACACATTTCTCCATTCATCTTTATCCCCTCAACCAAAATCATTTTGATAAACAACAAATGCTAGACCTTTGATTAGGGATGGCAAAAATACCGGAGCCCGAGAGGTATACCTGAAACCCGAAACCTGACGCAAATGGGACGGGTATACCCGATACCCAACCTGTATTGGGCCGGGTATTGGATTAGTTTTAAAAATTTTTGCGGGTATGGGTCGGGTATGGGATTAGGTGATACCTGACCTGATTACCCAAAACCACATACCCGTTAACCCGATTTTTTAATTTATATTTATATTTTTTTTATTAACCTTTGTCTATTAGTAATTTCTTTTAGTATGTTCTTAATGTGAAAAATTAAATTTTCGTTTAGTATATATATTTGATAAGACTATTTATATTTTATATGTTGTGAAGTATATACATATATTTGTATAACTATTATAAAGTTATTATTAATTTAGAGTAAACTGCCAAAATGGTCCCTTTTGAATATGGGTCCATGTGGTTTCACTTCTATTGCCATTTTCATCCAAAAGCAAAATCTTGTCAGATTTTTCAGTTAACATCCAACTTTTTTGTCTTTTCCTCCCTTTTAATGAAGGAGAAAATGGTCAGATTTTTTTAATTTATTATAATAAAACGTTAAAAGACCATTTTGCTCTTAAAAGGGAGGAAAAGGACAAAAAAAAAAGTGGATTTTAAGTGAAAAATCTGACCAAATTTTGATTTTGGATGAATGGCAACAAAATTGAAACCGCAGAGACCCAGATTCAAAAGATTTGAGTTTTGGACTAAAGTGGCAAAAGTGACCAAACCTTAAGGACCATTTTGGCAGTTTACTCATTAATTTATGATATAACTTATATGTATGTGATGTACATTTTTTGTTTAGGATAGTTGTTGTATAAATAAAATCTATCTATACTTTCTATAAAATGAGAAAACCAAGTGACATAAAAAAAGCTGAGATGGTAGCTATAGAGGCTGTCCAACAAGGCTTTTCTTATGTCATTATCGCATCATAATCCTTAATATATAAAATCACTTTAATTTAATTTTCAAAGGTCTGGCCCACATCTAGAAAATCACTTTAAAATCACTTTAAACATCTGCCCACATCTACAAATGGTCAGCTGTTTATAAAACTGCTTCAAACCTCTGCCCATATTCAAAGTTTAAAATCCTGGCTCCAAATCAAAATTCAAACTACATATGAATCTGGCTCCCTATAAATAACATATATGAATTTGGCTCCACATTCAAATTTCAATTTATCTCCCTCCTTTATATTTTCGATCATATCTCTCTTACTCAAATGCATAGCTCTCATGATTGAGCCGATTAATCTTCGATTACAGTTCTTTGTTCGAACAGGTGTAGGCTCTGTTTACACATTATCCTTTTAATATCATTGTTCCAATATCATTGTTCCAATATCGTTGTTCCAACATCGTTGTTTCGTTGAAGCTCTGTTTCACACACCAACGTTTGACCTCGGCTTTTCTTATGTCACTTAGTTTTCTCTTTTTATAGAAAGTATAGATAGATTGCTACAGGATGCCAAATTTGCATATTCAGTCTGTTCATCTGTGATTACAGCTTTTTGTACTTCACGTAATTTTTCCAACATCATTGTTGCAACATCGTTGAGGGTATGTTTTTTTCTCTGATTTTGAATCTTAAAATTTGAACTGATCTGTTCTAATTCTCGGTTTATATTTCAGCCTAATCAAAGTTGTTTAAAATTCAAACAATCAGTTGCGGTTAATTTAGGTTTGTGGATTCTTGTAAACTGTTGATATATGTTGATAATATTTATTTTAAGTTGTTGATATATTTCAGCTTTGTTTTTTCCGAGCGAGCAGTGGGGAGTTCTTCTGCACTGTTTTTGAAGTCTGAAGTGCAGAAAGTGGAGTACTTCATGAAGCGCCGATGCTGTTCTAGGTTTTCTTGTATTTATTATCACTGATGATGTCCATTTTACTACCATTATATCCTTCTTTTACATCAGACTTGAAGAAATATACAAGTTAAAAATGTCATCATACCCTTTTGTAGGTTCTTATGATTTAAAGTATCGCTTTATCAAGCAAGTTGAGGATCAAGTATATGAGGATAGGGCTACTGTTCAAGAGCTGAAGAGGTGTTTTGATGGACTGCATATTGGTCTGTTTACGAGAGACCAAGTGTCCAGAAACCTGATGGTAATGTCTTTCTGCACTTCAGACTTCAAAAACAGTGCAGAAGCTTTTCATCACGTTTTACTACCATTATATCCTTTTTTTACATCAGACTTGAAGAAATATACAAGTTAAAAATGTCATCATACCCTTCTGTAGGTTCTTATGATTTAAAGTATCGCTTTATCAAGCAAGTTGAGGATCAAGTATATGAGGATAGGGCTACTGTTCAAGAGCTGAAGAGGTGTTTTGATGGACTGCATATTGGTCTGTTTACGAGAGACCAAGTGTCCAGAAACCTGATGGTGATGTCTTTCTGCACTACAGACTTCAAAAACAGCGTAGAAGCTTTTCATCACATTTTACTACCATTATATCCTTCTTTTACATCAGACTTGAAGAAATATACAAGTTAAAAATGTCATCATACCCTTCTGTAGGTTCTTATGATTTAAAGTATCGCTTTATCAAGCAAGTTGAGGATCAAGTATATGAGGAAGGGCTACTGTTCAAGAGCTGAAGATTATTAAATTTCGTTGTTCAGTTCTCAATGTAATTGTTGATCTATCATCATATGTGATATGTAAATTTTAATTCTATTAATCTTTGTATAGGATTTTATTTTTACTAATTTGAGCATCAACAGTTGTTAGAGTTGATACATGCAGTTGTAAATGTTGAGTTGCTACTGTTGCCAACCATTAACACAATAGAAGTTCTGAACATTCTTAAAAAAATAGGTATTTTGAAAAAATTTGACAAAAATCTTTAAAAGTCTGTTGAAAACAGCTGTTTTTAAAACATTTGTTTGGCAAATGATTCATCCACTGTTTAAAGGTATTGTCTGTTCTCATAATTTCTGTTTTTTTGTAACGACTGTTGAGTTGCTACTGTTGTCAACATCTGTTATTCCCAACAACAGTTTCCAAAGAATTGTCAACCATTAACACAATAGAAGTTTTGAACATTCTTAAAAAGTAGGTATTTTGAAAAAATTTGACAAAAATCTTTAAAAGTCTGTTGAAAACAGTTGTTTTTAAAACATCTGTTTGGCAAAAAATTCATCCACTGTTTAAAGGTATTGTCTGTTCTCATAGTTTCTGTTTTTTATAACGACTGTTGAGTTGCTACTGTTGCTAACATCTGTTATTCCCAACAACAGTTTTCAAAGAATTGTCAACCATTAACACAATAGAAGTTCTAAACATCTGTTATTGCTAAACAGATTTTTGTAAAATGTCTTCAGAACATGAAAATTCCATTCTTAAAAAATAGCTATTTTTAAATATTGGAAAACTCCATCAACAATGCTTTTTTAGGTTATTATTGCATCATAATCATAGGTCTTAATATATAAAATCAATTTAAAACTGATTATCAGTGTTTTCATAGTATTTGTTGATGTCTTGAATCAACTTCTGTTTGGATAAAAATTCATTCACTGCTGAAAGCTATTGTCTGTTTTAATAAGTGTTGTTTATCCTAGCGACTGTTGATTTACCACTGTTTACAACATTTGTGTCCGATGAAGTGGTAGTAGCCTTTGTTTGCCATGTGGATTATTTTTGGTGTTTAAGTGAAGAGGTTTTTTTTTTCTATGGCAGAGGTTTAAAATTTGTCCTTTCAGTTTCTTGATTTAATTTTATAGTTTTCCCATGAAAATTTATTTTTTAAATGTTTTGCGTTAAATGGCTACTGATATTTAATATCAATTTATTTATTTATATTAAAAGTCTGTTGAAAGCAACTGTTTTCCAAACCTGTGTTTGACTAAGGACTGTTGACTTACTATTGTTGCATAAGATCTGTTGTTGGCCAACAATGGTTTCCAAACACTGCTGAAGGGTATTGTCTGTTTTCATAGGTTCTATTTAATCTAAGGACTACTGAGTTTTTAATGTTACCTAACATATGTTGTTGGCCAACAGTGGTTTTCAAACAACTATCATCCATTATCAGAGCAAAGGTTCTGACGTGGACAGATGTTAGCCATCAGATCTTTGTAACTTCTGACACGTCAGCATTCACTTTTTCACTTTATAAACCCTTGTTTCATCCCCAAACAGAGGTTTTACTTTCATCTCGAGTTTAAAATTCATCAGATCGGTTTCCACCTTCTTCTTCAACACTTCTTCGTCAACCTCTCCCAACTTTCAATTCCGATCATGGCTTTAATGATGAAAAATTCGCTTAACTACCTGGCTATTTTTGAGAAAACCGAGAACAATACTCTCTATCATTCAATGATGATGTTCTAACATCATCAAAATATAAGGTCATTCTTACCGACGACGCACCCATTTACCAAGAGACGTTTCGCGATTTTTGGGCAAATGCGAATATTGAAGAACAAAACAATGTGGCCGTAAGTATAACTTCAAAAGTCAGAGGTGAATCGGTTTCTATTACCCCCAGTACCACATCAACAACATTTGAGGTAAACGACTTGGCAGGTAAGACCTCTTTGCCGAAAAATGAGATTCAAACATACTTGATTGGGAGGGGATATGATGGACAGTTGAATCAGGCAACTATGTTTAAAGGTAATTTTCCACCACTAATGAAATTCCTGTTCCATACTCTCTTAATCTGTCTCTCAAATAAAACTACTTCTTTTAATGAAATACCTTTGAAAATTCAGTCATTGGGGTATGCAATTTTGACAAATACTGATTTTAACTGCTCCCAGGCACTGTTTGTTGATTTGGTTGCAAATTTTTAAAACATTAAAAAGGGAAAACTGCTGCTATTAAAAAGGGGAAAACTGCTGGTTTTCTTATGTTTCCTAGACTATTAAGCTACTACCTTCAAAAACATGTTTCTCAAAAAGCTTTTGAAAAAGGTAAAGCTATTAAACTGAATAGTCTAACATCTGAAACTTTTACTTGCCTTATGGCTAAAGAGTCAGATGTTTCCAAAACAGAAGCAGAGGGGAATGAGGAAATTTTAGATGAGTCCACAACAGATCCTCAAACCTCTGTTGTTGAGCCCACTGCTCTTGGTGATCACAGCACTACAACCACTGCTGTGAAACCCCCACCAACAAAACTCAAAAAGACCAAAACAAAATCCAAAAAGCCGACCGAAACCAGCAAAACGGGTCCTCTAGAAGATGAGATCCTAGAGGTTAACCATGTGACAACATAGATGTCACTACAAACCACTGTTGCTACTTCCTCACAACATGTGGAAAGATCTCAACCCATAAACAAAACTCCTCATGATTCCTCACAAAAGGAACATGTTGTCTTCACAGGGACACCACAATATGATGGCATACCCTCATATGAGATTATACATAAAAGCCCTTATCCCGGGGCAATGTCTCTTTCGACAGCAATCCCTTCATCTTCTATTCCACCAAAGTTTGTAACACTGCTTCAAGCTATTGACATTCAGACTGATAGCAATCCCTCCCATGAACACTTTACAGAGAGTTTAACTTCAACAATAGCTATGTCTGAACCTTTTCAATTACCTAACCCAGAAATAGTTGAGGAGGCTACACCTCTTGAATTTCAGCAAATTCTTGATGGTATTTCAAGTGGAGCAGCTACTATTGTCACACCCCAACCGATGGCGGAATCATCGGGGCATGGCACTGAGCAAAACAGATTGTCCAGAAGTTTCCATAACAACTATCATTACCATTCAATTTACATAATATGTCCCATACCGTACCTCAAATGGCAAACAAATTATTACAACTAACATCTAGTCAAATATTCTGTTCCGACAACTCAGATTTAAATATAAAAATTGTTTATCTATGTCTAGAGACTCAAGCTGCAAGATCTACAGACAAATATACTCTAGACTTTTATTCTAGCTTCGCCTTCCTAGCAGACAAGCATCTTAAACACCTGTCACATACGTTAAAATAAAGTCAATACATAAAATGTAAAGGTGATCATACAAGTTTGATAATAGCATAATAGAGTTTGAAATAGTTTACGCATAACCACCACGTACACAGAGGAAAACGAAGCATGTTAATTATCGACATGGATCTATCGATACCAATGACTGCGGGTTGACTGCCCGACGCAGTTCGCAATACATGATTACCACCGTAATACATGCAAGTAATTGTCCTTAACAACCCCCGTGTGAACGGGTGCTGAGTCCAAACTATAGTACTATCATCGTTAAGGCAGGTAGACAGCATTCCACGTGTAAACATAACAACAAGCATTCATTTAGTCACGTAATACATGTGGTAATGGTTAGCATTTAAAGAACTTGAGTAGTGTGTTCGATTGTGATTTAGAATAAGTAACGTTTGTAACACCCAAAAGTGCTAAAGCAAAAAGGGTTCGAGTATACTCACAGTGATTGATGGATTGAAGGGAGCACTTGAGAGTAGGGTTAGCCTGAATAGTTTGATAGCATAACGATAAGCAATGCGTAAAATGGAAACAAGTGTTGGAGGGTCGGATAGCCTGGTCGAGCGGACGGTAGGTCCGATCAGACGGCTTGATCGTTCGGTTCACCAGTCCGTTCGGACAGTCTGTCCGGTCGATTGGTAGGCCGATCGGATGGACTGTTCGAGTGGATTGTTTCTTCCTTTGAGAAGGACGTGTTTGTGTATGATGGTTTGACTTTTGAAGTTTTCGTTGTAGCATTTGAAAATATTGAAGTATCCTTACCTTTCAGGTCGATCGATCGAACGGACCGTTCGATCGGTTGGCTTAACCGATCGGTTAGGTACTTCAGCAACAAGTTCTTATCAGGGTGTCACCTGGTCGGACGGCTCGACCGATCGGGTTGCACTCCAACGCGTTTAACAAGTTGAAAATCGATTAAGTGTTGAAGCATAGTATCTCATGATCCGAAGAGTAATTCAAATCAGACCGTAGTCCGATCGAACAACACTTCGTTCGATACTAGACTTCATGAAATCGTTAAAGTGTGGGGCCATGTGCTAGCCGGTCGGTTGGCCTGGTCGAACGGCTGGCTTGTCCAATCGGCTGGGCTGTCCGTTCGGACAGTCAGCCCGATCGGTCAGCTTCCTGACCTGGTCGGCCTGTTCGTCTAACACTTGGCTGTTTTGATTGTTTGACGTTATTTCGAGGTACTTTGACAACGAGTTGGACCATAGAACCTCGTTCTTACTTGTTTCTCCTGCTCGGACATGAATCACCCAAATCCGGCCGGTGAACTGTTCGGAACAGAGTTTAACGTTTAACCCGAAATCGGTGAACCTCGTGATAGAATCCGGATCTCGAGTCGTGCAACCACCGAAATGGTTAGCAAGTCGGCAAAAGCTCCGTTTCTATCGGTTTGAAGGTATTGAGTGTAAAAGAGTTGAAAGAAAGTTGGAAAACTATCTTTCAATCCTTTTTACCGAGAAATGTTCAGATCTATGAAACATCTTTGCTTGTTTATGTGAAAATCCGCTAGATCCAAGTTATTCTTGGTGGATTGAGGCCAAAACATGAAGTTCTTCAAGAACACCATGATGACATCATCCTAGAACACTTGAATCTTGATGATTTCCCGGTTAAAAAGTAAGGTTTGAAAGATAGAAAGGTGTAGGAGCGTGTATAGATCAAGAAAGTACAAGATTTAGGACGAAATCTTACCGAAACCGGAAGGAAACTGAGAAAAAGGATGAGAGCACGAGCTGGTCGGTCAGAGCTTTCCAAAAGTGGTAAAGATTACAATGACAGGGGTATTTATAGGATGCCAAAAGTGGAAAGGGCTGGCCGATCGGCCAGGCATCCCGATCGGACAGCCTGTCCGATCGGACATCAGTCCGATCGGCTGGGTTGTTCGATCGGCTGATAGCCTGATCGTTCAGCTGCCTGATTCGAGCGTTCGGTGCGACGATTTTTGATATTTCGATTTCGATTGCAATTGATGAGAATACGATAGAGTTTCCTATTCAAATTACTTTTAATCCCAACCAATATATCTAACATACAATCACCTATGTCTCGCGCTGTCTTTTCGCCACCAATTATCATAATTCGATTTCGATTAAGTTCGATTAGGTTTCGATTTCGAGTTGAGTTTCGATTGATTACCACACATAACATAAAGTAAACATGCACAGGTAACACACAAGGCACACACACGTATAATAACACAAGGGTTGCATAATTCGAGTTTCGAGTTCGATGATGATTTGATTAGCTTGATTATTGATTAATTGACTTTATCGCATTGTTACATCCTACTATTCACAGTCGTTTAGCGCTTTGCATCGATTGAACATTCGATTACTTTGGTTAATAACACTTACTCCACATAATACAACTAACGAAATCATAAATTAGACTAGCTACGGTCAAAGGGGTCAATCTTGACTTTGACTTTGACTTTCGGTAACACGGGGTGTTACAGCTTCCCCTTGTTTAGGGAATTTCGTCCCAAAATTAGGCTGAAAGCTGTACATCACCGTGAATCACGTTGAGAAATTTCTCTCTCTAGACTTTCACTTAAACATCTGCGGGTACTTCGCCTTCATGTCGCTTTCGAGTTCCCAAGTGAACTCTGCGCCTCGTTTGCCTTCCCATCGGACTTTCACAATGGGGATGCGCGAGCGTCTGAGTTGCTTGGTTTGGCGATCCATGATTTCGACAGGCTTCTCCACGAAGTGTAGCGTTTCGTTTATTTGAAGGTCGTCGAGAGGTACAATCAAATCATGATCTGCTAGGCACTTTCGGAGGTTTGACACATGGAAAGTCGGGTGGACGTTACTGAGTTACTCTGGTAGTTCGAGTCTGTAGGCGACTTTTCCGATCCTTTCCAGAATCTTAAAAGGTCCAACATATCGAGGCGCTAGTTTCCCTTTCTTGCCGAATCTGACCACACCCTTCCAATGTGATACCTTTAGGAGTACGTAGTCGCCAACGTCGAATTCAAGGGGCTTGCGTCTTCTATCGGCGTAACTTTTCTGTCTATCCCGAGCTTTCGACAAGTTGTCTCGAATCTGGAGGACTTTGTCAGTCGTTTCTTGCAATAGCTCAGGACCGGTTAATTGCGAGTGACCGATCTCGTGCCACACAATAGGCGATCGACATCTCCTTCCATGTAGGGCCTCGAATGGTGACATTTGGATGCTGGTATGATAACTGTTATTGTACGAGAATTCAACTAACGGCAGGTATTTGTTCCAATTACCACCGAAGTCTATGACACACGCACGAAGCATGTCTTCAAGAGTACGGATCGTTCTTTCAGTCTGTCCGTCGGTCTGAGGATGGAATGCGGTAATCAGGTTAAGCGACGTACCGAGTGCTGCTTGAAATGTTTCTCACAATCGCGACGTAAACCGGGCACCTCGGTCAGAGATGATGTCATGAGGCGTACCCTGATTACAAATGATCTCGTCGTTGTAGATTCGGGCTAATCGTTCTACCTTGTAGTCTTCCCGTATTGGCAAAAAGTGAGCTGATTTAGTCAAACGATCAACGACAACCCAAATGCTGTCGTGACCTGATGGCGTGGGTGGAAGTTTGGTTATGAAATCCATAGCTATACTCTCCCACTTCCATATAGGGATTGGCGGTTGTTCGAGCAAGCCAGAGGGTCTTTGATGTTCAGCCTTGACCCTTGCACAAGTCAGGCATCTTCCGACATAGAGAGCGATATCCCTTTTCATACCCGGCCACCAGTACTTGTAGCGAAGGTCTTGGTACATTTTATCAGCACCGGGATGAATAGAATATTGGGATTTGTGAGCTTCATCCGTTAGAATCTTTCGTAGTTCGGTACGCTTAGGGATCCAAATACGATCTAGAAAATAGAAGATCCCATTCGATTTGCTTACAAGCTGAGCTCCATTGTGATAGATTCTCTCCTTCTTCAAGGTGCGTTCATTAAAGCAAGCATGTTGGGCTTTGCGGATGATGGTTTCGAGATCGTGCTGGGCTTGGGTATTACGAATACTGGGCAAGTAACTCCGTCTGCTGAGCGCGTCTGCAACGACATTTGCTTTGCCTGGTTGATAACGGATCTCAAAGTCGTAATCGTTGAGGAGTTCTACCCATCGGCGTTGACGCATATTGAGTTCTCTCTGATTAAAGATGTGTTGTAAACTCCTGTGATCGGTGAAGATCGTACACTTGGTACCATACAGGTAGTGTCGCCAAATCTTTAATGCAAAAACAACCGCGCCTAGCTCGAGATCATGGGTTGTATAGTTCTTCTCGTGGATTTTGAGCTGACGAGATGCGTAAGTTATAACCTTGTCCCGTTGCATAAGAACATAACCAAGACCAAGGTTGGAAGCATCACAGTAGACAATGAAGTCGTCGTTTTCGCGGGCAACGTGAGAACAGGAGCATTGCAGAGCTTGTGCTTGAGGGTTTGGAAAGCAGACTCTTGTTCGGTTCCCCAAACAAAAGACCTGTCTTTATGGGTAAGAGTGGTAAGCGACACAGTGATCTTAGAGAATCCTTCGATAAATCATCGATAATAGCCCGCTAATCCGAGAAAAGAACGGACTTCAGACGGGTTCTTTGGTGTAATCCAACTCTTAACTGCTTCAATATTCGCAGGGTCGACATGGATACCTTGACTATTCACGATGTGACCCAGAAACTGAACCTCTTCTAACCAGAATTCGCACTTGGAGAACTTGGCATAGAGTTGGTTCCCCTGGAGTAACTCAAGAACCAAACGTAGATGTTGCATGTGTTCGGCTTTCAATTTGGAATAAATCAAGACGTCGTCGATGAACACGATGACGAAACGGTCAAGATACGGCTTACACACACGATTCATCAGATCCATGAAAACCGCGGGTGCGTTGGTTAAACCAAAAGGCATAACAACGAACTCATAGTGGCCGTAGCGAGTGCGAAAAGCGGTTTTGGGTATATCATCTTGCTGAGTACGTAACTGATGATAGCCTGAGCGTAGATCGATCTTCTAGAAACACGTAGCACCTTGTAGTTGATCAAACAAATCGTCGATGCGAGGTAGGGGGTAACGGTTCTTGATGGTTAACTTATTCAATTCCCAATAGTCGATACACATCCTGAACGACCCATCCTTCTTTCTGACGAAAAGGATTGGTGCGCCCCAAGGAGAGGTGCTCGGGCGAATAAAGCCTTTTTCAAGTAATTCCTTGAGTTGGTTCGAGAGTTCCCGCATTTCGGATGGCGCAAGTCGATAGGGGGCTTTGGCTACGGGGTTAGCTCCAGGAATGAGGTCGATACGGAAGTCGATATCACGACTGGGTGGTAATCCGAGAAGATCATCAGGAAACACCTGAGGAAAGTCTCGGACCATAGGGACGTCTCTGATTTCTGTCTTCCTTTTCTTTTCCTTCTCCGCTACTACGATGTTGGCCAAGAAAGCTCTGTATTCCTTGCGGAGATACTTGCTAGCTTGGACACATGACATGAGCTTGAGACCTTTCGAAGCAGTTTCACCGTACATACATAATAAATCACCATTCGTGAGCGAGAATCAAATCATCTTGTCGAAGCACACAACTTCAGCATGGTTTTTGCGTAGAAAGTCCATGCCTACTATGATGTCAAAACTTCCGAGCTGCATCGGAATAAGGTCGATTGGAAAGAGGTGATTGTTGAGCTCGAGAGTACAATCACGAAGAACAGAATTAACGGCGACAGTTCTTCCAGTAGCGACTTCAACTTCGAATGACGAGGGAAGATAAGAACGCTTACGACTAAGGAGCTTCTCGAATTCAAATGACATAAAGCAGTTATCGGCTCCAGTATCAAACAAAGACGATGCATAAATCCCATTCACAAGGAACGTACCATTAACCACGTTGTTGTCAGCCTGGGCTTCGCAAGCATTGATGTTGAAGGTTCTGGCGCGTGCTGCTTGTTGCTGCTGCTGGGGCTGCTGCTGCTGCTGGGGCTGCTGCTGCTGCTGGGGCTCTTGCTTCACAACCCTGTTCAGGCACATGTTTGCAAAGTGGTTAGGGTCACCACATGCAAAGCAGACTCGAGCATTGATCGCGGGTTCCTGAGCTGCGTGTTGGCCTTGCGGGACTGGGAATAGAGCTTGATGAGCAATGGCTTGAACTGGGGCTTGACGAGGACCATAGCGACAATTGGCAGTAAAATGGTCGTACAAATTGCAATGAGTGCAAAAGCGACAGGCAAGACCCACCGAGTGATGATATGAGCATGTCGGGCAAAGCGGGTGGGGACCTGTGTAAGCACGCTTTGCTGGCGGTGCTTGAGTAACTGGTGCTGGTCGATGATGAGACTGCTGCTGAGCTGGTACGGCTTGCAGAGGAGCAGCAGTGGTAGTGACAGCACAGTTCTTGTTGCTGGAGCTGTTGTTGTTGTGCTTCTTCTTTCGGCGTGACGACTTGGATGGTTGAGCAGTGGCAGTTTCGGCGGTTGGTGCAGTGGTAGCTTGATGCAGAGACTTGGAGGGCTTATCCCAGAAACCAGCTTTTACTCGCTTGTCGTTTATCTCGGCGGCAAGCAAGTAAGTCTCTTCAATTGATGATATCTTCGCGGCGTGAACAAAATCGGCAACACAATCGGGTAGAGCTCGAATGTACTTCTTGATAGCCATGTCTGACGTCTTGACTTGATTAGGACAGATGATGCTGAGCTGTTTAAAGCGAGCAGTCAAGGCAGCGTTATCTCCATCCTTCTACTTAATGTTCCAAAACTCGTCCTCCAGCTTTTGGCATTCATGGGGAGGGCAGAATTCGTCCATCATGATGGCTTTCAGCTCTTTCCATGTCAGCTCATAAGCTGCATCGTTTCCGCGTTTGTTTCGTTCGGCCGTCCACCAGTCTAGAGCTCGGGACTGGAAGACGCCGGTTGCGTTTAGGGTACGAAGATTTTCTGGACAGCCGCTTTGGCGCAGAGTGACTTCGATGGAATCAAACCATTGAAACATAGCTGTTGGGCCATCTTCCCCGGTGAATTCCTTTGGCCCGCATTCCTTGAATTGTTTAAAGCTGAAAACAGTCTTGGTAGCATCTTTGGGAGCTTCAGTTCTCGACTCCTCGGAAGATTTGCTGACGTTTTCATAGACATCGCTCACAGCCTTAGCTACTTGTTTGGCGATGATAGCAGCAAGACGTCTGTCTCTCTTTTCTTGGCGGGTAAGTGGGATTCGGTGTCCGGATGACAACATGGTCTGCAACAGACATCGTCGTAGGTCTCAGACACATCAAAATCGAGTCTCACCTCACACGTCTACTACTTACTAAAGCACAGGAACACGTCGAAACACGTATCGCATAAACACATAAGCACATAATCATAGATTCACGTAATCACAGAAGCACATAAGCACATAGGGCACAGAAGCACAGAAACACAGAAAACACATACGTATTTAATTACAGAGGCGGTCAGAATACAGAAACCTATCATTCAAAGTTCGCTCGTCGTTCGAATATAGCGATCGCGTATAGCATATCGAGTAGCATAGTATAGTCGTATGAGTATAGTATAAGCGTATATTGTAGCATAATATCGTCTAAATTGTAGCGACTTGTTACCGTTTTGAGGTAGAAGGGCAATGCAAGTCGTGTGTGTCGATCGAAGTGAGAGCTAAAATCGAACAAATGCCAAAATTAAACACATAAACAGATAAACACACTTAAAACACATAAAATTGACGAATTATCAGAGTGGCAACTGCTGACTCATAAAATCGAGAATCAGATCGTCTGTGGCTACTAGACATCGACTACCCAAAGTGATTCGACTATTCTCAATAGACTTGTCGTCACATTTCGACTTTCGGGATCATGTTTCTGCCTCGATTCTTGGGCATCAAGCACGTATTCCCTAGGTCATACTCGTGAGTTCAGGTCATTGGAGTCCGTCGAGGCTTTGGTGAGATAAATAAAAGTCGGAACAAGTTGTCAGGGTTAGGGTTTCACCCCTGGCTTAGCAACTTCTTCCTTGTTTTAGTGAAATTGAGGAGATTATTCATCAAAATATGGATTTCACTCCTGATTTGGTATAATTCTCCTCGTTAAACAAGCGTTCGTTATTGAAAAGAATGAAGAAATTATTGATAAAACAATATTGAACCAGCGACTTAGTCGAGAGTTTGCGGTTTTCACACCTAATCCCGACTGAGTCACTTGTCGTTGTCTGAAAATTCGAGTGCGGTGATGATGAGAATTAGCAGGATATATAGCACATAAGCTCGGTCTGTTAGTTCTTAACTATAGTCTAGGTCTCTAAGACTCCAATCCGGACTAGGTCGAGTCTAGCCTAATTCCCTATAGTTATGGCTCTGATACCAATCTGTCACACCCCAACCGATGGCGGAATCATCAGGGCATGGCACTGAGCGAAACAGATTGTCCAGAAGTTTCCATAACAACTATCATTACCATTCAATTTACATAATACGTCCCATACCGTACCTCAAATGGCAAACAAATTATTACAAATAACATCTAGTCAAATATTCTGTTCCGACAACTCAGATTTAAATATAAAAATTGTTTATCTATGTCTAGAGACTCAAGCTGCAAGATCTACAGACAACTATACTCTAGACTTTTATTCTAGCTTCGCCTTCCTAGCAGATAAGCATCTTAAACACCTGTCACATACGTTAAAATAAAGTCAATACATAAAATGTAAAGGTGAGCATACAAGTTTGATAATAGCATAATAGAGTTTGAAATAGTTTACGCATAACCAACACGTACACAGAGGAAAACGAAGCACGTTAATTATCGACATGGATCTATCGATACCAATGACTGCGGGTTGACTGCCCGAGGCAGTTCGCAATACATGATTACCACCGTAGTCCATGCAAGTAATTGTCCTTAACAACCCCCGTGTGAACGGGTGCTGAGTCCAAACTATAGTACTATCGTCGTTAAGGCAGGTAGACAGCATTCCACGTGTAAACATAACAACAAGCATTCATTTAGTCACGTAATACATGCGGTAACGGTTAGCATTTAAAGAACTTGAATAGTGTGTTCGATTGTGATTTAGAATAAGTAACATATGTAACACCCAAAAGTGCTAAAGCAAAAAGGGTTCGAGTATACTCACAGTGATTGATGGATTGAAGGGAGCACTTGAAAGTAGGGTTAGCCTGAATAGTTTGATAGCATAACGATAAGCAATGCGTAAAATGGAAACAAGTGTTGGAGGGTCGGACAGCCTGGTCGATCGGACGGTAGGTCCGATCGGAAGGCTTGATCGTTCGGTTCACCAGTCCGTTCGGACAGTCTGTCTGGTCGGTTGGTAGGCCGATCGGATGGACTGTTCGAGTGGATTGTTTCTTCCTTTGAGAAGGATGTGTTTGTGTATGATGGTTTGACTTTTGAAGTTTTCGTTGTAGCATTTGAAAATATTGAAGTATCCTACCTTTCAGGTCGATCGATCGAACAGACGTTCGATCGGTTGGCTTAACAGATCGGTTATGTACTTTAGCAACAAGTTCTTATCAGGGTGTCACCTGGTCGGACGGCTCGACCAATCGGGTGGCACTCCAACGCGTTGAACAAGTTGAAAATCGATTAAGTGTTGAAGCATAGTATCTCATGATCCGAAGAGTAATTCAAATCAGACCGTAGTCCGATCGAACAACACTTCGTTCGATACTAGACTTCATGAAATTGTTAAAGTGTGGGGCTATGTGCTAGCCGATCGGTTGGCCTGGTCGATCGGCTGGCTTGTCCGATCAGCTGGGCTATCCGTTCGGACAGTCAGCCCGATCGGTCAGCTTCCTGACCTGGTCGGCCTGTTCGTTTAACATTTGGCTGTTTTGATTGTTTACGTTATATCGAGGTACTTTGACAACGAGTTGGACCATAGAACCCTCGTTCTTACTTGTTTCTCCTGCTCGGACAGGAATCACCCAAATCCGCCCGGTGAACTGTTCGGAACAGAGTTTAACGTTTAACCCGAAATCGGTGAACCTCGAGAATAGAATCCAGATCTCGAGTCGTGTAACCACCGAAATGGTTAGCAAGTCGGCACAAGCTCCGTTTCTATCGGTTTGAAAGAAAGTTGGAAAACTATCTTTCAATCCTTTTTACCGAGAAATGTTCAGATCTATGAAAGATCTTTGCTTGTTTATGTGGAAATTGGCTAGATCCAAGTTATTCTTGGTGGATTGAGGCCAAAACATGAAGTTCTTCAAGAACACCATGATGACATCATCCTAGAACACTTGAATCTTAATGATTTCCCGGTTAAAAAGTAAGATTTGAAAGATAGAAAGGTGTAGGAGCGTGTATAGATCAAGAAAGTACAAGATTTAGGACGAAATCTTACCGGAACCGGAAGGAATCTGAGAAAAAGGATGAGAGCACGAGCTGGTCGGTCAGAGCTTTCCAAAAGTGGTAAAGATGACATTGACAGGGTATTTATAGGATGCCAAAAGTGGAAAGGGCTGGCCGATCGGCCAGGCATCCCGATCGGACAGCCTGTCCGATCGGACTGTCCGATCGGACAGGCTGTCCGATCGGCTGAGAGCCTGATCGTTCAGCTTCCTGATTCGAGCGTTCGGTGCAACGATTTTTGCTATTTCGATTTCGATTGCAATTGATGAGAATACGATAGAGTTTCCTATTCAAATTATTTTTAATTCCAACCACTATATCTAACATACAATCACCTATGTCTCGCGCTGTCTTTTCGCCACCAATTATCATAATTCGATTTCGATTGAGTTCGATTACGTGTCGATTTCGAGTTGAGTTTCGATTGATTACCACACATAAAGTAAACATGCACAGGTAACACACAAGGCACACACACGTATAATAACACCAAGGTTGCATAATTCGAGTTTCGAGTTCGATGATGATTTGATTAGCTTGATTATTGATTAATTGGCTTTATCGCATTGTTACTTCCTACTATTCACAGTCGTTTAGCGTTTCGCATCGATTGAACATTCGGTTACTTTGGTTAATAACACTTACTCCACATAATACAACTAACGAAATCATAAATTAGATTAGCTACGGTCAAAGGGGTCAATCTTGACTTTGACTTTGACTTTCGGTAACACGGGGTGTTACAACTATAAATGTCAAATCCACTGATTTACATTTGGACAGTAGTTTCATCAGTCAGACTCCCTTGAAGGCAACCACTGCTGTGTCTATCAAGGTATCCACTGGTGAGTTCAAGTTAACCACGGGTGAGATCACTAAGGTAACCACTGATGCAGAGGGAAGTCCCCAGAACCAAGAACAAGGGGCATCTGCTAATGAAAATTTGGAGATACCTCCTCTTTCAAAAGCAGATACAACCACCTCTGGTGGGAATTCAGATGATCTTATTAAGTTAGGTGATGGATTAAAATACTAGGATTTGATGGACAGGATATCTAACTTGGAAACAACTATTGCTGATATGAAAGATCAATTGAAGCAGTTGGTGGATGATTTCAAAAGTCGACCTTCTCATCAGCAGTTATACCAAGAGCTTTGGAATTCAGTACAACCCATTCTTGCAGCTCAAAGGGAACTGGCTGAGATTCAACTTAATTCTCAAATGAAGCTAATTACAGTTATGGTTGAAGCAAGATACAAACACACACAGGCTGACATCAAGGGCATAAAAGAATGCATTGCAAAGTTAACTGGTACTACCCCTGCACCTGTGTTTGAAAAAAGATGATGCTTAAAAGAGGGAAAAAGGATTCCATGAAAAACTTTGGCAAACCAACACAAAGGAATCAGCCAAAACAAAATCCAAAGCCTACCAAGCAAACTTCTGCAAAATCTCCTAGAAAATCTGATACTGGTAAGAAAAAGGGAGTTGATGATACCGTTAACAAACAGACAGAGAATGAGATTGAACGAAAGCAGAAGAGGAAGCATACAAAAGAGGAAGATGAAGTGGTCAACATTGGAACGCCAAGTAGAAGAAAATCACATAAACACGACGAATCTCCTATTGTCATGTTTCCTAAACTAATATCACCACCAGAAAAACCAACCACTGCTGCGAAACTTAAAACCACTGCTGAACCTAAGAAGCCAGATTCTGATACACCTAAAACAAAACTCTCACCAGAAAAACCACCTGTCAAAAAGCAGAATACAAAATCCTCATCACCACTGCCAACCTCCACTGAAACAATTGTTGATGCAACAAATGTTTCAACACATGTTAAGACAACAGCGGTTGAGACACCAGTTGTTTCAACAGTTGTTAGTCAATCCACTGATTCTACCCAATTTCAATTCCCAACACAATCAATCCTTACACTCATAGCACCTTTTTCTTCCCTAACTCCTCCTTCTCCAAAATCTGTTTACACAAGAAAGAGAAAATTCATGCTGCATGAAGAAGAGAAGGAAGAAAAAGATATACCCGCACCAATTCCGTTATCAGCTACTCCATTCATTCAAACTTCACCCAAACCATTCATCCCACCTCCATCAACAAAGATCAACCCATTGGCAATAACTTTCCCTCTGGAACTGCTTGCAATTTAAGATGAAATGACTCAAATTTACACAGAGGATGATCCATCCAAAAGAACCTTCCCATCTCTTCATGGATTCGAAACTCCAAAGAATATTATATGAATATCTGAAGCTAAAGGTCAAGCAAGCAGAAGATAAGGCAAAAGAAGAGTGTAAAGGGCTAGGAGACATTAACTTATTAGCTCGCATGCAACATTGGCTTGGTGAAGTCAAGAAGTTGGAAGATTTTACTAGAGACCTGAGTAAGAATATGTCAAATCTGTCACCAAATGCTGAGCTACAAAAGACATTAAGGAATGATTTCTTGAACACTATCATGGATACCAAGCCCTACGAAGCCTACAGGTCTGATTTCAAAGACTGGCCCCTTGAAGCTCTTAATGAGGAAGTTAATAGAATTGAAAAGATGAATAAAGATCCTCAAATGCCAAAATCTGCTCCCAACTGGAAACAATACAAAAAGGTTGAAGTGGATGAAGTGTTGAAGTACAAGAGAATGAAGGCAGAACTTGTAGCAGCTAAGGTTGGGACTGCTAGACAAATTGGAAAATGGTCTAGGCAGTATATTGATCGAGCTTACAATAAGTTAGAAGATCGAAGAAAGACAGATCCATCCCTTCCTAAAAAGCCAGTATACAAAGATGAAACCAATGTTAGACGTCGGCAGACCATTACATCTAAAAAGTTGTTCTCATCAGCAGATGTATCCATCGCTACCTTGAACCAAAGAAAAAGACAACAACTGATGGATGAGGAAGATGAAAATAGGTATGCTGAGTACAGAAAAGAGTCTATCAAAAATCAGTTACGATATGGATTGGATGATGCTTTGTTGCAATTACAAGATCAAGTTGCGCAAGCACTTCAGAAGTTAGCAAGCAGGCCTCAATCGCCAAACTCCTCTCAAATAAAACTTCTCCCAAGAAACCTATCAGATACAAAAATAGTAAAGTGGAAGTCTGACAAACAGACCCATGAATTGACTTTGATCAAGTCTGATGGTAGTGTTGAAAAGATATCAAGGGAGAATGCACTTGGTCTGAGTGTAGTTGACCTCCAAGATCTTTTTAATCTTCAGCTTAATAGGGATGAAGATGATACTGGTTCCTTGGATTTTGAGCTCCAATTCAAAGGGCAAATCCAGGAAATGTTGATGAGAGAATAAAGATCTACTGATTTCTAAAGTCTGCTGATTCCTTGATTTAGTTTTGCTAAAAGTTGTTGAGGCAGGTGACTGTGTGTTTATAGTTAACGTTTGTTGAACCTTAAGTTGTATTCAAATTCTATTAAGTACCTATGTCTATAAACAGTTTATATTGTCTTTTTGGGTAAGCAGTTAAATTGTATGTAACTGATATATTAGCTGATAGTCTATGTTTATAGTTGTCTTTAAGCTATAATAGATAACACGTTTTGGTACGATATCTATACATGTACCTATATGTTCTATTAGTATGTGTTATGCATTGTTGTCTAAGAAACGACCCGTGTTTGCAACTCTCATTTTTAATGAGAGTACTAAATTCTTTGTTAATAACATTATTCTCTCAATATCTGTTTACTAACCTTTGTAATTTCTGTTGACTGACCTTTTTAACATGGGTTGACTAACATCTGATACTTACTATCTATCCATCTGGCAAACTCTGTTGGAGATAATGGATAACAGTTTTTAGGAAAGTCTGTTGGAAAGCAACAGAGGTTTTTAACAGTTAATAGACAACAGTGGTTTGCTATCAACATAATGGAATTGCTGTTGAATAAACCTATTTACCATTAGTTTATATCAATTCTGTAAGTCTGCGCTAATTATTTTTTTACTCTCTGTCAATATGTGTTATGCATGGTTTTCTAAGAAACGACCCGTGTTTGCACACGGGTCTTACCGCTAGTACTATATAATAAAAGAAACCAATGGAGGGACATTTGTCATTATTCTAGACCATCTTTAATTGTAGATAATTATTATTAAATTTAAATAATTAAATATTAATTAAATTAATATAAATCTTATCAACTTATCATTATTCTAGACCATGCTTAATTGTAGATAATTATTATATAAAATTATATTTAACTAAAAGTAATTCGCCTACCTTTTAGTTTGAACCTTTTTCTTTATCTTCTATCTTTTAGTATGTATATAATAATTTCGTAATAATTTATATACAATACACGGGGTTCTTAAATATAAAACTTTCTTTTTTATTATTTAATATATAAAACTATATTTATTCAACTCGTGTTAAATGAGGTTTTTAAAGATATCTATTGTTTTATTATTTAGTATATACAATACCATTACATTTATTCAACCCGTGTAATATACGGGGTTCTAACCTAGTTATATAATAATTATAATCACATAGAAATGTATTTGAAAATCTCAACGTATATCTTTTAATAAACTAATGGGTATACCCGATACCCGACGGGTAATTACCCGACAAATACCCGACGGGTATTGGACCGGGTATGGAATACGATTTTACAACTAGGTATGGAAATGAGATTACTAATACCCGACCCGAACCCGACCTATTGTCATCCTTACCTTTGATCTGGTTTTAGGGTTGAACAAGGGTGTTAATTTTGAAATGACAAATTTACCCCTCACATTATGGACACGTGAGGATAATTAATAGTGAAGTTAGAGGGTGTTATGTCTTGCGACAAGACATGTCTAAGTCTTGAAAGTTAAAAGATGAATGAAACTTGATGTTTATACCAACTTTAGCAAAGAAAGTTATAGTTTACTCTTTTGTTAATTATTTACTTTTATAATATTTGGGAGGTTACACTTTTAATACTGTCTCCTGAAATGTATCTAAAACTTTATTTTTGAAATAAAAAAAATTGTAAATTGAAGTTTCATATACTCATTTGAGATCAATAAAGACTAAACCCATACGGATTGTAATTTACGTATATATACATGAACCCTAAAAACTAATATACATATTAGGCCTATAAAATGTCTGTCTTTATAACAATTTTTCTTTTATACGGTTTGTTTGTCAAATTATTTTTCTACTTTCAAAACAAATTGTAAATATAACGTACAACAATGTTCTTATATTAAGCTTTTAATCTAGCACATTATAGTTTCCAATTAGTTATGATGTTATCTAGTTTTTAAGCATGGTTCAACCACCAAACGGGCACGAAGAAATTGATAATAAAGGAACACAAAGTGGGCAATATATATTTTAGAACGACTCTAAATAAGCACCAAATCTAACTCCTAGGAATTTATCCTTGAGGGTATGGTCTCGTCAAGAATGGTAAACCTTTTGACTCTCCTCAGTGAGAATTTGAGAGCGATCTGCAAAACAAAAACATTGAGACTCGTTACAAGGAGGAGATGTTGAGGGTTCTCCTTGTGACCACTCTCCGGCGTGAGAATAAGTATCGTTTAAGAAGAATAAACAAGTGTGTGTTAAGAGTGAGAGAGCTGATCCTTAAACCTGTGGTTGATGGCTGGTATGTATAGTTGAAGAGTGTGGAGAAGGAGATGGACTGATGGGCCTTGGGTCGAACATCGCTAGCAAGGAATATTCTGTTTGTCTCCACTGACACGACTGTTAGTGTTTGCAGAGGATAGGCGCACGGTAATTGGAGCCACATGGTCTGGCGATTATCTTTGTTGTCAAGTCTGTCATAAGATGTAGGTGGAGATCGTGGAGCAGCAAACGACGCAACCTGATTGGTTCCACGTCACTATCCTTTTGTACCTTGTCTCCTGCACGATTGGCCATCGTAGGAGTTTTCTGGTCAGGGTCAGGGTCTGACGAATGGTGATTGGCTACAACCCATGCCATTTGTACTATTGTACTTGCCTTAGTTGTCGTTGAGCTCCATGCGCCATTCTAAGCCAGCACGCATGCTCTTGTTAAGGCTAAGTATGATTTTATTAAGTTTGGGTATGGCCCTTTGTGCGCATATCTTAGAGTGGCTTACGCAAAATTTAAGACTATACCCCTTACTCTTAATCCTAAACTACTTCTATTAACCACCTTACATGCATGTTCTATGGTTTAAACACATTACATCTTGAATAAGGAAGGTACCACCTAGATGTCACTTGGGGACAAGTGGATAATATCTACAAAGATAAAAATTTATTTGTAATAGACTACAATATATTTAAAATATAACTATTGTTTTGTTATTTGTTTTAAAAAAGGTTCTATATATTCACACATCCCCATGCCTATTTGCACATCTTTTTAAATGACGTGTATAGGCTTATATACGTCATATAGCCTTTTCCAATTTCCAAGAAATACCTGATTGTGTCATATAATGTCTGGCGGCTTCGATACGTCTCATATAGGTCTACACGAGGTGTATAGTCATGCCTCGTAAAGGTGTAGTATCGTATCGTATAGGTGCAGTATAAGTCTATAGGCCTAAAGGTGTAGTATATTATAGGTATAGTCTAGTATACTATAGTTTACGCATAGTATAGGTTCGGTATAGGCCTCGTAAACGACCGACCCTGATACTACACTACACTATACTATGCTATGCTATGCTATGTTATACAATACTACACTTATAGGCCTATAAGAGGCCCATACGGGACTTATACTACACTATATGATACGATACAAACCTATAGACTTATACGAGGCCAATACGGGACCTATACTATACTACCCCTATACTATACCTTAGGTCTACACGATACTATATGATACTACACCTATACGCCTATACCAGACTTAAACTATATGATATGACACGATATTATACAATACTACCCATGTAGGCCTATACGAGGCTAATACGAGACCTATACTACACCTATACAATATGATACTAAACTATACATACTCTACTACACCTATAAGCCCATTCAAGACATATACTACACTATACAATACGATACTACACTTATAAGTCTATACGAGGCCTATACTACACTATACTATACGATACTTAACAATGTTTTTATTTTTTTTTTAATAATTTTTTTATAAAAATTTGCTAAAATGATAGATATTGTATAAAAATGTTTGTAAAAAAAACCATTTTGTACGCCCCATATAGGCCTATATAGGGAATATAGGGGGCATGGGCCTTATACGAGGGGTTCTATATGCCCCGTATAGGCCTGGCCTATAAACGGTGTATAGGACAACTATTAGACCAGAACTGTCACACCCCAACCGATGGCGGAATCATCGAGGCGCGGCACTAGGCGAATCAGATTGCTCAAGAGAATCCATAACAACTATTTAGTGACAATATTTAATGTGTTCTTTATCCCATACTAATAAACAATATTTCGTCAAACAGATATACAGATTCCATGTCTCTCAAACAACACAAATCCGACAACCTAGATTTTATGTGGGTTTCTAGACTTCCTAGTCTTGATTCGAGATAAGCTGTGATTAACCTGCAACATACATTAAAATAAAGTCAATACAAAAGTATTGGTGAGTGTACAAGTTTGCATAGATATAGTATAGAAAGCGTTTACGCATAACAAGCATGTAACACATAATAGGCGAATCAAGTAAGCTATCAACAATGATACAACCTAACCACGAGACTGGTTGGAGAGTATGCGCGTCACGTGTTCACCACTGCGAACACGTGAAGTTAAGTGTGTGATCCCTAGCAACCCCTGTCCACGACAGGTGCTGAGTCCAAACTATAGTACTATCGTTGCTAGAGGCGGTATAGTGTAACACTGTATAAGCATAGTACAAGCATTCATAGATCATGTATAGCATGCGGGAACGGTTAGCGTTTAAAGTGTTTGCGTTTTGTGTTGTGTTTTGATATAGAACGTATGTAACACCCAAAAGTGCGTTAAAAGAAAATGGGTTCAAGTATACTCACAGTGCATGTTTAGCTAGTAAACACAATCTGTATTGGATTGAAGGGAGCGTGTTGAGTTAGCCTGAGCATGAAAACAGTGGCATAAGTCATTGAACAGAGCGTTGAACAGTGCGTTGAACAGAATGTCAGATGATTATGCGTTCGAATGGTGATCCGAACGAATGGGTATAATCCATCTGAGCAGATGGTCATCCGAGCGGATGACCATTCGAACGGATGGCCATTCGAATAAGTGTGCAGTTTAGTCAAAGCATTTAAGTATTGGAAATTATAAGGGGCAGGTCATCCGATCGGATGGTCATCCGGGTGGATGGCCATTCAAGCGGTTAGCCATTCGAGCGAGTAACCTGTAGTTGAAGTTTTTGGTAAAATTTTCTAAGTAACAAGTTTTGAGTTAATGGAGACGGTGCGACGACGTGTCAAGTAACGGGATAACACCAAGTCCAG
Organism: Helianthus annuus; assembly: GCF_002127325.2. Classification (NCBI taxonomy): domain Eukaryota; kingdom Viridiplantae; phylum Streptophyta; class Magnoliopsida; order Asterales; family Asteraceae; genus Helianthus; species Helianthus annuus. The sequence goes on from NC_035449.2 coordinate 42,963,578, forward strand.
CTCATTCGGCTGGATGGTCTCAGCCCATTCGACAAACTCGTTGTTCTTGATGAAGATTCATGCTTGACCCGTAAATCGGTCCATCTCTCCGACGGATATCCGTTTTCAAGCCGGCTCTCAACCAAGGAACGAGTCGAGAGTCCGGTTAAGTCCAGATTCCATCGAATCTTGTGTGGAAATCGAAGAAAAGTTTAGAATAAGTTGAAAAAGTGTTGAAATCGTTCAAAACTAAGTTGAAAAGTGTGGAAATCCTTTAGATCTGGAACCAATCTTGATGAAAAGGTGTAACAACCCTCAAATAAGTCCCACAATAATCCATATTCGTAATCCCAAACACGTACGATGAAACTTTATTTGAAAAATCATATAAAAATAAATTTTATTCTGTCGTGGGCCGCGACCAACGAAGAAAGATCTCTTGCGGGGCGCGAGAGACTTGTTTCTATCCGGACACGTTGAGGGACACGTGTCATCACACGTGTCAAGACCACACCATGACTCAGCATACCCTAAACCGCCCTACGGTTCCTCGCGGACCACGAAGGAAGAAGAAGAAACTCTCGCGGGGCGCGAGAGACTTCTGTTTCAGCTATAAATAGAACGAGCTCTGCACATTTCAATTCGTTCAGTTCTTTTCTTTCTCTTAGCCTCTATTTTAACAAAATAGTAGCTCAGTGTTATACTCTAAAACCCGAAACTCTGCCCGTTATTAGGGTAATAACTCTAATCACTGGTACGATACTTTATCCGATCAATTGAAACCGATCCAATGAATGTTTAAGTGTTGCCCGTATACGGCAATACTTTGTCATTCATCGTGAGGGTTTTGATTTCGTGATTATCGTTAAAGTTGAATTGGGTTAATACTCTAATATGAGTTCCATTGTATCAAGAACTAGAACTCATAACCAGGAAGCTGTTAAACTAGAATACTTAGCAATTAAGTAAACTTAGTGTTTAAGTAAACTTAATGATTAAGTAAAACTTAGCGATTAAGAAACCTTAATAGATAAGTAAGATTAATTAATCAGCTAAGTAAGATTAATTAAGCTAAGTAAAATTAGTTAATCAGCTAAGTAAGATTAATTAACTAAGTAAATTAAACACCTAAATAGATATACATAAAAATAGATATATATGAGGAAAGTGCAAGGAAGGTGTAAGAGGATATATATGTGTGGGTAGGAAGCTTCCTAGAAAATGTATAGGTAACTTCCTAGAAAAGGTATATGTAATTTCCTTGAAAGTACAAAGGAAACTTCCTAGAAATTTCATACTCCTTACCTATAAATAGGAGCCTAGGATTTCATTATTCTTTGTTCATTTCTTCTATTCTTCTCTCTATACGTTGGTGTTCTAACCAATAATCACCGATACGATATTCTTTCCGATCGATTCAGGAACCAACTAACGAATGCCAAAGTGCTGTCTAAATAAGACTATACTTTGTGAATTTCGTTAAGGTTCTGATCTCGTGACCATCGTTAGGTTTGATATGGTTTTACACTAATACGTATTCAACTCTGTTAAACTATATGTTTAATTATCAGCATACTCCGATCCATAAACTTACTATCAAACAAGATATTTAATCATCAGAAAATTCAGAACTATAAAGTAAATGCTTAGTTATCAGAAGGCGTAGAATCAAGAAGCTTGTTAAATCAGGACTGCATGCTTATAATGTGAGTCATTCTATTTTTATCAAAGTTGCTTTGTAAAACCCTAAATGTTTTCCAGTTATAATTACAGGGATTAAGCCTTTGCAAATCTTTAATTACTGGCAGTAAGTGGGGTATTGTGCACATTACTGCTGTATTATCACTCTTAGGTGGGCGAGCCTAATTAGTGATACACGTCAATATTGGGTAACAGGACCCAATAGTGATATGACCACAATCATAGATCCGGTCGAGTGACAACTGGACTAGATAATTATAAGATAGGGGCAATTTTAATCGCTCTTAATACTGTAAATTATAATAATATGTCTTTTGTACAAATTGAATGTACTCACCAGTATTTCCTGCTGACAAAAACTTTTTAAAACGCGTTTCAGGTGATTCCAGAAGATTAGAATAAGAGTTGGATACGGCACCAAAAGGCTTACAGAAGTGGCTCATTTTATCAATTAAATTAAATTAAGATAAGTTGTTTTATGTATTCGAGCTCATCCCATATTAAAGCTACCTTTGCAAAACAAGGGTTTATCCCATCAGTTTAATAAATAAAATCCAGTGTTTTAAAACTCTGATAGTTTTCCTAAATCATGGTCCTGATGAAATTTTCCGCTGCAATACTTTTCAAAATAAACCACCGGTACCACTTGGCTGCTTCACGGCTCCCGCTCCCGTCCAGGGTGGGGTCAGGGGTCGTGACAAAAGGTGCTCCACCACAATTTGCCTAAGCAAACGAGTGAAAACCACCTTCAAGAGGTTCAAATCAGATGATTTCGGGAAGAAAACTAGTGTATGTGCATGATTTTGATGAAGAAGATGATGTACAAGTGATTAGAGATGAAGATTGACGATGATTTGAGAGAAAAAGCTTACAATTAGGCCTTGAATCGCGACTGAGAGCTTGGTGACGGATGGGAGAACCAAAGTGTTGAAATGAGACACAATTGTCACACCCCAACCGATGGCGGAAACATCGGGGCACGACACTGAGCGAAACAGATTGTCCATTAGTATCCATAACAACTATTAATTACCAGATACTTATAACGTCATGTCCCATACCATAACATGTCCAAATAAAACAGTTATTACAAATAATTGTCTCATAAACAAATACTGATCCGACAACTCAAATTTCAAAATAGACAACTCGTTTATTTGTTTCTAGACCTTTCCTAGCCTCGATTTCATAGCAAGCCAAGCATTTTAACATCTTAAGCACCTGCCACATACATTAAAGTAAAAGTCAATACACATAGTGTAAAGGTGAGCATACAAGTTTAATAGATATAATAGAGTTCGAAATCGTTTACGCATAACCAGCACGTACAACGTGTGAAATGAAGCACGTTAGTTATCGACATGATCCTATCGATACCAATGACTGTGGGTTGACTGCCCAAGGCAGTTCGTAACACACATTCACCCTGTGAACCATGTGACTAATTGTCCTTAACAACCCCTGGGTGAACAAGTGCTGGGCCAAACTATAGTACTATCGTTGCTAAGGCAGGTAGACAGCAATCTATGTGTAAACATAACAAACAAGCATTCATCGAGTCATGTATAACATGCGGTAACGGTTAGCGTTAAAGTATTGCGTAGTGTGTTCGATGTGATTTAGAATAAGTAACGTATGTAACACCCAAAAGTGCGTAAAGCAACAAGGGTTCGAGTATACTCACAACGATGATGGATTGAAGGGAGCGCTAGAATGAGTTTAGCCTGATCAGAACGATAGCATAAATGATAAGCGGCGTGTAAAACGATGCAAAGTGGAAAGTGTCGGATGGTAATCCGATTGGATCGCAATCCGATCGGATGGCCTGTCGATCGGATGACAATCCGTTCGGATGGCCATTCGATTGGATTGTCAACTCGTTTGGTGAGGATGTGTTTGTGTATGATGGTTTGCCTTTTGAAGTTTTCGTTGTAGCATTTTGAAAATAGAGAAGTATCTCTACCTTTCAGGTCAGTCGATCGAACGGCGGTTCGATCGGACGGCGATCCGATTGGCGAGGCTTCTTAGTTTGACAACAAATTCACCGCAGGACGGCCACTCGATCGGATGGCTATCCGATCGGGTGGCATTCCACATGTATTGAACATGTTGAAAATTGTTTAAGTGTTGAAGTCCCAAACGTCACATGATCAGATAGTCGCTCGATCGGGTGGCAACCCGATCGAACGGAAATCCGTTCGACGATCAGTTCTTCTAAAATTGAAACAAAGTTTTAAGTGTGGGACCAAGGTGCAAGCCGATCAGGTGGCAATCCGATCAGATGGCAATCCGATCGGACGACAATCCGTTCCGATGGCCTGACCGTCTTGACACTTGGTTGTTTTTTATAGTTTATAGTTTGATCGAGACGATGTGTTACGTGCTAAGCAACAGAACCTCGTCAAGCCCCAAGTGATCCGATCGGACAGGAATCACCCTAGTCCGGTCAGTCCGTGGTTCGAGCCGTTGGTTCATGCTTAACCCGAAATATGTAGTCTCTTGGATCTGGAACTATCACACCACTAAGAATGAGTAGGAGGTCAGAACAAGCTCCGAATCTATCGGTTTTGAGTGCATTGAGTGTAAAAGAGTTGAAAGGAAGCTTGAAAACCATATTCCAATCCTTTTCATCATGAATATGTTCAGACCTAAGCAAGATCTTTGTTTATTTATGTGGAAATCATTCAGATCTAAGTTGTTCTTGGGGGATTGAAGCCAAAACATGAAGTTCATAAGAACTCCATGATGACATTATCCTAGAACACCTCAAATCTAGTGATTTCACGGTTAAAAGTTAAGATTCAAAAGATAGAAAGGTGTAGGAGTGCGTGTAGATCAAGCAAGTACAAGATTTAGGTTGAAAACTTACAAGGATCGCGAGAAATTGCGAGAAAGAGTGGCTGGAGCGAGTTGAGTCGAGCGAGAGCTGTCACATCAAGTGATGTGACATATGAGGGGTATTTATAGGGTTTCCCAAAAAGGAAAGTGGGGAAAGGGGCTGGTCGGTCGGGTGGCAGCCCGATCGGGTGGCAGCTCGATCGGGTGGCAACTCGATCGGATGTCAACTCGATCGGTTGGCCACTCGATCGGTTGGCCACTCGATTCGAGTGCACGACGCGACGAGTTTTGCTGTTTCGATTCGCGTGTTGGGTTTTGCGATGCGATAGAGTTTCTCATTAATCCCAAATACTATATCTAACATACAATCATCAAGTTAATTAAGATGATTACACTTGCGTTTAGCGTTTGCGATTTGATTGCGATTGAGTTTCGATTAATCACCATAACATAAACATAAATAAACATGCACAAGTAACACATAAGTAACATACACACGTAAAATAGTATCCAGAACGCATAATTCGAGTTGCGAATGCGATTGCGATGCGATAAGCGATAAAACGATAAAACATGCGATAAACATCGATTAAACCTCGATTATTAACAAGTACTCCACATAATACAACTAACGTAACAACACAAATAGACTATCTACAAGTCAAAGAGGTCAAAACAGGAATTGAGCAAGGAGTGACAGATCGCAATTAGCAATCTTTTCTTCCTTTGACTTCAATCTTGACTTTGATTTTGACTTTGACTTTTGAAAACACGGGGTGTTAAAGCCTCCCATACTTAAGGGAATTTCGTCCCGAAATTAGGCCGAAGCCGTAATGAACAAATGTGGGTACTTCACCTTCATGTCGCTTTCGAGTTCCCAAGTGAACTCTGCGCCTCGTTTGCCTTCCCATCGAACCTTCACAATGGGAATGCGTGAGCATCTGAGCTGCTTGGTTTGGTGATCCATGATCTCGACAGGCTTTTCCACGAAGTGTAGCGTTTCATTCACTTGAAGATCCTCAAGTGGTACATACAAATCATGCTCAGCCAGGCACTTTCTAAGGTTTAACACATGGAAAGTCGGGTGGACGTTGCTAAGTTCCTCCGGTAGTTCGAGTTTGTAAGCCACTTTTCCGATCCTTTCCAGAATCTTAAAGGGTCCAACATATCGAGGCGCGAGCTTTCCTCTCTTGCCGAATCTGACCACACCCTTCCAAGGTGATACCTTTAGGAGTACGTGGTCGCCAACGTCAAATTCAAGGGGCTTGCTTCGTCTATCGGCGTAACTTTTCTGACGACTCCGAGATTTCAGCAGATTGTCTCGAATTTGGAGGATTTTGTCAATCGTTTCTTGCAATAGCTCAGGACCGGTTAATTGCGAGTGTCCTATCTTGTGCCATACAATAGGCGATCGACATTTTCTTCCATATAATGGCTCAAACGGTGCCATTTGAATGCTGGAATGATAACTGTTATTGTACGAGAATTCGACTAAAGGTAAGTATGCGTCCCAATTACCACCGAAATCTATGACACACGAACGGAGCATGTCTTCAAGGGTACGAATCGTTCTCTCAATCTGACCGTCGGTTTGGGGATGAAAAGCGGTACTTAGATTAAGCGTAAGACCGAGAGCTGTTTGAAATGTTTCCCAAAGACGCGAGGTAAACCGAGCATCAGGGTCAGAGATGATATCACGAGGCATCCAATGTCGACAAATGATCTCATTGGTGTAGATTCGGGCTAATCTTTCTACCTTGCAGTCTTCTCGTATCGGCAGAAAATGAGCAGATTTGGTCAAACGATCAACGACAACCCAGATGGACGAGAAAGCCAGAGGGTCTTTGATGCTCAGCCTTGATTTTCGAGCAAGTCAGGCACTTTGAAACATAAAGAGCGATATCCCTCTTCATGCCCGGCCACCAGTACTTGTAGCGAAGGTCCTGGTACATCTTGTCGGCACCAGGATGAATAGAATATCGGGATTTATGGTCTTCGTCCATCAGAATCTGTCTTAAATCGGTCCGCCTAGGGATCCAAATTCGGTCCAGATAATGGAATATCACATTCGACTTATTCATTAGCTGGGCTCCATCGTTGAGAATCCTTTCCTTCTTCAAAGTGCGTTCAGTAAAACAAGCATGTTGGGCTTCGCGGATGAGGGTTTCGAGATGATGCTGGGCGGGAATATTATGAACGCTATGCAAATAGCTTCGTCGGCTTAGAGCGTCGGCAACGACATTTGCTTTGCCTGGATGATAACGGATCTCACAGTCGTAATCGTTGAGAAATTCTACCCACCAGCGTTGACGCATGTTTAGCTCTTTCTGGTCAAAGATATGTTGTAGGCTCCAATGATCTGTGAAGATCGTACACTTGGTACCATACAGGTAGTGTCGCCAAATCTTCAACGCAAAATCAACTACGCCTAGCTCGAGGTCGTGGGTTGTATTGTTCTTCTCCTGGATCTTGAGCTGACGAGATGCGTCGGCGATAACCTTTTCTCGTTGCATGAGAACCCAACCAAGACTAAGGTTCGAGGCATCACAATAGACGATAAAGTCGTCGTTTCCGTCGGGTAAAGTGAGGACGGGAGCATTGCAAAGCATATGCTTGAAGGTTTGAAAGGCAGTCTCTTGTTCAGTTCCCCAAACAAAAGGCTTGTCTTTATGCGTGAGGGAGGTAAGCGGCACAACGATTTTAGAGAATCCTTCGATAAATCGGCAATAATAGCCCGTTAGTCCTAGAAAAGAATGGACTTCAAACGGGTTCTTGGGTGTAACCCAACTCTTAACAGCTTCGATCTTCGCGAAGTCGACATGAATACCTTAACTATTGACAATGTGACCGAGGAATTGAACCTCCTCCAGCCAAAATTCGCACTTGGAGAATTTGGCATAGAGTCGATTCCCTTGGAGCAGTTCGAGAACCAAACGTAGATGTTGCACGTGTTCAGTTTTCGACTTGGAATAGATCAGGATATCATCGATGAACACGATGATGAAGTGGTCAAGAAATGGTTTACACACGCGATTCATCAGATCCATGAAAACTGCGGGTGTGTTGGTTAGACCAAAAGGCATAACAACGAACTCATAATGGCGTGCGAAAAGCGGTTTTGGGTATATCCTCCTCCTGAATGCGTAGTTGGTGGTAGCCTGAGCGTAGGTCAATCTTCGAGAAACACGTAGCACCTTGTAGCTGGTCAAACAAGTCATCGATTCTAGGCAGGGGATAGCGATTCTTGATTGTCAGCTTATTCAGTTCCCGGTAGTCGATGCACATCCGGAACGATTCATCCTTGTTTTTAACGAAAAGGACCGGTGCGCCCCAAGGAGAGGTGCTTGAGCGAATGAAGCCTTTATCAAGCAATTCCTGGAGCTGACTTGAGAGTTCACGCATTTCGGATGGAGCGAGTCGGTAAGGAGCTCTAGCAATGGGATTTGCTCCAAGAACGAGGTCGATACGAAAGTCGATATCACAACTTGGAGGAAGACCTGGAAGATCATCAGGGAATACATTCGGAAATTCATGCACCACAGGGACATCGTTTACTCCCGGATTACCTTTCTTTTCTTTCTCCGCTACTACAATGTTAGCCAAGAAAGCTCTGTATTCCTTGCGGAGATACTTGCTAGCTTGGACGCATGCCATGAGTTTAAGACCTTTCGAGGGAGTTTCGCCATACACACATAGCTGGTCACCATTCACAAGCGAGAATCGAATCATCTTATCAAAGGACACAACTTCGGCATGGTTTTCACGAAGAAAGTCCATGCCTACTATGATGTCAAAACTACCGAGCTGCATCGGAATAAGGTCGATAGGAAAGATGTGATTGTTGAGTTCAACGGTACAATCACGAAGAACCGAACTAACAGCGACGGTTCTTCCGGTGGCAATTTCAACATCGAACGTCGAGGGGAGATGGGAGCGCTTACGATTAAGGAGCTTTTCGAACTCAAACGATACAAAACAGTTATCGACTCCAGTATCAAACAAACACGAAGCATAAATACCATTCACGAGAAACGTACCATTGACCACATTATTGTCAACCTGAGCCTGGCGCACATTGATGTTGAAGGTTCGGGAGCGAGTTGCTTGTTGTTGTTGCTGAGGTTGTTGCTGCTGTTGCTGGGGCTGCTGCTGTTGTGGCTCTTGCTTCACAACTCGGTTTGGGCACATATTTGTGAAGTGGTTGGGATCACCACACGCGAAGCAGACTCTAGCATTGACCGTAGGTGCCTGAGCCACTTGCTGGCCGTGAGGAGCGGGAAGTAGAGCTTGTTGAGCAGTAGCTGGAGCTGTAGCTTGTCGAGGACCTGTACGGCAGTTGGCGGTGAAGTGGCCGTACATGTTGCAATGCACACAAAATCGGCAGGCTATTCCCACTGGATGATGGTAAGTACATGTTGGACAGGCAGGGTGAGGACCAGTATAAGCACGCTTTGCAGGCGGTGCTTGGGTAACTGGTGCTGCAGCTGAGCGGTGTTGAGGTTGTTGCTGAGCTCGTACAGCTTGGAGCGGGGCAACAGTAGCGACAGCATAGTTCTTGTTGCTGGAGTTGTTGTTCTTCCTCTTGCGACGAGAGGACTTTGAAGATTGAGGAGCGGCGGCGGTTTCGGCAGTTGCGGCGGTGGTAGCTTGATGCAAGTTCTTCGAGGCTTTGTACCAGACACCAGCCTTGACTCGCTTGTCGTTGATTTCAGCGGCGAGCAGATAAGCTTCCTCAATTGTCGCTGGTTTTGCAGCTTGCACAAATTCTGTGACACAATCCAGTAGAGCTCGGATATACTTCTTGATCGTCACATCAGCAGTCTTGACTTGATCAGGACAGATTATACTGAGCTGCTTGAAGCGAGCAGTTTAAGCAGCATTGTCACCATCCTTCTGCTTTATATGCCAGAATTCGTCCTCCAACTTTTGGCGCTCATGGGGAGGGCAAAACTCTTCCAAAATGACGTTCTTCAACTCATCCCATGTCAGACCATAAGGTACATCATTTCCGCGTTTGATCCTCACGGCCGTCCACCAGTCTAAAGCGCGAGACTAGAAGACGCTGGTATCATTCAGAGTGCGGAGATTGTCAGGACAGCCACTCTGGCGCAGGGTGACCTCGATCGAATCAAACCATTGAAACAAGGCCATACGGCCATCTTCGCCAGTGAATTCTTTCGGTCCGCAAACTTTAAACTGCTTGAAGCTGAAAGCAGCTTTAGGGGTTTCAGTACTGGACTCTTCAGACGACTTGCTAGCATTCTCGTGTAGGTCGCTAACGATCTGAGGAATAACCTTCGCTATCTGCTTAGCGACGAGAGCAGCAAGGCGTTTGTCTTTCTGGTTTTGGCGAGCAGCGCACGAGTGACGGGATCCAGATGACGACATTGTCTGCAATAGACATCGCCATAGGACTCAGACACAATATAATCGAATCTTACCTCACACACCTAATACTACTAAAGCTCAGGAGCACGATCACGTAAACACATAGGCACATAATCACAGATTCACGTAAGCACAGAAGCACATAAGCACGTAAAGCATAGAAGCACAAGAGGCAGTCAGAATATAGAAACCTATCATTCAAAGTCCACGAGCGTTCGAGAATAGCGATTGCGATTAGCGAGTACACAGCGAGTAGTATAGCATAAGCGAGCAACATAGCATACGATCGTCCACAAGTAGCGATTTGTTAGCGTGTTGAGATAGATGTGCAGTGCGGGTCGTGGGTGTCGATTAAAGCGAAGAGCGAAAATCGAATAAATCACCAAAAATCGCAACACATAAACAGATATAATCACATAAAACACATAAAATCCACATAAAAGCGACGAATATCAGAGTCGGCAGTTGCGAGCTCAGAATCATAACACATAAAAATCGAGAATAGATTGTCTGCGGCTGTTAGACGTTGATTATCCAAAGTGGTTCGACTATTCACAAGGACTTTCGGTACACACTTTAACCTTTGGACTATGCTCTTGCCTCGAATTTGGGCGATTAGCACGCATCCTTACAGCTATAGTGCAACTTCTAGTTGTTGGAGTCTGTCAAGACTTTGGTGAGAGTTTTATAAAAACCACCATAGAAACCGGAACAAGTCGTTAAGGTTCGGGTTTCACCTCTGACTTAACAACTCCGTTCCTGTTTCGATAAAATAAGGAAGAATTATGCGTCAAAGTACGGACTTCACTCCTGATTCAACGCAAATTCTCCTGTTTATAGATAAAAATGCGGGTCGAACAAGCAATTTAGTCGAGAGTTTACGGTTTTCACACCTAATCTCGACCCAATCGCTCGTTCATTTTCAAAAATTAGAGTGCCGAGATAGTGTAGCGTAGGCGAGAATAGCGAGAAATAGCAAGCAAACTCGTACATAACCCCTAGAGGGTATGCACAAGTTGGTTTGTCGGTACCTAACTATAGACTAGGTCGTTTCTAAGACATCGACCCGGACTAGGTCGAATCTTGCCTAATTCCCTATAGTTATGGCTCTGATACCAATCTGTCACACCCCAACCGATGGCGAAAACATCGGGGCGCGGCACTGAGCGAAACAGATTGTCCATGAGTATTCATAACAACTATTAATTACCAGATACTTATAACGTCATGTCCCATACCATACCATAACATATCCAAATAAAACAGTTATTACATATAATTGTCTCATAAACAAATACTGATCCAACAACTCAGATTTCAAAATAGATAATTCGTTTATTTGTTTCTAGACCTTTCCTAGCCTCGATTTCACAGCAAGCCGAGCATTTTAACATCTTAAGCACCTGCCACATACGTTAAAGTAAAAGTCAATACACATAGTGTAAAGGTGAGCATACAAGTTTAATAGATATAATAGAGTTCGAAATCGTTTACGCATAACCAGCACGTACAACGTGTGAAATGAAGCACGTTAGTTATCGACATGATCCTATCGATACCAATGACTGCGGGTTAACTGCCCAAGGTAGTTCGTAACACACATTAACCACTATGAACCATGTGACTAATTGTCCTTAACAACCCCTGAGTGAACAGGTGATGAGTCCAAACTATAGTACTATCGTTGCTAAGGCAGGTAGACAGCAATCTATGTGTAAACATAACAAACAAGCATTCATCGAGTCACGTATAGCATGCGGTAACGGTTAGCGTTAAAGTATTGCGTAGTGTGTTCGATGTGATTTAGAATAAGTAACGTATGTAACACCCAAAAGTGCCTAAAGCAAAAAGGGTTCGAGTATACTCACAGCGATGATGGATTGAAGGGAGCGCTAGAATGAGTTTAGCCTGATCAAAACGATAGCATAAACGATAAGCGGCGCGTAAAACGATGCAAAGTGGAAATTTTCATATGGTAATCCGATCGGATGGCAATTCGATTCGATTGTCATCTCGTTTGGTGAGGATGCGTTTGTGTATAACGGTTTGCCTTTTGAAGTTTTCATTGTAGCATTTTGAAAATAGAGAAGTATCTCTACCTTTCAGGTCGGTCGATCGAACGACGGTTTGATCGGACAGCGATCCAATTGGTGAGGCTTCTTAGTTTGAGAACAAGTTCACCGCAGGACGGTCACTCGATCGGATGGCTTTCCAATCGGGTGGCAATCCGCATGTATTGAACATGTTGAAAATTTTTTAAGTGTTGAAGTCCCAAATGTCACATGGTCAGATGGTCGCTCGATCGGGTGGCAACCCGATCGGACGGAAATCCGTTCGACGTTCAGTTCTTCTAAAATTGAAACAAGGTTTTAAGTGTGGGACCGAGGTGCAAGCCGATCGGGTGGTTGTCCGATCGGGTGGCAATCCGATCGGATGGCAATCCGATCGGACGGCAATCCGTTCTGATGGCCTGACCGTCTTGACACTTGTTGTTTTTGATAGTTTATAGTTGATCGAGACAATGTGATACGTGCTAAGCAACAGAACCTCGTCAAGCCCCAAGTGATCCGATCGGACAGGAATCACCCTAGTCCGGTCAGTCCGTGGTTCAAGCCGGTGGTTCATGGTTAACCCGAAATCTGTAGTCTCTTGGATCTGGAACTAACACACCACTAAGAATGAGTAGGATGTCAGAACAAGCTCTGAATCTATCGGTTTTGAGTGCATTGAGTGTAAAAGAGTTGAAAGAAAGCTTGAAAACCATCTTCCAATCCTCTTCACCATGAATATGTTCAGATCTAAGCAAGATCATTGTTTATTTATGTGGAAATCATCCAGATCTAAGTTGTTCTTGGGGGATTGAAGCCAAAACATGAAGTTCATAAGAACTCCATGATGACATCATCCTAGAACACCTCAAATCTAGTGATTTCATGGTTAAAAGTTAAGATTCGATAGAAAGGTGTAGGAGTGCATGTAGATCAAGAAAGTACAAGATTTAGGTTGAAAACTTACAAGGATCACGAGAAATTGCGAGAAAGAGTGGCTGGAGCAAGTTGATGTTAGGACCGGTTTTGACTCCGAAACGATTGCCAAACGAACGTGTGACGTGCGAAATCCGTACACGAACGTGACCTAACACACAAGACGTAATATAATTGTGATTCTTTTAGAAATCTGAAATTGTACAGCACCTTGAATCACTTTCTCTCTCTAGAATCTCTCTCTAGATCTCTAGCTCTCCAAATGCTCTAAATGGCCAAAAGTCCCTAACATAAGGCATAAGCCTTCTATTTATAGGCCAAGGCTTTTAATGAGATTTCTCATTAATTAAAATATTGCCACCTTGCCTTTTGACTAGATATTACAATATAAAGCTAATTAGATCAGTTTCTCGCTATGGCTCAGATTGACGAAGGCGATAGACATAAATGCACTAACAGACTCCCCCTTGGATATTTCCGCAGTCAATCTCGTAGCGTCTTATCTTTCTCTCTCTCTCTCTCTTTGAGTCTTCTTGAAGCTTTAACACGTTTTCATCAACGTAGACTCCTTCTTTCTTGAACGGAATCCCCGTGGATCTGTCTTCAGCTTCAGCTTCTTCTTTCAGTAGACTCTTTTCTTCATCGGGCTCCCCCTTTCGTCAAGCTTCCGTGCTTTGGGATCGACACCTTGCTTTTCATATACAAGCTCTTCTGGGATAGTTTCCTGGCTCCTTGAATCCACGCTTCCTCTTGCGTTGAGCTCGTCTTCAGACTCCCCCTTAGACTCGGCTATCGGGATCGTAGTCTGGTACAACATCTGCAATCCTCAAACATTTATAAGTACAAACGTTTTGAACATTCAATTGTCCAGAAATTGTAACATGGCTGTATTAAACTTTCTAAATCAAGATCCTGGCTTTAAGATATAATAATATGAATATATCCAGAAATACTTGATACTCTCCCCCTATCAATAAACTTCAAAGATTTGGCAGTATTAAATATCCAAAATCGAAAACTGGCTCTTTTACAGATTTTAACAATATGAGCATCCAAATCCCTCACAGTTGATCATCCAAGTCCAAGTTAATGACCTTGGAGATATCACAAACTGTTTTTTATTTTTTATTTTAAAACTACAAGTTTCAAATTAATGAACTTGATTTATTTTCAGAAACACAATCAGTATACTAGATTTTGAAACTCAGCATCCCAGACTTCGGTTGTCGAAAATAAAGCAGAAATCAGAATCTTTTTGTATTTTTCTGAAACATAAAGCAATAAAGAAATATTTACAAACATATTTACAGACAATATTTGTTCGCGTCAGATGATCATATCAGTTTATGACAAATCACTAGTACCGTTGAGCTTTAAACACTTTAAGTTCTAAACAATTCACTTAGATTGTCAGTATACTTATCCACTTAAATTTTCACACAAACTTCAATTGATTCGAGATACAAGATTAGTGTTTTAAGGACTTAAACTTATTCGCGTGTCCCACCTCAGAATATACTCCCGTATCAAAATTCCCTAGATTCAGTCTTACAAGTGAGTATACCAATCTGATATCTGTTCTCTGGGTTAGTGCGAGACCTTGAGAGCTCAGGTATGAACTTCCATTCAGTCAAAGAGATGAAGGCTCGACTTTAGGTGTGTTCCCTTTAGGGAATCTTTTCTTCAACTGCAATTGATTCATATCTTTCGATATTTACTCAATTTTTATGCAGATGGTAAGCTTTTTAAAGCGCGTAAAGTATTATACGAGGTCTAGGCCATTGCTTCCGCAAAATCAGAAGACCAGGTATAATACCCCAGATATCAAACAGTATAAAGACCTAGTATCTCAGAATCAGGCAATCTCTCAAACAAGATTTCGGGGGTTACCCATATATCCGAGAGATGTTCCCCACGAGATAAGTAAAGTATTTATATTTAGGTTTATATCTCGAAAACAATCTACTAAGCGTGTAAAAACCTACTGGCATATCATCAGTGAGACCATTTATCACATTAAAACATTCCATTTCTTTAGCGTACTGTGATTGTCTGCTGATGTACTATCATTTCCTCTTTTTACACAAAAACTCAATTTTTGAATTTTATCATGTTTTTGGCTTTTTTTCAAATTTTCTAATGTTTTTGTATTTTCTGAAAATTTCTTACTCCCCCTAAGATTCAAAACCATTTAACGAAAATTTGACAAACCGATACTGATAGCTTTGTCTCGCCATCCATTTTCTGCTTTTCGTGCTCTGTTTTGCAAAAAATATAACGTACCCCCATGATTTACAACACATTGATTTTTTACAGTTTGAAAACCGTTTTTCAATCTTGTGAAATTAATCATGTTTGTTCCGCCGTGAGGGTTTCGGCATATTCAATCAACATATTTTTGAATTTTTGAATATTTGACAAAATTTAAAAACAAACATATTTTTTATTTTTCAAATTTTTGACAAAATAAAAACATATTTTTGGTTTTTAAATTTTTCAATTTTTAGGGTTTTTTGAAATATTGTTTACTTATGAACAGAAATCAAACAAACTCCCTGTTTCAACCAACACAGGGTTCAGCAGCCTCTTCCTCTCGTGCCAGGCTGCTCTGACACTCCTCTTGACATACAGTTTTCTTCGGAAGCAACTGCACATTCAACTTAATTCAATCACTTGAACAATTTAGCCCAGGTCTGTTTGACCTTAGGCATTTCAACACAATATACTTCATTTAACTTCGGAAAATCTTTGTCATTTTGTTCAAAGACTTTTTCAATTTTAATTTCAACTTTTTCATCATTTACCGAAGCGATTTGTTTCTTAGCAGACCATGTTTGACCTTTTGGAGTCCCTCTTTTGTAAAAATGTGATTCTTTTTTAACATTTTGATTTTGAACAACATTTGGTTTCCAAAACTGTTGAGGTTTTGTTGCATCGACATTTGTTCTCCAACTTTGTGTTGTTCTTAATCTGGGTGTATGAGAATTCCAGGTCTGTCTAGAATCGAACCTATTCTGGTTTGATTTCCAAGTTTGATTCGAAACAAACTTGTTTGTGTTGTGCCTCCAAGTTGGTTTTGAATCAAATCTGGTTGACCTTTGTTTCACATTCTCAGATTTCTGTTTTTGAACATCATCAGACTTCTTTATTGTTTCAACATCAACAGGTTTCAGATTTGGACACTTGCGTGCAAGATGTCCAGTTTGATCACATTTGAAACATGTTCTCTTGGACACATCTTTGACCTGTGGTTGTTGCTTTTTCTTTTGAGCATAGAATTCTTCATTAGACTATCTTCTAAATTGGAGTTCTTTCTCTTCTTCAGAACTTGTTCCGTGAACAAAATTCATTTTTGCCTGATAATTTGGAATTTCATTTTTCTTCCAATTCTGTTTCTGTTGGTGCATAATGTCTAAAGCCTGCGTCTTTGTGAAGTTAGATTAACGTATATGGTCTAGATAGGTTATTTTGTGATAGCTCAGGGGTTAAAAGTGTAATTGTATGAAAGTTATGTTGTTGGACGCTTTTGTGACAGTTGTCCACAAAAGCGACCCAAGCTGGATCGCTCATGTGGACATGTCACATGAGCGGTTCCAGACATCTATATATACCCCTGTGCTCCTTTCATTTGTAACGTTGTCTTGTGCTGTACGTCGAACTGCTGACCGTTTGGCAATCATTATCAAGTGAAGTAAAAGCGATTAAAGTGTAGATCTCTCTGTTTTCTACTCCTTTCTATCAGTTTTATCATCGTATCATGCTGAAAATGTGTTTCCGCCACATTTTCAGTAAGCACTAGCTCTGATTGACTCATTCGTGTGGTCAAAACTGATCCTACAATTGGTATCAGAGCCAGTTGCGAGTTAGTTGCTAGATACGAAGTGGTTTTTACGGACTTTTGTAGATCTGGACTGATTTAGCGGTGGAAATGGACTGAGATTTGGACAGTAGGTGTGAAACACAGTTATAACAAACCCTTGAGAGTTTCGGATCAAAATATGGCCTAAAAGTGACATAAAAACACTCGTGAAGTTTGGACCGCTCTGACGTCATCTGTGACTCGCTTTTATGAACCGCTCATAAGTACATTTTTAGCTGGTTCGCTCATAATTTTTGTTCTGGATCGCTCCAAATGGCCGTTTTAGGTGTTGGATCGCTTTTCTGAACCGCTCATTTGGCAATCTTCTGAACCGCTCTTGTATCACCTGTGGATCGCTCGAAATACAGTTTTCTGAACCGCTTATACGTCATCTGTGGATCGCTCATTGGACAGTTTCTAGGATCGCTTTTTGAGCAAATTTTCTGGATCGCTCTTTGTGCAACATATCTGGATCGCTCTTAGTGCATTCTTTGGATCGCTTATTCAGACTGTTTGAAAGATTTTTCCGATAAAGCTGAAAATGGAAAGTCAGGATTTCTACAACATGTTTTCGGGTGTGGGTGCGACTCAAAGCCAAGCAAGTATCATGCAAAATGTCAGTTTAGAAAACGAACTTGGAACGATGCAGAAGCCTCCAAAATTGATGAGTTTGGATGAATATTCAGGATGGTCTGAGAGGTTCAAAAATTGGGTGCAGGCAAATCACTTAGAGAGTTGGATCAAGATCGAAAGAGAGTATGTTCCTCCAGTAGACGGGTTGAATATAAAAAAGACAATTGCCAGTCTGACAGAGGCAAAGCAGGTCGAATTCAAAGCCGAGAAAAAGATGATCAGCATCTTACAACAAGCCATAAAAGAAGATATTTTAGTGTTACTACAGCACAAAAATAACGCACAGTCAATATGGCAAGCATTAGAGAAAAAATTCAAAGGCAGCGCGTCAATGATTAAAAGTAAAACGGCATTGCTAAAGAAAGAGTTTGATATCTTCGCAGGGATTAAGGGTGAGTCAACAAAGCAGCTTATCGAGAGGTACTGTCACCTGGTGTTAGAGATGAGAAGGTTGGACATAGAGAAGACAAATGAAGAGTGGATAGACAAATTGTGTGATGCACTTCCCTATGAGGAATGGGGAACGTACGTGATGATGTTGAAAAACAGTTCGGATTTCGTGAATTACAGCTTGAGTGAGTTCATAGAGAAAATTGAAGCTCATGAGTTGGAATTGGTGAAAGTCAAGAAGATGAATGCAACGAATATGCCACAGGATGTATCTTTGTATTACAAGAGTAGTCCTGTAGTATCGAATGTTCAAAGTCCGAAAATTCAAACTGGTTTTAGTGCTGACAACACTTCATCTGTTGCTCCAAATGCCTATCAGTCAAGTCAATCGACTCCATTTGCCAACTACGAGCCGAATGTCAAAGTCTCAGATCAAAATTCTCCTCAAAGCTCTACTGGGTCAAATCAACAAACAGTTGTGTCAGGAGTACAATGTAACATTGCAATTAACATCAAGAATGGAAATGAAATCTCCGAAAATGCAGCCAAGCAGCACATCGCGTTATTGGGTTCAGTTCTGGAAGCATATGAAGGGTTGGTCGCTGGTAGGATCGGAAATCCCGATATGACTAAAGAGGATTACGATCAGATCGATCCGGAGGAACTGGAATTGATAGATATTAAGTGGTGTATGGCAAGTTTAGTTCGAAGAGCTCAACGATTTATGGAAATCACCGGTAGAAACAGTTTGTCGGGTCCGGATCAGAAATTAGGGTTCGATAAGACCAAAGTTACATGTTTTAAATGCAAAGAGAAAGGTCATTTCAAGCGTGAATGTCCGAATCGTGAGGTGAAAAATCATCAGAATCCGTTTACCACTGACTATTACAGACAAGCTATATATCATCGCCCGAACCAACAGTCTACAGTTCAGAGACCTCAGATCGAGAACAAACCTGAGAAGGCGTTGATCGTAAACCAAGATGATGAGAAGGTTGCGTCTGGTTTTAGTTGGGATAAGTATATTCCAGGAAAAGACGATCAAGCAATGATGGCTGAAGTTTACAGAGACGGGTGCTGAGTCAGAAGTTTTCGAGAAAGTAGTTGCTGAGAATGTTGTTGAAGAAGTTACTGAAATTGTTGAGTCTGGCTCTGAGGTGGTTGATAAAGCAGTTACTGAAGCCGTTAAGTCTGTTCCTGAGATCGTGGTTGAAGAGGTTATTGAAGTTGTTGATCAGGAAGTTCCGGAGATCGTTAAAGATGTTTCTATGGAAGATTCTGCAAAAGCTGAGGAATTTGTATCTGATGTTCTTAGTTTTCAATCTCGACGGGAGGAATTTGTCTATACTATGAAATCAATTTTACCTCCTAACGTCTTTGATTCTTTTGCAGATTATTTTGAAGATCCAAGAACCGGAACGTGTCCGAGATTCATAGCAGAGAAAGAAGAAGTCGAGGAGATTATTGATGTGTCGAAGGAAATGACTGAAGAAACTCTAAAGGAGATTGCGGATAAAGCACTGATGAGCAAATTAAAAGAGGTAGATTCAGACATTCAGGAGTCAGTTGATAAAGTGTCAGGTCTAGGAGAGGAATCTAGAGTCTTAGAAGTCAACATGGTCAAGTCATCTGAGTTGGAGTCAAATCCTGTTGGTAAAATTGTTTGTGAGAATGAGATTATAGTAGAAAAAGTTTCAGTCTCTGATACACCGTGCCAACGTTGTTCACAACCATGCACGGAGTGTCTTGAGAAAGACACCATGTATCAGGAACTGAAACAACATGCAGATCTGATGAAGTTTGACTTAGGGCAATTAAAAGAGGCATACGACACATTGTCTAGGTCAGTAAAAATGATCCAAAAAGAAAGTCTTGAAAACGATAAAGCAACCAAGCTGGCACAATCAACCTTATTGGACAAACAAAGAGAAGTAAACTTTCATTTAGACACAATCGCATCTTTAAGAAAAGAGCTTGAGTTGATTAAAATTGAAAATGATAGAATTGATCATAAACTGATGAGTTATGTGGCATCATCATATGTGTTAGAGCAAATAGTACCACAACAACCACATGCGTCACCTGCCTTTAACAGTGTTCCACCCCCAATGTGGAATCATTATACACAGAAATATCCAGATGGGGTGGAAGCTGCTTTAAACATAAAACTAAAAACACTTGAAAATGATTTACCTGATAACATTGATATAACTTTCACTGCGTCTGACACTGACAATGAATCCCAGGTAATCAAAAATGTTATTGATCAGGTGTTGGACGATGATAGTGAGAAATCTGAGAAGGCAAAATCTGTGGAGTCCGGTAGTGATTCTGAGGAGGACGAAAACTTTTTAGATCGTTATTTGACTAAAACGGATAAAAGTGTGGATGATGATTCAATCATGGTGGCTTACACTATGGTTGGATCTGACAAACTTTACTCCAACATCGAGTTTCCGCTTCAGAATGTTAAATTTGAGAATGTTCAGAAAGTGTTTAAGCTGATTGAGCTGAGCGTAAATGAGCTAAAGAAAAATGATTTCTTTTCAAAACTAAATGAGTCAGTTGGTTCGTCACGTCCTGCTAGTTCAGAAAAGGTAGACGGGGTGGGTAAAAACCAAAACAAGAAAAATCAGTTAAAGAATACAGGTATTGGTTTTAACAAGAAAATGTCTATGAAGTTGGTGAAGCCAAAAGATAAAATTGATGATGTATTTGTTTGTGGTCCGAGCACTGAGACTGAAAAAGAGTATATTTTTAGTCAAAAGGCCGTGGACGATTTCAATGCAGCGCAAAAGCTGAAAGCAGAAACTGTTGGAAGCACATTTGTCGAGTATGACAAACGTGTATGCTATCGCTGCAATGAAGTCGGCCATATGGCGAAGCAGTGTAAGAAAGTGATCGAAAAACCAGTTGTGGTAAAAGCTTATAAGAAACAAGTGGTTGAGAAACCGAAGGTTGAAAAACCTAAGGATAAAAACAAATATGTGCCAAAACAGACTATTCAAAAACCTCGACCAAAATCACCGGTCGTTGCAAAAGATAAACAAGTGATGGTTTCGCCGATTCGAATTCTCAAACGAGGTGAAAAGTTGAAGTCGGAGGATAAGCCAGAATCGATTTTCGAAATTGGCGAGTCTTCTATGTCCCCCAAGACTTCAACATTTTATCTTAAAGCAAAAACTTTTGAAAAACTATCATGGATTGCGAAATCTAAATCATCTGGTGAAATTAAAAAGATGGAAAATGTTTTGAAAAATGAGTCACAGTCTGTGAAAGATGATGTTGCTGTTTTTGAGTCTGAAATTGATCAGTTTTTATCGGAATTTCCCAAACTTCATAGCAATGTGAAACAAGATAAAAAGGAAATTGAGCCAAATGTCACATTTAACTTTCCTAAAACGAGTGAGAAATGCAATGTAGTTTTTGGTACAGTGTCGGAAGAAAAAAAATCGTGGGCATCATTGTTTAACTGATGTGTTTGTGTATTGATTGCAGGAGCTGCCCAAGTCTGTGCTATCAAGGTGGATAATGGACAGCGGAGCGTCGCGACACATGACGGGATCCTTAGCACTGTTGTATGATGTTAAAGCGATTAATGGAAGTTACGTTGGATTTGCCGGTAATCTAGGTGGAAGGATTATTGGTCAGGGAATGCTCACGAACGGCATCATATCGTTTGACAAAGTGAATTATATTGTTGAACTGACGAACAATTTGTTAAGTATTTCGCAAATCTGCGACAAAGACTTTAGCGTACACTTTACAAAAACAGAATGTTTAGTCTTAAAACCAGGGTTTAAAGTCCCTGATGAGTTGGTTCTGTTGCGCGCCCCTAGGGTTAATGATCTTTACATTTTAGACATGAGCGCTGCAACACCAACAACTCCTCAAAAACAATGCTTTGTGACAAAATCTAAAGCGACTGAAAAAGAGTCGGTTATGTGGCACAGAAAGATGGGTCATATACACATTCGTAAAATGAACTTTCTTGTGCACAACGATTTGGTAGAAGGTGTGAATGTTAAAAATTTTCATTTATCTGATGATTGTGTTGCATGTAAGAAAGGTAAACAGGTAAGGAAGTCTCATCCGCTAAAGATGATCAACACAATCCGGTTACCTCTCGAGAGATTGCATATGGATCTCTTTGGGCCGGTCAACGTCAAAAGCATCAGTGGAGATTCTTACTGTTTGGTGGTTACGGATGATTATACAAGATTTTCGTGGGTCGTTTGTTTGGAAAAGAAGGATGAAACGTTTGAGGCTTTAATGATTTTGTTCAAAAAGATGGAAACGGTGTACAAGCTGCCGATCAGAAGAATTCGAAGCGATAATGGAACTGAGTTCAAAAACAACAAAATGTACGAGTTCTGTAATGAAAAGGGGATACTTCACGAATTCAGTGCGCCATATACTCCACAACAAAATGGCGTGGCTGAGCGAAAGAATAGAACCCTAATCGAGACTGCACGTACTATGTTGGCCGATTCAAAGCTTCCAATTTTCTTCTGGAGTGAAGCAGTGTCAGCAGCTTGCTATACTCTGAATAGAGTTCTGACTGTGAAGAAATATAAAAAGACTTGTTTTGAGTTGTTGCATCGCTATAAGCCAAATCTTGAGTTCTTGGAACCTTTTGGCTCTCCGTGTACGTTCATCGATGCTGATGGTAAATTCGGAGCGAAAGCAAATGAAGGATTTTTCGTAGGATACGCCAGCCCATTAAAGAGGGTATTTGTACCGTGTCTGGGGAAGGTGATTCAGGTCCATCATGTGGATTTTCAGAAGCATACGCCGTCACAACAACTTCCCGGACAAAGATTCCTATTTGATTACGACAAACTCTGGGAATCGTTTCATCTGCCGTCCGAGCCGAGTGAGGAGGAAATTGCTCTTATGTACCTGTATCAACAAAGTCAGTTGCACGAGCCAGAATCTAGACCGTTAGATGTTCCTACGCCCACCGTGGGCACTCACGATGATGAAGTTGGACCAAGTGGAACAGTTCATATACCGCCAGAGGAACCAGAGGAACCAGCTCCATCATTTGACGTTTCTGACGACTCAGAGGAGGAACCCGCTCCTACCTTTGACGAGGAACCAAATGAGATATCAGAGGAGGCTGTTGAACAAATTGTTGATCTCGACATTTCAAATCTGGAATCGGAAGTTGTGGTGCCTGATACTGTTATGCCACGGACACTGTCTTACCATCCTTCAGAACAAATTATCGGCGATTTACAGAGTGGTGTCAAAACAAGACATCAGATAGATCAAGCTTTTTCATGTTTTTATTCTGATATAGCTAATATGCAGAAAGAAGTCTCATACAAATGTTTTATTTCGCAGATAGAGCCTAGGACTTACAAAGAAGCATTGACTGAAGACAGCTGGGTTAATGCAATGCAGGAAGAGCTGCAACAATTTGAAAAACTGGGCGTCTGGAGACTGGTCGATCTGCCGAAGAATCAGAAGCTGATAAAAACAAAATGGGTGTTTAAATGTAAACGTGATGATAGAGGAGTCGTGGTTAGGAACAAAGCATGTCTCGTGGTCCAGGGCTTCAGCCAGTAGGAGGGTATAGACTATGAAGAGGTTTATGCGCCGGTAGCAAGGCTTGAAGCAATCCGCATTTTTCTAGCCTTTGCTTCATGGAAAGATTTCAAAGTCTATCAACTCGACGTTAAATCAGCATTCCTGTATGGCAAGATTTGAGAAGAAGTTTACGTGGGGCAACCACCGGGGTTTGCAGATCCGCTAAACAATGACAAGGTGTATTTGCTGGATAAAGCTTTATACGGTCTTCACTAGGCCCCGAGAGCCTGGTATGAGACGCTATCGACCTACTTGCTGGACAACGGTTTCACAAGAGGGACAGTAGATAGCACCTTGTTCACAAAAGAAGTAGCTGGCCACTTGCTGATTGTGCAGATCTATATCGATGATATTATTTTTGGTTCCACCAACGACGAGCTATGCAAAGAGTTTGAAGTTGTGATGAAGAAGAAATTTGAGATGAGTTCTATGGGAAAGATGAAGTTCTTCCTTGGGTTACAAGTTGAACAACTACCCGACGGAATCTTCATTCATCAATCGAAATATGTAAAGGACGTGCTGGATAAGTTTGACATGACAGAATGCAGTCCTGCATCAACCCCCCTCGCACAAAATCATGGTATCTGTCCGGATGAACAAGGTGTGAAGATGGATGAAACATTATACAGATCGATCATCGGATCGTTGATGTATCTTACAGCTTCTCGGCCCGACATCATGTATCCGACATGTTTGTGCGCACGATATCAGTCAAACCCGAAGCAATCACACCTGACGATCGTCAAACGCATTTTACGGTATTTGAAGGGTTGCCCAAGCATCGGCTTGTGGTACCCTCGCTCGGGTGATTTACATTATCTGGCTTTGCAGATTCAGACTTTGGTAGTTGCAAGCAGAACGCTAAGTCCACCACTGCTGGGTGCCAGTTCTTCGGAACTCGGCTCGTTACCTGGCAGTGCAAGAAGCAAACTGCAGTCGCGCTCTCAACTTGCGAGGCTGAGTACGTCTCAGCCTCTAGCTGTTGCTCTCAGATTCTCTGGATTCAACAGCAGATGCGCGATTTCGGTCTGCAATTCTTGGATACACCAATATTTGTGGACAATGAAGCGGCCATCAATGTTACGAAAAATCCGGTTCACCACTCAAAAACGAAACACATAGAAATCCGTCACCATTTTATTCGAGATTGTTACGAAAAGAAACTAATACGGATTGAACATGTGAGCACCGATGATCAGAAAGCTGATTTTTACACGAAACCGTTTGATAAAAAGAGATTTTATTATCTTTTAAGGTTAAATGGGTTAAAAAATCTGCAATCTGGGAGGGTCATCGAGTGTGAAGCCGAATTGGGCGGCGATCTGACTTGAACCGTATCGTGTTGTCAACTTTTGTTTGTACAGTTGTATTTCCTGCTTTTCGATTAAAAACAAAAACACAAAAATATGTTTTAGTTTTAGGGGGAGATATTCGCAGAAAAATACAAAAACATGATAAAATCATAAAAATCCAAAAACATTAAAAAATGCAAAAAGAGCTGTGTAGTATAGGGGAAATGATAGTACATCAGCTAGACAGGCACAGTACGCTAGTGATATGTAATGAAAAATGCAATTAAGCAGTCTCGCTAAAGATGTGCCGGTAGGTTCTTGCAGATTTAGTAGATCGGTTTGGGATATAAACTAAATTTAACTTGCGTTTTCGTGGGGAACACCTCCAGGATATATAGGTAACCCCTGAAATCCTGTTTGAAAGGTCCCGTATTCTGAGATACTAGGTCTTTATACTCGATGATATCTGGGGTATTATCCCGGGACTTCTGCTGTATGGAAATACTGACCTAGTCCCCGGATAATACTTTATGCAAAAAGCTTTGAAACATAAGCTTCACCCTCAGCATGCTGATGAAACAATAAAATTGATAGGCGCTGCTGTTGAAATGCAAAAGATCCTCTAAAGGGGACCCACCGAAAAGTCGAGCCGTCATCTCTCTGCTGAACGGAAGTTCTGACCTGAGATCTCACGGTTTCGCATTCACCCCTAACAGATATCAGTTGTGGTATATTCACCTGTAAGACTGAATACTGGGATCCGGATACGGGAGTATATACTGAGGTGGGAACACACGTTGACGTTTAAGTCTCTAAAACACTATTAACGTATCCCGAACAGTTTGAAAATTCTGTGAGAATTTAAAGTGGATCAATATACCGACAATCAACGCGAATTGTTTAAATGTTTAAAATGAAATAAGCTTAACGGTGCTTGTGTTCTGTCGGCAGCTGATATGATCCCTTAACACGCTCGAAAAAATAGTGTGTGTATATATTTCCGTTTGTACAGCTTTAAACCCAAAAAGATTTTCTTTTCTCATTTTAGTTTCGACAACTGATACTGGGGATTGGAAGTTCAAAGCCTGTGTGCAGTTCATGTTGGTATTTGATGAGGTTTGGGTAAGTTGTGATTGCAAACAAAGATCTGGGATGATGTTTGAAAGATAAAATGTGCAAATGTTTTAAACGTAGAAAAGTTCATTAATTTGAACTGATTTTGTAACAAAAAGACAGAGTACTTTATAAAATTTGATCATCCAGGGCCATTAACTTGGACTTGGAAGATCAATCAGTTGTTCCAAGGTCATTAACTTGGACTTGGTCAACTGGGTGCCAGCATGTGAAATCAAACAAGTTGAAAAATGATTAAAAAATTGAATTTTTTTTGAAAAAATTAAGGGTGGATCGCTTTTATGACATCTATGGACCGCTCTTGTGCAAGGTTACAGTGTGAACCGCTCATAGGGCATGACGAATAAGCGGTTCAGACCCTCATATATAAGGAACAGGGTCCGTTTATTCTACCATTAACCTAAACCGCTTATACGACAATTGTCTCTGGGGCGATTCCACCTGTTTATCGTGTTCATCAAGATTTCGTGCTGTTTTGACCATGTTTTCACTTGTTCGTGATAGATTACTACTTTTTACATCATGGGCAAGGTAAATCTTCTTTTAATTTCAGTTCTAATGTGATAAACCATGTCTGTCGGTGTGTGTGTCTGAACGATTCATGTTTTAAGCATGTTAATGTCCGTTTTGTGTGAAATTATTGTTGATTCAGTGTCGTATGATGATATTAGATGTTATGTTACATGAAAATTGATGAGATTTGTACATTAGATGAGGGTTGTCGGAACTGAAGGTGTTTAGATCTAGATCTAGGGTGTTTTAGGCTATTCTAACAAAATTAAAAGACACCCTTAGGATCGGAATGTTCAGCAGAATCTGATTTTCGAATCAATTTTAAGTTTTAAGCTGTTGTTACACGTTGTAGATATGTGGACCGCTTTTACAGTTGGGTTTGTTTAGGACCGCTCATAGATTATTCTTGAACCGCTTTTGTGAGCAGATGTTCTTTGAACCGCTTATAGGTCCCATGTTGAATCGCTCATTCATACATTTCTAGGACCGCCCATTGGAACAAATTCTGAACCGCTTTTAAGGCATATTAGGGGTGTGTCGCTTATGTGACTAGGGGTGGCTCGTTTTTTATGTTTTTAGTTGGACCGCTTTTTAGTCATTCTTGTGGATCGCTTTTAGGGTTGTACAGTTTATGAACCGCTTTTATGGGTGAAATGAGTTTGGATCGCTTATCTGGGATCGCTTTTTTGGTCAATTTCAAAAGTTCAAAATTTGCTAAGTATTGATTTCTGTTGTTGTTATGCAGGCTTCTACGAATGTGTTGTTCGATCCAGTCCACAACAGTTGTGTGGATTTAGATGTGGAGAAATATCCGCTGTTATCTGAATTCAGCAGTATTTTGAGTTACATGGATCGTATACCAGTAAAGAAAGCGATGACGGAACAGAGGCCATTGTATCGATCACATATCAGCAGATTCTGGAACAGTGCAAAGTATGACGAGAAAAACAAGGTGATCTCAGCAGAAGTGGAAGTAAATGGAAAGATAGAGAATATACTAGTGTCCGAAGCGTTGGTTCGAGAAGTTATGGAGTTCCCTGATGAAGACAACTACCCAACTAGATTTCCTGAAAGAATGGTGAAGGGTTGCATGCTACGTTTGGGATACAGAAGCACGTTGAATACTGGAAATTACTTGAAGTCAAAATTCCAGAAATCATTCAAGTTCTTGATTCACTGTATTTTGATTTCCCTGAGTCACACAAAGGGAAGTTATGATCAGATGAGGGATTATCAAATGAATATGTTAACTGCTTTAGTATTGAACAAGAAATACAACTT
Source organism: Helianthus annuus (assembly GCF_002127325.2). Classification (NCBI taxonomy): domain Eukaryota; kingdom Viridiplantae; phylum Streptophyta; class Magnoliopsida; order Asterales; family Asteraceae; genus Helianthus; species Helianthus annuus. The sequence goes on from NC_035449.2 coordinate 42,991,165, forward strand.
CTCGCACATCGTTTTTCATTATATGGTGGAGAATCTAGCGTCAGATGTTAGAGTCTGGAGATATCCACGCTTTGTTCAAATGATGATTGACCGTGCTTATCCTGGTATTAACAGACACATTAAAGATGATCTTCTTGTTCAAGGACACATGTCTAATATCTCATTGAAGAACTTGATCAAGTACCATCCTCATCATCCAGAGCCGGAGTTGGTGATTGAAAACTTCGGATTACTTAAAGATGCAAGTTATGTGGATTCTGATCCAGAAAATCATCAAAACTGGAGAAATGAAGAGGAAATGAAAGAAGCATTGTATGCTGCGGAGTTGAAGATAATTCAGGGTTTCAAACCAACCAAGAATGAGTGGTATGTGAAGGAGTCTGGGCGCAGACGTAGACTTGTATCTCTGGTAGCTGAAGGTGAAGGTTCTTCATCAAAGCCAAGAAAGAAACAAAAGAAGAAGGCTGAAACTATGTTAATAGATGAGTCTGAAGAAGAAGTTCCTGAGGTGAACATTGAAGAGGAACAAGAGGCGGCTAGTGTAGCACATATTGAAATTGAGACTGATTTGTTCACAACAGAAGCAGATTTTGTTGATAGACCAGTTACTTCTGAGGTTCAAAAGGAGAAAGAGAAAGTGATAGATGATGTTGAAGGCGACGATGTTGATAAAGACACTAGTAGTTCTTCTAGTGGGTCTGTGTTTGTGATAGTTGATGCAAAAGAACGTGAAAAGCGAATGAGAGAGGAGGTAGAAAAAGAGAAGTTACTCAGAAAGAGGAGGAGAGAAGAGAAAGAAGATGCACCTTATGAACCGTCTCCAGAACATATTTCTGCATCTCAATCTACTCCTAAGAGTAAAAAGAAAGATGGAGGTAGAAAGAAGGCTACTCCAAAGATAAAAGTATTAAAGCGCCCTCAAAAGATCATGCAAACACAATCTACACCTCCACGTCAACAAACACTTCCACGTCAACAAACACCTCCACATCAACCAACACCTCCACAATCTCCAATACATCAATCACCACCTAGACAACCAACACCACAACAATCACCAAAACAACCTACTCCTCCATCACATTCAACTCCACCCAGACAACCTATTCCACAACGACAATCATCTCCTCTGTTTCCACCATCACCACCTCCATATCAAACATTGTATTCTTCACAAAATCTTTTTGGCACACCTCCTCTTGCTCAAGCACAACATGGTTCTTCAAGTAGAGGTCTTGCAATACCGCATGATAATCTGCTAGATGTTGATTTTGATTTTGCAAACAATTCTCAAGTATTAAATTTGGAAAAGAGAATTGATGAGGTGATAGCAGAAAACAAAAAGTTGGAAGATGAATGCAAAAGAATTGCTGAAAGAGAAAAGTCTCTTGCTGGAAAGGTGCAGAGATTAGAAGGTGAAAACAAAGTGTTGGAACTAAAGATTGAAGTTGATCAGACAGAAATTGATGTTTTGAAAGTTCGAGTGTCTGAGTTAGAAGAGGAGAAGAGTCGTCGGGAAAGTGAAAACGAGTACTATAAGCTGAAGAACAAAGAACTTATGGCTGCTAAAGCACTACATGAACATAAGTTCTACATGCTGAATAGGGTTGTGGAAAGTATGTTGGAGACGTCTGTGGAACAAAAGTATGAAGAATTGAAGTTAGAGGATCTTCGTGCTGAACGTAAAGCAGAAGTAGAAAGGCAAATGAAAGAAAAAGGTAAAGCTGTTGAAGGAAGTTCTGTAATGTCTATTGTGCCTTCAATGGTGGTAGATAATCCAGTGCCTATATCCTCAGTTCCAGGTATAGTTGAAGAAGAAATTCAATCGCCAAAGTTAATTGGTGGCGAAGAAGAAGAGGATGATGAAGATGATGATGAGGAAGAGTTTGTTTATTCTGCAAGCAGTCACAGTTCAAAAGGTGATGATGACAATGACGCTGCAGGAGGTACAGGTGTTAGAATATCTGAAGCTTCAAAAGAAAAAGTCGTTGAAGATCTACTGAACGACACAGTCAATGAGGAAAGTGGTGAAGCTGGGGGAAAGGGGGAGTCGAGCAAGAATCAGATTGTAGAGCATCACGAACCCCAGTTCTTATGTCTAGATGAGTATAGGGAGATGTTAAACGATGTAAATCCCAAGATTCCAATTGATCTTGAAGCTGATCTGGAATCTTTTGATATTAATAAACAGAAGGATTACAAGTATAACTATGTTGCAGATGCCGATCAGTATGATAGGGTTGAAGTAGAGGATGATTCGGATAATGAAGATGTTCCTGAAGACACTTCAAAGTTTCCAACGTTAATGGAATTCTTTGCTGCTGAAAACAGAGATGAGTTACGTCAGAAAGTGACTGAAGCAGTAAATGATAATGTGTTCGAGTGTTTGAGAAAAGAAGCTGAACAAGAAAGTCAATCAAATGTTGAGAAAGAAGATCATTCAAAATGGTTTAAAGACAGTCATGAGAGAAAGTTCAAGAGGCCTTTGAAGTTTTTCCAACGTGATAGATCTATTTCTCTTGGTGATATCATCAGTTGGGGTTTTCTTCCTCAAGTCAACGCCTATGCAGTTAGAAGAGAATATGGTGTCCAATACTTTAAACGTTTATATGACATTATGTCATTACCATGGTGGGATGTCGATGAGTTATCTCAGGTGAGAACATTGGAGTATCAGGTGAGACAGAATGATAAAGCAATGTGGGGATATATCAAGTATGAGACTCTCCGAGGTTATCTGAAATGGAAACCTCATCGTCCAAGACGGGTTGAAAGAGTAGATCCTGAAACTGGTGTACGGGAAACTATTCTGAATGTAAAGCCTCCAAGAACCATGACGACAATTCCTATGCCAGAAATGGAACAAGATTTTTACAAAGGGTTCATTGATTGGGTGTATAGTTGTCTTACAACTGAAGCCATCATTACATACAGAGCTGGTAGTGAGCTGAGATATATTCGTGTCTATGATCCGATGTGGCTGGTGAATTGTTCGGCAAAAGACATCGAATGCTTGTTTATTCACAAGATTCGTTATAAAGCAGAAGATAAAGATCAAGCTCAACAGTTCCAGCGTGTGGTATCACTGTGCTTTCAAAAAGGAATCAATTCCGAAAGCAAGTGGAAATCGTCTTGGTGGGCATTGGATGAAAAGATGAAGAAGAAAGCTAAACGTGAACGTGAACGTGAAAATCGTAGGATGGAAGAGAAAAGAGGAAAGTTTTTGAAGAAACAACAGGAAGAAGAGAAGGCAGAGAAACGAAAGCGTGAAAAGATCAGAGTTGCATTGAGCAGGAAGCCTAAAGGGCGTGAAGAAAATTACAAAGCTGCTATCTGAAGACCAATTTTCAAGACAAAGACTGCGGCTTCATCCAAGGGGGAGTTTGTTGGTGCATAATGTCTAAAGCATGCGTCTTTGTGAAGTTAGATTAACGTATATGGTCTAGATAGGTTATTTTGTAATAGCTCAGGGGTTAAAAGTGTAATTGTATGAAAGTTATGTTGCTGGACCGCTTTTGTGACAGTTGTCCACAAAAGCGACCCAAGCTGGATCGCTCATGTGAACATGTCACATGAGCGGTTCCAGACATCTATATATACCCCTGTGCTCCTTTCATTTGTAACGTTGTCTTGTGCTGTACGTCGAACTGCTGACCGTTTGGCAATCATTATCAAGTGAAGTAAAAGTGATTAAAGTGTAGATCTCTCTGTTTTCTACTCCTTTCTATCAGTTTTATCATCGTATCATGCTGAAAATGTGTTTCCGCCACATTTTCAGTAAGCACTAGCTCTGATTGACTCATTCGTGTGGTCAAAACTGATCCTACAGTTTCTTTTTATAACCCAGCCCAGCCTTCATGTTTTTCTTCTTGTAACCAGGTTTGTTATAAAAAGTTTTGTGACCATTTCCAGCAAACTTTGAAATTTCAGATTTTTCAATTTCAACCATCTTGAAAACTTTATCAATCTTTTCTGAAATCACATTCTGGATCGGGAATACAACATCTAGGAATAATTTGTCCGATCCAATCATGGTATAAACCAATCCTTTTGAATCATCATTCAAATTTTTCTCAGATTTTGAGTTTTTCAGATATTCTTCATGAAAACTACCTTCATTTTCATCATGTGATTCAGCTTTACCTGTATCAACCGACTCTTCTTTCAACACACTTTCAACGACCTTACCTACCACCTCTGAATCACTTGAATCATCAGATTTGAAATAGGTTATGTTGAAAGCTTTTTCGACCTTTTCATCATCATAAAATGCAAACTTTTCCGGTGGAGGAACTTGATGATACTCAGAACCAATGCCCTTTTTGTTTTTCTCAGAATCTTCATCACCCGGTTTTATGTTGAAAATTCTTTCAAGCACATATGATGACGCATGATAACTTTTTAACTTGTTGTTATCCTGTTCTAAATCAGCAATCTGACGCTTTAGCTTAGCAACATCTTCAATGTAAGAATTTACAACTTGTTGCTTTATTTCATACTGTCGCTTAAGCGTATCAGTTGTTTCAGAACAGTATCTCAGTCTGGATTGAACAAGTTTCATTTGACTCTTCACATTTTCATATGACTCTTTTGTAATGTGATATGCCAATTTTATTGAATCATATTCTTTTTTCATTTCTTGACAAACATTTTCTTTTTGAGAACATTCTTCTGTCATTTTCAAAACATTTCTTTCAAAAGTTCATTTTCTTTTTCTAACTTTTTACATTTTTCCGAAAGTTTTTCATCATTGTCTTTTAAAATCTTTTCGTTTTCTAACATTTCTTTGCATTTATTTTTGAAAACTTCTTTGATTTTATTAAATTCTAGATCTCTTGTTTTAATTTTTTTCGTCTTTTTCAGTACAAGCACTGCATGGTTCCATGCATTTCTTGCACTGTTCAACTGTTTCATTTAGAGTTTCAGAATCAGATGTTACCTTAGTGATTGGTACTCCGGTGTTCTCTGCTGCACCAGTCTGATCAGCATCTTTCTGCTTTTCTTTTTCACCAACACCAGCATCATCACCAACATCACCAGTAACTTCCAAAATCTCATCCTTCACTTCTCCTTCTTCTTTTTTCTTCATTTCTTCTTCAACATCCTGCTGTTTTTCAGTAACAGCTTCTTCAACCTTTTCTAACTTCACATCTTCCCCTTTAACAGCTTCAACTTTGATTTCCTCAGCGACTTTCTTCAAATTATCAACTAGATTTTCAACATTCTTCTTCATTCTTTCTTCATCCCTCTTCCTCAAACTTGATGTCATGGCATGTCTTATGACTTTTTCCAGCCTTTTCGCATATGTTTTATCTTTTGCAGCATTTGAATAATATTCGCCGGATCGAGGAATTACTAAAAGAACATCATCATAAATTATGTCCCTCTTGGGAACAACAGGTTCACCATCTCTGTTGACATAGCACTCTCGCTTCTTGTCCCATCTTTTATTGCTTACAGCATTTTCATACTCTTCTTGCATTTCATCAATTCTGTTTCCAGCAATGTTTCTTTCTCTGTATGTTTTTTCCTTCAGAATCTCTTCTCTGGTTTTCTCTTTGATTTCAGCCATGATGTTATCTCCTTGAATCACCTGAAATGAACAACAAGATCAGTTCAAACACTATTAAACAACTTGATCAGATGAGTATCCGATCGAGTGAGTCAACAAAAGTCAACAGAATGAATTTGTGAAAATGGATCAGGTGGGGATCCGCTCGGCCGGGTATCCGATGCTTTGGCCTGAATCACAACAAAAAATGAAATGATTAGGGTTGGGTGGTAATCCGTTCGGATTGCCACTCAATTTGTTGCACTTTAAACTTTGAACAAAAAAAATCTTTTAACTCGGATTGTGACCCGATCGGGTGAGTCAATCAAAGTCAAACAATATAATGAAATGCAATGAATCCTTGACAATACTTCACAAATTCAATATGATCACTACACTTTATCACATGTGCTGACACTTTTGACAAAAGATTAGAGAATGAACTTTGTGTCACAAACTTCTCACAACTTCACATGCACTCTAATGAATTGAATATTCTTTTGAAACAATCAAGGTGACCGACAAACACTTTACAAATTTGATTTTATTCAAGAATTATCAAATATCACATGCAAACTCAATGTTAATGGCTGACAACACTAAAAAATTTCACATGCAAAGTTGTTGGGCTAAGATCTTCTTGGGTCACATGCAGCCGACAGTAATGATAAGATCCTCAATACAATTTTTCAAACAAGTCAGTCGAGTGAGAGCTGTCACATCAAGTTATGTGACATATGAGGGGTATTTATAAGGTTTCCCAAAAAGGAAAGTGGGGAAGTGGCTAGTCGATCGGGTGGCAGCCCGATCGGGTGGCAGCCCGATCGGGTGGCAGCTCGATCGGGTGGCAGCTCGATCGGATGTCAACTCGATCGGTTGGCCACTCGATTCGAGTGCACGGCGCGACGAGTTTTGCTGTTTCGATTCGCGTGTTAGGTTTTGCGATGCAATAGCGTTTCTCATTAATCCCAACTACTATATCTAACATACAATCATCAAGTTAATTAGGATGATTACACTTGCGTTTAGCGTTTGCGATTTGAATGCGATTGCGTTTCGATTAATCACCACAACATAAACATAAATAAACACGCACAAGTAACACATAAGTAACACACACGTAAAATAATATCCAGAACGCATAATTCGAGCTGCGAATGCGATTGCGATGCGATAAGCGATAAAACATGCGATAAACATCAATTAAACCTTGATTGTTAACATGTACTCCACATAATACAACTAACGTAACAACACAAATAGACTATCTACAAGTCAAAGTGGTCAAAACAGGAATTGAGCAAGGAGTGACAGATCGCAATTAGCAATCTTTTCTTCCTTTGACTTCGATCTTGACTTTGACTTTGACTTTTTAAAACATGGGGTGTTACAACAATGGCCCTATTTATAGGTGAGGGTGAAAGTCGAGGTGGTGCGCGAGGGTTGTGTTGGGCGGATGGCCATCCGGACGGATGGTTATCCGGTCAGATGTCCATTCGGACGGTCGTGTTTGCGCAAGTTAGTTTTCCAACTTTGGTCCGTTTGGCGTGTTTTGTTGCGTTAACCATTGTGGGTACTTTACGCGTTTTAGCGAGATAAGTAGTGATGCGTGCTAGTATGTATATGTTTTAGGTATATATTTTAAGCCCTTTTTACACTTTTTAGCCAAGTTTTAAATTTATAAAACACGATATTTACTAACACTACACACACATATGGGCAAGTGCACCCATCGTGGGTGTAGTATAGTGTTGGTAAGATACCGAGGTCGTCCAAGGACACAAGAGCTTTTAATACCGGTTTATCCTCAACGTCTAATCAAATCAAAATGTTAGAAAAGATTTTTAAAACAAAGAAAATAAAACTAACTAAATGCTGAAAAATAAAAATAAAAAATAAAAAAAGATAGACAAGATGAATCACTTGGATCCGACTCGTGTATAGTGTAACCTTTGATTATTTTCGCACTTTTGCACTTGTTTAAGAGATTATCTTAGTTATTGTAGTAGGCCCCTCTTTTGAAGGTGACGTTACCCTCAACCCAGTAGTTTGAGTCAGCAAGAGAACAATCCTAAAGGGTCGGATTATTGAAAGATAATTAATTAAGTTATTAATGCAAATTATGGTAGGCCCCTCTTTTGAAGGTGACGTTACCCTCGACTAAGTAGTCTGAGTCAGCAGGGATACAGTCCTAAATAGCCGGGTTATAGTATTAATAGTAGTTTACTTATGAGGGGGTCAAAGAGTTTGGATCCCCTCCATCCAATACCTTTGGGTATTGAAAGAGATCCTACTAAATTTGACCCAGGTCCCTTGCAGGACCTCTAAACGCTGAACAAGGGCAAGACTCTTACCAAACCGTTCCCTTAACCCCCGACCAGGTAGCCAACATACCTCCATAAAGACCGTGGAGATATGAATGGTGAAAATCTTTTATTTTATATAGACAGTAAAATAATGTCAAGACACCACGGACAAACGATAAGGAAGAATCACCTTCAACATAAGAAACTAGTTATTAAAGTCATTAATACAAAACCAAATAAAAAGTGCAAAAGATTAAAAATAAAAAGTATTACACTAGACACTTGTCTTCACCAAGTGATGTAAGAGACTTAGGCAAACATGGCCTTTGATTGTCAAGAACTCTTACGATCAATCTTGGATCCCGAGACGACTCACACACTCTATGATGGACAATGGATGATGGTGGTGGATGATGGTGTTATGGTGGTGGTGGGTGGTGGGTGAAGTGTGAGAGAGGTGGTGTGCCAACAGGATGAGTTGAAATGGCTCCAAGCACTCCTATTTATAGGCTGAACAGAAGCCTGGGCACGGCCCCGTGGCCGTCTGACACTCTCTTTCTTCATTAATTGTAATTCGCAATTACAATAAATGCGCCTGCAGTACTCTGACCACGCCCCCGTGTCCGCTGGGCATGGCCCCGTGGTGGGCAATAGAAGCTTCTATTAGTTTGTCTTTTCTGCTGCTTCTTGGGCATGGCCCGTGCTCGCTGAGCACGAGGCGTGTTCAGTCTTCTGCTTTCTTGTATTTATGTTAGATTTTGCTGTCTTTTTGCTTGGGAGGATGCTGTCGAGGGGTCGGGCAATCCACTTTTGTCCTTTTTCTTGTATTTATGTTCGATTTTGCTGTCTTTTTGCTTCTTTTGTTAATTTGAGCTCATTTAATCCTGAAAATACAAAAGGAAGACAAAAACACACTTTTTCCAACATTAGTACTAAAAAAGGTTAGTTTTATGCCATATTTGATATAATTTATATGTTGCATTTTGCGCGTATCAAATACCCCCACACTTGAATCTTTGCTTGTCTTCAAGCAAAACTCTTTATATTGTGGCTTTATTCACTCCCAAATGGAATGGGTAGAAGAGAAGGTTTTTGGGCTTGTCATAGAGTGTCGGGATTTTCCAAGATCGTTTAGGTTTTATTTTTATTTATTTACAATCCTATTCGTCATGATTTATTAAAAACATTTCATAAGATAAATTATTTATTAAGGCATAACATACCTTTTTAAAATTCCATTTATATACAAGTTCACATACCTCACGGGGGAAATCACTCACACTCGGCCGAAGGTGTATTTTTAGTGAATCACTCGAGAGCGGCATGGAACTTATTTCTACCATAAGCTTGCCAAGCAATCAATCCTCCTCCTTTTTAACTTTATACCTTTGTAAATATCAAGAGGACTTTTTGGGTGGATGGTTAGGCTTGGGTTAAAGATGGGTGGTTGGGTTAGTGGTTAGTTGAAAAGGGCGAAAAGGCGTAAAAAGCGTTGGTTTTCGTAAAACATTTTGTTTTTGTGACCTTTTATTTTCAATGAAGTATTTATTCAAACAAGCTTTTGTTTGAGGAGTTTTGTTTGTTTATTTCCAACTTCATCATCATTTTTTTTTCAAGAGTCACACGAAAACCAAGCTTTGTTACTAAAATAAGGGGAAAAATGAAAAAAGGGGTTTTAGTGGTAAAAGGGTTTTGGGTTAAGAAATGAAAAGGTTTAGGCTCAAAGGGGTTAACTAGGGAGAATTTTTGGGTAGGTGAAAAGAAAAGTGAAAATAATGGTGTTGAAAGAAAAAGTTAGTCCTCATGCCTCCATCATTACTTACTTGGGTTTAAGTTGGTAAGGACCAGGAATGAATTATCGTGGCAAGTTCTTGAGTCGTAAGAACCAAGCGGCTATTCACACAAGAAACGAAAAATGAGCATTTAGTGTAAAGATATGTATTTGTATGCTCTATAAAGGCTCAAAACTCACTTTTGTGGGAATAGGTTTTTACGTGATCAAGTATATATAATCAAATTTTAACTAAGCTTGTCATGCCGTTTCATAATTTTCTTATGTTGGTTCTTTTTATCACGACGCTATCGGTTGTAAATTTGTAAAAATATAACCTTGTTAGAATTAGAATACCCAACTTAAACTTAGACAAGTAAAAAAAATGAAAATTTTTGGAAAAAATTTGGGGTGATTAGCGATTCCAAATAGAGTTTTGTGTAAGGCTTGTTATTAGGACTTGCACATTGTCCTCAATGTGTCCCAAAAATAAGTTTTTAGTTTGATTGAATGTGTAAAATGGTGTTAAAAGCATAATTTTATGTTACTGGCAGTCTGGACACGGCCCCGTGGTGACCGGGCACGGCCCCGTGTTCAGGTGCCAGTAACAAAAATTAAAGAAAAGAAACAGAAGCCTGGACACGGGGGCGTTTTCAGTGAACACGGCTCGTGTCCAGTTACCTGAACTGGGCGATTTTCTGCAGGATGTTCAGCACGGGGCCGTGTTGGCTGGACACGGCCCGTGCTGAGCTTACTGTAATGAAGAAATTGTTGTCGGATGGCTCTGTTTTCGTGCATGGGCCATGTTTCTTGTTTCCCTTATTATCCTTCACCATCCCGAGTGTGTTTTATTCCTTACAACACCATTCAAACCTTAAAACCATCCATTCATTCATAGAGAGAATTACATAGTCCTAAATATTACTAAGTTAGATAAGAAAACACAAGAAGCATAAACCATGGAGTTCTAGCCTACAAGTTATTTTAATTAGCAAAATTTCCAATAAGCAAATAGTCTTGGTTGGTTGTGGCTTTATAGAACTCCTTCTTCCGGGCATGGTCTCCTCATATGTCGGCGAGCCACTCCTCTATCTCCCTTGGGAGGAGAAAAGATGGCTCGTTAGCGTTAGTTTAAGGAGTCTCGACTTCCACCGGTATTTCTTGTAGATGCTCAAGGGGAGGTTCTACCGGAATGTCGTCCCACCCGGTAGGGTTGTTAACTTCAAGCGCTAGGTTCCAATCCTCTTGATGGAGGACGGGTTCCATTGGAGGTGTTACAAGAATATTTAGCCTCTGGTGCAAGAGGTTAATTTCTTGAAAGCTATTCTCCAGCCCTACCGTAAGATAGTTGATACGGTCAATTAGGACCTCCTCTACTGAAGTCATTTCATCGAGAGCCTCCCTTAATGCTATGACATAGTGTACAAGTGTAGCCTCAATGGAAGGCCTTCTCCCTCTTCGACTGTTTGATGAATGCACGGAAGATGTCTCGCTGTTTTCACTCGACATTTTACGAAAACAAACTGAAAATAGTTTATTTTGCTAAAACAGTGGTCTGGACACGGCCCCGTGCTCAATGAGCACAGGCCCGTGTTCATCTTTCTGCAGGGTTTTGAAACAAAGAATCTTGAAGTTCTAAGTTATTTTCTGAACTTGTGAGGCCTTTTTTGAACATTATTAACTTAAAACAATGTTATACAACTTATTTTTGACAAGATTCTTTGAATAAAACTCAATAATCCTTTCCTCAAAGCTTGAAATTTCAAACTTTAATGGAGGTTTTTGGAGAAAGATGAAGAAGAAGGAAATGGATAAAAGAGGAAAGGACAAGATGGTTTGTTGGAACCTTCTTTTAGAACATACCTAGGATAGTTGAGAGATGATTCCTTCAAATCTCTGTCCTTAGATGGTGCAAATGTGCAGAATTCTTGGCTGCATTTATAGAAAATGACAGCGTGCTGGACACGGCCCTGTGTCGTCTGGACACAGCCCCGTGTGTAGGTAGGATCCTGACACAGTTTGTCCGTATTCTGACGTAAAAGTCAGAAAGGAATCTTTTGGTGGACACGGGGGCGTGTTGGCTGGACACGGCCCCGTGTCGAAGGGCTGTTTATGAAGTTTGTCTATTTCTAAGGAACCTATCCGGATCGGGTGGTTCCTTACTGGATGGAACAACCCCAAAGTGCCTAAGATACCTTAATTGCTCTAGATTAAGACAAGAACGCAAGAGGTTGTCCGTGAGGGTAATTCCTATGTTTATTTTAGGTGGACAAGTCCAACCCTTTTCCAGGCTCTCGTTAAAGAAGGTGTATGCCGAATCGCTCAGGTCTATGTATGCATCGAACGAAGTCGATGGAGAGTCCTTCACGGCACAATCGGCACAGGGACGACTATCGTCCACGTCTTTGCTAGAAATGAAGGTAAGATTGGAAACAGCGAGGTTGTTTTCATGCGATCCCAACACTTCTTCTTGGTTATCGTCTTAGGATGAATTTAGAAAATCCATCCTAAGTTCTTTTAACCAATTAAGAATCAGATATTCTAGTTGAAATAGTTCATCAAGAAGCATTTCTCCTAAAATATCTGGTTGGGCGCTTTCGAGGGAGAGATAAGGATTATTTTACTTTCGCCCCTCTTAAGGATACAAGGAAACGATGGGTCTATATAGTGGGGCTTATAGTTTAGAAAATAACATTCTAAATCTTTATGTCCGCCTCCACATAATTGACACCATGTACCATAAGAGTGCCGAAAGTAAAAAAAATCATCATCACTCATGTTTGTGTCAGAATTTACCAACCGTCGGGATCTTACGGTTCTGTTTTCAGCAACTGAATCTTGGGCACGGGTGCGTGTTGAATGGACATGGCCCCGTGTTCAGCTTACTGTCTGACTTAAAACAGGATTGTTAGTTCCAAAGATTGGGCACGGGGCGTGTTCAGCGGGCACGGCCCGTGCTGAGCTCTGCAGAAGCTGAAAAACTAGAAAAATCCAAAAAAAAAATAAAAAGAAGAAAAAAAAATGATTAAGCCGTTGATTCCTAACTTTCTTAAAATCCTTGTGTCTCCGGCAATGGCGCCAAAAACTTGATGCGTGCTAGTGTGTATATGTTTTAGGTATATATTTAAGCCCCTTTTACACTTTTTAGCCAAGTTTTAAATTTATAAAACACGATATTTACTAACACTACACACACATATGGGCAAGTGCACCCATCGTGGACGTAGTATAGTGTTGGTAAGATACCGAGGTCGTCCAAGGACACAAGAGCTTTTAATACCGGTTTATCCTCAACGTCTAATCAAATCAAAATGTTAGAAAAGATTTTTAAAACAAAGAAAATAAAACTAACTAAATGCTGAAAAATAAAAATAAAAAATAAAAACAGATAGACAAGATGAATCACTTGGATCCGACTCGTGTATAGTGTAACCTTTGATTATTTTCGCATTTTTGCACTTGTTTAAGAGATTATCTTAGTTATTGTAGTAGGCCCCTCTTTTGAAGGTGACGTTACCCTCAACCCAGTAGTTTGAGTCAGCAAGGATACAATCCTAAAGGGTGGGATTATTGAAAGATAATTAATTAAGTTATTAATGCAAATTATGGTAGGCCCCTCTTTTGAAGGTGACGTTACCCTCGACTAAGTAGTCTGAGTCAGCAGAGATACAGTCCTAAATAGCCGGGTTATAGTATTAATAGTAGTTTACTTATGAGGGGGTCAAAGAGTTTGGATGCCCGCCATCCAATACCTTTAGGTATTGAAGGAGATCCTACTAAATTTGACTCAGGTCCCTTGCAGGACCTCTAAACGCTGAAAAGGGCAACACTCTTACCAAACCGTTCCCTTAACCCCCGACCAGGTAGACAACATACCTCCATATAGACCGTGGAGATATGAATGGTGAAAATCTTTTATTTTATATAGACAGTAAAATAATGTCAAGACACCACGGACAAACGATAAGGAAGAATCACCTTCAACATAAGAAACTAGTTATTAAAGTCATTAATACAAAACCAAATAAAAAGTGCAAAAGATTAAAAATAAAAAGTATTACACTAGACACTTGTCTTCACCAAGTGATGTAAGAGACTTAGGCAAACATGGCCTTTGATTGTCAAGAACTCTTACGATCAATCTTGGATCCCGAGACGACTCACACACTCTATGATGGCCAATGGATGATGGTGGTGGATGATGGTGTTATGGTGGTGGTGGGTGGTGGGTGAAGTGTGAGAGAGGTGGTGTGCCAAGGGATGAGTTGAAATGGCTCCAAGCACTCCTATTTATAGGCTGAACAAAAGCCTGGGCACGACCCCGTGGCCGTCTGACACTCTCTTTCTTCATTAATTGTAATTCGCAATTACAATAAATGTTGGTGTAGTATGTCTAAAGCCTATGTCTTAAGTCTAGGGTCTAAATATGTCAAGTTTGTATAGTCTAGGGGTCAAATATGTAAAGTTTTGATTTGTTTATTGTCTGTCCGTTTGAAACTGTTTCAAACGGAAGGGTTTATTAGCTGGCCGTTTGAAACGGTATGTGTTATTTCAAACGGTCAGGAATGCCTATATATAGGCTTGTGTGCTTTTCATTCCAAACGGTCAGATCTGAAAGTGTACTGTTACTCTGCCGAAAGTCAAAGTGAATGAGAAGCAAGTAGTTAAAGTATCTGCAACGTATCTTCATCTATTTTCTACTCTTTCTTACTGATTCTGCTCTGATTGAGTGTTTCCGCCACTCAATTAGTGTGTATTGCTCAAATTGACTCATTCTAGAGGTCAAACTGATCCTACAATTGGTATCAGAGCCAGTTGTGAGTGATTACACTTGAATCAGTTGGTTTTTCAGCTCAGAAAAGGATTACAGAACATTTGGCCGGTTAAATTGGACTGAATTTTTGACAGAGTGTGTGAAACTATCCACTAATCAATCCTTGTGAATATCAGATCTTGATTCAACCTAAAAGTTAGAAAAATTGACTGAAAACTACCTTCCGTTTGAACGAAGATATGGTGTCCGTTTGAAATGTGTATCCCATCGTTTGAAAAATCAGGTTCCATTGTTTGAAAGTTGATCCCATTGTTTGAAAGTTGATTCCCTCGTTTGAAATTGAATCCCATCGTTTGTAATGGATCCTATCGTTTGAAACCCACCGTTTGAGCCTGATCCCACCGTTTGAAACTGATCCCACCGTTTGAACTTGATCCCATCGTTTAAAAAGTGACTGTCCGTTTGAAACTGTTGTGTAAACTACAATCTGTCATTTGAGACTGTTTTACCGTTTGAACATTAGCAGTCCTTTTGAATCAACAGTCCGTTTGAAAATATACAATTCGTTTGAAAGAGTGTTTTCGTTTGAAATGGATAATCAGGATTTTTACAACATGTTTTCGGGAGTTGGTGCTACTCAAAGTCCGACAAGCATCATGCAAAACGTCAACTTAGAAAACAAACTGGGAACCATGCAGAAGCCGCCAAAGTTGATGAGTTTAGATGAGTATTCGGGATGGTCCGGGAGATTCAAGAACTGGGTGCAGGCCAATCATCTAGAATGCTGGATGAAAATCGAAAGCAAATATGTTCCTCCGATGGATGGGTTGAATATGTTGAAAACTATTACAAGTCTTACAGAAGCGGAGCAAATAGAGTTTAAAGCAGAGAAGAAGATGGTTAGTATTCTGCAGCAAGCGATCAAGGAAGACATTCTAGTTTTGCTACAACACGATGAGAGTGCACAATCGATATGGCAAGCTTTGGAACAAAAGTTTAAAGGCAGTGCGTCGATGATAAAGAGTAAGAAAGCGCTGATAAAGAAAGAATTTGATATCTTCGCTGGAATTAAAGGCGAATCGACAAAGCAGCTGATTGAGAGATACTGTCATCTAGTCATTGAAATGAGAAGGTTGAATATTGAGAAAACGAATGAGGAGTGGATAGACAAGTTATGTGATGCACTTCCCTATGAAGAATGGGGAACATATCTGATGATGTTGAAAAATAGTTCAGATTTTGTGAATTACAGTTTGAGTGTGTTTATTGAGAAAATAGAAGCTCATGAGCTGGAGCTGGTAAAGATAAAGAAGATGAATTCAGCAAATATGCCGCAAGATGTGTCATTGTATTATAAAAACAGTCCGACAGCAACAAATGTTCAGAGTCCGAAGATTCAGACCGGTTTTAGTGCAGACAACACTTCCAGTGCTACATCAAATGCTTATCAGTCAAGCCAGTCTACTCCATTTGCCAACTTTGAGCCAAATGTTAAAGTTTCAGAACAGAATTCGCCTCAAAGTTCTACAGGTTCAAACCAGCAGGCATTTGTATCTAGGGTGCAGTGTAACATTGCTGTCAACATCAAGAATGGAAATGAGATTACCGAGAATGCAGCCAAGCAACACATCTCATTACTAGCATCAGTTCTGGAAGCTTATGAAGGTTTGGTAGCTGGAAGGATCGGTAACCCCGATATGACTAAAGAGGATTACGATCAGATCGATCCGGAAGAACTTGAACTGATAGATATAAAGTGGTGCATGGCGAGTATGGTACGAAGAGCTCAACGCTTTATGGAAATCACTGGTAGAAGCAGTTTGTCAGGCCCTGATCAGAAATTAGGGTTCGATAAGTCAAAGGTTACCTGTTTTAAGTGCAAAGAACGAGGTCACTTCAAGCGCGAATGTCCCAATCATGAAGTGCAGAATCATCAGAATCCGTTTACAAACGATTATTACAGACAAGCTATATATCATCGACCAAATCAACAACCTGCTGTTCAGAGGCCTCAGATTGAGAACAAACCAGAGAAGGCACTTATCGTAAACCAAGATGATGAAAAAGTTGCGTCTGGGTTTAGTTGGGACAAGTATATTCCAGGAAGGGATGATCAAGCAATGATGGCTGAGGTAGTTGAGATTACCGAGACAGTTGCAGAGTCGAAGGTTATCGATGAGGTAGTTACTGAGAATGTCGGAGAAGTAGTTTCTGAGAGTGTTGTTGAGTCTGGTTCTGAAGTGGTTGAGGAAGTAGTTACTGAGATGGTAGATGAAGTTTCTGAAGTGGTGGTTGAAGAAGTTGTTGAGGTTGTTGATCAAGTGATTCCAGAGGTTGTTGAAAAGGTTTCTACAGATAGTTCTGCAAAAGCTGAGGAATCAGTGGCTGAAGTTCTCAACTTTCAATCACGGCAGGAAGAATTTGTTTATACAATGAAATCTATTCTGCCTCCTAACGTTTTTGATTCTTTTGCAGATTATTTTGAAGAGCCAAGAACTGGAAAGTGTCCGAGATTTGAAGCAGAGAAAGAAGAAGTCGAGGAGATGATCGATGTTTTAAAGGAAATGACTGGAGAAGCTCTAAAGGAAATTGCAGACAAAGCGTTGATGAGCAAGTTGAAAGAGGTAGACACAGATTTTCAGGAGTCAGTTGATAAGATGTCAGTTCTAGGAGAGGAAATTGGAGTCCTAGAGGTCAAAGTTGTCAAATCGTCTGAGTCAAAGTCAAAACAAGTCGGTAAATTTGTGTGTGAGGATAAGATTGTTGTTGAAAATGTTTCAATTCCCGAAACACCATGTCAAAGTTGTTCACAACCTTGCATGGAGTGTCTTGAAAAAGACACTAAGTATCAGGAATTGAAACAACATACTGATTTGGTGAAGTTTGATCTAGAACAGGTAAAAGAGGCATATGACACGTTATCTAGGTCAATCAAAATGATTCAAAAAGAGAGTATTGAAAATGATAAAGCAACAAAGTTGGCTCAATCCACATTGTTTGATAAACAAAGAGAAGTTAAATTTCATCTTGACACGATCGCATCTTTAAGAAAAGAACTTGAGTTGGTTAAAATTGAGAATGACAGAATTGATCAAAAGCTGATGAGCTATGTGGCTTCATCGTATGTGTTAGAACAAATTGTACCTCAACAGCTACATACTTCACCTGTCTTTAACAGTGTTCCACCCCCAATGTGGAATCATTACACTCAGAAATATCCAGATGGGGTGGAAGCTGCGCTAAACCTTAAGTTGAAAACTATTGAAAGCGATTTACCTGATAACATTGATATCACTTTCACTGCATCTGACACTGATAACGAATCTCAGGTTATCAAAAACGTTATCGATCAGGTGTTGGATGATGAAAGTGAAAAATCTGAGAAAGCTAATTCGGTGGAGTCTGTCAGTGATTCTGAGGAGGATGGGAATTTCTTAGATCGTTATTTGTCGAAAATGGATAAAAGTGCGAATGATGATCTGATCATGGTGGTTTACACTATGGTTGGAACTGACAAACTTTATTCCGACATTGAGTTTCCGCTTCAGAACGTCAAATTCGAGAATGTTGAGAAAGTTTTTAAGTTAGTTGAACTGAGTGTTAACGAAATCAAGAAAAATGATTTCTTTTCGAAACTGAAAAAATCAGTTGGTTCTTCACGTCCCACTAGTTCGGAAAAGATAGATGGGGTGGGTAAAAGCCAAAACAAGAAAAATCAGTTAAAAAAAAGGTATTGGTTTTGAGAAGAAAATGGCTAAGCAGGTAGTCAAGTCGAAAGATAGGATTGATGATGTGTTTGTCGTTGGTCCTAGCACTGAAAATGAAAAAGAATATATCTTTAGTCAAAAAGCTGTTGACGATTTCAATGCAGCACAGAAGCTGAAAGTGGAAACTGTTACTACCACTTTTGTAGAATATGATAAACGTGTGTGCTTTCACTGCAATGAAATCGGACATATGGCTAAACAATGTCAGAAAGTTTTTAAGAAACCGGTTGTTGAAAAAGCTGTTCAAAAACAAATGGTTGAGAAACCAAAGGTTGAAAAACCTAAGGTTCAAAACAAGTGTATTTCAAAACAAATGGTTCAAAAATCTCGACCAAAATCACCGGTTGTTGCAAAGGGTAAACAAGAAATGGTTTCTCCAATCTGTATTCTTAAAAGAGGTGAAACTTTGAAGTCGGAGGATAAGCCGAAGTCGATTTTCGAAATTGGCGAATCTTCTAAGTCTCACAAGACTTCAAAGTTTTACCCCAAAGCAAAAGTTTTTGAAAATCAATCGTGGATCGTGAAATCGAAACCGCCAGTTGAAATCAAGAAAACGGAAAGTGTTTTAAAAAATGAGTCAAATCTTGTTAAAGATGATATTGTTGAGTTTGAGTCTGAGCTTGATAAGTTTTTGTCAGAGTTTCCCACATTGAACAACAAAGTAAAAAAAGATGTGAAAGAAAAAGAGGCTTCAAATGTTACATTTAACTTTCCTAAAACAAATGAGAAGTGCAATGTAGTGTTTGGGTCTGTGTCAGAAGTGAAGAAATCATGGGCATCATTGTTTGAGTAATGTGTTTGTGTGTTGGTTGTAGGGGCTGCCCAAGTCTGTGCTTTCGAGGTGGATAATGGACAGTGGAGCATCACGCCACATGACTGGGTCATTAGCTCTCTTGTATGATGTCAAAGCTATAAATGGAAGCTACGTAGGATTTGCTGGAAACCAAGGTGGCAGAATTGTTGGCCAGGGAAAGCTTACCAACGGCGTAATATCTTTTGACCAAGTGAACTACATTGTAGAGTTGACAAACAACTTGTTGAGTATATCACAAATCTGTGATAAGGATTTTAGCATTCATTTTACAAAATCAGAATGTTTGGTTTTAAAGCCAGGGTTTAAAATCCCTGATGAGTTGGTGCTGTTGCGCGCTCCGAGGGTTAACGATCTTTACATTTTAGATATGAGTGCTGCAACACCAACAACTCCTCAAAAACAATGTTTTGTCACAAAATCAAAAGCTACTGAAAAAGAAACTGTGATGTGGCACCGGAAAATGGGTCATATTCATGTACGAAAGATGAATTTTCTGGTGCACAACGATTTAGTTGAGGGTGTAAATGTTAAGAATTTTCATTTGCCTGATGATTGCATTGCTTGTAAAAAGGGTAAACAGGTTCGAAAGTCACATCCGCAGAAGATGCTCAACACTATCGGGTTACCTCTCGAGAGATTACACATGGATCTCTTCGGGCCCGTCAATGTCAAAAGCATCAGCGGGGATTCTTATTGTTTGGTGGTGACAGATGATTATTCAAGGTTTTCGTGGGTCGCATGTTTGGAGAGAAAGGATGAAACTTTTGAGACGTTGATGATCTTGTTTAAAAAGATGGAAACGGTGTACAAGCTACCGATCAGGAGAATTCGGAGCGATAACGGAACAGAGTTCAAGAATAACAAAATGTACGAGTTCTGCAACGAGAAGAGGATACTACATGAATTCAGTGCGCCATACACACCGCAGCAAAACGGTGTGGCTGAACGAAAGAACAGGACCCTGATCGAGACTGCACGTACAATGTTGGCTGATTCCAAGCTTCCAATTTACTTCTGGAGTGAAGCAGTGTCAGCGGCATGCTATACCTTGAATCGAGTTCTCACTGTGAAGAAATACAAAAAGACGTGTTTTGAGCTGCTACATCGATACAAGCCAAATCTTGAGTTCCTAGAACCTTTTGGCTCTCCGTGTACTTTTATAGATGTTGATGGTAAATTCGGTGCTAAAGCGAACGAAGGGTTCTTTGTAGGATACGCCAGCCCACTAAAAAGGGTATTTGTACCGTGTCTGGGGAAGGTGATTCAGGTCCATCATGTGGATTGTCAGAAGCACACACCGTCGCAACAACTTCCCGGACAAAGATTCCTGTTTGACTATGATAAGCTCTGGGAATCGTTTCATTTGCCGTCCGAGATGAGTGATAAGGAACTTTCTCTTATGTACCTGTATCAGCAAAGTCAGTCACAAGAGCCAGTATCTAAACCGTTAGATGTTCCTGTACCCACCATGGGTACTCACGATGATGAAGCAGGACCAAGTAGAACTATTCATGAACCACCAGAGGAGGAACAAGCTCCTTCATTTGACGTTTCTGACGACTCAGAGGAGGAACCCGCTCCTACCTTTGACGAGGAACCAAATGAGACATCAGAGGAGGCTGTTGATCAAATTGTTGATCTCGATATTTCAAATCTGGAATCAGAAGTTGTGGTGCCTGATACTGTGATGCCACGGACACTGTCTTACCATCCTTCAGAACAAATTATTGGTGGTCTATAGAGTGGTGTTAAGCCGAGACATCAGATAGACCGTGCTTTTACATGTTTTTTATTCAGATATTGTTGATATGCAGAAAGAAGTCTCATTCAAATGTTTTATTTCGCAGATAGAGCCCAGGACTTACAAAGAAGCATTGACCGAGGATAGTTGGGTGAATGCTATGCAGGAGGAACTACAACAGTTTGAGAAATTGGACGTCTGGAGACTTGTTGATCTGCCAAAGAACCAGAAGTTGATAAAGACGAAACGGGTGTTTAAGTGTAAGCGTGATGATCAAGGCGTCGTGGTAAGGAACAAGGCACGTCTAGTGGTCCAAGGCTTCAGCCAGCAGGAGGGAATAGATTATGATGAGGTCTACGCGCCGGTTGCAAGGCTTGAAGCAATTCGCATATTTCTAGCCTTTGCATCATGGAAAGATTTCAAAGTCTATCAACTCGACGTTAAATCCGCATTCCTGTATGGCAAGATTCGAGAAGAAGTTTACGTGGGGCAACCACCGGGGTTTGCAGATCCACTGAACAGAGACAAGGTGTACCTACTGGATAAAGCATTATACGGTCTACACCAGGCCCCGAGAGCCTGGTACGAGACACTTTCGACCTACTTGCTGGACAACGGGTTCACAAGAGGCACAGTAGATAGCACCTTGTTCACGAAAGAAGAAGCTGGCCATTTGCTGATAGTGCAGATCTACGTTGATGATATAATTTTTGGTTCCACCAACGATGAGTTGTGCAAAGAGTTTGAGGTTGTAATGAAGAAGAAGTTCGAAATGAGTTCTATGGGGGAGATGAAGTTCTTCCTCGGGTTACAAGTAGAACAACTGCCTGATGCAATCTTCATTCATCAGACGAAGTATGTAAAGGACGTGCTGGATAAGTTTGACATGACAGACTGCAGTCCTGCATCTACCCCCCTCGCACAGAATCATGGTATTTGTCCTGATGAACAAGGTTTGAAGATGGATGAAACTTTATACCGATCAATCATTGGCTCGTTGATGTATCTTACAGCCTCCCGTCCCGACATCATGTATCCGACATGTCTGTGTGCACGATATCAGTCGAATCTGAAGCAATCACACCTGACGATCGTCAAACGCATCTTACGGTATTTGAAGGGTTGCCCAAGCATCGGCTTGTGGTACCCTCGTTCGGGTGATTTTACCTTATCCGGTTTCGCCGATTCAGACTTTGGTAGCTGTAAGCAGAACGCAAAGTCCACCACTGCTGGGTGCCAGTTCTTCGGAACTCGGCTCGTTACCTGGCAGTGCAAGAAGCAAACTGCAGTCGCGCTCTCCACGTGTGAGGCTGAGTATGTCTCAGCCTCTAGCTGTTGTTCACAGATCCTCTGGATTCAACAGTAGATGCGCGATTTCGGTCTGCAATTCTTGGATACTCCGATATTTGTGGACAATGAAGCAGCTATAAATGTGACTAAAAATCCGGTTCACCATTCGAAAACAAAACACATTGAAATCCGTCATCATTTTATAAGGGATTGTTACGAAAAGAAATTAATACAGATTGAACATGTGAGCACCGATGATCAGAAAGCTGATTTTTACACAAAACCTTTTGATAAAAAGAGATTTTACTATCTTTTAATGTTAAATGGGTTAAAAAATCTGCAATCTGGGAGGGTTATCGAGTGTGAAGCCGAATTAGGCAGCGATCTGACATGAACCATGTCGCGTTGTCACTTTCTTTTGTACAGTTGTATTTTCCTACTTTTCGATAAAAACAAAAACACAAAAATATGTTTTAGTTTTAGGGGGAGATATTCGCAGAAAAATACAAAAACATGATAAAATCATAAAAATCCAAAAACATTAGAAAATTTCAAAAAAGAGTTGTGTAATATAAGGGAAATGATAGTACATCAGCTAGACGAGCACAGTACGCTAAAGATTTGTATTGAAAAATAGCAATTAAGCAGTCTTGCTAAAGATGTGCCGGTAGGTTTTTACAGAATTAGTAGATCAGTTTGGGATATAAACCTAAATTTAACTTGCGTTTTCGTGGGGAACACCTCCAGGATATATAGGTAACCCCTGAAATCTCGTTTGAAAGGTCCCGTATTCTGAGATACTAGGTCTTTATACTCGGTGATATCTGGGGTATTATCCCGGGACTTCTGCTGTATGGAAATACTGACCTAGTCCCCGGATAATACTTTCCGCAAAAAGCTTTGAAACATAAGCTTCACCCTCAGCAGACTGATGAAACAATAAAATTGATAGTCACTGCTGTTGAAATGCAAAAGATCCTCTAAAGGGGACCCACCTTAAAGTCGAACCGTCATCTCTCTGCTGAACGGAAGTTCTGACCTGAGCTCTCACGGTTTCGCATTTACCCCCTACAGATATCAGTTGTGGTATATTCACCTGTAAGACTGAATACTGGGATCCGGATACGGGAGTATATACTGAGGTGGGAACACACATAAACGTTTAAGTCTTAAAACACTAATCACGTATCCTGAACAGATTGAAAGTTTTGTGAAAATTTAGGTGGATCAATATATCGGCAATCTACGCAAACTGTTTAATGCTTAAAATGTAATATCAGCTTAATGGTACTGGTATTCTGTCGGCAGCTGATATGATCCCCTAACACGCTCACAAAAATAGTGTGTGTACAGATTTCACTTTGTACAGCTATAATCCAAAAAGATTTTTATTTTTCATTTTATTTTCGACAACAGACATTGGGGATTGAAAGATCAAAGTCTTTGTGCTGATCATGTCTGAGACAGATGAGGGTTGGGAAAGCTGGTGATTACATACTAAGATTGGGATAGTATTTGACAGATAAAACTTGAAATGTTCAAAGTTCATTAAGTTGAACTGTTTTTGAAACAAAACGACAGGGTACTACATAAATCTGATCATCCAGGGCCATTAATTTGGACTTGGTAGATCAAACAGTTGATCAAGGTCATTAACTTGGACTTGGTCAGCTGGGTAGAACAGTGTTCAATCAGAAAATTGCTTAAAATGAAAAGTTTTGGAAATTCAAGTGTTTGACCGTTTGAAAACTCAACCTACCGTTTGAAAATGGTTAACCGTTTGAAAGCTGTTTACATCGTTTGAAAATCGCTGACCGATTGAATGTTTCAAACGGAAGGGTCTTAGGTATAAATACCTCAGACGTCCGTTTGAAACATTATTACATCACTTATTTCATTTCAAACGGCAAGGCGATTTCAAACGAAAGTGCGTTCAACTGTGTTTTCTTTGAGTTTTCAACTGGATCTTGTGAGTTTCATTGGAGTTTTCAGTCATAATCATGGTGAAGGTAAGATTCTGAACCATTGTCATCCTATTTTTGCAATATTTTCTTGTCGGCAATACTCTGTTTCGAATATGTGTAGATCTAGGGTTTCTTGCAGGGTAAAGATTGCATATGATCTATAGGGTAGTGTCGTTTGGATGAAATTTCATTGTATGATAGTTTAATTGTTCAAATTTGTAGTGTTTCTGCATGTTTACAAGTCTGCAGATTGTTTATGAGTCAAATTAGGATGTTTTAGATGTTGTTGAGGAATGAAATTCATATCTGTGTGCTCGGTTTCTTTCATAGATCAAACCCTTAGCTGTAATTTGTCTGATTTGATCTGTAGATATAGGTTAGGGTTTGGATCTAATTTCAAACGAACAGGACCTAATCGTTTGAAAAGTGTTCGTTTGAAGGGTCCCGTTTGAAAGTCTTCGTTTGAGGGATTCAGGTTGAGTTTCATCGTTTGAGCTCAGGCCGTTTGAAATTCATCGTTTGAACTCAGGCCGTTTGAAAGTAACCGTTTGAGCTCAGGTCGTTTGAATATCAAACGTTTGAATGTTGCTCGTTTGAATATCAACCGTTTGAATGTTGACTGTTTGAAGGCTATCCGTTTGAAAAATTGATATTTTAGTGTTTAATTGTGTTAAATGTTTGTGTTTTTGCAGCCAACTTCGACATTATTCAATCCTATTCACAATGTTTGTTGTAATCTGGATGAGAAACAAAATCCGAAGTTATCAGAATTCAAAGATATTATGGAATTCATGAGGAGGATACCTATTCTGAAGGCTTTGACAGAGAGACGTCTAGTATTCAGATCACATATCAAACGCTTTTGGAAGAATGCTTCATGTGATGATCAAAACAAGACAATTAACTCAGTTGTGAAGATAGACGGTGAAAAGAAACCTATTGTCATTACTGAAGCAGTTATCAGAGAAGTAATCGGGTTTCCGGATGAAGAGAATTCACCAACAAAGTTGCCAGAAAAGATGGTCAAAGGGTGCTTACTAAGAATGGGATATGTAGGTGAACTGAACAGTGCCAGTTATTTGAAATCAAAGTTCACCAAGCCTTATAAGTTTCTGATTCATGCAGTATTGATTTCAATGAGTCATCAGAAAGGCGGTTATGATACCATGCGTGACTATCTGATGAACATGGTTGTAGCTGTTGTGTTGAATAAAAGATATAACTTTTCTCATATTGTTTTCCATTACATGGTTGAGGAAATAGTGTCGGACAGAAAGACTTGGTTATATCCAAGATTTGTGCAAATGATATTGGATCATGCTTATCCGAATTTGATTAGAGATGAAGTAAATGATCTGTTGGTGTTATCACACATGGATAATGATTCGATTAGAGCTTTAGCCAAGTATCATCCAAAACATCCAGAGCCGACTAAATCTGCTGAATTATTTGGAGCAATTAAAGATAGCAACTATCAGGATCCTCATCCTGAGAATCATGAGCATTGGAGAAACGAGGAAGAAAGAAAAGAGAAAAGTTATGAAGAAGAGCTGAAGATCCTTAAAAGTTTCATATCTAAGAGAAGTGAATGGTTCTTGAAAGAAGAAAAGAAGAAGTCAAGGAAAACTACTCCTACTGTGAAATCAGGCGAAGAATCTTCTTCACAACCGAAAAAGAAACAAAAGAAAGCAACTCAAATGTCCTTGGTTGATGAGCCTGTTGAAGATGTATCGACTGCAAATGTTGAAAAGGAGCAAGAAGTGGCTGATGCTGAAAATATAGAAATTAATGCAGAATTGTTTACAACTGATACAGATTTTGTTGAGAATGTTGTGCAGATTGTTACGTCTGACATTCAGAAAGAGAAAGAGAAAGTGATTGATGATATTGAAGGTGATGACGTGGATAAAGACACGACTAGTTCTTCCAGTTCTTCAGAAGATGAAGTTGTAGATGAGTTTGAACGTCAGAGAAGAATGGAGGAAGAGATTGAAAATGAAAGAATACTCAGAAAAAGGAAGAGGCTAGAAGAAGATGATGATATACCTTATATTCCTTCACCCGAGCATGTGTCTGAATCACAATCAACTCCTAGAAGAAAAAAGAAAGATGCAAGTCGAAAGAAAACAACGCCAAAGATTAGACTCTCAAAGAAACCTCAGAAGAATGTGAAGAAGAAGCAACCTAAAGTACAAAGTCAAAAACCTCCAACACCTCCACGTGAACCTACACCTTCACAATCACCTATTCACCAATCCCACCAAGACAACCTACACCTCCACAACAATCATCTCCACCCAGACTTCCTACACCCCCAAATCAACCATTACCTACTCCACAAACAACACCACCACCACAACAACCATATTACACTTCACAAGATATCTTCGGCACACCTCCACTCACCCAAGTACAACCTGGTTCTTCGAGTAAAGGTCTTCCGACACCGCAAGATAATTTACTAGACGTAGATTTCGACTTTGCAAATAATCCGCAAGTGTTGAAATTGGAAAAGAAAATTGAGAATGTGATAGCAGAGAACAAAAGGTTGGCAGCTGAGAACAAGGATGTCACGACCCCCGACCCACCCTGGACGGAATCGGGTGCCGTGAGCAGTCCAGTGGTACCGATGATTATTTTTGGAAAACATTGCAGCGGAAATTTCATCAGGACCGTGAGTTAGGAAAAATATCAGAGTTTAGAAACACCGGATTTTATTTAAATAGATGGAATAAATTCCATGTTTTACAAAGGTAGCTTTTAATAAAAATGATATTTCTTAATTTGATTTAATTAATAAAATAAGCCACTTCTTGAAGTCCTTCAGTGCTGGATCCAATTCTTACTCCAATATACTGTAATTACCTGAAACGTGTTTTAAAAAGGGTTTTGTCAGCGGGAAATACTGAGTGAATCATTCATTTTGATAAAATGACACATAGTTATAAATTACAGCATAAGAGCGATTACTATGGCAGTATCTTAATTAATATCTGGTCTTGCCACCCATGTGACGATGGTCATACCACTATTGGGTCCAGTCACCCAATTAGTGACGTTTTGTCACTGTTAGGTGTTATTAGCCTAACCCATGTTAGGGCTTATTGCCTAACCGTGAGAAATTAGTAATGTGCACAATACCCCACTAACCAGCGGTTAAGATAACCACGACTTAATCCCTGTAATTATAACACTTTGAAAATAATTTGGAGTATTGTAAAACAGTTGGCACACAAACTGTGAGAAAAGAGTTTATTAAAGAGGAATGACTCACATTGCAGATTTAACGGGCAAGGTATAAGCCTACTGATTAGCCTTGATTAAGCCTAATTTAACATAATGCACACACACAGGTTAGTAACTAATACAGCAATTACGTCAATTCACGAGATTAAACCTTCACAACGATTAATCAGTGCAATACTCGATAATTCAATCGGATTCACAACGAATAACAGAGCATAGTCCGAATTCGAACAGCACTCTAATATTCAAGTCGAAATCATGACGAATAATCAAAGTACAAGCTCAATTGAGCAGCATCTGGACTATCGTTGGATAGTTATAATCGATCGGACGTTGAATCGTAATAGCGATCGAGTTATTATCCTGATTGCGGCAACAATTCGAGACCCGTGTGTGTTTGTTGTATTGTTTCTGCTATAACTTGACGTACACAGCGAGTTTTTACGTCGTTTCAAAGACAGAATTCAAGTCCCAGACTCCTCTATTTATACATGAAATTTGACATCGTCGCGTAGCGCGAGGGGTACCCCCCATGGGCGTCGCGCTACGCGAGTGGTAACCTATGTTCATAGGGTAGCTACGTGTGTAACTAGGCTTGCTGTGTTGACAGTTTCATAAAATTCGATTTTGATAGAGAGTTATGAAGATAATCTTTGGCTAGGGTTTATCCCCCCCTGAGTTTTAGGGGCCCTGATCCTGATTCTGATTGTTCTGGAAATTTTAGGGTTAGTGCAGAATTACTTGGGTTTCTCAATTAGGGTTTTCTTAATAGCTAATTACCATCCTAATTATGGATTTTAGTGACAGTTGTTACATCCTCCCCACCTTAATAAAAATCTCGTCCTCGAGATTTGGATTATGATATTTTCTTGGGTTATGTTTCTTCTTCTAATTAAGAGAAACAATGTATCGTGGAATGGAATCAAAGGATATTTTGAGGGTATGAATTTTGAAAATAAAAATGACTTATAGGAACAATTGGATTCAATATCCGAAATGAATTTACTTTGATGAATTAAGGAAGGTTCTGAATTGATAAATATCTATTTGTGAATGGAAGTATGGAAAATGATTTGTTAATGATTATTCGAAAATCAATATCGTTTACTTAAATGGTACTGGACAATAGAGTTTAGTGTATCATAATCTGAGTACATAATTGTACCAAGAATATGACAAATCAAATGAATGGCGTATGAATAGGGTTTAGCACATGCTACAAATCTATTCGGACGCTACAAAGTGTTTGTAATGTTTGAAAGAATTTAATAATGATGACCGAATAAATTCACTGTTTTCGAAATTGAGAGTTTCAAGGAAGCGAATCTGGATATTTCAAAAGATGAGACATTCTGATGAAATGATATAGTTTCCAAGGTGATTATGTTTAAGCCAGAAGATATATGATGTATAGATTTTTAGAATGAATGTGAAGAACTTTTTGGAATTAATAAAATTTCTTTGTCAGAAGAAAACTTACTTTGATTGGTACCTAAGGAAGACTTAAGATTGACAGGTTCAAAATGAAATGGAAACATGAAAATGATTCGTCAAATATTGAATTATGATATGAGAAAATCAATGTGCTGAGATGGGTGATTTGTAAGAATACATGAGAAGACAAGTGTATTTTTGTCTTAATACATAATTGTATTCAGATGATTTTAATCAAAATGTTTTATTTAAGGATAGGTGATATTTTGATTTATTAAATACATTTTCCTTTTATGTTATCATAAAGTAGAATAATAAATAAATATAGATAGGTTTAAAATATCAAAACCCGTGGTAAATTGTGACAAAATAATGATATAGGTTTACCCAATATTCTAGAACTTACGATTACCATTTTTTTTTTTAAATCAAGTGTGTTTAACTATAAGATTTTATAATGAGGTATTTTAAATCATAAAAGTAAGATAATAAATGTTTATTTTAATATCAAGCATACTTAAATATTGGTTTGTGTAAATAACATTTGATATTTTAATATATATATTTTATAAAAGAATATTTCTATAAGATGAACATTTATTTATAATATATCTTGTTCATGAATACTTAGACAATTATTTAGATAATTTTATTCGTCCCTTTAATTGTTCTATGAAAATATATCTTCTCTTTACAGTACAAAGTATATATATATCTATATATATAATATAAAATATTTATATATATATAATTGAAATTTACTAAATAAGTATGATGACTTAATTTATATATATTAAATAGTTATTATCATTGTTGGATATTGGTTAGTGCTGTCTTGTTTAAGCATAGGTGATCAGTCCATGCCTAACTAAGGCTACGCTATCCAATACCTGTCTTGATAATAACCTTAATACCTAAAAATACTATTAATACCTACTATTATTAATATTTTATTACAAATATTCACCAAAAATAAATAATTTAAACGAGATTAGCGCAATTTTTAAATTTTGTGAAGAATGTCACCACAAGGTGATCGTAATCAAAGAAATGATTTGATGAATTCGAAGACTAAACAAGCATGCTATGGTTCAAGAGAATTGAAGTGATTGTTGGGACTATTTTGAATATGATGGCTCCAATCCATCATATGGGATTTTGAATTGAATACGAAAATGCGAGCAAGTTCAAACAATTGAACTTTGGTGTAAACAAAATGAGTTCAAGAAAGTTCTGACATGGTTACAACAAAACCATGTATACCATTTAAAAGGAAATCGAGTTTTTCAAAGGAAAAATTTATCGATCAAATATCAAAGAGTAATCATTTTGCAAAACGCGGTAATGCAAAGATTAAGTATAATGAAATGATATTTGAGGTTGGATAAAACAATAATTTGGAATGAAGCCTTCCTAGGGTCTTATAACTCATATGAACCACATGCACAACAAATAGTGTATGGATTTACCAAGAAACGAGATAGATCACTATTTGCTATTATGAAAGAATTCTTTATGGTATGATGACCATTACAAGAACACGAAAGTCAACTTATTATAGGCAGAAGTCGGAATTGCTACGAAGGGAATATAAGAGCTTTTATCTGGAATTTTGTGTGATAACCGTTGTTAAGTGCCATTATCAAGGAATGTCGAATGAACTGAAATGGAATAGGGAATTTGCAAAGGTATGTGACTCCTTTTTCAGTGATAATCATTATGACTTAGCTTAGACTGTGCACCAATGATTGTGAAATCTTGTTCCAACGTACCTCAGCGAAATGTAGATCGTTTATAGGATCACGTGGCAAAGTGCTTCTTTTTTATTAGTAGTTTTCTACTGACAGAATTAGTATTGGTGTCATCGTGCTTAATTTATACTTTTCAAAGGTCTTGCCTTGGAAAGTCGTGTGTGATATATTTCAACGTCTGTGGACGTATATTTTAAGTTTCATGTGTTTTCTTGTGCATTAGCACAACTTTATATGTTTCTTACTTGTGTATTGTAAATTTTTATACTTTCGATGATATCCCATCTTTAAAGGGTTCTCATTGTATGAGTTACGAGGTAAATGATCAAACAAAATAATGTTTGATATTGGAAAAGAGATTCCTGATAAAGAATTCTAGACACAGATGCTTGTGTTTTATTTCAATTTGTCAATTCTTATGTTTTTGGAATTTCCTTATAGATATACCTATCTATATAATCACATATTTCACATGCTGAAATAAACATACCATTTATCAGGTCAATGTATTTAACAGATTCATATTTCCAAGAACCACTCAGGTATTTGGTCATGATACTATTTAGGGAAATCTTGTCACTGATTTGACATATCCTTTACCCCGTCTTATCCGGTTCGCGCCGGAGCGGTAATCTCAATATGTCCGGACAAGCTGGAGAGTCTGCTACTCTAGACCCAGTTTTGCCGGAGAAAATTTTCTATTTCCCATAAATAGTATCTTTTCAAAAAGTGCCTCTTTCATTAGGGCTTTTATCCAGAATCAAGAAAATTTGTATTCCCATAACATATCTTATTCTAGACCAAATAATATCAGTAAGCAAGAATAAATAGCAATTAAGTGCTATTGCCTGCTAACCGTCATACCAGTATCCATTATACTTATATAAGTAATTTACCTTAAAGTTTATTTTAAGGCAAAATTCTTAAGTTCAAGTCTAAATACCATCCGGAGTGCTATCAGATAATATTAAGTTTCTAATTCTCCGTTTCACTTAGGTATTATCATAACACCTAATTGTGTAAACCAGTGACTTAGCTTATACTAAGGCATCTTTTCTTATGTTCAAGTCTAACTGCTATCAGCTGTGCTACCATTTAATAGAAATCTCCTAACTCTTTTTATTTAAGCTTAAGTATTATTATCACAACACTTATAGGCTTAAAGCAGTGGCTCTGATACCACCTTCTGTCACGACCCCCGACCCACCCTGGACGGAATCGGGTGCCGTGAGCAGTCCAGTGGTACCGGTGATTATTTTTGGAAAACATTGCAGCGGAAATTTCATCAGGACCGTGAGTTAGGAAAAATATCAGAGTTTAGAAACACCGGATTTTATTTAAATAGATGGAATAAATTCCATGTTTTACAAAGGTAGCTTTTAATAAAAATGATATTTCTTAATTTGATTTAATTAATAAAATAAGCCACTTCTTGAAGTCCTTCAGTGCTGGATCCAATTCTTACTCCAATATACTGTAATTACCTGAAACGTGTTTTAAAAAGGGTTTTGTCAGCGGGAAATACTGAGTGAATCATTCATTTTGATAAAATGACACATAGTTATAAATTACAGCATAAGAGCGATTACTATGGCAGTATCTTAATTAATATCTGGTCTTGCCACCCGTGTGACGATGGTCATACCACTATTGGGTCCAGTCACCCAATTAGTGACGTTTTGTCACTGTTAGGTCTTATTAGCCTAACCCATGTTAGGGCTTATTGCCTAACCGTGAGAATTAGTAATGTGCACAATACCCCACTAACCAGCGGTTAAGATAACCACGACTTAATCCCTGTAATTATAACACTTTGAAAATAATTTGGAGTATTGTAAAACAGTTGGCTCACAAACTGTGAGAAAAGAGTTTATAAAAGAGGAATGACTCACATTGCAGATTTAACGGGCAAGGTATAAGCCTACTGATTAGCCTTGATTAAACCTAATTTAACATAATGCACACACACAGGTTAGTAACTAATACAGCAATTACGTCAATTCACGAGATTAAACCTTCACAACGATTAATCAGTGCAATACTCGATAATTCAATCGGATTCACAACGAATAACAGAGCATAGTCCGAATTCGAACAGCACTCTAATATTCAAGTCGAAATCACGACGAATAATCAAAGTACAAGCTCAATTGAGCAGCATCTGGACTATCGTTGGATAGTTATAATCGATCGGACGTTGAATCGTAATAGCGATCGAGTTATTATCCTGATTGCGGCAACAATTCGAGACCCGTGTGTGTTTGTTGTATTGTTTCTGCTATAACTTGACGTACACAACGAGTTTTTACGTCGTTTCAAAGACAGAATTCAAGTCCCAGACTCCTCTATTTATACATGAAATTTGACACCGTCGCGTAGCGTGAGGGGTACCCCCCATGGGCGTCGCGCTACGCGAGTGGTAACCTATGTTCATAGGGTAGCTACGTGTGTAACTAGGCTTGCTGTGTTGACAGTTTCATAAAATTCGATTTTGATAGAGAGTTATGAAGATAATCTTTGGCTAGGGTTTATCCCCCCCTGAGTTTTAGGGGCCCTGATCCTGATTCTGATTGTTCTGGAAATTTTAGGGTTAGTGCAGAATTACTTGGGTTTCTCAATTAGGGTTTTCTTAATAGCTAATTACCATCCTAATTATGGATTTTAGTGACAGTTGTTACAAAGGAGGCAGCTGATAGAGAAAAACTGCTTGTGAATCGTGTACAAGGGTTAGAAAAGAAGGTTGAAACAGATCAAACTGAAATTGATATTCTAAAAGTTCACGTGTCTGAGCTTGAAGAAGAGAAGAATCGTCGTGTTTGTCAGAACGAATATTTCAAGCTTAAAAACAAAGAGCTTGCAGCAGCTAAAGCAGTAAGTGACCATGAATTATATATGCTGAATAGAGTGGTCAAAAGTTTGCCTGGAATGTCAGTTGATCAAAAGTTTGAAGAGTTGAAGCTAGAAGAACTTCGTGTAGAACGTCAAGCAGAATTAGAAAGACCTTCATTTCAGCTATGCCTGAAATGTCTCTTATACCTTCGATGGTGATCGATAATCCTGAACCTATATCTGCAGTTCCTGGCTTATTCGAAGAAGAAACTCCAACGCCTGAATTAATTGGTGGCGAAGATGAAGAGGATGATGAAGATGATGATGAGGATGAGTTTGTATATTCTGCAAGCAGTCACAGTTCTAAAGGTGATGATGATGATGACGCTGCAGGAGGTTCAGGTGTTAGAGTCTCCGAAGCTTCAAATGAAAAAGTCGTTGAAGATTTGATGAACGACACTGTGAATGAAGAAAGTGGTGAAGCTTCTGGAAAGGGGGAGTCGGATAAGACTCAGATAGTAGAACATTCTGAACCTTTGTTCTTGCGTTTAGATGTGTATAGGGAGATGTTGAAAGATGTAAATCCTGAGATTCCTTTTGATCTTGAAGAAGATTTGGAATCATTTGATATAAATAAACAGAAAGATTATAAGTATGATTATGTTGAAGATGCTGATCAATATGATAGAGTTGAAGTAGAAGATTGTTCTGATAATGAAGATGTACCTGAAGATACATCAAAACTTCCAACGTTAATGGAGTTCTTCGCAGCAGAAAACAGAGAAGAGTTGCGACAAAAAGTGACTGAAGCTGTGAATGAAAAGGTGTTTGAAAACTTGAAGAAAGATGCTGAAAAAGAAAGTCAATCAAATGTTGAAAAAGAAGATCGTTCAAAGTGGTTTAAAGACAGTCATGAGAGAAAGTTCAAAAGGCCTTTGAAGTTTTTTCAACGTGATAGATCTATTTCTCTTGGTGACATTATAAGTTGGGGTTTTCTTCCACAAGTAAACCCTTATGCTATTCGTAGGGAATATGGAGTCCAATACTTCAAACGTCTATATGACATTATGTCATTACCATGGTGGGACGTCGATGAATTATCTCAAGTGAGAACCTTGGATTATCAAGTTAGGCAAAATGATAAGGCGATGTGGGGATATATTAAGTATGAGACTCTTAAAGGTTTTCGGAAGTGGAAGCCTCATCGGCCTAGACGTGTTCAAAGAGTTGATCCAGTGACTGGTGTTACTGAAACCATTCTAAATGTAAAGCCTCCAAGAACCATGACGACAATTCCTATGCCAGAAATGGAGCAAGATTTCTACAAAGGCTTTATT
The DNA here is from genome assembly GCF_002127325.2 of Helianthus annuus. Classification (NCBI taxonomy): domain Eukaryota; kingdom Viridiplantae; phylum Streptophyta; class Magnoliopsida; order Asterales; family Asteraceae; genus Helianthus; species Helianthus annuus. Next base: position 43,025,740 of record NC_035449.2, read on the forward strand.
GATTGGGTTTACAGCTGTATCACAACTGAGGCGATCATAACCTACAGAGCTGGTGATGAACTTAGAAATATTCATGTTTATGATCCTATGTGGTTGGTGAACTGCTCGGCAAAAGACATCGAATGCTTGTTCATTCACAAGATTCATTATAAAGCTGAAGATAAAGATCAAGCGCTACAATTCCAACGTGTAGTTTCATTGTGCTTTCAGAAAGGTATTAACTCAGAAAGCAAGTGGAAATCGTCGTGGTGGTCTTTAGACGAGAAGATGAAGAAGAAAGCGGAGCGTGATCGTGAACGTAAAAAACAAAGGATGGAAGAGAATAGAGGAAAGTTTATGAAGCAACAGCTTGAAGAAGAAAAGGCGTGGAAGAAAAAGAATGAAAAGATCAGAGTTGCGCTTAGTAGAAAGCCAAAACCAAAGGAAGAGAAATACAAAGCTGTTTAAAGACCCAGAGACCAAGACTGAAGACTGCGGCTCTATCCAAGGGGGAGTTTGTTGGTGCAGTATGTCTAATGCCTATGTCTTAAGTCTAGGGTCTAAATATGTCAAGTTTGTATAGTCTAGGGGTCAAATATGTAAAGTTTTGATTTGTTTATTGTCTGTCCGTTTGAAACTGTTTCAAACGGAAGGGTTTATTAGCTGGCCGTTTGAAACGGTATGTGTTATTTCAAACGGTCAGGAATGCCTATATATAGGCTTGTGTGCTTTTCATTCCAAACGGTCAGATCTGAAAATGTACTGTTACTCTGCCGAAATTTCAAGTCAAAGTGAATGAGAAGCAAGTAGTTAAAGTATCTGCAACGTATCTTCATCTATTTTCTACTCTTTCTTACTGATTCTACTCTGATTGAGTGTTTCTGCCACTCAATTAGTGTGTATTGCTCAAATTGACTCATTCTAGAGGTCAAACTGATCCTACAATAAATGCGCCTGCAGTACTCTGACCACGCCCCCGTGTCCGCTGGGCACGGCCCCGTGGTGGGCAATAGAAGCTTCTATTAGTTTGTCTTTTCTGCTGCTTCTTGGGCACGGCTCCGTGCTCGCTGAGCACGGGGCGTGTTCAGTCTTCTGCTTTCTTTGTTTTGCTTGGGAGGATGCTGTCGAGGGGTCGGGCAATCCACTTTTGTCCTTTTTCTTGTATTTATGTTAGATTTTGCTGTCTTTTTGCTTCTTTTGTTAATTTGAGCTCATTTAATCCCGAAAATACAAAAGAAAGACAAAAACACACTTTTTCCAACATTAGTACTAAAAAAAGGTTAGTTTTATGCCATATTTGATATAATTTATATGTTGCATTTTGCGCGTATCAGTAGTATCGTGTTATGTTGTGCTTTCAGTGTGATAAATTGAGTTACTCGTGCTAGCGTGTGCGCGTTTAAACAAGTATTAGTACCTAGATATCCGTATATAACCAATAATATTATATAATAGGTCATAGCATCAGTAACTACGTTTCGAGTTTGCGTTTGCGAGTAGCGTAGCAATAGCGTAATAGTATATGCGAATAAAATGTAAGCGTTGAGATATAGCGTATTGTAATAAGCGATGTGTTTGCGGAAAAATATGCGAAGTAGCGTAGTTAGCGATATAGTTTACATTATGATCTGAATCTCTGGTGCTAGGCGTAACGAATGTAGCGAGAGTAACAAGCGCGAAAATGCGGGTTGTTACAAGAACTCACACCAGTTAGGCCTATACGGGGAATACAGAGGCATGGCCTTATACGCGATCTATATGAAGGTTCATATAGGTCACTTATAAGCCTATACACAATGTATAAAACAACTGTTACACTTGAACTGACATCAGTTAGTCTCTGATTTTGAGTCACCCCTAAACGCCACGTATAGGGTAAGGGTATCCAAATAAGTTGATGGAGGTGTGTGAATATATTTACCCTTTAATAAGTATCTTTTTTAGTAAACTTCCATTTTGCTCCATGTGGTTTGGTTGTTTTAACGGTTTTGCCCCAATCATTTAAAACGGTCATTTTCCTCCAATAGTTTACTATGTTTTTCACATTTTGCTCCCTGCCTCTAACTCCATCCAAATTGTTTGTTAACTGAAAGGGTATTATGGTAACTTGTCACATAAAAGTAAGGAAATTTGTGTAATTTTACCTATAAAGATATTTTTAATTTATATATAATAAATGTATACAATATATACCATAAGACATACATATATACTACACTAGCTCATCTCTCACCCTCAACCATCAATATCCGACTTCGCTGCCGCCACCATCTGCCGCCGTCACCACCACCTGCTACCACCACAACTCTCTCTCTCTCTCTCTTTCTCGTAACTTATCTCTACATCTTCCACCACCACCGCCACTCTCTTCCCCTCTCTCTCTCTCTACCTGTCTTTCTCACCGTTTTTCTCTCTCACTACACTTGCCACTACCACCAACACTCTCTGGATAAACTATACGGCAACCGGATGTTTCAGATCTGGTCGCCGAAGGTTTCAGATTTGACTGTCGGAGTTTATACACTAACGGTTTTCTCTAATCTAGGGGTTTGCTCAGATCTGATGAAGATGATGCTAATGGTGGTTGCTATTTAAAGAGAGAGAGAGAGAGAGAGAGGTAGGCGGTGGTTTGATATTGGTGGTGACTGCTACTGGTTAGGGTTGGCGACGACGGTTGTTGGTGGTTGGTGTTGGAGACGGTTGTGGCGGTTATCGGTGCAGGAGAGCAAATTTGGTTTTGATGACTGTTTCGAACTATGATGAGATTCTTGCACAATCGAAAGTCGCCAGGAGAGCAGCAAGAGGTGGTGGTTTACAGGCGGCTCCCTCTGGATTCAAGTAAAATGCAGGCGGTTCACTGGTGGATGTTCTCTGTTGCAGTTGTACCCTAGATTGGGTCTACTTTTAGCCTGTATTTGTAAAGGTAGTATTGTACACGGTCATACACGGAAGAATTGGTTTTCTATTGACCAATTTGATAGTCTGAAACTCAAAAGCTATACATGTGTTTTTTATAGTTAGTTTTGAACAAGGATTAATCCCAAACACTCAGTAAACCAGGTCGGTTTTTTATGGTGGTGATTGTTTGGATCTGAAATCCAGGGATGATGATGGAGGATGGTGATGGTGGGCCGGTGATGGTGGCTGATGGTGGTCATATCTAGTAGAGAGAAGTAGAGAGAAAGTTGTAGAGAGAGGGATGTGTTTTAATTATGTAGAGAGAGATAGGTTTTATATATTTAATTTAATTTAATATCAATAAATAAAAAGATAAAACATATTTAAGGAATTCTCGAAATACACCTACCTTAAAGGATATACATTGAGATTTCTAAATACATTTTTTACTATTATAATTATTATATAATTTTATTTATGCAACAACTATTATAAATTAATAATATACATTACATACATATAAGTTTTATCCTAAATTAATAATAACTTTATAATAGTTATACACTTATATGTATATAATTCATGACATACAAAATAAAAATATTATCATCAAATACACATATTAAAAGAAAATTTAATTTTTCACATTATGAACATACTAAAATAAATCACTAATATATAAGAGTTAATGAAAAATATAAATATAAATTAAAAACTTCGGGTATGTGATCGGGTATATAGTTTGGGTAAATGGGTATGTGGTTTCGGGTAATCGGGTTAGGTATCACCCAATCACATACCCGACCCACACCTGCGGAATTTTTTAAAACTAATCGCAAACCTGGCCTAATACCTGTCGGGTATCAGGTATACCCGTCCCATTTGTGTTGGGTTTCGGGTATACCCGTCGGGCTCGGGTATTTTTGCCATGCCTGCTACATTTAATTGTATAATTTAACTGAGTTAAGACCATAGAGCAAAATGAGAAAAAACATAGTAAACTATAGGAGAAAAATAACTATTTTTAAAGAATTGAAATATTAAACCACGTACACCAAAACGAAAGTTTAATTTTCGAAACAGTATATTTATTGGGGAACAAAGGTAGGGGACTAGGGGTATATCTGTTAATGAGTGAGAAAAGCCAAAAGGAAAGGAAAAAGGTGAAAAAGAATCGAAGCACGTTCTCCAAGAGAGAATCCTGCCAAACACATTAAACCATCTTCTTTTTCTTAATTACTAAAACTAGAAAATGCATCGTTTATACAAAAAAGAACACATTTGGTTTGGTTTCTACTTATTTAAAAGGTTTCGGTTATATAAAATTATAATATTTGTTTAAATGTAGTTGCTATACAAGTATATTTGATAGAGGTATCTGTCTGTTAAAGGAGAGGTTCCAATCTCAATCTTGGACAAAGATTAATAGTTTAGAATTATTAGTCTAATAGAGTAAAGGAAAATGTCGTCATTCAAAAAAAAAAAAAAAAACAACGGTTGATGTTATAAAAATGAACCATTAATATAGTTGTATTAATCTTAGTTTGTACCCATTAAAAAATGGGTAACACATTAACTCGCCATTTAAACAAAGCAAACAAGTTGATAGATTGTAAAGAACCTATAAACGGTTGACATGTTGTAAAGTCATAAACATGTTAAAGGAGTCATAAACGGTTTAGCAAGTTGAATGCATCAATTATATATAGCTTCTAAATTTGTACTTTAGTTTTAAACAAGTTAATACGTTTAAGATTAGTAAAACTTAATCACAACTTGTAAGAAAAATCAACCTAATATACGATTTGATTATTCTAAATTTGTACTTTAGTTTTAAACAAGTTAATTTGTTTAAGATTAGTAAAGCTTAATCACAACTTGTAAGAAAAATCAACCTAGAATACGATCTGATATCAAACATGTTACACTGAACCACTTAAAACTAGTATTATTATGTTTTCTTCATGTTAAGAATTAACTCCCCCAATACAAACTCAATTTTCCTCTTACCCAACTCGTGAATTTGCTAGCACAATCTATACTCAATACAATCTCCGTTTTTAAACATCTTGCAGATGCTTTATTATATATAAATGAATGAATGAATACTTACGTTTGTAGATATCTTTATGTATTTAAATAGACCTCTCCCTCCTTTTGATGTAGCGCGTGATACGGAAACGAAGATCAAACACATTGATTCAAAGAATACCCGTGTAGTTCTTCCCCAACCCCCAAGATTCCACCCAAAAGGCACGGAATTTGAAGTGAAAATGAGTTGTGTCAAAATTCAAGTCTGCTTCAATACATTACTAGAGGAACATATAAATAGAAACCCGAAATTCGAAATGGGCCTCAAAAAGACTACGGGCCTAACACAAGCCTAAAAACAAAATGCCCAAAACACTTCAAAAAACATAAAAATGCAAATAAGTAATAGAAATAAGCATTTTTTGGCCCGGACGATGACCCAAACCGCCGTAGGCCGTTTGCAGCAAGATGGAGCTCGTTCTCACTTTCGTTTCGCCTGGTCGCACGCCCAAAACGGACCCCCGTAGCCCAAGTTAGAGCCATTTTAGTGAAGCCCCTTTTGTTACGCGGTCTTGGGCCTCCAAATACGAGATAGCCCGCTCCTCCACATTTGGGCCCGCATCACCTTTCCTTCTACGCCAAGCCCATACTAATTATTATTCCATATATAAATTTGTAACTTTTTTTTGCGTTAAGCGTTGTCCCCCAAGCTTGGGAAGTTTTTCAAAAAAAAAAAAAAAAACTTTGATATTTCACTTTCAACCTAGAAGTTTTATCTTTTACATTTTACCCCATTTGAAATTTTTACTTTTAACTCAAAGTTTTTCATCTTTTGTAATTTAATACAACACTTAATTATTTACAACTTTGCTCCCGCATACTTTTTATCTTTTGCGAGTTAACATGTCGTAGCGTGCATGTGAAGTTCAACGTTTTTGCTCTATTTTTTCATATTTGACAGACCACTCGCAACACGTCCATGTTTTCCCTTTTGAAAAGTTCGCCGCAACGGGTGGGTCCTAGATTGACTAAGTTATTATTTTCTACTTTTACGTTTCTGGTTAATTTCTTCGCATTAACACACTGTAACAAGTGTGTGTGGTTCAATGATTTTAGTCTGCTTTTCGTTTAGTGTAATTTTTACCATTTTATCTATTTTATTTTTACGATGTTGAGAGTCGATGTGGTTGTGGCATTGGTGCTACTTGGCACGGTTTTACGGACATTTTTAACCTATTAAATTTTTTACTAATATTTTGTTTCGGTTTACCCCTATACTTCCTTTACTTAAAAACTATTTTTTACGTGCATATTTTATGTACGGGTATGTATAAATATGATTTGTTCTACCTCCCGACATAAACTTTTTTATAGACGAGTTAAGTCAAATATAAAACGTTTTCGTTGAAAGAAACCATTTTTACGTGCATATTTTTATGTACGTTTTCGTATAAATTCAAGTTGTTCTACGTTTAGATGTAAACTTTTTTGGGAAATGATTCATGTCAAATATAATATGTTTTCGTGTTTATTTTATATATGTTTCGTAAAGTTTGTTTCGAACCGAGTGAAGTCAACTTATGGTTTCTTTTTCTCCTTTTTTTTCGAAAGCTCTAATTAAACTCTTTCGATTACATGTTCATATTTTCCTTCATACCAGTTACGTTTTCTATATATGAGTTGGGTCACATATAATACGTTATAATTGTTCGATATGAATTTGATTTACTTTATGTTTGATCCAATCACAATGCTTATACAGGTTACATTGAGTTCAACTGGATACGTCGAAATGTGTGTTTTCATATGGTTAATGCATCATATAATGTTTGGACTAATCCATTCAATGCTTACGATGTACCCGCGCCGCAACACGGACGGGTCTTAACCCTAGTTTTATTAAATACATAACACAATATCCAACTTATCAGTGTTACTACCTTAATTAAAAATATGGGTATAAGACTAAGCGTTGTCCGTTAACTAAGAGCCCTTTAACGAGCCACGTTGGATCGTTAACAGCCGGCACACCACACCAGCTCGTTAACAGCAATCTCGTGAACGTATTGGCGGTGATGGAAGAAAGGAGGTGAACGTTGAGGTGGGCCCCATGTGTTACCTTCATTTTCTTATTCTTTTATTATTATTATTATTATTATTATTATTATTATTATTATTATTATTATTATTATTATTATTATTATTATTATTATTATTATTATTATTATTATTATTATTGGGTTTATTTAATGGTATTGGGTGTTAGTTAACCCACAACATAATGTTAGCGGATATTTAGCTAATGAACAAGTTGTGATGTAACAATAGGTTAACGGAGATTTAATTAACCCATAACATTTGATATGAAACTTGGAGAAAGGAATCTTTATGATGTGTTACGTTCTTTACTTTTTTTAAGGTGTGAATTATTCGTGAATATCGGGAGGTCTAGTATACGTTGTTTTAACCGGGTCCGCGTTAGAGAGCCCCCTCGTCCAATAGATCCTCAATTTAAACCCCAAATGAGAAATCCCGACTCGAACTTGAAATCTGAAGAGGAAAACTCACCCGAGCTCATTATAGCTGAAATCTTTATGATGTGTTAGGTTCTTTACTAGAAGGTTGTGTGTTGTTTTGTCATACCATCAGGGGCGGACATATATAGGGAGAAGGGGTAGCCTCCGCTACCGCTTGGTCGGAAAATTTTTGACGTTTTTAGTGTAAATTTTTGAAAAATTTGACGTTTTTTCGATTTCGTTACCGCCTATTTATAAAACGTTCCCGCTTGGTCGAAATCCTAGATCCGCCACTGCATACCATGATCCTAAGCCTAGATTCTGATACACGTGAAAGTTAACATTATGAATATCAACCAGACCAACAATAAAACTAATCTTTAGATTTTTTTTTGTCTATAATTCAGAATAACTTTGTTATAATTTTCTATAAACAGCTATTAGTTGTTGCTTATACATCTTATTAAATAAAAAAATGTTGTCATTGTAATTATATTTGACCAAAGATATTATTATAGGAATCATTAATTAAAAAATAGCTTATTTTCCTCAAGTAATATAAATGGATTTATAGGCGTGTACGAACGACGGTATATATGTGTTCGTTCGTTTAATTTTAACCGAACATAAACATTGATGTGTGTGGTGTGTTATATAATTTTATATATATTTTTAGTCCTTTTTAAGACTTTAGTCAAGTTTTAAATTTATAAAACACGATATTTTACTAACACTAAACACACATATGGGCAAGTGCACCCATGATGAGCGTAGTATAGCGTTGGTAAGATACCGAGGTCGTCCAAGGACACAAGAGCATTTAGTATCGATTTATCCTCAACGTCTAATCAAATCAAAATTTAGAAAAAGGTTTTAAACGTGAAAATAAAAACTAAAAATGCTGAAAATAAAAATAAAAACAGATAGACAAGATAAATCACTTGGATCCGACTCGCCTTTAGTGTAACCTTTGATGTATTTCACACTTTTGCACTTTTTAAGAGATTATCTTAGTTATACTAGTAGGCCCCTCTTTTGAAGGTGACGTTACCCTCAACCCAGTAGTTTGAGTCAGCAAGGATACAATCCTAAAGGGTTGGATTATTGAAAGATAATTAATTAAGTTATTAATGCGTAATGTGGTAGGCCCGTCTTTTGAAGGTGACGTTACCCTCGGCTAAGTAGTTTGAGTCGGCAGGGATACAATCCCAAGTAGCCGGGTTAATGTATTAATTGTAGTTTACATATGAGGGGATCAAGAAATTCGGACCCCCGCCATCCAATACCAGTGGGTATTGAAGGAGGTCCTACTAAGCTTAACCTGTAACGCCCAGCGTCCCTAAACTTTAGGATTTTGTCAAGATTAGCCCCTGAAGCTTGTATATTTGTCATTTTAACCCCTGATCTATGTGGAAGTCTATGTTATATACTTGAAATGCCTAAATCGACGTGTGGAATGTTTATATCTTTGGAATGTCTATGGCTATATACTTGGAATGCCTAACTTTATATTTGAAATATCTAAATCTCTGTTGGAATGCCTAATTCTATGTCGGAATGTCTAAATCTATGATGGAATGCCTAAATCTACGTTTGTAATGTCTAAATCTATTTGGTGCTTGACTCCTTAGACTCGTAAAACTTGATTCTTGGTTGAACGAGAGACCGGAGCCTTGTCACTAAGGGAATCTATTAATCTCTACTATTGATGTTTATGATGTAATCTAGTTATTCTATAGTACGCAAACGCTTAGCCTAACTCGCAAAACGAATCAAATATGGGAGCGTAGAAAGATTGGATTGCCACCCTATCGGATGGCCACCCTATCTGATGACTACCCTATCGGATGACCACCCGATTGGGCCACCACCCTATCCAATCCAAACCGCCTCAAGTCCCTTCCACGCTATAAATATGCCTGTCACATCACTTTATTCTCTGATGTGACAGCCCTGTTCGACCAGACGCATGCACACTACATTTTCTCCATTTCCTTGGCGATTTCAGTACGTTTCAAGCTAGATTCTTGTACTTTCTCGATCTACACCTCATCCTCTACGTGATTCACCTTTGAAATCACACTTTTCACCATGAAATCTCTCAGATCTGAGATCTTAAGGATGATGTCATCATGGTGGTTTGTACAAACTATCATATGAGGTCATCCTTGGTGAGATATAGCTAAGATCTAAGGGATTCCATGTATTTATCACTAAATCCAACCTAAATCTAAGTATTTTCATGATAAAACTTAAGTTTCTTCGTCTTCTTCTTCAACTTTTGCTCTAAATGGTGAGATCCGGTCCTGAACGGACTATAGACTTGAGTATTAGTCTAGAGTCGGCTTAAGTATGGATTTCCACCAGAGAATGATGGCCGGAAAACGGAGTTGGACATAAACTTCATCACGGACAGTAACTGATCGGACTGGGGTGGTTCCCACCCGACCAGAACGGCTGTGCGACGATGAGTTTACCATTGTCACAACACATAGCATTGCCGTCATCGTTAAACTTAGGATGGCCACTCTATCGGATGACCACCCTATTGGACAGCCATCCGATCCAATGACAGTTTCCTATTGTAATCTAATCAGACTTATTCTAAAAGAGCTCCCTTTGATCCAATAACAGTTGCGACTGTTAAGCAATCACTGTGAGTATACTCGATCCCCTTTTTACTTTTAAACTTTGGGGTGTAACATGTATTCTATATAAACTTGAATCTTTTTGAAGTCTAAACTCTATCCTATGTGTATGTGAAAACTTGTGCATTCTAGTATTCTATTTTGTGCTAGGTGACGTTTAATCCAGGGTGTGTAGTTCCGCCTTAACAATAGTAGCGCTATAGGAGGTGCACCTCTCCCATTATTCTCAGGGGGTATTGTTAGGAGGATTCTAGTTTACCTTGAGTCTTGGGTAAACACTAAAGCATCGGGATACTTGGGCTATCACTGCATGGACTGCGACACAAGCACGGCTGAAACTATTTTTATTGCTTACATTGTGGATATGAGTTGTTTTTAACCTATTATTCTATTATCAAACTTGTATACTCGTCAATACTTTGTATTGATATTTTAATACATGTTGCAGGCTAATTGGCTGCCTTGGAATGCATGGAAATCAAGCTAGGAGATGCTTAGAAACGTCGCCTAGTTAATTTAGACATTTTGGAATGTTTGAAACAATGTTATTATGTTTGATGCTTGACATTTGTGATGGTTGTTTTAGACAATTACTATGAAATTTATTAATGTCTATCGAAATATTTAGTGTTATGGAATTCTCATGAGCAATCTGAACGCTTAGTGCTCGCACCCCGATGTTTCCGCCATCAGTTGGGGTGTGACATAACCCAGGTCCTTGCAGGTTCTATACACTGAACAAGGCAAGAACATTACCAAACCATTCCCTTAACCCCCGACCAGGTAGCCAACATATCTCTATATAGACCGTAGAGATATGAATGGTGTAAATCTTTTATTTTATATAGACAGTAAAATAACGCCAAGACACCACGGACAAATAATAAGGAAGTTTCACCTTCAACATAAGAAACTAGTTATTAATGTCATTAATACAAAACCAAATAAAAAGTGCGAAAAGATTAAAAAACAAAAGTATTACACTAAATGCTTGTCTTCACCAAGTGATGTAAGAGACTTAGGCAAACATGGCCTTTGATTGTCAAGAACTCTTACTATCAATCTTGGATCCCGAGACTACTACACACACTCTATGATGGATGATGGATGATTGATGTGCGTAAAGTGTGTTATAATTTAAATGTATATTTTAAGCCCTTTTTACACTTTTAGCCAAGTTTTAAATTTATAAAACACGATATTTATTAACACTAAACACACATATGGGCAAGTGCACCCATCGTGGACGTAGTATAGTGTTGGTAAGATACCGAGGTCGTCCAAGGACACAAGAGCTTTTAGTACCGGTTTATCCTCAACGTCTAATCAAATCAAAATGTTAGAAAAAGATTTTAAACTAAGAAAATAAAACTAACTAAAATGCTGCAAATAAAAACAGATAGACAAGATGAATCACTTGGATCCGACTCGTGTGTTAGTGTAACCTTTGATTATTTTCACACTTTTGCACTTGTTTAAGAGATTATCTTAGTTATTGTAGTAGGCCCCTCTTTTGAAGGCGACGTTACCCTCAACCCAGTAGTTTCAGTCAGCAAGGATACAATCCTAAAGGGTCGGATTATTGAAAGATAATTAATTAAGTTATTAATGCATAATGTGGTAGGCGCCTCTTTTGAAGGCGACGTTACCCTCAGCTAAGTAGTATGAGTCAGCAGGGATACAGTCCTAATGTCACACCCCAACCGATGGCGGAATCATCGGGGCGCGGCACTGAGCGAAACAGATTGTTCAGAAGTTTCCACAACAACTATCATACAATTCAGTTATATAACACGTCCCATACCGTGTCCCAAATAATAACAAGTTATCATAGAAATCAACTAAACAATATGGGAACTGTTCCGACAACTCAAGTTTAATTATTACAGACCGAATTTAAATATTGTTTTAAGACTTCTAGACGGCTAACTATAGATCTTACTGACTACAGGTGCCAGTACAAGATCTACAGATAATTATGACCCTGGAGCAGGTATATGGACACTGTCCTAAGGTCACTGGCTCCTAGAAGCTTATTATTGCCTCGCTTCCCTAGCACGCTAGTAGCTTAAACACCTGTCACATACGTTAAAATAAAAGTCAATACATATAATGTAAAGGTGAGTACACAAGTTTGATATAGCATATAGAGTTCGAATAGTTTACGCATAACCAAGCACGTACACAAGGGCAAACGATGCATGTAAATTATCAACATGGGACCATCGATACCAACGACTTCAAGTTGACTGTCCGAGACAGTTTGCAATACATGATTACCACCGTAATCCATGCAAGTAATTGTCCTTAGCAACCCCCGTGTGAACGGGTGCTGAGTCCAAACTATAGTACTACGTTGCTAAAGCAGGCAGATAGCACTCCACGTGTAAACATAATAAACAGCAATCATTTAGACGAGTAATACATGCAAGTAGGTTAGCGTTCAAATAGTTTGTGTTGTTTGTGAATTTGATAGATTACGTATGTAACACCCAAAAGTGCTGAAAGCAAAAAGGGATCGAGTATACTCACAGTGGTTGGTTGTGGATTGAAGGGAGCACTGAGAATAGTTTAGCCTGAATAGTTCGATAACACAACGATGAGTAACGCGGAAAAAGTAAACAATGTACTTGGATCGAGTAGGCCATTCGATCGGACAGCAGTTCGATCGAGTGGGCTGTTCGATTGGTTTGAAAGTCCGTTCGAACATCCATTCGATCGGCCGGCTGGCTCGATCGGCTGGTTCCTTCAAGTGGATTGTTTCTTCCTTTGATGAGAAGGATGTGTTTGTGTATGATGGTTTGTACTACCTTTCAAGTTGGCCGATCGAACAGCTGTTCGATCGGTTAGCCCAACCGATCGGTTAGCATTGCAGACTTGGCAAGATGTCACTCGATCGGTTAGCATGCTCGATCGGGTGACATTCCAATGTTTCAAAAGTCTAAGTGTTTTAAAGTGTAGTATCTCATGATTCGAGTAGTAATGCTTACAATCGAGTGGCTTGATCGATCGAACAGTACCTCGTCAATACTACACTTTGTGAGTTGGTGGGTCTAAGTGCTAGTCGATCGGTTAGCCTAACCGATCGGCTGGCATAGTCGTTCGGTTGGGCTGTTCGATCGAACAGCCTAGCCGTTCGGCCAGCTTCTCGATTCGGTTAACCTATCACTTAACACTTGGTTATTCCCGTTAATTGTTGATGTTTTAGAGATATTTTGACTACGAGTTGAACCACGAAGCTGAAGTCCCTACTTAGTCTACTGACTCGAGCAGGAATCACCCAAGCTCGGCCAGGGGCGGTTTGGAACTTAAGTTTAACGTTTAACCCGGAATCGGTATATCTCTCGGTAGAACCCGAATCTTGAACCATGTGTTTGTTTAGATTGATTTGTAAATCGGTTCAAGTCTCGTTTTCACCTTTTTGAGTGTAAAAGAGTTGAAAGATAGATGAAAACCCATCTTCCAATCCTTTTCCACCGTGAAATGTTAAGATCTTTGGAAGATTTTAGGTTATTTATATGGAAATCGGTTAGATCTAAGTTATTCATGGTGGAATGATGCCAAAACTTAGTGTTCTTGAAGAACACATGATGACATCACTCAAGAACACCTAGATCTTGGTGATTTCATGGATGAAATCCAAGTTTTGAAAGATAGAAAGATGGAGAATCGATTAATGAACAAAAACGTACAAGGATTAGAGCGAAATACTTACCGGTTTGAGAGAAATCTGAGATTTAGTGAGAAGAAGAGGCTGGTCGGTCAGAGCTTTTCCAAAAGTGGAAAGTTTGACAAGGACAGCCCTATTTATAGGCTTCCAAAAGAGGAAAGGGTCAGCTGATCGAACAGCATCCCTGATCGAGCAGCTGCTCGATCGAACAGCCTGTTCGATCGGCTAGTCTGTTCGATCAGGTTGCCCTGTTCGATCGGCTTGCCTGTTCGATCAGGTTGCCCTGTTCGATCGGCTTGCCTGGTTTAGAGTGTTTCGCGACGATTTTTGATATTTCGACTTCGATGAACGATGATTTGAGGATGATAGAATTCCTAATCAAATTACTTTTAGTCCCAACTACTATATCTACATACGAGCATCCTCACAACCATTTCGGGTTCGATTTCCATTGAGTTTGATTCACCTTTGAGTCTTGATTGATTTGATTGATTCACCACACACTTTAACATAGAAGTAAACATGCACAAGTATCACATAAGGCACACGCACACGTATAAAAAGTACTAAAATCCCCACACTTGAGTTCGATGATTGATTTGATTAGCTTGATTATTGATTGACTAGCTTTATTGCATTGTTACTTCCTATCATTCACAGTCGATCGTTGATTCACAGTCGATTATCGGTCGATTAGTTTGATTATACAACACTTACTCCAAATAATATGAAAATCAAAATGAAACTAAAATGAAATTAATCTTTATTGATCTTTAATTCCAATAACAGTCAACCCTTGACTTTGACTTTGACTTTTGGGAAAACACGGGGTGTTACAGTCTCCCCTCCTTTAGGGAATTTCGTCCCGAAATTAGGCCGAGAACCGTACATCGCCGTGTGATTTTACCAATTTGATGCTTCAGATCTATCTGAACAACTGCGGGTACTTGGCCTTCATGTCACTTTCGAGTTCCCAAGTGAACTCCGCGCCTCGTTTCCCTTCCCATCGTACTTTTACAATAGGAATGCGAGAGCGTCTGAGTTGCTTGGTCTGTCGGTCCATGATTTCGACAGGCTTTTCCACGAAGTGTAGCGTCTCATTGACCTGAAGATCGTCGAGTGGTATTATTGCGTCGTGGTCGGCTACGCATTTTCGAAGGTTTGAAATATGGAAAGTCGGGTGGACATTGCTGAGTTCCTCCGGTAATTCGAGTTTGTAGGCAACTTTACCGATCCTTTCCAGAATCCTAAAAGGTCCAACAAATCGAGGCGCAAGTTTCCCTCTTTTGCCGAATCGGACTACTCCCTTCCAAGGTGATACCTTTAGGAGCACGTAGTCACCAACTGCAAATTCGCGGGGCTTGCGTCGTTTATCGGCTTACATCTTTTGTCTGTCCCGGGCCTTTACCAAATTCTCCCTTATCTGGTGGATCTTGTCAGTCGTTTCTTGCAGAATCTCGGGCCCAGTCAATTGTGAATGACCGACCTCGTGCCATACAATAGGCCAGCGACATCTCCTACCATACAAGGCTTCGAAAGGTGCCATTTCGATGCTGGAGTGATAGCTATTATTGTACGAAAATTCGACCAACGGTAGGTGTTTGCTCCAACTACCACCAAAATCGATAACACACGCACGGAGCATGTCTTCAATAGTACGAATTGTTCTTTCAGTCTGCCCGTCGGTTTGCGGGTGGAATGCGGTACTCAAATTCAGCGTCGTACCAAGAGCTGCTTGAAAAGTTTCCCACAATCTCGATGTAAACCGAGCATCGCGATCCGAAATGATGTCTCGAGGCGTACCATGATTCTTAATGATCTCGTCGGTGTAGATTTGGGCTAGCTTGGCCACCTTATAGTCTTCTCGTATTGGCAGAAAGTGGGCTGATTTGGTTAGACGGTCGACTATAACCTAAATACTGTCGTGACCTGATGGCGTGGTCGGAAGCTTAGTTATGAAATCCATAGCTATGCTTTCCCACTTCCATACGGGTATCGGCGGTTGTTCGAGTAAGCCTGAAGGTCTTTGGTGTTCAGCCTTGACTCTTGCACAAGTTAAACAGCTACCAACATATAGAGCAATATCCCTTTTCATCCCAGGCCACCAGTACTTGTAGCGGATGTCCTGGTACATTTTGTCCGCACCGGGATGAATGGAATATCGGGATTTGTGGGCTTCGTTCATGATGATCTTTCGCAAATCTGTCCTCCTCGGAACCCAGATTCGGTCCAGATAATAGAATATCCCGTTGGCTTTGCTCACGAGCTGAGTTCCATCGTGATAGATTCGTTCTTTCTTCAACGTACGCTCGTTAAAGCAAGCGTGTTGTGCTTCGCGGATGAGAGCTTCGAGGTTATACTGAGCCTGGATGTTTCGAACACCTATCACGTAATTCTTTCTGCTGAGGGCGTCTGCAACTACATTCGCCTTGCCTGGGTGATAACGGATCTCACAGTCGTAGTCGTTGAGAAGTTCTACCCATCGGCGTTGACGCATATTGAGTTCTCTCTGGTTAAAGATATGTTGTAAGCTCTTGTGATCGGTGAAGATCGTACACTTTGTACCATACAGGTAGTGTCGCCAAATCTTTAAGGCAAAGACAACTGCGCCTAGCTCGAGGTCATGGGTTGTATAGTTCTTCTCGTGGATTTTGAGCTGTCGAGATGCGTAAGCTATAACCTTGTCTCGTTGCATGAGAACACAGCCAAGTCCAAGGTTTGAAGCATCACAATAGACAACGAAGTCATCGCTTCCGTCCGGCAGTGTAAGAACTGGTGCAAGGCACAGCATGTGTTTGAGGGTTTGGAAAGCAGTCTCCTGCGCGGTTCCCCACACAAAAGGCTTGTCTTTATGAGTAAGAGAGGTAAGTGGTACAGCAATCTTTGAGAATCCCTCGATGAATCGCCGGTAGTAACCTGCTAATCCGAGAAAAGAGCGAACTTCTGACGGATTCTTTGGCGTAACCCATCCCTTGACTGCCTCAATCTTTGCAGGATCAACGTGTATACCCCGACTATTCACAATGTGACCCAGAAATTGAACCTCCTCCAACCAGAACTCACACTTGGAGAATTTGGCGTAGAGTTGGTTTCCCTGAAGCAACTCGAGAACCAATCGCAAATGCTGCGCATGTTCGGCCCTCGATCTGGAATAGATCAGGACATCGTCGATAAATACAATGACGAAACGGTCTAAGAACGGTTTACACACGCGATTCATCAGATCCATAAAGACCGCGGGTGCGTTGGTCAATCCAAAAGGCATGACAACAAATTCGTAGTGGCCGTATCGGGTTCGAAAAGCGGTTTTGGGTATGTCTTCCTCTTGAATCCGCAACTGATGGTAGCCTGAACGTAGATCAATCTTGGAGAAACACTGAGCACCTTGTAGTTGATCAAACAGATCATCGATTCTTGGTAAGGGGTATCGGTTCTTGATGGTCAGCTTGTTCAATTCCCGGTAATCGATGCACATTCGGAACGACCCGTCCTTCTTTTTGACGAAAAGGACTGGCGCGCCCCATGGAGAAGTGCTCGGGCGAATGAAGCCTTTTTCAAGTAACTCTTGGAGTTGGTTTGAGAGTTCTCGCATCTCAGATGGAGCGAGTCGATACGGAGCTTTGGCCACTGGGTTGGCTCCTGGAATAAGGTCGATTCGAAAGTCGATATCACGATTTGGGGGTAATCCAGGAAGATCATCAGGGAACACCTGAGGAAATTCTCGGACAACAGGAACATCCTTGACTTCAACTTTCCTTTTCTTGTCCGTCTCTGCTACAACAATGTTGGCCAAGAAGGCTCGATATTCCTTGCGGAGATATTTGCGAGCTTGAAGACAGGACATGAGCTTGAGATCTTTTGCAGTTGTTTCACCATAAACACATAGAATATCACCACTAGCTAGCACAAAACGAATCATCTTATCGGAACACACAACTTCAGCACGGTTTTCACGAAGAAAGTCCATGCCTACTATGACATCGAAACTTCCGAGCTGCATTGGAATGAGATTAATCGGGAATATATGATTGTTGAGCTCGAGAGTACAATCACGGAGCACAGAATTGACAGCAATGGTTCTTCCGGTAGCGATTTCTACTTCGAAGGGTGTCGAAAGATAAGAGCGCTTACGTCTAAGAAGCTTCTCAAATTCAAATGACACAAAGCAGTTATCGGCTCCAGTATCAAACAAACATGATGCATATATACCATTCACAAGGAACGTACCATTGACCACGTTGTTATCAGCTTGAGCCTGGCGTGCGTTGATGTTGAAAGTTCTGGCGTGAGCGGCTTGTTGTTGAGGCTGCTGTTGTTGTTGCTGGGGTTGTTGAGCTTCTTGTTTCACCACCCTGTTCGGGCACCGGTTTGCGAAGTGGTTAGGGTCACCACATGCAAAGCAGGTCCGAACATTGTTTGCCGGGGCCTGTGCAGCTTGATGAGCTTGAGGAGCTTGAGGAGCAGGTAGCAGGGCTTGGTTAACAGCGGCTTGAGCTTGCGTTTGACGAGGACCATAGCGGCAGTTTGCAGTGAAATGCCCGTAAACGTTGCAGTGGACACAGAAACGGCAGGCCACACCCACCGGATGATGATAAGAACATGTAGCACAGAGTGGGTGGGGGCCGGTGTACGCACGCTTCGCTGGCGGCGCATTGATCACTGGCGCTGAACGCTGTGGCTGTTGCTGCTGGGCTGGTACAGACTGTAGTGGAGCAGCAGTGGTTGCGGCAGCGCAACTTTTGTTCTTCTTTCTTCTTCTCGAAGACTTGGAGGCTTGAGTGGTGGTGTTGTCGGTTGATGCGGCGGTGACTTGATGCAGGGGCTTGACTTGCTTATCCCAGAAACCAGCCTTCACCCGCTTGTCATTAATCTCAGCGGCGAGCAGGTAGGTCTCCTCAATCGTTGCGGGCTTTGAAGCTAGGACAAAATCCGCTACACAGTCAGGAAGAGCGCGGATGTATTTTTTGATGGTCATGTCGGGAGTCTTGACCTGGTCTGGACAGATGATGCTTAACTGCTTGAAGCGAGCAGTGAGACCGGCGTTGTCACCCTTGTCTTGTTTAATACCCCAGAATTCATCCTCCAACTTATGACGCTCATGGGAGGGACAGTATTCTTCGATCATGATTTCCTTCAGCTTCTTCCATGACAGAGCATAGGCTGCGTCGTTTCCGCGCTTGTTTCTTTCAGCAGTCCACCAGTCCAAAGCACGGGACTGGAAGACGCCAGTAGCATTGAGAGTCCGGAGATTATCTGGGCATCCACTTTGACGAAAGGTGACTTCTATCGAGTCAAACCAGTGAAACATAGCCGTTGGACCATCCTCGCCGGTGAACTCTTTTGGCCCACATGCCTTAAATTGCTTGAAGCTAAAAGCAGTCTTGCTGGATTCTTTCGGAGCATCAGCTTGTGACATCTCAGATGATTTGCTGGCGTTCTCATAAACCTCACTCACGGCCTTCGCCACGGTCTTAGAGATGATAGCAGCCAGACGTCGATCTCTTTTCTCCTGGCGGGTAAGACGCGAGCGTGATCTAGGTTGTCCAGATGACGACATGGTCTGCAATAGACATCGTCACAGGCTCAACACAACGAATTCGAGTCTCACACGTTCTTAGATCTCTAAAGCTTAGAATCACGTCGCATCTCTCGTCACGTAACACATATAATCACATAAGCACATAATCATAGAGGCACATAAGCACAGAAGCAATTAGGGCACATAAGCAATTAAGCAAATAGAGCACTTAATTTCCTAAACACGTACGAAGTTTTATCACAGAGGTAGTCAGAAAACAGAAACCTATAACCACAAGTCGAGTGCCGTTCGTTTTGCGTATCGGATAGCACCACATTGTATCGTCTATCTTAGTCGTATAGCATAGCATAGCACACTGGTTTCGTTTAGATCACATCAACAGGGATTTGAATCGAGATAGGATAGCAACAAAGGTCACGCAGATTGATAACAAATGGAGTAACCAACAAATCTTAAAACACGTAAACAGGTAAATCATATAAAATCAATCAAAGCAACACTCAAAATCGGGAAATGGATTGTCTGCGGCTACTAGACTTTGACTAACCATGGCAATTTAACTATTCACAGTTGACTTGTCGTTACTTTCGACTCTAGGGGACATGTTTCTGCCTCGATTCTTGGGCATTATGCATGCGCATTCTAGGCCATACTCGTGAGTTCAGGTCGTTGGAGTCCGTCAATTGCCTTGGCGAGATAGAATAAAGTCGGAATAACTGCCAAGGTTAGGGTTTCACCCCTAGCTCAGCAATTTCTTCCTTGTTTAAGAAAATTTAGAGGAAAGTTTTCATCAAATTACGGGTTTCAGCCCTAATTTGGTATAATTTTCCCCCCCGTATGTTGATAGAAATTAGCACAAAGTAATTGGCAAAAATTTGTAATTTAGGCAGGAATTTGCGGGTTTCACTCCTAATCCCGTCCAAATTACGAAATTTGGCTCGGACTTCGGATGTAATGATAGAATAGAAGGAAACAACATAAAATAAGCACATAAACTTGGTCTCTTGGTTCCTAACTATAGTCTAGGTTTCTAAGACAGCGATCCGGACTAGATCGTGTCTAACCTAATTCCCTATAGTTATGGCTCTGATACCAATCTGTCACACCCCAACCGATGGCGGAATCATCGGGGCGCGGCACTGAGCGAAACAGATTGTTCAGAAGTTTCCACAACAACTATCATACAATTCAGTTATATAACACGTCCCATACCGTGTCCCAAATAATAACAAGTTATCATAGAAATCAACTAAACAATATGGGAACTGTTCCGACAACTCAAGTTTAATTATTACAGACCGAATTTAAATATTGTTTTAAGACTTCTAGACGGCTAACTATAGATCTTACTGACTACAGGTGCCAGTACAAGATCTACAGATAATTATGACCCTGGAGCAGGTATATGGACACTGTCCTAAGGTCACTGGCTCCTAGAAGCTTATTATTGCCTCGCTTCCCTAGCACGCTAGTAGCTTAAACACCTGTCACATACGTTAAAATAAAAGTCAATACATATAATGTAAAGGTGAGTACACAAGTTTGATATAGCATATAGAGTTCGAATAGTTTACGCATAACCAAGCACGTACACAAGGGCAAACGATGCATGTAAATTATCAACATGGGACCATCGATACCAACGACTTCAAGTTGACTGTCCGAGACAGTTCGCAATACATGATTACCACCGTAATCCATGCAAGTAATTGTCCTTAGCAACCCCCGTGTGAACGGGTGCTGAGTCCAAACTATAGTACTACGTTGCTAAAGCAGGCAGATAGCACTCCACGTGTAAACATAATAAACAGCAATCATTTAGACGAGTAATACATGCAAGTAGGTTAGCGTTCAAATAGTTTGTGTTGTTTGTGAATTTGATAGATTACGTATGTAACACCCAAAAGTGCTGAAAGCAAAAAGGGATCGAGTATACTCACAGTGGTTGGTTGTGGATTGAAGGGAGCACTGAGAATAGTTTAGCCTGAATAGTTCGATAACACAACGATGAGTAACGCGGAAAAAGTAAACAATGTACTTGGATCGAGTAGGCCATTCGATCGGACAGCAGTTCGATCGAGTGGGCTGTTCGATTGGTTTGAAAGTCCGTTCGAACATCCATTCGATCGGCCGGCTGGCTCGATCGGCTGGTTCCTTCAAGTGGATTGTTTCTTCCTTTGATGAGAAGGATGTGTTTGTGTATGATGGTTTGTACTACCTTTCAAGTTGGCCGATCGAACAGCTGTTCGATCGGTTAGCCCAACCGATCGGTTAGCATTGCAGACTTGGCAAGATGTCACTCGATCGGTTAGCATGCTCGATCGGGTGACATTCCAATGTTTCAAAAGTCTAAGTGTTTTAAAGTGTAGTATCTCATGATTCGAGTAGTAATGCTTACAATCGAGTGGCTTGATCGATCGAACAGTACCTCGTCAATACTACACTTTGTGAGTTGGTGGGTCTAAGTGCTAGTCGATCGGTTAGCCTAACCGATCGGCTGGCATAGTCGTTCGGTTGGGCTGTTCGATCGAACAGCCTAGCCGTTCGGCCAGCTTCTCGATTCGGTTAACCTATCACTTAACACTTGGTTATTCCCGTTAATTGTTGATGTTTTAGAGATATTTTGACTACGAGTTGAACCACGAAGCTGAAGTCCCTACTTAGTCTACTGACTCGAGCAGGAATCACCCAAGCTCGGCCAGGGGCGGTTTGGAACTTAAGTTTAACGTTTAACCCGGAATCGGTATATCTCTCGGTAGAACCCGAATCTTGAACCATGTGTTTGTTTAGATTGATTTGTAAATCGGTTCAAGTCTCGTTTTCACCTTTTTGAGTGTAAAAGAGTTGAAAGATAGATGAAAACCCATCTTCCAATCCTTTTCCACCGTGAAATGTTAAGATCTTTGGAAGATTTTAGGTTATTTATATGGAAATCGGTTAGATCTAAGTTATTCATGGTGGAATGATGCCAAAACTTAGTGTTCTTGAAGAACACATGATGACATCACTCAAGAACACCTAGATCTTGGTGATTTCATGGATGAAATCCAAGTTTTGAAAGATAGAAAGATGGAGAATCGATTAATGAACAAAAACGTACAAGGATT
The DNA here is from genome assembly GCF_002127325.2 of Helianthus annuus. Classification (NCBI taxonomy): domain Eukaryota; kingdom Viridiplantae; phylum Streptophyta; class Magnoliopsida; order Asterales; family Asteraceae; genus Helianthus; species Helianthus annuus. Next base: position 43,048,128 of record NC_035449.2, read on the forward strand.
AGAGCGAAATACTTACCGGTTTGAGAGAAATCTGAGATTTAGTGAGAAGAAGAGGCTGGTCGGTCAGAGCTTTTCCAAAAGTGGAAAGTTTGACAAGGACAGCCCTATTTATAGGCTTCCAAAAGAGGAAAGGGTCAGCTGATCGAACAGCATCCCTGATCGAGCAGCTGCTCGATCGAACAGCCTGTTCGATCGGCTAGTCTGTTCGATCAGGTTGCCCTGTCCGATCGGCTTGCCTGTTCGATCAGGTTGCCCTGTTCGATCGGCTTGCCTGGTTTAGAGTGTTTCGCGACGATTTTTGATATTTCGACTTCGATGAACGATGATTTGAGGATGATAGAATTCCTAATCAAATTACTTTTAGTCCCAACTACTATATCTACATACGAGCATCCTCACAACCATTTCGGGTTCGATTTCCATTGAGTTTGATTCACCTTTGAGTCTTGATTGATTTGATTGATTCACCACACACTTTAACATAGAAGTAAACATGCACAAGTATCACATAAGGCACACGCACACGTATAAAAAGTACTAAAATCCCCACACTTGAGTTCGATGATTGATTTGATTAGCTTGATTATTGATTGACTAGCTTTATTGCATTGTTACTTCCTATCATTCACAGTCGATCGTTGATTCACAGTCGATTATCGGTCGATTAGTTTGATTATACAACACTTACTCCAAATAATATGAAAATCAAAATGAAACTAAAATGAAATTAATCTTTATTGATCTTTAATTCCAATAACAGTCAACCCTTGACTTTGACTTTGACTTTTGGGAAAACACGGGGTGTTACACCTAAGTAGCTGGGTTAAAGTTTTAATAGTAGTTTAACTTATGAGGGGATCAAAGAGTTTGGACCCCCGCCATCCAATACCTTTGGGTATTGAAGGAGGTCCTACTAAATTTGACCCAGGTCCCTTGCAGGATCTCTAAACGCTGAACCATGGCAAGACTCTTACCAAACCGTTCCCTTAACCCCCAACCAGGTAGCCAACATACCTCCATATAGACCGTGGAGATATGAATGGTGAAAATCTTTTATTTTATATAGACAGTAAAATAATGTCAAGACACCACGGACAAACGATAAGGAAGAATCACCTTCAACATAAGAAACTAGTAATTAAAGTCATTAATACAAAACCAATTAAAAAGTGCAAAAGATTAAAAATAAAAAGTATTACACTAAACACTTGTCTTCACCAAGTGATGTAAGAGACTTAGGCAAACATGGCCTTTGATTGTCAAGAACTCTTACGATCAATCTTGGATCCCGAGACGACTCACACACTCTATGATGGATAATGGATGATGGTGGTGGATGATGGTGTTATGGTGGTGGTGGGTGGTGGGTGAAGTGTGAGAGAGGTGGTGTGCCAAGGGATAAGTTGAAATGTCTCCAAGCACTCCTATTTATAGGCTGAACAGAAGCTCGGGCACGGCCCCGTGTCCATCCTTGTCTCTCTCCTCATTAATTGTAATTCGCAATTACCATAAATGCGCCTGCAGGAGTCTGACCACGCCCCTGTGTCCACTGGGCACGGCCCCGTGGTGGGCAATAGAAGCTTCTAAAGGTTTGTCTTTTCTGCTGCTTCTTGGGCACGGCCCCGTGCTCGCTGAGCACGGGGCGTGTTCAGTCTTCTGTTTCCTTGGTTTCGCTTGGGAAGTTGCTGTTGAGGGGTCGGGCATTCCACTTTTGTTCCTTTTCTTGTATTTATGTTAGATTTTGCTGTCTTTTTGCTTCTTTTGTTAATTTGAGCTCATTTAATCCTGAAAATACAAAAGGAAGACAAAAACACACTTTTTCCAACATTAGTACTAAAAAATGGTTAGTTTTATGCCACATTTGATATAATTTATATGTTGCATTTTGCGCATATCAATGATGGTGGTGGATGTGGGTTGTGATGGTGGTGGTGGGTGGGTGAAAAATGGTTAGTTTTATGCCACATTTGATATAATTTATATGTTGCATTTTGCGCATATCAATGATGGTGGTGGATGTGGGTTGTGATGGTGGTGGTGGGTGGGTGAAGTGTGAGAGAGGTGGTTTGCCAAGCGATGTCTTTGAAGTGAACCAAACACCTCTATTTATAGCCTACACAGAAGCCCGGACACGGCCCCGTGTCCATTGGGCACGGCCCCGTGTCCACCCACTTTCTCTTTCTTCATTAAATGAAGTTTGTCTGCATCAGTTGACCACGCCCCCGTGTCCAGTGGGCACGACCCCGTGTGCAGAAGCGTATCTGTACTATCAAGATTTGCTTGGATTTTGCAAATCTTAGCTTTGACCACGAGCCCGTGTCCACTGGGCACGCCCCCGTGTTGGGAAATAGAAGCTTCTACAACTTTGTCTTTTCTGCAGACACTTGTGCACGCCCCCGTGTTCAATGAGCACGGGGCGTGTTCAGCCTTCTGATCTTTTGTTTTTGCTTGGGAAGATGCTGTCGAGGGGTCGGGCATGCCACGTTTATTCCTTTTCTTGTATTTATGTTAGAATTAGCTGCATTTTTGCTTCTTTTGTCTATTTGAGCTCATTTAATCCTGAAAATACAATAGGAAGACAAAAGCACACTTTTTCCAACATTAGTACTAAAAAGGGTTAGTTTTATGCCTCATTTGATGTAATTTATATGTTGCATTTTACACACATCAAACATTTAAACAAACGAATTTTCTTATTTATGTTCGTTCGTTAACATTCTAAATGAACACTACATAAACATATACGAACACAAATGAATAAACCCAAACGAACAAAAATTATAGACAAACATATCGAAGTATTGTATTAATATTTAAGTGAACAAAAACAAACATAAATGGACAACCATGAACGGAAACAAATGCAACATGTGTTGATGTTCGTTCGTTTAATTAAACGAACTAAAAGTTTTGTACATCTTCCTTCAATTATTAAATAAATGAACTTCCCGCCTAATAGTTCACGAATGATTCAATGAACGTTCAGTTCATTTGCACACTTAGATTCATCAATTAAAATTAGCTTTAACCACCCACTTTCAAAGCCCATGGTTAACCGAATCATGTTTTCTGATAATCGAATTTACTAAACCGTGTATACTTGAACATATTGAAACACTGGTTATAGGTTTGGTTTTATCCCATAATTAAACTAATCCATCTCACCTCTAGAACCATTTCTAAATAGTGTCGATTATGTGGCATCTAGGGGACCCGGGCCATTACCTGTTTTGGCCTCAGATAGGTGCTACCCTAGCGGGTACACCGTCGTCGGTCCAGCGAGTAGTGATAGGCGGGTATGGTTTGGGAGTGGTAGAACCCGAAGGCAGGAGAGGAATGTTAATGCTTTCAACGGCCTTTTGACCGTTTGAGTTTTAAAAAAATCAATTAAATAAATTAAAACTTTTACCATTTAACCTTCCCTATTTAAACCAATTCAATTCACCTTCTACACCATTTCAAAAGCTCTAACATTTCACAACTTCTATTTCACTACATCCTTTTCTTATCAAATGTGATCAACATGGGGCTGGATATCTGGCGGAACCTTTACACCGTCGACAATTAACACGTCGTCGTGTAAACCCTCAACCTTCAAACCAACCTACTTCAAACCCATCGCCTTCAAACCGACAACGATCAACCCGTCATGGAAACCCGAAACTTTCAAACCCACCATCTTCGAACCCACCACCTTCAAACCCAATGCCTACAAACCCACCTCCTCTAGTTTTTGAAATCTACCGTCAACGACATCCTAACGATTCGACGATGGAATATGGAACTAGGTCTATGATTATACCTTTAATCAACTACAATTAGTTGGAATAATAATTGGGGATGGGTCACATCCTACAATAGCAAACACTCCTACACCAACAAACCCCAATTAGACACAAGAAGTGTAGGTCCCCTTGATGTGTATGGATCTTCACAGAATTGTAAATCCGATCAAGAGTGCGGAATCCTCTTAATCAGAATAAGCAGAAAAGGTGTAGGATCAGAAACAGCAATTCACAAGGAATTACAATCAATCAAAACCCTAATCAACCCTAATTTTCGTCCAAGCTATGCTCTCACGAAAATTCTCTCTCTCAAAATCTGTTTTGGCTGATTAACCTAAACCCTAAAGCCTAACCTTGTTTATATAACACAAGGTTTGTAACTGGGCCAGGTTAAACACTCTTGGGGTGCGAATTAGACATGCCCAATTCGCCCCCATACACCCAATTCGTTGGGTTTAGTTAGCCCAAACATTACAACTAACTATTACAAAGCTAAACCCGCTAACTGTTTATCGTTTAACTAATTACAAGATATCCAAAGACCAAATCTAAGTTGTTGTCACAAATATGCACCAACAAACTCCCCCTTGACAATAGCTTCATAAAAACTTTGTCTTCAGTCTTCTTGCAATATTCATGTAGTCTTGCACTGTCTTTGGTCTTTGGATAGCTTCAGCTTCAATAGCTTCTGTCAGCAACAGACTGTCAGCAACAGACTCCCCCTAAGCTGATGCATCCAATCACCAAATCTTCAACACGTTAGCGTTTGAGTAAACTCCAGTTCAGCATTTGCAAAGCAATCTTCAACTCTTCAACTTTGTCTGCAATATAGAAAGGAGGTTCTACCATGATCCAATCAAACTCTCATCTTCTCAGCAACTTCTCAACAACAAACCGCTTCAATCTGTATACTATAAAACAAACATCTCGAGAAACCATAAGAATTTTTCAACAAGGTTAAATAAATTATTATTATTCAAGAGACAGTTAAACTGTATCACAGATTAAGCATGTTCAATTTCATCACCAACACGCAAAACTTTTTGTCCAACACAAAAGAACCTGCCTGATTGAAAATTTTGAACTCACTTTCTAACACCGTCTCCCCCTATCAGTTACAATTCCTCCAAGAATAACAGTTTTCCGTACATTAAGAATTTTAAACAGAAAAAGACACTATTTTTGGATTTTTATATTTTCTGAAAGCAAGTAAATAACAAAAGCAATAAACACTCTATTTTTGTGAGAATCACTGGTAAGAAGATCATATCATCACAATCAAACTGTTTCACACAATTAGATTATTCTTTATTTAATGTTTTAGTGAAAAGCAGTTCAAGACGATTACCAGTATGTTTATCTACTTAAACAAAATGCATGAACATTTTAAGTACCATTACCATATGATACGTTAAGGTAATATTATTTCTGAAATATTAGCGTGTCCCACAACAGGATATACCCCCGCGATCAAGGTATGCACAAAGATTCATCGTAGTAGGTGAGTATACTGAATTCATCCGTTTTATTTTCAACGATAGATAATTGGTGAACAGGTCAGTACTTCCGTACAGCAGAGAGACCAAAATATCTTATCGAGGGCTAAGACAGATACCATTTTTGGTACGAATTATGCATTTTGCATTGTTGAATGACTCTCTATGAGAGCTTCTTCATTTTCAAGGTTTTGGCATTTTTAGCTCTTTTAAGATATCCTGGGTGTGTCTAGGTCAGCATGTATCTGGATGCAGCAGAAGGACACCCCTGATATCCCCGGATGATATAACAGTATAAAGACCCAAAACTTCAGATTTTGGCAATCTATCAACGCAAGATTTAAGGTTATTAAACCATACACCACTGATGTGTTCCCCACTCATATTCAGTTCTTTTAAGTTTATATCACATTGGTAAGTTGATTAGTTCATGCTTTTGCCTACTGGTACATCATATGATGAAGCTGCTATCACACTTAAGCAATTTTGGTTCAATTTCAGTGTGACAGTCTAACTTGCTGATGTACTATCATTTCTTCTTTTTCACACAGTGATATCTCATTTTTTATTTTCTATTTTTTTTATGTTTTTGATTTTTCAATTTTTTTATTTTTGATTTTTTTTAAGCAAAACAGCAAACTATTTACAAAATTCTTATGAAAAACCAGTTATTCAGGATTCCTCATCCCGTTGAGTTCGACTAAATGTTCAAAGCGAGCCCTGTCAAAAGCTTTGGTATAAAGATCTACCAGGTTATCTTATGTGTTGACTCAGCACTTTGAACTTCAATTTAAATCATTTAAAAAAAATATATCATTAATCTCACATCCCCCGTCCTGTGCCTGAAGCAGCCACTATCAACATAAGTTGATAATCCTCCTTAGCAGCTCCTGCACACACCAACTAAGAAATTAGTTAGATTGGGGGACCCAAGCCTTAATGGTCATGGGTCGTCCAAATTCACCAACTATTTGAACATCCATCCAATATCCATTACTCCTAACTGGAGTCTTGGATCTCAGACCTGTTGATGGAATTTGATTTTGATTTCCATAAGGTCTCAGGTCCTGAGGGTTCCTATATACATTTGGACTATTTGACCTTTGAAATTTTTGATTCCAAGAAGCTTGATTGTTATAATTTCTAAAGCCATTGTTATAAAAAGTTCGACCACCATTATTCTGGTATCGATTTTGATATTGACCTTGACTTCTGAAATTATTTGAATTATAATTGTTCATTCTAGGTGAACTGCTTCTAGGTCTCTGATATCTGCCTGGTGGAGATCTAGGCTGAAATCTTGGTTGATTTCTTTGAAAATGTGGAACTTGTGGAGTTCCTTTTTCAGCCTTATCTACACCAACAACAACATTCTCTGGTTGCTTAGGAGCAGACTTCTTTGGAGAGTTTGACTCTCTCTCTTGCTTATCACCACTCTTCTCTGGTGACTTCTCTCTCTTCCTTTCACTCACTTGTGCTTCACTCTTTTTATTGGGACAGCAGCTTGCTACATGTCCTTTCGTGTGACATTTGAAGCACGATCTCTTTTTCGAAGACTTCTTATCTGAAGCCTTTGAACTAGATTCAGGTCTTGATGATGATGCCTTAGAAGAATCTGTTTCAGTTTGCTTAATTTCAGAATTTTCTTTGTTCTTTTTTTTAGCAAACTCTTCATTAGATTCATTTTCAATAACAGCTGTTTCGGTTTTCATGTCACTTCCTTGAACAAAATTAATCTTTTTAACAAAAGTTTGATTTTTGCTCTTAGGAGGTGAATTTTGCTTTTTCAAATATTTCCTGTTATTGTTCTTCTTAGCATCATCACTTTCAGACCCCTCACCTTAACTTGATGTGGATGTGAAACTACTTGGTGCGGTTGACATAAAGTCTGCTAGCTCATCTTCATCAGGCAGGAAAGAATAGTCATGACTAAGAGGAGGTGGAACTTCATTAAAGCCTGGAAGCCCACAGTGGTCTTGTCATTACTCTTCTTTAACCCACCCATCATGTGTTTCATAACAAAAGTAGAGTCCCTGAATTGACCTAGTTTCTTTTCAAGTTCAACAATTTTGAGTTGAGCATCTGACAACTCTTTGTTTTTATCAGAAATCTCTTTTGTTTTCTCAGCCATCATGTCATGAGCTAAGTCTATGACTTGAAGTTTTTCATTTAATTTGCAGGTTACGGCTTCAATTTCACTTTCATAACCTTTTATTTTCTTCAAGTATGACATTTCATTTCCTTTAGCAAAAAAGTTTGATTCTTTAATGTTAGACATCTCACTTACCAAACTTTTGTTTTGTGTGGACAACCTGTCAACCTCACCCTGTAGTTCACGACATTTTAAACACACAGAATTTGATTTTACCTCTCCTGTTTGTTTGTCAAGGTTGGCCATTAGAGCCGCAAGCTGAGCTTCCAATTTTTTATACTTAGCATCCTTTTCCTCAGCTTCTCTTTCATGTTCAGACTTTTGCTTTTCATCTTCAGCACCTGTTGTCTGATCAACCTTCTTTTCTTTATCTTTATTCTCTACCTTCACCTCAGCATCCACTTTCACTTCAGCATCATCTACTTTAGCTTCACCATCATCGACTGGAGTAATCTCTACCATGAATGCTTGAGTGACATTCTCATCATTTTCTAAGTGAATGCTCCAGTCATATGAACCCTCTCTTGCCGTAGAGATCAACGCCCTTGAGTTAGAGTTGTTTGATGAATTTCTGTTGTTGGAACTTCGACTTGAAGTCTCATGCTTTTGTTTCTGACATTCCCTAGCGAAGTGACCATAACTCTGACAGTTAAAGCACCTGACTTTGGCTTTGTCAAAACCAACATTCTTCCCCACAAACTTCCTTCCTGTTGTGTTCATGAACCTCTTCACACGTTTCGAAATCATGGCGATCTGCCATTGCAAATCCATCTCTTCTAGATCATCAGGGTCAATCTGATCATAATCTTCATCCAGAGTAGCAGGATCAGATATCTTCCCCTGAATGTAATTCTCATACGAAGCAACAAACGAAGCAAGTAGTGCGAGATGTTCTTCAGCAGACTTCACACTCATAGGCATTGATTTTGCACTACTACCTTGCTTTGAATCTGATGTTTTCTTTGCTCCTATTGATCCTCCTAAAGCAGCCACAAAGCACACGTTACCATCCTCATTCACTGTAACTTGCTCATTATCACATGAAAGAAACGCAGTAGCGGAGTCGCTAGAAGCGTTGTGAGATGAAGAAGACGTAAGCCCATTGTAAACCGCTGGATCTTGAACCTGATCATATCCCGTATCTTTCTTCTTCATACTGAGCTCATAAGCTCTCAGCTTTCCAACTACTTCTTCAAGCTCTTTTGTTTCATAATCTGCTTCACCCTTGATCATGAGAGTGTAGATATCCCACTTGGTAGGTAAGGCATCGAGCAGCTCGTCATTCTTTTCTACATCAGAATAGCAATCAATCTTATAGTTTTCCATTTCTGACATCAGATGATAGTAACGAGTGATGATGTCCTCAAGTGACTCATGCTTCATGTGCTTGAAAATAGCAAACTGCTTCTTCAGTAGATCAATCTTGTTTTTCTTAACATCTGCATTTCCTGCATATCGTTTTTCTAATGCATCCCACATATCTTTTGAATTTGTATACTTTGTGAATGTATGCTTGATGCTATCAGGTAACGACATTTTAATTGCAGCCAATGCTCTCTTTTCAGCCTCATACATCTTTTTATCATTATCTTCCATGTTCACATAGGCTGTTCTACGTGGTCTGCCCTCAAAGTCGTGAGTAGGGTTTGTGTACCCATCTTCAATACATATCCACATGCGCATGTCTTGATATTCAATGAAGGATTGGAAACGATCCTTTCATGTCAAATAATTTTCCACCTTCATCATCTTAGGCGGTTTGTTGGTAGTGCCAACCTCATGCTCCATTCTCAACAGCTCATTCAAACTAGACATGTTCGACATTTTTTTTAACGTAACAGACTGATAAAACCGTACAAAATTTTTCCAAAAGCAGTGGTTACCAAATTACACTGTGAGAATCGTCTCGAAAAGACGAATCCAATGATATATAATGTCGAAAACCGAATTCGGGATTTTCCAGAGTTTTTTTGTCCTAAAAAAGCAAGGAATCTAACGGCGCAAACGGTTTTGTCAGACGAGCTACGGATCAATTTCTATTTGCAAAACACTGAAATTTTATCGACGCTTGGTAGAAAAAATTCCACCCTTTTAAATTTGCTGATAATTTCGCTGGGTAATCACTTAAGTTCGCTGGTTTGTTACTTGTTCAATTTCGCTGATCGAAGTTCACTGAAAAAGGTCAATTTCGCAGGTCTAGTTCGCTGGTCAAATTCGCTCCAAATTCGCTGGTCAATTTCGCTATTACGACGACCAGGAAAGTCGCCGAAAATCGTAATAATTTCGCTGTGGAAAATTATACGATTACCAAAGTCGCCTTTGGATTTAAGATCGCCGAGTCAAACAATTTTGCTGGTTACCGAGATATCAAGCCTCAAATTCGCTGATCAGTCTGCGAATTTGTTAAAATCGCCCAGTAACTTTGGAAACTCAATCTGTTCGAAATTCTTGATGATTTTCTGGATTCTGCTAACACAAATCTGCAAAATCAGAAAACCTAATCAGCACAATAATTTCGAAAATTATGAAGAACAGATGGAAAACCCCGAAGAACAGTCTTCGAATCTTCAAGTCCTTCAGCAAAAATTCTTCAAAACAATCAATCAAACAGTCTCAAAAACCTGCAAAACAGCAAATAAACAAACCAAAAGATCAAAACAGCCAACAATTTCGAAAATTAAGATCAAACACACAAAAATTTCGAAACCCTAATTTTTAGGTTTTCAAAATTTCGAAAATCTTCTTGTTTCTGCAGCAAACAATTCAGAACCGAGCCTTCAAGAGCCTAATGCTCTGATATCAATTGTAGGTCCCCTTGATGTGTATGGATCTTCACAGAATTGTAAATCCGATCAAGAGTGCGGAATCCTCTTGATCAGAATAAGCAGAAAACGTGTAGGATCAGAAACAGCAATTCACTTTCAAACTGGGTTTTCTATTGATTATCAATCACAAGGAATTACAAGCAATCAAAACCCTAACCAACCCTAATTTTCGTCCAAGCTATGCTCTCACGAAAATTCTCTCTCTCAAAATCTGTTTTGGCTGATTAACCTAAACCCTAACGCCTAACCTTGTTTATATAACACAAGGTTTGTAACTGGGCTAGGTTAAACACTCTTGGGCTGCGAATTGGACAAGCCCAATTCGCCCCCATACACCCAATTCGTTGGGTTTAGTTAGCCCAAACATTACAACTAACTATTACAAAGCTAAACCCGCTAATTGTTTATCGTTTAACTAATTACAAGATATCCAAAGACCAAATCTAAGCTGTTGTCACAAATATGCACCAACAAGAAGTCCCAACTGTCACACCCCAATCGATGGTGGAAACATCGGAGCGAGACGAAATGAGATTTCTTAAGACTTCATGACATACTAGTAGTGACAATAATTTATATAACGATATTTCAGTTCATTTCTAATTCAAAGGTACGACGTTTGAAAGGAAATTACAACTTGTTCATAACATAATCAAACAAAAAGGATATATAAAACATAGAAATTAAGTGCGTTTTTAAGTCCATCCTAATACATTTTTTGAACGTCTCATCATCAATTTCCTGCAATATATATTAGAGTAGCGGTCAACTGTTGGTGCACTAAATGTCTGTTGACTACGTTTGTATCAAGTCTTAGGTCTAGATAGGTTGTACGGAGTCGAAAACAGAATTTAGGAGTTTAGATGTTAATTTCGCCCCAAATGACATCTGTGTCATTTGGAGCGAAATCAGTTAGTCATGCTATTTCTCTCCTGAGTGCTAGTTTGTGATTTCGCCTGAAATGTGATCATGGGGTTTCGCTCCTGTCATCTGGAGCGAAATCAGGCACAATATAAATACCTCATTGTGTGATCTCATTGGGTATCGATTGGAGCGAAATCTAAGCTGAGGTGCTGCCGAATTTTTGTCAGAATACATTGTAAAAGCTTGGATTTCAGTTATATAAAAGGAAATTAAGAGGAAAAGCTGTTGTTACTTTGTCTACACTGATTCCGCCTTTGTACACAAAGATGAACTGCCTTAACTGACTATTTAGGGTCATAGAACGGTCCAACAAGTTGTATCAGAGCTCAGGACGAGGAGTTCATACTACTACAGATTGATTCTACCAGATTCTCTTACTTCTACTCACTTCTTCTCATACTTTTCTGATTTGAACTGGTTCCTACGGTTGAAATGGGCTGAATTTCGAGTATAACGTGTAAAACATAGAATTAACAAACCCTAGAAAGAACCAGGTTAAATTTCGGCTTAAAAATGGTAAAAATCAACTAAAAACCTGATTTCGCTCCTACTGAACATCAAAGATTCCGCTCGTAATAACCTAATTTCGCTCGAAAACATCTTGGTCATTTAGAGCGAAACCACTGATTTTGCTCGAAAAAGACATAACCTTCTAATTTCGCTCGAAGCCTTTGTTTGATTTCGCTCGAAATCAGAAATTCTCTGATTTCGCTCGAACTGAATTGTGTTGATTTCGCTCGTAATCAATTAATATCTGATTTCGCTCCAAGCATATCACTTGATTTCGCTCGAAATTGCTGATTTCGCTCGAGATCACTGTTTTTCAAAATTTCAAAAATTTTTCTAAGTGTTTGCTGAATTTTCAGGTACGTTCAAGATGGATAACATTTTCTTGAACCCGTTTAGCGACATGTACGCTTTTGCTGGAAATTCGGGAGATGATACATCTACAAGCAACAACAATGAGAACCCGTCAAATGCCAAGAAGAAATTATCGGAAGCTTTGGAGGTTGAGAGTGCTTTCGGAACTTACAACAAACCACCGAAGTTGATGGCTATCGAGGAGTATAGTCGGTGGGCAAAGAAATTCGAAGATTGGTTGATGGCTTTTGCGTTTCTTAGCTGGAAGAGTCTCAAAAATGGATACAATGCTGGAAGCAAAAAGGGTGAAACCTTATCAACATCTGATGAGATAGAATCGTTTGTTGCTGAACAGAAATGTATTGCGTTGCTGTTTCAATCTGTTCGTGAAGATATAATCTCTCTGATCGAATACTCTAGTGCAAAAGATCTCTGGATAAAGTTAGAAAAGAAATGTTTAGGAAGCACTGAAATCATGAAAAACAAAAAGAAACTTCTTAGGAAAGAATTTGATTTGTTTGGGTGTTTAAAGAATGAATTAGTTTCAAAAATGATCGAGAGGTTTGGGCACCTGAAGCTGGAACTAGCTAGACATGGAATTAAGTATCCTGAAGATGAGCTAGTAGACAAATTGTTCGATTCATTGCCAGGCGAGATGGATTGGCAATATTATGCGATGATGCTGAAAAATACTATCAAAGCACCAGAAGTGTTGACTGTAGATTTGCTGATTTAGAAACTCGAGAGTTACGAGTTGGAATTAAAGAAGACACACAAAGTCAATCACTCATCATACCAGCAGAACTTGGATTTGTATTATCCAAAGAGCATGATGCCAAAGAACAATTCTCCCAAAACTGCGTTTTTTGCTGAGAATGTCTCCACAACGAACAAAGAAAGTCAAAGCAGTCAAAGCAGTGGATATCACAGTGGTTATCACAGTGGGTCTTCATCAAATTCAAACCAGGCCGATGCAAAGAATTTGTTTCACTGCAACATCGCTGTAGACATGAAGAATGCTCAGAATTTCAGCGAAGAGTCGGCAAAGCAGCAGATGATTTTCCTTGCATCGGTGTTAGAATCTTATGAAGGCCTTGTAGCAGGGAAGATTGGCAACACCAACCTAACGAAAGAGGATTATGATCAAATAGATCCTGAAGAAATGGAACTAATTGACATAAGGTGGTGCATGGCCAGTGCTGTTCGTCGAGCACAGCGTTTCATGGAAATAACCGGCAGGAAGATAATTGGTGGACCATCTACCAAGTTGGGGTTTGACAAGTCCAAGGTGACATGCTTCAAGTGTAAGCAGAAAGGTCACTTCAAGCGTGAATGCAGAAACGCATATGCTGATGAGTCTGAAAACCCGTTCAGAGAAGACTATTACAAGAAGGCGATATATCATCAGAACAAATCAGAGCCGCCAAGAATGAAGTAGATTGAAGAAAACAAAGAAAAATCTAGAGCTCTTGAAGTGATTTATGATGATGAAGGTTACGACTGGAGTGAGTTGTTACCTGAGGAAGATGCGATTGGTTACGCTTTCATGGCAAAGAATGAACCTGTTCCGTGGAAAGACGACAGAACTGAAGAACAGAAGTATAATTAAAGAAGGATTTTGGCCACAAACAGAATGATCAGAATATCTGGTATCTTTTCGGAGGCAAAAAGAGCAAATAGATGGGATCCAGATAGGGAATGTTATCTTGATCCATATGGAAACATTGCTATTGATCACAACACCTTTGATTTAGAGGCCATAATCAAAGAGTTAAAAGACGATGATGATTATTGGCAGAATAAATGGTGGGGAACTGGAGACGAGAAAGAGAAAGAGAAGAAGGAGGAAGAAGAGAAAGAGAAGTCAAAGAAAGTTGATACTGGAATCATTGACTCTACTCAGGAGTTGACTGCTGAAAACCTTGGAAAGATGGCTGACAAGGTGCTGGCAGCTAAGGCGATTGAGGTAGATTCTAAATCCGTCTCTGAGTCTAAAAGCCAGGTCAGTTCAAACACGTCAACGACTGAATCAGGTAAGAAAATCAATGGGATGTTGATTGCAAAAATTGCATCAAAGAATGCAAATTTTGTAATACGGTCACGTATCTCAACAGTAAGAAGGTTGAAGATCTAACAGCGAAGGTCAGTAACGTTGAGGATCAAATTCTTGATCGTGACAAGATGGTTAAAGTTTCAACTGAACGGATAAAAGAATTAACTAACAAAATTGAAAATGATAAAACTAATCATGAGAGGATTAGGCAAGAAAATGAAAAGTTAGTTCTTAAAAACCGTCAAATCACTGAAAAATTTGAGAAGCTTAAAAGCACAATGAAAGATAATGATGATCGAAATGGTAAAACTTATAAAGAAAATGTTCAACTGAAAACTGTGCTTAGATTAAAAGAAGAGTCAATCAACGAACAACTGGACGAAATCGCTAAATTGAAACTTAAAGTTCAAGAGGCTGAAATTGAAAATGAGCGAATCCAGTTGAAGCTTAACAGTTACAACTCCGCAAGTTTTGTTTTGCAACACATTGTTCCTAAACCCATCGGGAAAAACAAAGCTGGCGAAGATGTTTATTCTGATGGAACTGGGGTGGGTTTTCATCAAGTTCCACCACCAATTCTTGAAAATTATACGAAAAAGCAATCTGGGTTGGTTGAAATTGAGGAAGAGAATGAAGTTAAACTTCCGGAGAACATTGATGTTACTTTTACATCATCTGATGATAGTGTTCAGACAGAGATTGTTAAGAGCACAGCTGAAAGTGTTTTGATGTCTGATTCAGCTGAAGATGATGGATGTTTTCTGGACAAATACATTCCGAAACAAAAATCCAAAAACAACTTAAACGATGAATCTACTCTTGTCATGTACAAGATGTCGGGATCTGATAAGTTGTATTCGGATTCAGAGTTTCCAATTGAGAATGTGAATGTGAAAAAGTTAACAAATGTTTTCAAGTTGGTTGAAGTTGAATTGTCAGAAGTGAGCAGTTTGTGTCAAACAAAGAGATAAATGAATTTTGAAAAAGATAAATCATACTACAAGAAACCTTTTGTTCCACCACGTTTTTATAATAACAAAAATCGAAACAATTGGTCGGGTGGTTATCAGGGTGGTAAGAATTATCAGAGAAGAAATGTTCAAAACAAGAGGTTTGTTGAAAAGAAAAAGTTTATGAACAGTTCGAGTTCACTTGCTGATGAAGAGAAATAGATTTTTTCAAAATCGAATGAAGAGTTCTTTGAGAAGAGAGCTTCGCAGTCTCAGTCTGAAGGCACAAGTCGGGTAACTGATACTCGAACATGCTTTAGATGTAATCAAGTAGGTCACATTGCACGAAAGTGTACCAACGTGAAGCCTAAGACTGAAACTGTGAAGATTCAAAAGAAGAAAGTTGACGAGAAGGGTAAAGCACCAATGGTTGTTGAGAAAAAGAGTGTGAAAAATGACAACACCAAAGTGAAAAATGAACCCGTAAAGAAAGTGGTAACTAAAAATGACAAATTTTATAAACGGGTAGCATTATCTCAACAAGTTTGGAAACCTAAAACTGAGAAAAAGATTTCACCTTCCGAGGATTCAATTCAGATTGAATATGATGCAAATTTTCCACCTCTTAAGGCTAAAACTTTAAAATTCAAGTTGCGAGAGTTAAAAGTGTCAAGGTTACACCCAAGACTGATGAGGCTTGGGTGGACACAATGTTCGACTAAACAGTTTGAATTGCCGGAGCTTCCTTGATCGCGAAGCATGAATCGGCATCTTTATTGAAGTGTTTAAATCATGTTGTGATATGTGCAGGATCTTCCAAGATTAGTCTCACGCTGGATTATGGACAGTGGAGCATCTCGACATATGACAGGGAAGACTGCATTGGTGTATGATGTGAAGAATATCAATGGAGGTTATGTTGGTTTTGTGGGTAATCAAGGAGGAAGGATTATTGGTGAAGGGACGTTATCCAACGGGATTGTGACGTTTGAGAGAGTTAACTACATTGTTGAGCTGGAGAACAATCTGCTGAGTATCTCGCAGATTTGTGACAGGATGTATACCACCCACTTCACTGATAAAGAATGTTTGATCTTGAAACCAGGATTTGTTATCCCTGAGGAATGGATTATCATGAGGGCACCAAGAGTTAATGATCTGTACGTGTTGGATATGAGCATAGCTACTACAACCACGGGTCAGGCTCATTGTTTCGTGTCCCGGGCAACTGAAAAAGAATCGAGATTGTGGCACCGGAAGATGGGACATATACATCTTAGAAAAATGAATCACTTGGTGCACAATGATTTAGTTCTAGGAGTTCATGTCAAAGGTTTTCATCTGGAAGGGGAGTGCATTAGCTGTGTTAAAGGCAAGCAGAAGAAAAAGTCACACCCTACAAAGCAAGTCAATTCAGTCTCAAGACCCCTGGAGAGACTTCACATGGATTTGTTTGGTCCAGTGAATGTCAAGAGTATTACGGGAGACAAATATTGTCTTGTGGTTACTGATGATTATTCCAGATTTTCGTGGGTTTCTTTCTTGAAGACGAAAGACGAAACGTTTGACAGTTTGATGGCGTTGTTCAAAAGAATTGAAAATCTGTACCAAAGGCGTATCAAAAGAATTCGAAGTGATAATGGTACTAAATTCAAGAACAGCAAGATAGAAGAATTTTGTGATGAAAGAGGTATATTGCATGAGTTTAGTGCTCCGTACACTCCGCAGCAGAATGGAGTAGCAGAACGCAAAAATCGGACACTAATCGAGATGGCTAGGACTATGCTCGCAGATTCAAAGTTACCAATTAATTTTTGGGCTGAAGTTGTTTCCTCTGCATGCTATACGCTCAACAGAGTTCTCACTTTCAAGAAGTTCAACAAAACATGCTTTTAGCTAATCAATAACCGCAAACCTAATTTGAAGTATCTTGAACCGTTCGGGTCACCCTGTACTGTTCTAGAGCCTTATGGAAAGTTTGGTCCGAAGAGCATTGAGGGTATATTTGTTGGTTATTCAAGTCCTTCGCGACGTGTCTTCGTTCCAAGTGAGAAGCGGATTATTGAAGCAGCAAATGTTGAATGTCAAGGTTATACTATGCCGCCACAAAATCCAGGAGATTCATGGCGTTATCATTATGACAAGTTGTGGGATTCGTTTTATATGAGAGAAGAAGAAGAAGATTTCTTTGATGAGTTGGATATTTTGCGCGAATACGAGCCACAGCAAAGGTTCCCAGCTGAGTATTCGAGGCGACCACGGGAAACTTCAAATGACGATGAAGCAGGTCCGAGTAATGCTGGTGAACACGATGATGTCCAACAGAATGAAGTTGCTCAAGATAATCAGTCGGATCAGGATGATAATCAAGAAGCTGAAAATATGCCGATCTTTGATCATGGAGATTCAGATTCTGAGGGGGAGCAGATTCAGGATTTAAGTCAATCAAACCAAGTTGGGGGAAAAGGTGCAAATCAAAATGTTATTAATCTGGAAGGCAATGTGGATGTTCCTAGCGAAGTAATGCCGCGAACTCTTTCATACCATCCAGAGGAGTTGATCATAGGAGAATTGCAATCGGGCGTTCGCACGAGACGTCAAATTGACCAGGGCCTTACATGTTTTTATTCTACAGTAGCACCTTTACAAACTGAATTTTCATTAAGTTGTTTTATCTCGCAGATCGAACAGAGAACTTACAAAGAGGCGCTTACTGAAGACTCTTGGTTCATTACGATGCAAGAAGAGTTAAGTCAGTTTGAAAAGTTGGGAGTGTGGAAGCTAGTGGATTTGCCGGATGGTCATAGAAAAATCAATACGAAATGGGTTTTTAAGTGTAAGAGAGACGACAGAGGAGTTGTTGTAAGGAACAAAGCTCGACTTGTTGTTCAGGGCTTTAGTCAACAGGAGGGGATTGATTTTACTGAAGTCTATGCTCCTGTGGCACGACTAGAGGCAATCAGACTTTTCTTGCATTTGCGTCTTGGAAGAACTTCAAAGTATATCAGTTAGATGTAAAATCGGTGTTTCTTTATGGGAAGGTTAAAGAGGAGGTCTATGTCGGTCAGCCGCCGGGCTTCACTGACCCAATCCACAAAAACAAGGTCTACTTATTGGACAAAGCGTTGTATGGTTTACACCAGGCCCCGAGAGCTTGGTACGAGACTTTGTCTCAACACCTACTAGCCAACAGCTTCATACGTGGAAAAGTGGATGCCACTCTCTTCACTAAAGAAGTCGACGGACATCTTCTGATACTTCAGATTTATGTGGATGATATAATCTTTGGGTCGACAAATGAGAATCTGTGCAAAGATTTCGAACAGGTGATGAAGCAAAAATTCGAAATGTCATCAATGGGGGAGATGAAATTCTTTCTGGGTCTACAAGTTGAACAACAACCTGAGGGAATTTTCATTCACCAGACGAAGTACGTTCATGATATTCTAGAGAAATTTGGGATGTCAAGTTCTACTCCAGCTGCTACCCCACTTGCAACAAATCATGGGATTCACCCAGATCTCACCGGAGACAGGGCTGATGAAACGTTTTATCGATCCATGATAGGTTCTTTGATGTATCTAACTGCTTCACGTCCTGATATCATGTACCCAACGTGCCTCGCAGCAAGATATCAATCTAACCCGAGAGTTTCGCACATGATTATTGTGAACAGGATATTACGCTACCTGAAAGGAACTCCTTCATTGGGGTTGTGGTATCCTAGAACAGGAGACTTTACGCTCGAAGGGTATTCTGATTCGGATTTCGGATGCTGCAAAGTCAATTCAAAATCAACAACTGCAGGATGCCAGTTCTTTGGACCTACGTTAGTCACCTGGCAGTGTAAGAAACAAACGTCTGTGGCGCTATCTACATGTGAAGCGAAGTACATATCTGCTAGCAGTTGCTGCTCTCAGATCCTGTGGATACAGCAACAAATGCGCGACTACGGTTTGCAGTTTCTTAACACACCTCTTTTTGTTGATAATGAGGCCGCAATAAATATAACAAAGAATCCAGTACATCACGCTAAAACTAAACACATAGAAATTCGTCATCACTTTATTCGCGATTGTTTCGAGAAAAAGTTGATACGAATAGAGAAAATCCACACTGATGAACAGAAAGCTGATTTACATACCAAAGCTTTTGATAAAAATCGGTTTAAATATTTGTTAAAACTAAATGGTATGAAGCTTCTTTCGGTGTCGGATGGCATTATTGGCGTTGAGAGTACTGTTGCGGATGAAGATGAGAAACAATCTGCAATGGTTTGTCGATTTTTTACTTGTTTTGGTATTTAGGGGGAGTAGATGTAAATAGTATATTTTCAGAAAATACAAAAACAGTAAAAATGCAAAAATACAAAAACATGATAAAATCACAAAATTCAAAAACAATAGAAAACTGAAAAAAGAGCTTGTGTATATAGGGAAAATGATAGTACATCGGCTACACAATTACAGTATGCTAAAGAATTGTAAAGATTAAATGAGTTAAACAGTCTCACTAATGATGTGTCTATAGGTTTTCGCACATTTAGTAGATTTATTCAGGATATAAACCTAAAATTTCAAACTTGCGAAATTTGTGGGGAACACTACTTGGATATATAGGTAACCCCTGAAATCTCATTTGAAAGGTCCCGTATTCTGAGATACTAGGTCTTTATACTCAGTGATATCTGGGGTATTATTCCGGGACTTCTGCTAATTGGAAGTTCTGACCTAGTCCCCGAATAATACTTTCTACATATGCTTGAAACATAGCATCGCCCTCAGCAAGCTGATGAAACAATAAAATTGATAGTCGCTGTTGTTGTAACTAAAAGATCCTCTAAAGGGGACACACCGAAAAGTCGAAGCCGTCATCTCTCTGTGTATACGGAAGTATCGACCTGAGCTTTCATGGCCCTCGCATTTAACCCCTGACAGATATCAGCTGTGGTATACTCACCTGTAAGACTGAATACTTGGGATTCTAGATACGGGAGTATATTCAAGAGGTGGGACACATGAATGAGCTAAGTTCATAAGACATCTAAATCGTATCCTGAGTAAATTGAAATTTGTGTGAGAATTTAAGATGGATCAGTATATCGACAATCGACGTGAATTGTTTAAGTCTGAGTATGATATAAAGCTTAACGGTACTTGTAATTTGTCTGAAAAGCTGATATGATTCCCTGACACACTCATCAAAAATAAGTTTGTAAATAGTTTATTTTGTTTACTTTCTGCAATTTAAGTTTCTGTATTTCATTTCTTAGTTTAGAACACTTTGTTAAAATCCAAAAAGATTTTATTTCTGCTTTATTTTTGACAAACCAAAGTGGAGAGTTAATCGTTGGATTCTCGAAGATTGAAGCAGATGCAGGAAAAGTTCTGAGCTGAAGAATGAGGAGAGCTTACTTTGACAGAGTTTGAGTGTCTTAAAAGTCAAAACAAGTTCATTAATTTGATGCTTGTTACATTTTTCAGAAAATGTTTGAAAATGTTTTACAAAATCAGTCTGTATGTCATAAGATCAACCAAGGTCATTAAATTGGACTTGGTAGATTAATTGAGTAATCAGTGTCATTAACTTGGACCTGAATACTTGAGTGGATTTCTAGAACTGATAGACTGTGTGTTTTTGTGAAAAGATAAGTTTGTAATGTTTGATGTTTGAGACACATGTTTAGGTCTTCATCATTCCCACGGAAGCTAATTGTCAAAGCTTGAACCAGATCAAGACCTTAGATTCTAGCATACTGAGAGGGGGAGTCTGTGAAAGGGGGAGTCTGGATCAACAGTCAAAGGGGAAGTTTGAAGATAGAGCCAGGAAGTGATTTTGAACCTGTGAAGATAGAGTTTTTACGATGAGAAGACAGAGTTGGAGAAAAGACCAAGACTGAAGACTCGAAGCCGAAGACTTCGTCAACATCCAAGGGGGAGTCTGTTGGTGCACTAAATGTCTGTTGACTACGTTTGTATCGAGTCTTAGGTCTAGATAGGTTGTACGGAGTCGAAAAATAGAATTTAGGAGTTTAGATGTTAATTTCGCCCCAAATGACATCTGTGTCATTTGGAGCGAAATCAGTTAGTCATGCTTTTTCGCTCCTGAGTGCTAGTTTGTGATTTTACCTGAAATGTGATCATGGGGTTTCGCTCCTGTCATCTGGAGTGAAATCAGGCACAATATAAATACCTCATTGTGTGATCTCATTGGGTATCGATTGGAGCGAAATCTAAGCTGAGGTGCTGCCGAATTTTTGTCAGAATACATTGTAAAAGCTTGGATTTCAGTTATATAAAAGGAAATTAAGAGGAAAAGCTGTTGTTACTTTGTCTACACTGATTCCGCCTTTGTACACAAAGATGAACTGCCTTAACTGACTATTTAGGGTCATAGAACGGTCCAACATCAACACATAAAGCATTGGTGATCAAACAAGTTTGTCTACTAGCATACGTATAGAAATTTGACTCAATCCAAACATGGCATAAAATGTATACTAAGGTATAAGATACATAAACTAGCATGCAACATAAAGATGTCAAACCAATTGTGTCCATATTACGTAATCTTGTCACCGAAGAGCACAAGACTGTTTGATTGAATAACTTAACATAGACCCTTCCTAAGGGCGGTGTGCTACTCCTATAGTGCTATACATGTTAAGGTTGGCTCATGAATTTAATGACAAATAATGTGCAAGAATAGCTTCTAGCATGTAGGTATCCTAAAGTATAAAACATTAGCATCTATAAATGGATTGGTTGATTGAATCATATGATTGATTGTCTAAGTGTGAGTTTGATAATTTATATATATTGCACCCAAAGTGTATTTAAATAAACGGGGTCATGTATACTCACATGCCTTTCCTAAGGCTAACATAATATACACCTTATAACACTGTTATCCAGTGTTTGTATTCTTGCACGAGATTTCCCCTCAAGTCAGGAGTGACATCCAAACCTTGATGGAAATCTTCATATTATCCTAGTCGGTCTTGTCTACGGATAAGAACCAACGCTATTAGGGTATGAAGTTGTCAATTCAGAGGTGAAACTCATACCTTGGTAACTAAGTCCCACTCCTTGATTTTGTAAGTCTCGCCAAAGTCTCGTGACTTCCTATCAATTGGGTATGTGAAATGACTAAAAGGACGAATATCGTAGGCCTAACATCGATGACGTATCGGTCTGAGTAAGTTAAGACACGATACTCCAATTCGAACGGGGCTCGAATCACCTTGGTTAGTCACCGTTCCCCTACCCAGAACAATCTTATGTTTTATAAGCCTATCGTTTTATGTTATCTCGATTTTATGTATGTGGTTTTTAAACTCGATTCTTCGTTCATTTTGGTATGCTTTTACACGAATCGCACGTGTGTCCGCAATCTAAAACGTTAATATTGATATCAGATCGAACTAAATTAATGAAGCCTTATTCTATGTGGTAATCTTAATTGACTATTACGTTATGAAGTGTTGTTATGGGTATGAAACACTAAGATGGCATGGAAATACGAGACAGAAGTGGCATGTCCGAAGCATGGTGGATACGCCGCTGGTACTTCCTATATATAAGTGCTTCCGGCATGTTACCAACTTTCGTACCAAGTGCCATACGAAATTAGTGTTTGTAGACCAGTGTGGAAAGTCTATGAAAAGTCTATGTAATCTATGGATAGCCTATGCAATCTATGAGCAGACTACGTAATCTATGGAAATTCTACTCGTGCAATCCATGAAAAGTCAATGTGATTCATGTGAACTCTAAAGCTATTCGTGTAGTATATGGGAAAGTCTACGTGTGAACTATGTGCACTCTAGTTGATCTATATTAATCTATCAAGTAATCTATGCTAATCTATCGAGTTACCTATGTTAATCTATCGAATTAATCTATGGTAATCTATGTGAAAACTATCTGAGCAATCTATGAGTATATGATGATGAGTGAATTGTACGTTGGTAATCGCGACACGTAACATGACACCGAGTACGAGGCAAGGCGAGGTGTTCGAAGCGTGGTGGATACGCCGTTGGTACTTCCTATATATAAGCGTTTTTGGCATGTTGACCAAACTTCGTACAATGTGCCATGAGAAGGTCGTGAGTTTGTGGCGTGAATTCTAGATTCTTAAATCTATCATATGTGCAAATCCTTATTGTGAGATTCATAATCTAGACTCATACGATCCTCTTGTTGGATCTGTAGATGTCGTCTCGAAAGCTATCCGACACTCTCAGGAAATCCAGGGAGAAGTCTCAGAAAAAGATGATGGCATTCATGGCCGACCAGATCGCTCGAGTCATGCCATAGATCGTCTCTGAGCTCCAAGGATCAAACACCCCTCCATCTTCGGTCGACTCTAAGACGGAGAAGTCAACGTCTGCAAAGTTCAACTATAAGCATTTCGTCTCATGCAACCCTAAGTCTTTCACGGGCAGTTATGGAGTGACCGCGATGCTTGAGTGGTTCGACAGCATCGAGGTTACTTTCATCAACAGCGAGTGCCCGGAGCATTTGAAAACTAGGAGCGTAACGGGAATGTTTCAAGGCAGAGCACTGGAGTGGTGGACTAATGAGAGGAACATTCGTACTAATGAAGAAGCCTATGTTCTTCCATGGGCTGAGGTGCGAGAATTGATGATGCTTGAATTATGCCCTCCCCATGAACAACTCAAGCTTGAAGAAGAGTTCTGGCATTTGAAGCAAGTTGGTGATGACAACCTGGCGTATACCACCCGATTCAAACAGTTGATCTTGATCGTCCCTCACTTGGTTTCGACTCCTAAGCAGATGATAACCAAGTACATCAACGGCCTACCTTCCGCTATGCGTGATTCCATTGAAGCAGCTCAGCTAGAAACTATTGAGGAAGTTTACCATCTTGCAGCTAGCCTCAACAACAATCGTATGCGTGATAAGCAGTTTGCTACTCCTGCTACCTCCAAGTCTGCAAACCAAGTTACCCAGCAGCCCAGTGGCAGCAAGAACAAGAAAAGGAAATCTCAGGGCTCCGGATGTAATGCTATTACTCCTGCTGCAAACCCTGCTGCTAAACCTGCTCCTGCTACTGCTGCTGCTAACCCTGCTGCTCCTGAAGCAAAGAAGCAATACACTGGGTCTTATCCCAAGTATACAACCTGCAACTTTCATCACCCTACTGCATCAGCATGCCGATGGTGCACAAATTGTAACTGCTATGGTCACACGGCTCCATACTGTCGTCAAGTTAATCCTGCACCAATTCAGCAAGTCCCAGTTCAAGCAGCTCAAGCAGCACTTCCAGCTCCTTCGCAGAACCCAGGTCCCGCGAATGCTGTTCGTGCATGTTTCCAGTGTGGAGATACTACTCATCTCCATAACCGTTGCCCCCAGCTGAACCAAGATCAACAAGCAGCCGCTCGTGGACGAGCATTCATTCTCAATGCCAATCAAGCTCGCAATAACAACGACGTGGTGAATGGTATGTTTCTCGTTAATAACCTTTACGCTTCGATCCTATTTGATACTGGTGCCGACAAGAGCTTTGTGTTCGTGGAATTTGAGTCCTTGATAAATTGTACATGCTCCAAGTTACCTGAGTCGTTCTCTGTTGAGGTCGCCAATGGCAAGTCTATTCTTGTTAATTCTATCGTTCGTGATTGTTCCTTGACTCTTAACGATCACGTATTTTCTATTGTTCGCCACGATAAGCTTGTTCGTCTACCCCTACCGTCTGGTGATATTCTAAATGTCTATGGAGACCGACCTTTTAAAAGACTAAGGCAGATGTCATGCACACAAGCGAACAGAAGTTTACGTAAACAGAACCCTGCCTTTTTGGCCCACGTGGTGGAACAAAAGAGCAAGGGGAAGAACATAAACAACGTTCCAGTTGTGTGTGATTTCCCTGATGTCTTTCCGGAGGATCTACCTGGTCTTCCTCCTCCTAGATCCATCGACTTTCGTATTGATCTCGTACCTGGTGCGACTCCTGTCGCCAGGGCTCCCTATCGTCTTGCACCTTCCAAGATGCAAGAGTTATCTAGTCAACTGCAGGAATTACTCGATAAGGGTTTCATTCGTCCAAGTACCTCCCCGTGGGGTGCTCCCGTTTTATTTGTCAAGAAAAAGGATGGTTCGTTCCGTATATGTATCGACTATCGTGAACTTAATAAGCTTACCGTGAAGAATCGTTACCCTCTACCTCGCATTGTTGATTTGTTTGACCAACTACAAGGCGCGTCCTGCTTCTCTAAGATCGACCTTCAATCTGGATATCATCAACTACGTGTCCTCGAAGATGATATTCCTAAAACTGCGTTTCGTACTCGGTATGGGCACTACGAGTTCGTAGTCATGCCTTTTGGCTTGACCAACGCACCTGCAGTGTTCATGGACCTTATGAACCGTGTTTGTAAACCTTATTTAGATCGTTTCATTATAGTCTTTTTTGACGATATTCTTATTTATTCTAAGTCTAAAGCTGATCATGCTCGCCATTTACGTCTTATGCTCGAACCTCTGTGTGGTGAACGTCTGTATGCTAAATTTTCTGAATGTGAATTTTGGATTGATAAAGTGCAATTTCTTGGTCATATTGTTAGTAGTCAGGGTATTCATGTTGACCCTTCTAAGATCGAGGCAGTCAAGAATTGGAGTACGCCTAAGTCCGTATCTGAAATACATTCCTTTTTGGGATTGGCGGGTTATTACCGCCGGTTCGTCGCAGATTTTTCTAAAATCATTGTTCCTCTTACTACTCTGACCCAAAAGGAGAAACCTTTTGTTTGGGGTCCCGAACAAGAGGAATCCTTTCAAACCCTTAAGTGCCTTTTGTGTAACGCTCCTGTTTTAACCTTACCCGATGTGAATGACGATTTTGTGGTGTATTGTGATGCCTCGAACCGTGGCTTGGGCTGTGTGCTCATGCAACGGGACAAGGTCATTGCTTACGCATCTCGCCAACTCAAGGTAGATGAGAAAAACTACACTACTCACGATCTGGAGCTTGGTGCGGTTGTTTTTGCATTAAAGATCTAGCGACACTACCTTTACGGTACCAAGTGTGTGGTCTTCACTGACCATAGGAGTCTTCAACATATCTTCGACCAAAAAGAACTGAACATACGACAGAGACGTTGGGTGGAACTACTTAACGACTACGACTGCGAAATTCGCTATCACCCTGGCAAGGCGAATGTAGTGCCCGACGCTCTTAGTCGTAAGACTCATGTCAAGGCTATTCGTATATCTAGTGATTTGCATGCTTGTATTCATGAAGCTCAGTATTCGTCTACCAATGAAGGAAGTCTATCCGTTGAAGTTCTTGGCGCTAACGTTAATCAGCTCGAAACTAAATCTGATGGTCTTCCGTACTATCTAAATCGCATCTGGGTGCCGGATCGCGATAATTTACGTAAGTTCATTATGAATGAGGCTCACAAATCCCGTTACTCTATTCATCCAGGCACTGATAAGATGTACCAGGATGTGCGTATGACTTATTGGTGGCCTAGCATGAAGAGGGACATTGTTGTGTATGTCTCAAAGTGCCTCACCTGTCTGAAGGTGAAAGCTGAACATCAGCGTCCCTCCGGACTTTTAGAGCAACCTAAAATCCCCGTGTGGAAGTGGGATAGTCTTGCTATGGACTTTATTACTAAGTTACCCCATACACCTGCCGGTCATGACAGTATTTGGGTGATTATTGACCGTTTGACTAAATCGGCCCACTTTCTTCCTATACGCGAAGATTATAAAGTGGAGAAACTTGCTAGGATCTATACCGATGAGATTATATGCCATCATGGCATTCCTCTTGACATAATCTATGACCATGATGGTCGTTTTACTTCACGTCTTTGGCAAACATTTCAGTCCGCTATGGGTTCGCACTTGAATCTTAGCACGGCCTTCCATCCTCAGACGGATGGACAGACCGAGCGTACTATTCAGATCCTGGAGAACATGCTCCGTTCTTATGTCATCGACTTTGGTGGTAACTGGGATGTACATTTACCATTGATAGAATTCTCGTACAACAATAACTACCATTCCAGTATCCAGATGGCTCCTTTCGAAGCTCTGTACGGACGGAAATGCCGATCTCATCTCGGCTGGCATGAGGTTGGGGAGAAGTAGTTCACTGGCCCTGAGATTATTCAAGAAACAACGAATAAGATTCTTCAGATCCGTGATAACTTGATCAAGGCTAGGAGCAGACAAAAGAGCTATGCTGATAGAAGGCGCAAGCCTCTGGAATTTGTTGTTGGTGACTGAGTTCTACTCAAGGTATCTCCCTAGAAGGGAGTAGTTCGTTTTGGTAAGAAAGGAAAGCTCGCTCCTTGCTATGTAGGTCCTTTCGTAATACTTGAAAGGATTGGCAAGGTGGCGTACAGACTCGACGTACCACAAGAACTAAACAATGTGCATCCGGTGTTCCACGTGTCTAATCTACGTAAATGCCTAGCCGACGAGGAACTGCAGGTTCCCCTTGAAGACTTGCAAATAAATGAAGTCGTTCAATTTGTGGAGAAGCCGGTCGAAATCATGGACCAAGCTGTCAAGCGTCTGAGGCGCAGCAAAATTCCCATTATTAAGGTTCGATGGGAAGGAAAGCGTGGTGCCGAATTCACTTGGGAGTTTAAAAGTGATATGAAGGCCAAGTATCCGCAGCTCTTCAATCAGTCTTCATCTAAGATTTTGGGGACGAAATCTCTTAAAGGAGAGGAGACTGTAACGCCCAGCTTCCCTAAACTTTAGGATTTTGTCAAGATTAGCCTCTGAAGCTTGTCTATTTGTCATTTTAACCCCTGATCTATGTGGAAGTCTATGTTATATACTTGAAATGCCTAAATCTACGTGTGGAATGTTTATATCTTTGGAATGTCTACGACTATATACTTGGAATGCCTAGCTCTATATATGAAATATCTAAATCTATGTTGGAATGCCTAATTCTATGTTGGAATGTCTAAATCTATGATGGAATGCCTAAATCTACGTTTGGAATGTCTAAATCTATTTGGTGCTTGACTCCTTAGACTCGTAAAACTTGATTCTTGGTTGAACGAGAGACTAGAGCCTTGTCACTAACGGAATCTATTAATCTCTTGAACTTTTGATGTTTATGATGTAATCTAGTTATTCTATAATACGCAAACACTTAGCCTAACTCGCAAAACGAATCAAAGACGGGAGCGCGGAAAGATTGGATTGCCACCCTATCGGATGGCCACCCTATCGGATGACCACCCGATCGGACGACCACTGATGCGCGTGTGGTGTTATAGATTTTTATGTATATTTTTAGCCCTTTTTACATATTAGTCAATTTTTAAATTTATAAAACACGATATTTTACTAACACCAAACACACATATGGGCAAGTGCACCCATCGTGAGCGTAGTATAGTGTTGGTAAGATACCGAGGTCGTCCAAGGACACAAGAGCTTTTAATACCGGTTTATCCTCAACGTCTAATCATATCAAAAGTTTAGAAAAAGGTTTTAAACTAGAAGATAAAAACTAAAAATGCTGAAAAATAAAAATAAAAATAAAACAGATAGACAAGATGAATCACTTGGATCCAAATCGTGTTTAGTGTAACCTTTGATTACCTTCGCACATTTGCACTTTTTAAGAGATTATCTTAGTTATAATAGTAGGCCCCTCTTTTGAAGGTGACGTTACCCTCAACCCGGTAGTTTGAGTCAGCAAGGATACAATCCTAAAGGGTTGGATTATTGAAAGATAATTAATTAATTTATTAATGTGTAATGTTGTAGGCCCCTCTTTTGAAGGTGACGTTACCCTCGGCTAAGTAGTTTGAGTCAGCACGGATACAATCCTAAATAGCCGGGTTAATGTTTTAATAGTAGCTTACATATGAGGGGATCAAGGAGTTCGGACCCCCGCCATCCAATACCAGTGGGTATCGAAGGAGATCCTACTAAAGTTGACCCAGGTCCTTGCAGGATCTATACACTGAACAAGGCAAGACTCTTACCAAACCATTCCCTTAACCCCCGACCAGGTAGCCAACATATCTCCATATAGACCGTGGAGATATGAATGGTGAAAATCTTTTATTTTATATAGACAGTAAAATAATGCCAAGACACCACGGACAAATGATAAAGAAGATTCACCTTCAACATAAAAAACTAGTTATTAAAGTCATTAATACATAACCAAATAAAAGTGCGAAAAGATTAAAAATAAAAAGTATTACACGAGACACTTGTCTTCACCAAGTGATGTAAGAGACTTAGGCAAACATGGCCTTTGATTGTCAAGAACTCTTACGCTCAATCTTGGATCCCGAGACTACTCACACACTCTATAATGGATGATGGACGATGGTGGTAGATGTGGGTTGTGATGGTGGTGGTGGGCGGGTGAAGTGTGAGAGAGGTGGTTTGCCAAGAGATGGTTTGCAAATGAGCCAAGCACCCCTATTTATAGCCTGCACAGACACCCGGACACGGCCCTGTGTCCACACATCTTCTCTTTCTTTATTAAATGCAGTTTGTCTGTATTAGTTGACCACACCCCCGTGTCCGCTGGGCACGACCCCGTGTGCAGAAGCGTATCTATACTATCAAGATTTTCCTAGATTCTGCGAATCTTAGAGTTGACCACGGCCCCGTGTCCGCTGGACACGCCCCCGTGGTGGGTGATAGAAGCTTCTACAACTTTGTCTTTTTTGCAAACACTTAGGCACGCCCCTGTGCTCATTGAGCACGGGGCGTGTTCAGCCTTCTGTTCTCTTGTTTTTTGCTTGGGAAGATGCTGTCGGGGGGTTGGGCATGCTATGTTTATTCCTTTTCTTGTATTTATGTTAGATTTAGCTGCCTTTTTGCTTCTTTCGTTCATTTGAGCTCATTTAATCCTGAAAATATAAAAGGAAGACAAAAACACACTTTTTCCAACATTAGTACTAAAAAAAGGGTTAGTTTTATGCCACATTTGACGTAATTTATATGTTGCATTTTGCACACATCAGCCACCCTATCGGATGACCACCCTATCAGATGTCCACCCTATCGGATGACCACCCTATCGAATGGCCACCCTATCGGATGACCACCCTATCGGATGACCACCCGATCGGGCCACCACCCTATCCAATCCAAACCGCCTCAAGTCCCTTCCACACTATAAATAGGCCTGTCACATCACTTTATTCCCTGATGTGACAGCCCTGTTTGACCAGACGCACGCACACTACATTTTCTCCATTTCCTTGGCGATTTCGGTACGTTTCAAGCTAGATTCTTGTACTTACTCGATCTATACCTCATCCTTTATGTGATTCACCTTTGAAATCACACTTTTCACCATGAAATCTCTCAGATCTGAGATCTTAAGGATGATGTCATCATGGTGGTTTATACAAACGGTCATATGAGGTCATCCTTGGTGAGATCTAGCTAAGATCTAAGGGATTCCATGTATTTATCACCAAATCCAACCTAAATCTAAGTATTTTCATGATAAAACTTAAGTTTCTTCGTCTTCTTCTTCAACTTTTGCTCTAAATGGTGAGATCCGGTCCTGAACGGACTATAGACTTGATTATTAGTCTAGAGTCGGCTTAAGGATGGATTTCCAACAGAGAATGATGGCCAGAAAACGGAGTTGGACATAAACGTCATCACGGACAGTAACTGATCAGACTGGGGTGGTTCCCACCCGACTAGAATGGCTGTGCGACAATGAGTTTACCATTGTCACAACACGTACCATTGTTGTCATCGTTAAACTTAGGATGGCCACTCTATCGGATGGCCACCCTATCGGATGACCACCCTATCGGATGACCACCCTATCGGATGGCCACCCTATCGGATGACCACCCTATCGGACAGCCATCCGATCCAATAACAGTTTCCAACACCTTGCGTAATCTCTTCATTCTGCCAGACTCTTATCCTGTTGTAATCTAATCAGGCTTATTCCAAAAGAGCTCCATTTAATCCAATAACAGTTGCGACTGTTAAGCAATAACTGTGAGTATACTCGGTCCCCTTTTTACTTTTAAACTTTGGGGTGTAACATGTATTCTATATAAACTTGAATCTTTTTGAAGTCTAAACTCTATCCTATGTGTATGTGGAAACTTGTGCATTCTAGTATTCTATTTTGTGCTAGGTGACGTTTAATCCAGGGTGTGTAGTTCCGCCTTAACAATAGTATCGCTATAGGGGGTGCACCTCTCCCATTATTCGCAGGGGGTAATGTTAGGAGGATTCTAGTTTACCTTGAGTCTTGGATAAACACTAAAGCATCGGGATACTTGGGCTATCACTGCGTGGACTGCGACACTAGCACGGCTGAAACTATTTTTATTGCTTACATTGTGGATATGAGTTGTTTTTAACCTATTATTCTATTATCAAACTTGTATACTCGCCAATACTTTTGTATTGATATTTTAATACATGTTGCAGGCTAATAGGCTGCCTTGGAATGCATGGAAATCAAGCTAGGAGATGCTTAGAAACGTTGCCTAGTTAATTTAGACATTTTGAAATATTTGAAACAATGTTGTTATGTTTGATGCTTGACATTTGTGATGGTTGTTTTAGACAATTACTATGAAATTTATTAATGTCAATCGAAATATTTAGTGTTATGGAATTCTCATGAGCAGTCTGAACGCTTAGTGCTCGCACACCGATGTTTCTGCCATCAGTTGGGGTGTGACATAACCCAGGTCCTTGCAGGATCTATACACTGAACAAGGCAAGAACCTTACCAAACCATTCCCTTAACCCCCGACCAGGTAGCCAACATATCTCTATATAGACCGTAGAGATATGAATGGTGTAAATCTTTTATTTTATATAGACAGTAAAATAACGCCAAGACACCACGGATAAATGATAAGGAAGTTTCACCTTCAACATAAGAAACTAGTTATTAATGTCATTAATACAAAACCAAATAAAAAGTGCGAAAAGATTAAAAAACAAAAGTATTACACTAAATGCTTGTCTTCACCAAGTGATGTAAGAGACTTAGGCAAACATGGCCTTTGACTGTCAAGAACTCTTACTATCAATCTTGGATCCCGAGACTACTACACACACTCTATGATGGATGATGGATGATGGATGATGGTGGTGGATGTGGGTTGTGATGGTGGTGGTGGGTGGGTGAAGTCTGAGAGAGGTGGTTTGCCAAGGGATGTCTTTGAAGTGAACCAAGCACCTCTATTTATAGCCTACACAGAAGCCCGGACACGGCCCCGTGTCCATTGGGCACGGCCCCGTGTCCACCCACTTTCTCTTTCTTCATTAAATGCAGTTTGTCTACATTAGTTGACCATGCCCCCGTATCCGGTGGGCACGACCGCGTGTGCAGAAGCGTATCTGTACTATCAAGATTTGCTTGGATTCTGCGAATCTTAGCGTTGACCACAGCCCCGTGTTCGCTGGGCACGCCCCCGTGTTGGGAAATAGAAGCTTCTACAACTTTGTCTTTTCTGCAGACACTTGGGCACGCCCCCGTGTTCAATGAGCACGGGGCATGTTCAGCCTTCTGTTCTCTTGTTTTTGCTTGGGAAGATGCTGTCGAGGGGTCGGGCATGCCACGTCTATTCCTTTTCTTGTATTTATGTTAGAATTAGCTGCATTTTTGCTTCTTTTGTCTATTTGAGCTCATTTAATCCTGAAAATACAATAGGAAGACAAAAGCACACTTTTTCCAACATTAGTACTAAAAAGGGTTAGTTTTATGCCTCATTTGATGTAATTTATATGTTGCATTTTACACACGTCAAACATTTAAACAAACGAATTTTCTTATTTATGTTCGATCGTTAACATTCTATATGAACACTACATAAACATATACGAACACAAATGAATAAACCCAAACGAACAAAAAATATAGACACACACATCAAAGTATTGTATTAATATTTAAGTGAACAAAAACAAACATAAATGGACATCCACGAACGGAAACAAATGCAACATGTGTTGATGTTCGTTCGCTTAATTAAATGAACAAAAAGTTTTGTACATCTTCCTTCAGTTATTAAATAAATGAACTTCCCGCCTAATAGTTCACGAATGATTCACTGAACGTTCAGTTCATTTGCACACTTAGATTCATCAATTAAAATTAGCTTTAACCACCCACTTTCAAAGCCCATGGTTAACCGAATCATGTTTTCTGATAATCGAATTTACCAAACCGTTTATATTTGAACATATTGAAACACTGGTTATAGGTTTGGTTTTATCCCATAATTAAACTAATCCATCTCACCTCTAGAACCATTTCTAAATAGTGTCGATTATGTGGCATCTAGGGGACCCGGGCCATTACCTGATTTGGCCTCAGATAGGTGCTACCCTAGCGGGTACACCGTCGTCGGTCCAACGAGTAGTGACAGGCGGGTATGGTTTGGGAGTGGTAGAACCCGAAGGCAGGAGAGGAATGTGAATGCTTTCAACGGCCTTTTGACCGTTTGAGTTTTAAAAAAAAATCAATTAAATAAATTAAAACTTTTACCATTTAACCTTCCCTATTTAAACCAATTCAATTCACCTTCTACACCATTTCAAAAGCTCTAACATTTCACAACTTCTATTTCACTACATCCTTTTTTTGTCAAATGTGATCAACATGGGGCTGGATATCTGGTGGAACCTTCACACCGTCGACAATTGTAACACCTCGAAAAATTTCGTCCAATAATGTCTTGACACGTGTCATAAAGTTCCGTTATGTGAAAACATACTTTAGAGGGACTAAAAGTGACAAACAGTGAAAACTATGGAACGTAAGGGTCCAAAGTGTCAACAATGGATAAATAGACTCTATGATAACCTAACATAATGATTATAACCTTAAACGGATGGTTCATGGATCATACGACGCGGAAATTGCACAAAAGTGAAGTATTGCAAACTATAGGGGCCAAAAGTGTCAACATGTTTAATTTATACCTCTGAGTGAACTTTTGGCAGACCCGAAGCTTTGTAAAGCTAAAATATACTCACTAGAATATATGGTAAAAATTTCATGAAGTTTCGTCAACGTATGAGAAAGTTATGGCCAAAACCGTATTTGAAGGACTAAAAGCGTCAACGTCGAATTTCAGGGCTTTCCGGTTGAGCGCAAAATGTTCCGAGGACATTTCCATGTTGGTAAAAGTCCTAAGGTTCTTAGAAACCAAGTTTGGGGGTTTACGGGTCGAGAAAAGTAGCCGAAACATCGCGTACAAGCTCAGGGACCATTTCTGCCAAAAATTGAAACTTGTTGGGCTGAACAGGGGGTCAGGCGACCCGCCTGGACTGACCCAAGCGGGCCGCGTGGGTCTGCCAGCGACAGAATTCGTATTTGGGGCTGAATTGGGTCCGAATTTAAGTTGTTTACAGCTCATTCCACCTCCCATTTGCTCCAATACGTGCCCTTGCATGCCTAGTTCAACAGGAGCCTACTACAAACATCTAATTCACTCTTTAAATCAGATTTTGATCATTGTTCTTGGCACTTGAAGTTGTGAACAAGGAGCTCTCTACATTCAAGAACTCTCTCAAGCTTTCTGGAGCATTTCTGAATATCAAGGACGATTTCTAGTGTTCACTAAACATAAATAGGACCCTTGTAAGCTCTCAATTCAATCTTTAATCCGTTCTTGTTGTGGTTATTGCTAAAAGTCAAACTGGTTGTTCATAAGCTTTGACTTTCTGATTAAACAAGTTTCAATCAGTCATTTCTCGAATTGAGACCTGATACATGTTGGTAATATTATGGGAAACAAACCCTCAAAAGGGTACTCTCTGATTCCCACTACATGCATGCTAAATGTCGAGTCAAACCTATTTCTAAAAAGTCAACAGAAGCGATTTTTGTGAAAAATGACATGAATAATGATATAGATGACATGCAATCTGTTTGATCTTCATAGAAAGCTTTATTATGAATATAAGAATGTATTTTACCACGATCAACTCGACGATCTTTAGTGTAAACCCGGATTGGAACCGAAAGTCTTAATAAACGACTTTTTCGTAAACTATCGGTTCGGATCCGTACATGCATGTGTGAGATCTGTATTTTAGAGCATTTTTGACCATTGGCATTTTAGTTAAACTTTCTGGAAATTTTATGTCATAAGTCTATGCTTAGCCGATTCGAATGCATGTTTCCGATTTATGCATAAAGTTGACTATTTTGCCCTTTTTGATATAAAACGTGATTTTTGGAAAAGTGAAAGAGTAGAAATCTTTATTTCTAATATATAAACTTGCACCGAAAATTTCGGATCAGTTGGTGGTCCAGATTGTGAGTTATGGCCATTAGCGTAAAACTATATTATAAATTTACATAAACGGTCCTTTTCGCGTAGAACCCGTTTCTGGCCACGTTTTGATACGAAACTCTTTACCAACAGAAGTAATATAATATTCTGGGAATTTTGATGATTTTTAATTAATTTTTGGCTGAACGGATCGTAGATCGCCTAGTCAATTCGGCTTATGTCGGTTTTGACCGTTTTAGCCATAAAATGAGTTTTACACATCCTTTTGACCCGAAACCTTTTTCTACTGATTTTATATGATGAATAAATTATTTTAAGTATTCTGGAAATATAAAAATCTCAGATTTAATTTGAAAACCCGAAAACGCCCTTAGATCGCATATTTAGCGTTTTAAGCGCATAGTAAGCGTTATACTTGTTTTAAACATGTAAGACTTATACCTACTGATGTAATTAGCCTATTTTCATATAATAACAGTAAGTATAAGTATATGATCTCAGATTTCCAGTTTTTGGCATTTTTAGCCCTTGTGAAATTACTAAAATACCCCTACGGTGCATAGTTTGGTTTTAAATGATAAATTTGGTATATGGGTCATACCCTACTGATATAATATGTTATATTAAGTATATTTACTGTATGAACCAGACCCTAAACTCAGATTTCTAATTTTA
Organism: Helianthus annuus; assembly: GCF_002127325.2. NCBI lineage: Eukaryota > Viridiplantae > Streptophyta > Magnoliopsida > Asterales > Asteraceae > Helianthus > Helianthus annuus. The sequence goes on from NC_035449.2 coordinate 43,084,124, forward strand.
CTCTTTTATTATCTTTTAAATGACCAAAATGCCCTTCTAAGGCATAAATTGAGTTTAAAATTATTCCGGGCAATATAGAACATAACTTACTGATGTTATATCATAATTAAAGCATATTATATCAGGGAACTTGCATTTGAATCATTGGTCTACCCGTATCGCCCTTTTCGCGTTCGGTTCGGTTTACGTAACTAGTTTGTGTAAATTGACCGAAACGGGTCAAACAATATCATTTTTGTCTCAAAATCCAGAGTGTATTTAGTATACCCATATTATACAAGTATTCAAACTTGTCGGGTCTAAATCACGTTCTATCCGGTCTTCGCTTAATCATGCGCTTGAACCGTATATTTCCTTAAAACTAACCGGTCTAAGCTTAGGCTTAAATTAAAGACCCGTTAGTATTCTAATTGGTTATTTATACCATCGTTCCAGACTAGAGCCTTCCGGTAAATTGTACCTACGCTTACTTAAGTGAATACGGCTGAGTTATTATAATTCTTGCTATTTAAGACAGGAGCTAGCTCAGGTAAATACTCTTAACTTATTTTCCCTATTACGGGCTTGGGATACGGTAATATAAATACCGCATGGTCAGGTATGGGATTCGAAGACCAATGTGTCGGGAAATTCAAATAACCTGTTTTAATTCGTATTGCTTGACTGAAACATTGGGGGTTAATGCGACCGTGTCCTGGATATCCTTGACTCATTAATTGCAATGGCCACGACCTAAGCACGGGGTGTAGGCATACACCTGACAGATGCTTTATGCTTATTATTTGATTATACCCATTATGGGATTCCCAATAGGGGAATAGTGGTGTGTCGGTTAATCTTGAACCGGCATAGGACCGGGCCCCGTATGTAGAGCAAGTTATGTAAACCTGATAACATGAGATATAGTTTGTCCCAAGTATAAAAGATTAATCTTGCCTTGTGCATCTTAATCAAGTGTCAAAATAGTTTTGTGCCTTGTGCGCCTAAACCAATTTTCATAAACTCTTTTCAAATGAGTCAGTTGAGTGTATTTACCAGTGAAAACTGACGTATTTTCCAAAGTCTAAGTGACAGGTACAAGTACGTAATAGGCTGGAAGCTGCTCAGGGCGTTAATAAGGAATCTTGCAAATTCTAGGCGTCTAAAGTCTGTTGAACAATACTTAATTTTATTTGATCCGCCTGTGGATCCGTTTCAACTACTTGTGATATTAAATATTACGTTTATGTAAAGTTGAAATGAATCTATTTCTGCTTCCGCTGTGCATTTATATATTGTGTTGTTTGACTATGATGTTATCAACTACGTCACGTTACCCCCACCGGGCCCACCGGTGACACGTGGAAATTCGGGGTGTGACAACAATTAACACGTCGTCGTGTAAACCCTCAACCTTCAAACCAACCTACTTCAAACCTATCACCTTCAAACCAACGACGATCAACCCGTCATGGAAACCCGAAACTTTCAAACCCACCATCTTCGAACCCACCACCTTCAAACCCAATGCCTACAAACCCACCTCCTCTAGTTTTTGAAATCTACCGTCAACGACATCCTAACGATTCGACTATGGAATATTGAACTAGGTCTATGATTATACCTTTAGTCAACCACAATTAGTTGGAATAAGAATTGGGGATGGGTCACATCCGGCAATGACAAACACTCCTACACCAACAAACCCCAATTTGACACAAGAAGTCCCAACTGTCACACCCCAATCGATGGTGGAAACATCGGAGCGAGACGAAACGAGATTGCTTGAGACTTCATAACATACTAGTAGTGAAAATAATTTATATAACGATATTTCAGTTCATTTCTAATTCAACGGTGCGACGTTTGAAAGGAAATTACAACTTGTTCATAACATAATCAAACAAAAAGGATATATAAAACATAGAAATTAAGTGTGTTTCTAAGTCCATCCTAATACATTTTTTGAACGTCTCATCATCAATTTCCTGCAATATATATTAGAGTAACGGTCAACACATAAAGCATTGGTGATCAAACAAGTTTGTCTACTAGCATACGTATAGAAATTTGACTCAATCCAAACATGGCATAAAATGTATACTAAGGCATAAGATACATAAACTAGCATGCAACATAAAGATGTCAAACCAATTGTGTCCATGTTACGTAATCTTGTCACCGAAGCGCACAAGACTGTTTGATTGAATAACTTAACATAGACCCTTCCTAAAGGCGGTGTGCTACTCCTATAGCGCTATACATGGTAAGGTTGGCTCAGGAATTTAATGACAAATAATGTGCAAGAATAGCTTCTAGCATGTAGGTATCCTAAAGTATAAAACATTAGCATGTATAAATGGATTGGTTGATTGAATCATATAAGTGTGAGTTTGATAATTTATATATATTGCACCCAAAGTGTATTAAAATAAACGGGGTCATGTATACTCACACTTTACGTAGAAGTTCCACGTAAGTGAGTTGATGCGTTTGAGAGTTTTGGAACGCCGAGTTAGCCTTCAAGGATAAACAAGGCGTGTAAATATGACGGATTGGATCAGGTGTAACGCTCTGTATTTTCGCGTTTTTCTTATTTTAGCAAGTCTGGTTGTACCTTCCACTTTTTGACACTTGTACTCTCTTTGTATTCCTTTCGTTTCAGTTGTAATCAGAGATTATTGATCATAATGAAAAACGAGGTTATTTTCTTATACTTATGTGCAATTATTGTGCTTTTTGAACGATATATCATTTGTGAATCTTGGATCCTTTATTTAAGCAACACTAGATACAAGTTAAAACTAATTAAACAATGAGATTCTTGATCCTTTATTATTCTTTGACGCTTGATACTCGTTAAACCAGTCTAAACTGATAAAATAACGAGATTCGGATTCTTATTCCTTTAAAGGTTGCAATTTCTCATAATAATTACTTTTTTTAGTGTTTAAATAAATAAAATAATAAATTTTATATTTTAAAAGTATTATTAATTTATTTTTATAATCAATCAAGTTGCAAAAGACTTTAGAGTTGCAAAAGAAACACACACCTTTCAACGAATATGGTTGGTGCAACTGGAGGTTCATCTACGTCCATTGCTTCAGGTTCAGCTGCAGTTGCGTCTCTGAAAGAAACAAAAAAGCATAATAGGGCTTCTATCTATATGTCTGATATAAAATTCCTGAGAAAATGGAAAAAAGACCAATTTTAGCAAAATAAACAAAAACCAATTTTAAACGAAACACTATAAGTTTCATAAAAGGTTGATGTGTAAGTGTGTAAGCACCTCTTGAGGATCCACGATGTCGCTATATTGACCAGCCAAAACGATTGAAATAGTAGTAGGCACGAAAGTGTATGACCCCCCCCCCCCCCCGACAGCTGGCAACCGTGTCCCAAAATGTGTTTGTGTCAATGTGTTCAAACCAACAACAAACAGTAGTCTTTGAATCATCGTTGCTTTTTCTGCCTAAAATAGACAAATAAACCAATCAACCCATGTATCTGAATTAAATAAACAAACAAAAAACTAAGAAATAAAAAGAATATGAGTTTTCAAAATTTAGCAGAAACTGGAAAGACTTACATTCCCACCACCCGTGGTACACATATAGCTGTTGCGCTGTCGTTATTGGCAGACTACGTGGATAGTTGGTTGTCGGAGGGTACACGTATAATACTCAACGTGGCACGTATATAGCTGTTGTATTTGGGACGGTGCAAACAAAAATTGGGTTTAGGGCATGCATCAGTTATCATGTTGGATTAACGGCGATAAAGGCGATAAAAGTTTCTTTGTAGTCCAAAAATATACGGTAGGGCAAGTATTGTTTATTGCGTCCGATCTGATGTGGCCAAATTGTTAAATGTTTCTTTGTAAACAATGTTTCTGGTATGGTTCTTCATGCCACCGTTGCCATCCCCGACGATGACAATCTTTAAACCTTCAGGTGTCGTAACCCTTGAAAGAGCGACATAAAGCTGGCCATGGCTAAACACAGGTCGGGGCAAATAGAGACCAACAACTTTTAATGATTGGCCTTGGCTTTTATTAATGGTCATTGCATAGCATGGTTTCACTGGGAACTGGCGTCTTTTCATAATGAATGGCCATTTTGATTTCGTGGATGAAAGGGTTATCCTCGGTATTAATGCAGTATCTCCACGATTTGACCCAGTAAGTATCCTAGCCTTGATAACAAATTTCCCAAGGTCTGTGATAATAAGACGGGTGCCATTGCATAAGCCTTGCGAGGGGTTCACATTTCTTAAAAGCATGATAGGGAGGCCTTCTTTTAAATACAAAGCGTACGGTGGCATACCTAACAATGTCAAATAATTAAAGAATTTAACTGGTCACAAATATTTTGTTTGTAACTAATATTTTAGTGCCGGGGGGGTACCTGGGAATGTCAAAGAGTTTAGGAATTCAGACGGATAGAGTTGTTCCTGTTCTAATACATCCGTGGATGCGCGACATATCTCGTCAGAGCTCTTGTAGGTCTTTGTGGTCCGTCTCAATTGTGCAAACATGTAATCATTGATTTCGTCAGCGTCTATATTGCGTGGGGTTAGTATTGCTCTTTCACACAAAAATCGTCATCGTCCTGCCTTTCTGTAAACGACGGGAAGACAGCGTTAACAATCGAGGCCACAGGAAGACCACAACTATCAACGATGAACCTGGTGGGTATTTCGATCCAGGTTGACTCATCTTCACCTTCTTTGGCTTTTGAGGGAACGATTCCATCGCCGATTTCTAACAACCATTTGTTGAAACATTGCCTATCCATGTCTATCACACCTGTTGAGGTGTATTCGTTGACACGCATACTACGGTGGAGAGTGAAGATTTCACAACTTTTCCATAGGTACGATTTATTTATGCATGCCTGAACAACATCTTCACTTTTTCCCTTTGGGATGACGGGAAGGATTTGCCTGAAATCACCACCAAGCAAGATAGGCATGCCACCAAACACACGTTCCCTGTTTGCGTAGGTACAAAACCCCAAGATATCTCTAAGTGTTTTATCAAGTACTTCAAAGGCATATTTTTGCATCATTGGTGCTTCGTCCCAGATGATTAACCTTACCTCTTGTAAAAGGTGTGCCAATTAGGTATTTTGTTTGATGGCACACGTGCTATTGTTAAGTAATTCTAAAGGGATAGCGAAGCGGCTATGAGCTGTCCGACCACCGGGTAATAGAAGGGATGCGATACCTGACATACGGGGATAGGTAAAGTGAGTAAAAATGGAGTTGTGTACGCAACCACATACATTATGTAGCACGAGAATAATTATACAACATTAGATAATTTTTTTTTACCTGAAGATGCAACCGCAAGGGCAATCAGGCCCATCGATCTTAAGCGTGACAGGATGGCTCTGTACAGGAAAGTCTTGCCTGTCCCACCCGGACCATACACGAAATAAAACCCTCCTTTTCGGGTGATAACAGAATCAATGACTGTGTCGTATATGACCGTTTGTTCCGTGTTTAGTGATGCATATAATTGATCGTGTTCGTCTGTCAACTTTTTTTTATTGTAACTCAACTCTTCCCTGATTAGACGATTATCCATCTTATCGAGGAGCGACGTATCTGTTTGTGGCATATCTGTGAAATCAACCAACGATTTTCCATTTTTCTCCAATAGTTCATTTAGTTCAATCAGGCAGTAGTTCTTAAGCTGGTCGTCCGATAAATGTAATCCCGGAAACATGAAGAGCCTACGTTTCATGTATAAAATATCATCAGATAGTATCTCCCAATTCTGTGCCCACAATTGTGCCGGGCGGTTCACTTCGCAAAACAACAATATGGTAACAAACAATTCCCGTAGCTGGGAACCGGACGCCCATAATTTAGACTCTGAAAGAGCGTCATTCCACTCCTTGTCATCATTAAGTAAGTCGTACGCATAGCAGGCTTCTTTGAACGTTTCATACACGACTCCGTCGACCGTTTTTATTTCTTCAAAACTTCGGGGCCCTCTGACAATTCCCAACAACATCCTTAAATAATACTTTGGCCCAGCTGCTGGATTGCAATACACAATCCGCCCAATGGCTGGCCGTTCCAACCGCGTTTTCCATACCTTGTTATCCTCTTGCCACACATACTTTGTAGGTATCTCGGCGTACGTAAACTCTCTTGCCGCTGCATCTCTGCTGTTCAGCGCAAACCATTGGGTGAACATTGTGTCTCGTATCCCGTCCCGGTTTAACAGGGCTGGTAAGCTGTCCGAATCACGTAACGTGATTAGATGTTGGTTAGGTGTATGGAACGTTAGCTTCATGACGGATGGGAATGAGTAATGTATAGGAAATGCAAGCATTCTCCACACAGCTTCACACGGTGATAAGTACCGGCAATCCAAATAGTTTTTAATCTCATCGACCTTAACAATCTGTTGTGTACGCCTTTCACCATCATTGCCAATGTTTTCCTGAACAACCATTGTAGCCCTGTCTGGCCCCTTGTTTAAGTATTTAAACAGGTATTTTATTGCTCGGGACTGGTTGCACCATTCAACATTGATGTGCGATTCGTACTTTAAGAGGAGATAACGGTTGTATGGGACGACAAACCGGTTGTCAAGCTTCGTTTTGCCCTTCATAAAGAAAATCTTGGTATCTCGTCGTCGATAAACCGGGTAACCGTCTTCGTCAATTGTCGTTTCTCGATAAAATGGTTTTGGAAAGTGTTTCATGCATTTACCATCTGTTGTACACGGAGCACTGCGCGCATCATTCCCACATGGACCATGCAACATGTAATCTGTCACAGCCTTATAGCCGGATGGATCGTCAATTTTCGATGGGATCTCGGCTGAAATCAAATCATCTATACCAGTAGGCGTGCGAGACGCGGCAGAATTTTCGAGCCACAATAAAAGGTGCGCATGTGGTAGGCCTCGTTTTTGAAACTCAATTGTGTAAACAACTGTATATAACCAGGGGGACAAAGATTCAAGACAGAGAGGGAAAAAAGGGGAAAATTACAAAGCTAAAAAAGGTTAGTATTTGTGGTAGAATTGATAGAAAAAGAAAGAGGCGGAGCATTACAAACTTTACCTGCTTTGCAGTTGCCAAAGATTTATTTCTTCATAATATCTTCAATCAAGAAGGTTAGCTTAAGCTTAAAAACACGTGATACAACATCTGCACGGTCGTGAGACTTCTGTCCTGATATGAGAGATACCATGTCTTCGATTTTCAGGCCATTTTGGGTTAGCTGTAAATGTTACAAATAGGTCGGGGTTCCCAAAAGCACGGCACAGAGCCATGGCATCTTGGTAATTTTGGATCATATATCTTGGACTGCCCGTAAAGGTTGATGGCAAAACTATACGTTGTCCGATAGCCTCAGCATTTGTATCCCCACGCGTCACAGCGTCACAAACATTATGATAGAGTTCAACGCGCAGCTCATTTTGGTTATTCCTCATCCAGCGCAACCTTTGTTCTTCGATGGCCGCGTATGAGTCAACCAAATATTGTTGGAATAAACGACCGCCTCTTAACAGGGTGGTGCCTTCATTGTTGCGATAATGGATTCTGTAGCAGTAGTATTCCCGCATCGTGACACATTGTCGTTTAGTCGCCCGACGTCCGGTGTTGTCATGGTAGCGTATGCGCTCGTGGAACCCGGTCTCTCTGTACGGGAACAATAACGGATACTGCAAAGGCATGTAAAGCTGATGTAATTCTGATATCCGCTGAAACGCGCCGTTTTTTGTACTGACGATAACATCACGTGGCTCGGTGTTTTCCCCAAAGTCGTTTGTATAAGAACAGCAACTTCAGACACATTAGGGCGATTGTACTGTGGATTGTTTATTATTTGGCCTAGTAAGCGTAGCTGACAATCGTTGCTTTCATTCTGAGTGCACCAGTCGCGCGCCATTCGGAAGGCGTTTGTCACAACCCCCGATCCCTATCTCCCGGGAACGGGCGGCCGTGAGCCAATTTCGGTGGTATCACATTTATTTATCCAATTTGGCAGCGGAAATTTTCATCAGGACCGTAGTTAGGAAATATTTAATCAGAGTAAACCACCATGTTTTATAACATTAAACATATGGGTAAAAAAAACCCAAGTTTTCAATACACACGTTTCATAGGAATAAATCCTATTTATTTAATAAAAACATCCATTTTATTCTTAGGTAACTTTATTGCCACTTTTCCAAGCCTCCAGTGCTGTCCAGCTGGCTTCCATTTGGCTTTCACATATTGTTACCTGAAACGCGTTTTTAAAACATTTTGTCAGTGGAAAATACTGGTGAGTGATTCCCAGTTTAATCAAGTTTAAGTAAAAACCAATTTGCAGTATTGAGGGCACATCCGCAATAACATTTGTATCCAAGACATCACAATTAACATCAGTGGTACGGTCATACTCAACTTATGGGATGTTACCACGCCAGTAACAAATTTTGTATACAAAACCCCAACATACCCACTATAATTGTATTCTTTACAAATACTCAATAACTGCTTTGTATGTATTTAATTAAGTGAGGTTTTGTAAAAACAGTAAACAGAAAGGTTTACAAAAAGTGAATCAACTCACATTGCTGTTTTAGGTTTTTCGTAATGGTTTCCTGGAGATAATCTATAAATTACACAAATGCACGTGTGTTAGTATAATAACCCATTTTAACATTAGTAATACCCTCCCCGAGACGGCATTCCAACGACTACGTCGGGCAGAACCACGACAGCCGTTACGGAACCCTAGATCAATCGGGCAGCGTATCTAATACGTCTCCAGGGGTTACAATACTTACATCGTAGCAGAACCTCGCTATTTTAGGGGGTATAATGCCCGGGTATAGTAATGCCACTACAGAAAATTAAGAAAGAAAGAAAGAAGTTGAGCGAGACGGACTGAAGGCCGTTGCCTTCTATTTATAGGGCTGTAATCGCACTTTCTCGCGGCCCGCGTGAAGAACAGGCCAAGCTTACGCGGCCCGCGTCAACGCTGGGTCAACGCTAGCTTGGCTGGGTCAGCGTATAGGTCCGCCACGATGATGACACGTGTCATCACCGGGCTGCGCCACCATTTGAGACACTCGCGGCCCGCGTTAACTAATGGAATCTCTTATGCGGCCCGCGTCAACTAAAGAATTCAGCGGAGTCCGGTTACATCTTCATACGGCCCACGTTAAGTTGAGGTGAGGTCCTACGCAGCCCGCCTCCGCTTAATTTTTAGTGTTTTTAATTTATTTTATATATTATATTCTAATTTGGGCTCGGTTTTCACATACGGGGTGCATATAAAGACATATTGATATATTTAAAAATATATTAAGGTGTCGGAAATATTATGAGGATGTCGGTTTATCGAGGGTTGTCATATCCTCCCCTCCTTGTTTTAGAGCTCGTCCTCGAGATCTACTAGAACAAGTGTGGATATTTCTTTCGCATTTCTGATTCAAGTTCCCATGTGTATTCAGGTCCTCTTTTGGAGTCCCACTTTACTTTGACCAGTACTAATCTCTTATGCTTGAGATTCTTAATTTTTCTATCTTCAATCTGTAGAGGCCTCTCTACAAATTTGAGTTGTTCATTAACCTCTATATCTTTGAGAGGTACTACGAGTGATTCATCAGCTAGGCACTTTTTGAGATTAGATACATGAAATACATCATGTATTCCTACCATTTCCTCTGGCAGTTGTAGCTGATAGGCTACAGGTCCTATTCTTTTAAGAATTTTGAAAGGTCCAATATACCTGGGACTTAGCTTTCCTCTTTTGATGAATCTTACCACTCCTTTCCAGGGAGAGACTTTCAATAATACTTTATCTCCCACTTGAAATTCTAATGGTTTGCGTCTGTTATCGGCATAGCTCTTTTGTCGATCACGTGCTGTTTTTAGTCGTTCCTTGACTTGAATGATTTTATCAGTTGTTTCTTGTACTATCTCGGGTCCAGATAATTGTTTTTCCCCAATTTCTGCCCAACAGACTGGGGTTCTGCACTTTCGTCCATAAAGTGCTTCGAATGGTGCAGCATTGATACTTGTGTGATAACTGTTATTATAAGAAAATTCTATTAAAGGTAAGTGTTCGTCCCAGTTACCTCCAAAATCAATTACACAAGCTCTAAGCATGTCCTCCATTGTCTGAATTGTCCTTTCGCTTTGTCCATCCGTTTGAGGATGATAAGCTGTGCTTAGATTTAACCTAGTTCCCATTGCTTTTTGGAAACTTGACCAAAAATGAGAGGTAAAACGGCTATCCCTATCAGAAACAATTGATAAAGGAATTCCGTGTAATGAAACAATTTCATTTACATATAATTTGGCTAATTGTTCCATACTAAAGGTTTCCTTCATTGGTAAGAAATGAGCTGACTTGGTTAACCTATCTACAATCACCCAGATTGTATCATTTCCTTTCCTTGTTTTAGGCAATTTGGTAACAAAATCCATTGTTATCAATTCCCATTTCCAAACTGGTATTTCTAATTGTTGTAACAAACCTGAGGGTTTCTGATGTTCAGCTTTAACTTGTAAGCAAGTTAAACATTTAGAAACATAAGCTGCTACATCCTTTTTCATTCCTATCCACCAGAAATTTTTCCTTAAATCCTGGTACATTTTATCACTTCCTGGATGCATCGTATATTTAGACTTATGAGCTTCTTCTAATATATGGTGACGTAAATTTCCTAATTTAGGTATCCACATTCTCTTTTTATGGAACCTCCAAATTCCATCTGTTCCTTGTTCTAATTCCTTAATCATTCCTTTTAATTTTTCAGTATCCTCCTTGATTACTGATTCTTGTGCTTTTCTAATCTGATTGTTTAAATCTACTTGTAGATTTAATTTAAGAGAACGTACCCTTTTTGGCTTTTCATGATACTTTCGACTTAAAGCATCAGCCACCACATTGGCTTTTCCTGCATGATACTGGATATCACAATCATAATCACTAAGTAACTCCATCCAGCGTCTCTGTCTCATATTCAACTCTTTTTGCCCGAAGACATATCTTAAACTCTTATGATCTGTGAATATGGTAAACTTACTACCATAAAGATAATGTCTCCAAATCTTAAGGGCAAAAATTATGGCTCCTAATTCCAAATCATGGGTTGAATAATTTCCTTCATGATTCTTAAGCTGTCTAGATGCATAAGCTATAACCTTTTGACGTTGCATTAATACGCATCCATAACCTAACTTAGAAGCGTCACAAAAGACTACAAAGTCTTCAGTTCCTTCTGGTAACGCTAGTATGGGTGTATGGGTTAATCTTTGCTTAAGGATTCTAAAGGCTTCTTCTTGTTTTGGTCCCCATTCAAACTTAACAGATTTACAGGTTAACTTAGTTAAAGGAATGGCTATTCTAGAAAAATCTCGAATAAATCTTCTATAATAACCGGCCAATCCTAAGAAACTTCTAACTTCAGTTGGTGACTCTGGGGTTTTCCATTTGGTAATTGCCTCGATTTTTGTTGGGTCTACATGAATTCCTTCATGGTTAACTAAATGTCCGAGAAATTGTACCTGTTCTAATCAAAACTCACACTTTGAAAATTTAGCATAAAGCTTTTCCTTTCTCAATAGACTTAAAAGTAAGTGCAAGTGCTTTGCATGCTCTTCTTTACTTTTAGAGTAAATTAGAATATCATCTATGAAAACAATTATGAATTTATCCAAATATGGCTTACATATTCGGTTCATCATGTCCATAAATGCGGCTGGGGCATTGGTTAAACCAAATGGCATGACAGTAAATTCATAATGACCATACCTTGTTCTGAATGCGGTTTTAGGAATATCCTCTTCCTGTACCTTTAATTGATGATATCCTGATCTTAAATCGATTTTAGAGAAAAATCGAGCTCCTTGAAGTTGATCAAACAAATCATCAATTCTCGGTAATGGGTACCAATTCTTAATCGTGACTTTATTCAATTCACGGTAGTCAATGCACATACGTATTGATCCGTCCTTCTTTTTAACAAATAAAATCGGCGCTCCCCATGGCGATGAGCTTGGCTGTATGAATCCTTTCTCCAACAATTCGTCTAGTTGTCTCTTCAGTTCTTGCATTTCAGCGGGTGCCAAATGGTAAGGTGCTTTGGCAATCGGTGTTGTCCCTGGTAATAGGTGAATTCTGAATTCAACTTCCCTGTCTGGTGGTAGTCCTGGCAATTCTTCTGGAAAGACATCTTGGGACACTACTGGAATGTCTTTTAATTCTTTTCCTTTAGTGTTAGTGATTATAGAAATCAAATACACTATAGATCCTTTCCTTATACAACTTGCAGTTTTCATCACAGAGATGAATTTAGTGGATCTAGATGGCTTATCTCCTTTGATTGTGATCTTTTCACCTCTTGTGATTTTATCTGTATTGACTTTTGATCACATAAGATATTTGCTTTATTGGCTATTAACCAATCCATTCCTAGTACGACATCAAATCCTACTAGATTCATTGGGTAAAGGTTTGCAATAAACGTTTGATTAAAAATTTCTATTCTTGCTCCTTGCAAGATTTCAGAAATCTTAACGGTTTCTCCATTTGCGGTTTCTACTAGACATTCTTGTGGTAGTTTAGTTAATGATTGATTTAGGAGTTTGCAAAATGAAGTATTAATAAAACTTTGGTTGGCACCAGAGTCAAATAATACTTTAGCAAAAATATCATTAACTAAAAACGTACCAGCAATGACGTCCGGAATTAGTCTAGCTTCGTCTGCAGTTAGCACGAATGCTCTAGCATTTTTAGGATTTTTGTTGGTTGCAGCTGGAGCCAATTTCGGACAGTTTGTCCTAATGTGACCTTTTTCTCCACAATTGAAACACATTCCATTACTGGATTTCTTCTTGCAATTCTCTTCCTTGTGTCCTGGGGCCTTGCAAAAATTACAGTAAGTAGAGCATCTTCCAGAATGCTTCTTTATGCAGGCTTTGCAGTATGGTGCAGAGGTAGAACCTACATTCCTATGATTGGAATTCCCAGAACGGAATTCTTGAGTAAGCCTTTGGGTTAGGTTTCTCCTCTGGTCTTCTTCTCTAGTACGGATTAACTCATCTGTTAAGGTATTGGCTAGTTCTACAGCTTCCTCTATGGTTTGGGGTCTAGCTGCCTTGACTACATGTCTAACCTCTCCAATTAATCCCCAGATATAACGGGAGATTAATACCGGTTCAGGTGATGCAAGGGTAGGTACTATCCTAGCATATTCAAAGAATGTGGTAGTGTAACCCTTACTGTCTACCCCGGTCATTCTAAGATTTAGAAACTTATTTGCTATCTGTTCCTTTTCATTGGGAGGGCAGAATTTCCTTTCTACCATATTTTTAAATTCCTCCCATTCCATGTTATAAATCCTATCACTTCCTCTTGACTGGAGGATAGTGTTCCACCATTCTAAAGCTGCGTTTTTAAACAGATTTGAAGCAAACATTATCTTATCTTCTTCAGCACATTTGCTTATTTTCATAACAGCCTCAGTTTTCTCTATCCAGCGTAGGGCTGCAATGGGTCCTTCATTGCCCGAGAATTCTATTGGTTTACAGGACCAGAATTCTTTGTAAGAACAACCATATGGCATGGTTCTTCTTCTTTTGGGAATGGGCGCTTGAAGTACGGGTCCATTGTTCACGCTGTTTTCCAGTTCACTTGGTCGCTTACTGCTATGCTTACTTTTATTATTCGCTTCTTGAACCGTTTGAATAATAAATGGCATTGCATCTATAATTCCTTGTGCCACTATATGTTGAACGGCACTGTTATCCATTTGGTTTCCATTGTTATTGTTGTCCGGATTCTCATTAACCACGTTATTATTACTCTGGTTATCGTTATTCAGATTATCTTGATTTCCCTCGTCGGCCATCTAAATTTTAAACATTTACCAAACATTAATATCACAAAAATATTTGAATATAGCCAATCACATGACACGCACTTTTAACCAAAAGCGTCGAGCATTGCGACTTTTACTCTATTTATATAGTATGCATCATTACACACTAGTACTGAAATTTAAAATTACAATACTGACTGAAATATAAAGCTACAATACTAATAGTAGGCATCCGTAGTTTTTTTTTTTTAACACATACACACATATATATTATTTTATTATTATTATTATTATTATTATTATTATTATTATTATTATTATTATTATTATTATTACTACTACCGTTCCTGTCATCACATTTACTGATATGGATTCATCCAAAAATCCATATTACGCTCATCGTATTTCCATACGAGGCGTTCTCCCACCTGTCGCATTCTCTCACTGCTTTCTAAAATTTCCTCCCCAAAAGTCCTAAGTTCTTGGACATTTTCTGCACTCATTGGGGGTGCAGGTTCTAGGACTGGGTTTGGAATTTGTGGTACGGGTTCCTGATACGGAGGCATAGGAGCTTGGTACGGGTATGGATTCTCTAAAATTTCCCTAACATATGCATCACTAATGTTGTAGGGATCTTGAGGATCTAACCCTGGGTAAGCTCCTAAATTGGGCATTGGCACATTTTCCTGTATTGGGTTTTGTTGCACGTAGTCCCTAACATCGTCCCACCAGGGGTCGTAGTTGTTTGGGTCTAGAGGATCAGGTGCAGGTACCCTAGGTATCTCCTCCGGGTTGAAATCAGGCATTTCTATCTGGTTTTCTACTTCCATGGGTTGGTCAGGATTTTGTGGTTGTGGTGCTAGTATTTGTTCCAGGTTTGGGTCAGCAGCAGTGGTTGCTAAAATATGGATATTGGTGATACCCCTATTGAGCATATCCTGATTATAAGCATCAGTTTCTCTTTTTGCTGCGGCTAACACTCGCTGTTCCTGCAACTTTTTCATTCTTTTCCTACGCTCGTGTGCTCCCCTACTGAACCATCCCCTCTTTTTCTGAGGAAATGGCTCTTCAGACTGAGCCTTAAACACAAAGATCCCTTCTTCTGTGTCAGCAGAATACCCTGAGAGGGCAGGCTAAGAAGAGGAGGTGCCTTCGCTCCTAGGCGAACCAGACAGTTGACGATAGGCGTCAGAAGGTCCTTGGTCGCTCATACTGTAAACTAACAAATAGTCAGATAACACATAGCAAGAAATACAATCATACACGTATTTCCATAGTTTATTTCCTAACAATTTGAATTTTGATGTCAGCAGAACACTTCTGTGGCTGAATCAGTGGCATAGCTCTGATACCACCTTCTGTCACAACCCCCGATCCCTATCTCCCGGGAACGGGCGGCCGTGAGCCAGTTTCGGTGGTATCACATTTATTTATCCAATTTGGCAGCGGAAATTTTCATCAGGACCGTAGTTAGGAAATATTTAATCAGAGTAAACCACCATGTTTTATAACATTAAACATATGGGTAAAAAAAACCCAAGTTTTCAATACACACGTTTCATAGGAATAAATCCTATTTATTTAATAAAAACATCCATTTTATTCTTAGGTAACTTTATTGCCACTTTTCCAAGCCTCCAGTGTTGTCCAGCTGGTTTCCATTTGGCTTTCACATATTGTTACCTGAAACGCGTTTTTAAAACATTTTGTCAGTGGAAAATACTGGTGAGTGATTCCCAGTTTAATCAAGTTTAAGTAAAAACCAATTTGCAGTATTGAGGGCACATCCGCAATTACATTTGTATCCAAGACATCACAATTAACCTCAGTGGTACGGTCATACTCAACTTATGGGATGTTACCACGCCAGTAACAAATTTTGTATACAAAACCCCAACATACCCACTATAATTATATTCTTTACAAATACTCAATAACTGCTTTGTATGTATTTAATTAAGTGAGGTTTTGTAAAAACAGTAAACAAAAAGGTTTACAAAAAGTGAATCAACTCACATTGCTGTTTTAGGTTTTTCGTAAGGGTTTCCTGGAGATAATCTATAAATTACACAAATGCACGTGTGTTAGTATAATAACGCATTTTAACATTAGTAATACCCTCCCCGAGACGGCATTCCAACGACTACGTCGGGCAGAACCACGACAGCCGTTACGGAACCCTAGATCAATCGGGCAGCGTATCTAATACGTCTCCAGGGGTTACAATACTTACATCGTAGCAGAACCTCGCTATTTTAGGGGGTATAATGCCCGGGTATAGTAATGCCACTACAGAAAATTAAGAAAGAAAGAAAGAAGTTGAGCGAGACGGACTGAAGGCCGTTGCCTTCTATTTATAGGGCTGTAATCGCACTTTCTCGCGGCCCGCGTGAAGAACAGGCCAAGCTTACGCGGCCCGCGTCAACGCTGGGTCAACGCGTAGCTTGGCTGGGTCAGCGTATAGGTCCACCACGATGATGACACGTGTCATCACCGGGCTGCGCCACCATTTGAGACACTCGCGGCCCGCGTTAAGTAATGGAATCTCTTATGCGGCCCGCGTCAACTAAAGAATTCAGCGGAGTCCGGTTACATCTTCATACGGCCCGCGTTAAGTTGAGGTGAGGTCCTACGCGGCCCGCCTCCGCTTAATTTTTAGTGTTTTTAATTTATTTTATATATTATATTCTAATTTGGGCTCGGTTTTCACATACGGGGTGCATATAAAGACATATTGATATATTTAAAAATATATTAAGGTGTCGGAAATATTATGAGGATGTCGGTTTATCGAGGGTTGTCATAGCGTTAGCCAAAGAACTATGGTTGTCTAACATTCTGATGAGGGACGCAACAATTGCTTCATCACATGTGTTGTGACAATCGGTCTGGCCAAACAAAGCAGCTATACGGTTTTTGACTTCGTTTTGCGTGTCGTAGAAATACAGCTGAGCATATCTGGGCTGTTCACCTTCAACTGGCAACATGGCTCCTATCCGGTGGTAGTTCTGACCGTTTATTCGGAAGGTGTATAGGCTACGACCACTGTTTATAGCATGATCAATCTTTGCCCCAAATGATGTGAAACAGAACATGCTATTGTACACTCTAATATGTTCTCTGAA
The DNA here is from genome assembly GCF_002127325.2 of Helianthus annuus. Classification (NCBI taxonomy): domain Eukaryota; kingdom Viridiplantae; phylum Streptophyta; class Magnoliopsida; order Asterales; family Asteraceae; genus Helianthus; species Helianthus annuus. The sequence continues at coordinate 43,101,080 of NC_035449.2, forward strand.
TCTAACCGTCTCCGGGTCATTACAATCAAGTAACGATCTTAATGGCTCAGGGGCGTCAAGAAGGCGAGGAAGCAAAACCTTGCCATCCTGGCAGCACGAAGAGAAAGTCGTCCCATCAGACGCCTTTGTATTTTTGTTCCTCTCCTCATACCACATGACCGCTGCACAATTATGACATGTGAAGGTTGGACGACCAAGGCTCTGGTACTCAACACGCGCACCTGTAATATTTATAACAGGTAAATTTAGTACAACACACGGACTGAGAGTAGCGTACCCAAACAGTGGAGTAACGTTAGACGCAAGAGGGAACAAAAAATTGTGTGGTAAGAAAATAGGGCTGGACAGTACCTGCTGATGCAAACGCTGCCCTGCGCGAGGTTCGAATACGAACGCCTGTTAGCAAAATTAAATATGGTAATGTTATTCATGTGGTGGTGATAGATGGGTAAAAGCCTAGTAGGGTACCGGGAAGTGATGGAAGTTTACCTTCTGTTTTTTTAGGGCGAGGAGGACGCAGACGTGATGGACCCGCCACGTTTTGATGAGAATTTTGTGGCGTGCAGTAAATACTGTCTGAAAAAAAACATAATAGTTATGGAAATGGTAGAAGGATAGTAGTAAACAGTGTAGCTAGCAGTGTAGACCTTGGGCAGATACGGAGGGAGAACATGTTGTTAGTGGACATACCACAGGCAGTGTGTGCATTGTATCGCTCCGCATAATGTTTTTACCTGCAACATATATTAAGGGAAACAACTATGATGCAGGCGTCGTATTGGGATGAGGGATGATGTAAGTGTGGAAACAAAAAAAAATACGAACATGCATCGTCCCAGTGGGACGTTGATGAGGAAACATGGGAACGACCTTTTATTGACCCTTCTTTGCCCGCTCCAGTGGCTGTACCAGCGGTCACCGTAGCACTTGGCCGCTGTATTTGAGTGTTACCTGAAACAGGGAAAAAAGATGCAGATATAACAAAGACAGCATAGTAGGCAGAAAATTAAATCACTAAGTATGAAAGTAAATTGACGTTTTACATTAAAGTAGTATCCGTGTTGCAGCATTTTTGTGAAGAAAAATTCAAGAGCATCCCATTTTTGATTCACCAAACGCGCATCTAACATCAAATTAAACGAATGAATATCTGGTAACACCACATGCCTGGAGTCAACTTTACTTGTAACATGATTCCCGTTCTCCAATAATTTATTGTTATACATAGTCAATAGTCCATATGCATTAGATTTATTTAACTTTACTTTTAATTTATGCCTCACTTTATGACATCTCTCCTTTTTTGCAGGTAATTATGGTCACACGTTATTTTGTTTCAGTTCAGTGTATATTATTTTAAATAATAAAAACACTAGTAAATTTATATTTGCATTACTTTAAAAATAAATTTTTAAATTAATACCCATTTCAAAGGTCTTAATTATACTGTTTTAAGATTCTATATTTAGGAACTAATTTTTACTTTTAATATACCACATGCGTACATCGTCCCAGTGGGACGCTGGTGCGGAAACATAAGAACGACCTTTTATTGATCCTTCTTTGCCCGCTCCAGTGGCAGTACCAGTGGTCACCGTAGTACTTGGCGGCTGTATTTGAGTGTTACCTGAAACAGGAAAAAAGATGCAGATATAACAAAGACAGCATAGCAGGCAGAAAATTAAATCACTAAGTATGAAAGTAAATTCCAATCCCTTGTGTGCGGCCTGATGGCAGTGCCGTCAAAATTTGAGGGCCTAAACTGTTTGTAGCCTAATTGGATCTTAAATTTGTACATGCACGCATGTCGGCACGCAAACATTATGGCTATATGGTTCAGTTTTCACAAAGAGTACAGCTAACCTGTGTTGGGGTTGGCTGAGGATGCAAATGTAGTTATGGAAGAAAGTGTAGGTCCACAATATGTCACGTTCTTCCCACCAAGGCCCACATAGTTACGACTTTGTATATGGATGGAATTTTTGCCACACACGAAGCTGGTATCGCTGCAGCTGTTCATCAATGTAAGACAGAAATATGTTTGCACCTTGCCGTCAGACAGCGTATGAGAGCGAAGGCGGACTTGTATCGAATGAGTAACCATGCCGGGAGCAGCAGACCATAACCTGGAAACCTCATCTTTTTATGAGGGAATGGGAAGGGGTAGAGATCAACATTTTAAATTCCATATGTGGGGTCAGGGATAACACTACAATTCAAAGTTCATACCTTTGTCAGGTCCAGACTGGCCGAGCAGTTTTAGCCCACAAACGTATTGGATCAACCCGTTGGCCATAACACGTGAATGTGTATGAAAGGCGAAAGAGGCTTCGAGCATCACGAATGGGCGCGGAGGCAGCTGCATGTTGCATACAATGTCATATAATACATCGGAAAAAAAACATTCATGCATGCCGCGGGGGGGGGGGGGGGGGGCAGCGGATGTTTTTCCTGTTTTGTGGCTTCTGTTTGTTTTTGGGGATTGTCAAGGTTTCTGTCAGTGGATGGTTTGGATCTGCCATTGGCGCCTTTAATCAAGTTAGTAGCTTATTTTCATATTTATATGCGTGCCTCATTTTTATTCAATAAACCTGACAGACTTTAGGGAATTGTTGGATACGTTTATCTTAGCAAAATAACCCTTTTGCTTTCATATAGTTTAATGGAAGAATTAATACATACTGTGAACCATCCACTCGAATTTCCTCTTTGATTCAGCTGGTTAAATTAGGTGACACTTCCATCGGTAATGAGGGAATTTATCAATCTCTCTATGTTCAACATTATCATCAGCAAGAAATATACAATTTGAGTATCAAGGTTTATGTTGCTTGGCATATGCCTTACACTGCACAACTGGGTTTTTTTGTGTACTCATGTATGTTCTTGATATTGTTGTATTTAAACTTCATTTAAGATGCTTTTTTGAAAACTGAACAACTTTTAAGAGTGCAGGATTTGTTGGTGACTCCTTAAATAGGAACATGTCTGTTTCTCTTCACTTATATGTGTATGCTTTTCCATGTAAATGGTCAGCCATTGATACCACCCTTATTCTACTCTTTTCCATGTAAATGGTCAGCCATTGATACCACCCTTGATATTTTAGTTTAAGACAGATTAATTTTAATCTGAAAATGTCATTTATATTTCAGAGTTTAAGCCAATTATATTTCAGAGTTTGAAAATGTCATTTATATATCGTGCAATAGAGAAGCATTACACTTTTGGTGTGGGCACAACTCCTAAGCGTAGCCACATTATTTGAATACATAAAAGAGAAAGTCACAACTGTGAAAACACTTAAATAAGCTTAAGAATGAGCGTTGCCATATCAGCAAGAACCCTCCTCATCATCCCTACCATCGTCTAGCACATCAGTAACATCCTTACGATCAACCCGCACCCCATCATCATCTTCATCCGAGTCTTCAACGCAGCTGAAAAGAAACATTGAAAAACGTGTTGGCACAAAATTCGAACGGATAAACATTCGAAACAGGGGAGAATTGGAAAGGGTATCTTACAACTTTCTAAGTTTGCGTCCAGTTACAGGGGTCAGCGGCGGGAGGTTCGAACCACGCTTTAGGGAGCCGGATGGTGTTGCACCCAAACCAATCGCAACAGTATCAACGCTCATATCCGCATCATCCATACCAGGGCCAACAATCTTCGCACAAGTGAAGCTCTCATAGTCCCCAAAATGGTAATATGTATGGCTCTTAATCTCAAAAGTGTGTTTTGTTCCGATAAGGGACGCGAGGGCGGAAGGTAGTGATGTGTGTAAAATACAACATATAAATCACATCAATTAAGGCATAAAACTAACCCCTTTTAAGTACTAATGTTGGAAAAAGAGTGTTTTTGTCTTTCTTTTGTATTTTCAGGATGAAATGAGCTCAAATTCACAAAAGAAGCAAAAAGACAACTAATTCTAGCATAAATACAAGAAAAGGAATAAAAGTAGACTGCCCGGACCCTCAACGGCATCCTCCAAGGCAAAGAAGAGAAAGCAGAAGTCTGAACACGCCCCGTGCTCAGCCAGCACGGGGCCGTGCCCAAGAAGCAGCATAAAAGACAAACTTATAGAAGCTTCCATTGCCCACCACGGGGCCGTGTCCAGCGGGCACGGGGGCGTGGTGAAAGTACAGCAGGCGCATTAATTGTAATTGCGAATTAAAATTAATGAGGAGAGAGAGTGTCAGACGGGCACGGGGGCGTGTCCAGCGGACACGGGGCCGTGCCCAGCCTTCTGTTCAGCCTATAAATAGGAGTGCTTGGTTTCATTCCATCTCATCCCTTGGCACACCACCTCTCTCACACTTCATCCACCACCCACCACCACCATAACACCATCATCCATTGTCCATCGTAGAGTGTGTGAGTCGTCTCGGGATCCAAGATTGATCGTAAGAGTTCTTGACAATCAAGGCCATGTTTGCCTAAGTCTCTTACATCACTTGGTGAAGACAAGTGTTTAGTATAATACTTTTTATTTTTAATCTTTTGCACTTTTTATTTGGTTTTGTATTAATGACTTTAATAACTAGTTGCTTATGTTGAAGGTGATCTTTCCTTATCGTTTGTCCGTGGTGTCTTGGCATTATTTTACTGTCTATTTAAAATAAAAGATTTTCACCATTCATATCTCCACGGTCTATATGGAGGTATGTTGGCTACCTGGTCGGGGCTTAAGGGAACGGTTTGGTAAGGGTCTTGCCCTTGTTCAGCGTTTAGAGGTCCTGCTTGGGACCTGGGTCAAATTTAGTAGGATCTCCTTCAATGCCCATAGGTATTGGATGGCGGGGATCCAAACTCTTTGACCCCCTCATAAGTTAACTACTATTAATACTATAACCCGGCTATTTAGGACTGTATCCCTGCTGACTCAGACTACTTAGCCGAGGGTAACGTCACCGCCGAAAGCGGGGCCTACCACAATTTGCATTAATAACTTAATTCATTATCTTTCAATAATCCGACCCTTTAGGATTGTATCCTTGCTGACTCAAACTACTGGGTTGAGGGTAACGTCGCCTTCAAAAGAGGGGCCTACTACAATAACTAAGATAATCTCTTAAACAAGTGCAAAAGTGCGAAAATAATCAAAGGTTATACTAATACACGTGTCGGATCCAAGTGATTCATCTTGTCTATCTGTTTTTATTTTATTTTTATTTTTCAGCATTTAGTTAGTTTTTATTTTCTTAGCTTAAAAAATATTTTTCTCACTTTTTGATTTGATTAGACGTTGAGGATAAACCGGTATTTAAAGCTCTTGTGTCCTTGGACGACCTCGGTATCTTACCAACACTATACTACGTCAACGATGGGTGCACTTGCCCATATGTGTGTTTAGTGTTAGTGAATATCGTGTTTTATAAATTTAAAACTTGGCTAAAAGTGTAAAAAGGGCTTAAATATACATCAAAAATATAACACACTTCACGCACATCAGTAGTAGTATGGGAGCATCAATAGAAGTATCCTGCACATAGGAAAAGCCATCGTAGCAAATTCACATATGACTGGAAACCACCTTACAATGCGTAGTGTACATACCTTCAACTGTTCCTCTACCAAGGATTTCGCCGTCCGCTTAACCAATTGTTCAGCAGCTTCATCAAAGAGGACGACTACAGTGCTCATCGTTTCGTCAGTTACATCCGCCTGAATGCGAAACCTAGCACGGTATAGTAGATCAATTACAATTGTAGAGCAGCGGCCAAATTCTTTAGCGGTGAAAGTAGAAGCGCGACAAACAGTCCCGGACAGCAAATAATCATGCAATCATATGCGAAGGGGAATAGCAGTATAAAGGGACGATAACAGAAGTAATGAATTTGCGTATGAGATATTCAAGTGTATACCTTGTCCTTGGATAGTCAACCTTTGATTCACACGCCTTGCAAATGAAGTAACTGTCCTCTCTTGTCATCCCCTTACGACACTTGCTACCGGAACACGCGAAAAGATACCAGCTGTTCTTGGTTCTAATAGACATAATCTCCACAACGTTCCGGAAAAGGATGACCTATAACGAACAAAATAATAGGGGTAGTTTAGCGAGGCAAACGGGGTGGGTGGAGAGAATGTATGGATAGTGTCTCCACACATGGTAGGCCCATGGGTAGGTTACGTCGGGGAGGCTAATCCCTATTATCGCACACTCGGCAGGCCAAACAGTTCTGTCTACCAGATCTATATCCTAGTATGACCTAAAATCCAAAACCCTTACGTAAAAGTCAAACCCCGTAAATCCAACGTTTCCAGGTATTAAGTTAAACCCTCTCAATCTAAAATGAGTCATGGCGATTACGTATGATTATATAAAATGTTTATTCAAAATAAGGAGAAAAATAAACATAAACTTGCCACCCACCCTCCTTGACCCGTTGGAAAATCTTGAAATGTTGACTTTTCATACACTACTTTTCTAATCTTGGTTGCTGGTCACCAATTGGCATATTGACAAAGAGAGTTTGATAACGAAACCCTTCATTACGGCTTTGTGCGTTTACATGCTCACAATTCAGACCATTAAAATGAACTACCTAATGATGTTTTTTCTTTTCTAATTCCACATAGAAAGTGGTTTATATACAGCAAATCGACATCAACTGGTGGGGATGGGCGTTTATGATTTTAAACTAACCAATTATTATTCACATTTCAGTGTTAAATTAGTTATAATATCTGTATTGTTCTGTTAAAACAGGTTAGTTATATCAGTTATTAGAAAAAGCACATTTCTGAACTATGAGTTGAGAAACTGGAAATTAGACACTACTTTTCTAATCTTGGTTGCTGGCCACCAATTGGCATATTGACAAAAAGAGTTTGATAACGAATCCCTTCATTATGTCTTTGTGCGTTTACATGTTCACAATTCAGACCATTAAAATGAATTACCTAATGGTTTTTTTTCTTTTCTAATTCCACATAGAAAGTGGTTTATATACACCAAATCGACATCAACTGGTGGGGATGGGCGTTTATGATTTTAAACTAACCAATTATTATTCACATTTCAGTTTTAAATTAGTTATAATATCTGCATTGTTCTGTTAAAACAGGTAAGTTATATCAGTTATTAGAAAAAGCACATTTCTGAACTATGAGTTGAGAAACTGGAAATTAGACACTACTTTTCTAATCTTGGTTGCTGGCCACCAATTGGCATATTGACAAAGAGAGTTTGATAACGAATCCCTTCATTATGTCTTTGTGCGTTTACATGCTCACAATTCAGACCATTAAAATGAATTACGTAATGAATTTTTTTCTTTTCTAATTCCCACATAGAAAGTGGTTTATATACAGCAAATCGACATCAACTGGTGGGGATGGGCGTTTATGATTTTAAACTAACCAATTATTATTCACATTTCAGTTTTAAATTAGTTATAATATCTGCATTGTTCTGTTAAAACAGGTTAGTTATATCAGTTATTAGAAAAAGCACATTTCTGAACTATGAGTTGAGAAACTGGAAATTAGACACTACTTTTCTAATCTTGGTTGCTGGCCACCAATTGGCATATTGACAAAGAGAGTTTGATAACGAATCCCTTCATTATGTCTTTGTGTGTTTACATGCTCACAATTCAGACCATTAAAATGAATTACCTAATGATTTTTGAATATTTTATAACGAATTCAGACCATTAAAATGAATTACCTAATGTCTTTGTGCGTTTGATAACGAATCCCTTCATTATGTCTTTGAATATTTTAGCTTTTGTTATCGAGCTTGTGGAATTAGGTTGAATTTACCTAAAAGGTTGTCATAAATAAGTGTTTGAAGAAGATGAGGATAGATTGGTATGGGTCATGCATAAAAGTAACTTAATAAAAAAAATAAAGCTATAGGGGGTGTTGGAATGGTTGCCAGCTGTACACGACCGGATTAGATGGGTTCGACCCAGGTACAGCATGGCCACACCCACACCATGTTCAAACTCTCACATGTAGGTATAAGGGTGGAGACGAATGGCAACAGCCAGTTGGCATACGTACCTTCTTTTTGGATTTGTCGGCACGGACCCTGTCCACAAGCTCTTGCAGCGTACCAACACAGACCACATCCTCGGTGATTGGATCGCTAGTATCTCCAATGGCAACACAGCTGGGAATCATAGTTGGATATTCAGCTAGAGCGACAAACGCATAAAAAACAGATAATTAAAGTGTATGTGACCAAGGTTGTACCAGTACCTAATGGATGTCTTGAAAGTTTGGAGGGCGGGCACCTGGGCGAATCAATGATCATAGTTGATGATGAGCTAGACAAACCAAGAGCGCCTGCATTGCGCCAAAGAAGGTAAAGGGTTTGAAGTAACACGCATAATCATAGACGCAGTAGGAAAGAAACCGTACCTAAGTGAAACTTTGCGCTCATGGAAGTCAAGATTATAGAATAGACAGCGGGGTTTTGTTCTTTCTTCTTGAGCATAGCATCACCCAGCTGACCCCACAACGTCACTCTAACTCCGCGCTTGCTGTGAAATTTATAGAAAGGCTAAAAAAGTGAGATTTAACCAAGCAAAAGCAAAAGGCCAAACGGGTAATAGGGATGGGATACTTACCGTTCATTTGTTAGGTTGAACTCGACCGTGCGAGCACCCGTTGCTTTCACAGACTGCGGCCCCACGTCAGTAACATATCCTACAACATCTGCAACACAATGGTTAAAAACCACACAACAATCAGGGGTCATTCAAAAAGGGAACCACAAAGAGGGGGGGATAAGGCTAAGTTGCGGGACTTTGTGGCGAAGCTATCGAGTTCACGATAGTAAAACCCTAATTTAATTATATTCTCAATGATATTCAGCATCTCATCAGCCACACCACGTAAGTTAACGGTAAGATTCAACACAAAACTACATGGTATTAATTTGATAGCAATTACTTTAATACATTAATTCTTATATGTCATCTTCAATAATCAGTTTACATGATTAATGTATCAGCAACATTAATATATGTTAATCAATTAATAATCAATTACGCAACATAAATTATTCTATGCCAAAAGTGGGATGTCACAGTGATACATAAGTTTTCCTATATCATCATTAGTAATCAACCGATCATATCTGGTAGCAATAGTAATTTTACAGTGTTTTTAAGCGTTACGAATGCCGGTATTGAGGTAGTGATGGAAGGACTTGATGGGGCGGCTATTTGCATATTGACAAATTGACACGCTTTAAATTGTCAAATTGACATACTTTAAATCTACTTGCTTAATCAAAATAAAACATCTTGTAATAAGAATTTATAAAGTTTTTTCTAAGAAATATTATTATTCACCATACCTACAAAAAACTTGCCCTCAGTTGGTTGGAGGTCCTCAAACGCCGTAAGTAAGAACGGGTAGCGCGTAAAGGAACCACTGGCATCGTCAACCTTCTTCACAATCGTGGAACCATTTAACCCAATAACAAAGGGGGTGTCTTTCAGAATCCGGTATTGATCAGTGTTCTGTACCGTAAAACCCTTGAGTAAATATATCCCGCCCTCTTTGAGTTTGTCAAAGAAGTAGTGCGCAATGTTATTTCTTGCGGTACAATGCATCACACCTCCCTGTGCAAACCAAACAGCATAATTTCAATATCAACGAAACCGGTAAAAGGAAAACAGAAGGGGGTTAAAAAGGTGAGACTTGCCTTTGTATCACTGACGACATAATCGGTGCTCATGTAGCGTCCATTGACACTTGTGACATCCCACTTTCGGCAAACCATAACCTTGATGGGGCCGGTACTCCCTTCACGAAGGTCAGCAAGGGCCATCTGGCAGCCAACACCACTTCCCGATGTATTCATATTAAGAAAGCTGGACATTTTAGTAGAGTAGCAAGGTTGAATATGTACCTACAACAATAGAGAAGGGGGACATTATATAATAGACATTCAGACCATTCATCTCCCTAGTAAAAACCGTAGAATAATCAATGCGATTGAAAAATCCTATTAATTGCATTTAATTTACGTAAGCATTTGAAGAGTCACATTGATGGCGAGGATAGTTGTCACCACTTTGCCTTTTGGCTAATAAGATTACTTTGCCTTTTGGATTTTCTAATTCAAGAATTCGAATTCTTAAGAGTTATTGACAGGATATGATGTTGGCTAATAAGAATACTTGAATTAGAAAATCCGAATTCAGCATGTTCAGTATAACAGATCCGAATTGGTTTTTATAAACACATGTAAATTATTTATGCTTGTCTCCCTAACTGTTTAATATGTAATACTAAACAACAATTACCAATGTGGAATAGTCTAAAGTATTGCAAGTTATAGATATTCGTATTTAAATAAGATGTACCAATATCAGTTTAAACTAAGTTCTCAATTCAGCAATCTAACACAACAGACCGATGAAAGTTTTAAGATATCATGAAAAATAACAAAAGAAATTCTAAAACATATAATGAGACCGTTGCCAAATTAAGGAGCATCTAATATGGATTTCTATTACATCGAAGCCCTGCCATTTCCTCTAAAAACATTAAGCTTATCAATCACATCTAAACTAACAGTTTCCAAAAGCAAATTTAACGTTTAACTATGTTATCAAAATTCACGATGTTGGATTCATTCGAAAAATAATTTGTATTATGTATACCTCTTAAAAAAGACCTTCTGATGATGCGAGAGCAACTTCGATGAACTGTGTAGGTTCAAGATGTCGATCTTTACAAAGAAAATAAACAACAACGTCCTTTCGGCTCTTCTGCTGCCACTCCGACTTCATCTCCTGCGTTGGATCTGGACGTCGCTGCTGATTTTCACACAGACATTTCATCGAGCACCTTGTATGCAAAATTTGAAAGAAAATGAAACAATGCAAAGTGACACTCAATTTGGCCCCGTAAGCATAAGTTTATAAAACAAATCACTAAATACGGTATTAACAACTTTATAAAACTTTAAATTTTATAAACTACATTATCTATATATATTATATAAAAGATTATACAAAAATATGAGGTCTCACCTTACACACTATAAACCTGTAGCTTCCATCCACAAACTAATACAAAATGGGTATCCTCAGATTCAATAAAAAAACCATCGGATCTTCCACAGGTCAAGATTCAATCAATCAAAACTCCTACAACAAAAAGTTAATATTTTTAGTGTAAATTAACATCAAATATCAACAACCCATGATTGATATAATCATATATGTACCAATTAAGATATAAAGATTGAGAGTTTTAGATCTGATTGGGGAAAGATCTGTTGTTATTGTTATATAGGATGTGGGAGATTGAAGAAGATGGCTGTTTAGCTACCCTCTTCTTCACGGGTAAGAAAATGTGGAGACCATGAGAGAAGATGAATGAATGAAGGGGTGACTGCAAGGTTTTAAATTACTCACCTCACGTGATTTTAAACTTTTTTTTTATAATCTTCAATGTTTTGTGAAAATTAGAATGTTTGTTAGGGACACGGAAAGGTATCCCTTGAAAAGTATTCTGGTGATTATTAGGGACATTGAAAGTTGAAAGGTAGTGTGGTGATTTGGGTGGGGTTGAGAGAGAGATAGGGACCAGAGAAATATGGCACTTGGTGGTCAGCCAACCAAGATTAGAAAAGTAGCGTATGAAAAGTCAACATTTCAAGAATTTCCAATGGGTCAAGAATTTCCAATGGGTCAGTTAATAACACTTTCAATCGTAGACGATCCGAAAGGTAAAAACATGACTGAAATTTACCGAAATATGTTTGACTTACGAAAGAGTCAATATTGAAATCAACTCTGAAGCTGATAATTAGTATGTTTGCTAACGAAAGAGTCAATATTTGACTTAAAAGAAACTAATTATTTGAGAAAAATGGACTGACCTGCACTTGACTAACTCAGTTGGGGTGGCCAAAATGGCAACAGCAACTCCAGCACCGGCTCCAGCAACCACCTGCTGGTTCACGGTTAAGGGTGCACCGGGCTCAGACCTCAAAAGTGCTTCCATTTGCCCTCTAACTGTAAACAGAACAGCATTTAGAGCTGCCACAGTGGCAAGAGGGGCACCCATGCCTTTGTATAGACCCCGTGGACCTTCTGCTGCTATTGTTTGTTTAACGGCATCTATTGCACCAGAATATCTAGGGAGCTGACCCGGTGGAGGGACGGGTTGACTTTGAAGTTTGACCTTGATGGTATCAAAAGGGTGTCCAACTATCAACTGTGCCGCCCCTCCTATTGTTCCGGTGGTTAAGTCCTTTGCTACATCCGCCATCTGCGAGTTCGTATGAACAAAAAGAAAATGAAAAACACGATATGTTTGAAAAGTTCGATTTTTTTTTCACTTAAACTCACTGGTTGTCTGGAAAACTATGAAACTTCAATCAAAAGTCATCAAAACATGTCCTTTCGGCTCTTATACTGCCACCCGGCTCCAACCATTAACGGCTCTTTGTCAAGCTCTGCTAAACCCTAAAATTTCAAATTTCTTCAGTAGTTTGAATGCATATGAAAACATGCCATATATTCACAAACATGAAATCACATACATCGTTGATACACCGTGTCGATGTTGCATTCTGCCATGTCACGCGTACAGACTTTATTCTGTCTCCTAAGCCTTCTTTAAGCAAAGAATGTACCTTGTCCTCGTATAGTCTCCAGCATTCATTATCCAAACAGAACCCTTGTGCAGAAACTTCAGTCTTCCCCTTCAAGTTTAATCTATATAAACACATATGTAAAATGTTAACAAAATTTTCCAAATAAGTAGACTATGTCAGTGATGATTGCATTACCTCATACAATAGTCAAATTTAGCAGGAAAGTCAACTTTGGCCATAAATAGCTCAACAAAACCTCCCTCTTTACATTTATCGATACACCTAAGCGCCAATGCAGCCTCTGCTTGAAGCTGAAATACAAAAAAGTATAAAAGTAAAATAAAAAAGTGGAGAAAATAGAAATGCCTTTTGTCTTTGTAGAACATATAATGAAGGTTATCCTGATAACCGTAGATACCTCATTCAAACCACCCATTGTCATGCGGTACGCTAAATTGAAATGAGCTGATAAATCACATAAAACCACAGGAAAATACTTTACATATTTCTTTCTTTCTTGCAAAATAAAAAAAGTCAAATATTCAGCAACTTTGATACATATATAAAATAACAAAAAAACAAAAAAATGAGAATGGCAATCAGCCAATGACAATAGCATACCTCCTTAGACATATCACTTCCTCCCTGAGGCTTGATGAAAATCCCGTTGCCAAAAGGGTGGAGGGACGGGTTGACTTTGAAGTTTGACCTTGATGGTATCAAAAGGGTGTCCAACTATCAACTGTGCCGCCCCTCCTATTGGTCCGGCGGTTAAGTCCTTTGCTACATCCGCCATCTGCGAGTTCGTATGAACAAAAAGAAAATGAAAAACACGATATGTTTGAAAAGTTCGATTTTTTTTCACGTAAACTCACTGGTTGTCTGGAAAACTATGAAACTTCAATCAAAAGTCATCAAAACATGTCCTTTCGGCTCTTATACTGCCACCCGGCTCCATCTCCTACGCTGGCTCTGGCCGTCGCTGCTGATTTTCACACAGACATTTCATCGAGCACCTGGTATGCAAAATTTGAAAGACAATCAAACAATGCAAAGTGACACTCAATTTGGCCCCATAAGCATAAGTTTATAAAACAAATCAGTAAATAAAACATCTCTGAAGCGCATAACGAACCTGTATATAAATCTGAAAGGAGCTTCAATCGCAACAAAAGCTTCGCTACAACACATCGTTCGTCAACCAGTCTCTTTCATCATCTAACTTGTTTTGATTGTTGTTGCTAATTAACTCCCATAATAACCATAGGGACACTGAAAGGTATCCCTTGAAATTAAAAGAAATAAATGTAACGTTTTACAAATACGAAGTTAAATCAACCTTACCGTTTACTCATTTTTGTTTCAATGGCATCAGCATCCACTGCAATTCCAAAGTACGCCAAGACAGGGTGCAATGATACGTGCGGGAAGGTGACGATTCCATACCCTTTTGGAATTGGTGCGGATTGTTCTCTCAATCAATGGTACATCGTTGATTGCAACAACTCCACACCATATCTGTCTGCATTCAGCCACCTAGAAGTCTTGGGGGTAGACTTGGAAGATCAGATAATCACTGTTAGTACGCCAAAAATCTCTGATTGCCAAACTCCTTGGAATAGCAATCTGACAATGAGTATCGATCTGGGTAAGAGCCCCTTCTTGATTGATTATTAGGGACATTGAAAGCTAGTGTGGTGATTTGGGTGGGGTTGAGAGAGAGATAGGGACCAGAGAAATCTGAAAAGTCAATCCTTATTTTGAATAAACATTTTATATAATCATAACTAATCACCATCAATTATCATCAATTAATAATCCTTAAACACCAATCATTATTAAATTAGTGAAGAGAGATAGAAGAACCCAATTTAAAACAGGCATAAATGTTGGTTTTAAAATTGAACTTATAACTAAACTTTAGAATATATATAGATTCTATAATAAAATCCCATAAATCTTTTTAGAACTCAAATAAACTATTTTGACCCTTTATTTCTTTTTGTTTTATTTTAATAGTAACAAATTAAATTATAACAAAGCATAAATAATAGGACTATTTATTTTAAACCAATAAATATGAACTAGATCGTTACGTGACATTTTAACATCTACGATAAACCGTTCGTTCGTTCTTTTGGATTCTCCTTCCTTACTCGTGTGTTATTACAACAAATCGCAACGCAACCAATGTGAGTATACTCGATCTCATTTCCGTTTTAAACACTTTGGGTGCAACATGTATTCCTTATTCAAATTACACCTCACTTGAAACTATTTTAAACTCTATCCATGCTTTACATGAAACTACTTGATGCTTGTTAGACTTGTATGCTAATGTAAACTATTTGTGTCGATATATGCTTCATTAACTTTGCTAGCCCGCCTTAACAATTATAAAGCTATAGGGATAACGCACCGCCCACGAAACTTGGGGTATTGTTAAGTTAAACTATTTTACCTCCCGCGAAACTATTGGGATAGGCTATTTTAACGCGTTGGAAACTTGGGTTTGAACATATGGGTACACTTTTCGGCATACTGTTAAACTTGCAAATTGTGGTTCATGTTGGATATGAGACTTGAAACTTTTTATACTATTATATTGTAAACAAACTTGTATACTCGCCAACATTTTTGTTGATATATTTTAATACATGTTACAGGTTGAAGGATGAGTTGATGCTATGAAGAAATACAATTTAGGTGGACTTAGATACACACCTAGATTAATTTTGATTACTAGATGTTATGTTATTTTTGAAACAAATGTTGATTTTTATTTTGGATTCTTGTATGACAATTTAGACTTGATATGAAATGGAATTTAATTATTATTGTCACATAGTGTTATGATGTCTCTTGCAATCTATTTCGTCTCATGCCGATGTTTCCGCCATCGGTTGGGGTGTGACATCGGGAATTCGTATGCGGAATTTTAACTTAGTATGAAATTAAATAAAAGTTATCTTGTTAAAATACCC
This sequence comes from Helianthus annuus, assembly GCF_002127325.2. Lineage (NCBI taxonomy): Eukaryota > Viridiplantae > Streptophyta > Magnoliopsida > Asterales > Asteraceae > Helianthus > Helianthus annuus. Next base: position 43,116,647 of record NC_035449.2, read on the forward strand.
AAATTGGACACCATGTTTATGTGTTTTTCATGGGCATTATTTTCGCCCGTTGGAAGTCCAAGTATGAGGAATTTTAATCCAAGATAATGTTCACCATAATGCATAACATTCAACCATGAGTCTGGTTGGTATTATGATTCGGTTTCGGATATATATTATAGCTATATAGTATGTATAATCGTCATATGTATCATAGAGTACCATGTAATGATCATGCAAAGAGGTAGGATGAATTACGTCCATTTAACCTCATTATATGGATTCACTAAAGCACAAAATCATCAATTCATTTGATGATTTTGGTTGGTCAAAAATATGAACAAAATAAAATCTTCTAATTCACCAAGACAACAAGTGAGTAAACTAGACGAGTGCATTTCAAACATGGATAATGTTTGAAGACTTGGTGTAGTTTGTTCACTTTGTTTTCTTGAAAGTTGTTGGTGACTTAGCGAATGGACTAATTAATTTGCTAAGTAACAAGTGAGGTGGTGGAATCTAAGTTGGAGACCAAGGTTTTCTTTGTTCACACCTAACCAAAACATAAGTCTTTCAACATTGGAGGTTGTAGGCTTGGTTGGTTGCAACACTTTGTAGGTCACTTGGGACCTTTTAGGGTAGCAAGTAACTGAGGTTGTGAACTTCTAATCATCTGGAAATTGACCATAACACAAGCCCCACAACATGAGTTTAGTTGGGAACAAGGATGGTACAAGATTTCCACAAGATAAACAAATAACAAAAACAAGTGGTAAAAGTTTTTTAAATCAGAAAGTAAATCTGAATTTGGACTTCAAGTTTGGTGATGTACCACCTTGTTACACCTTGGTGAACATTGGGTAACATACTTAGAGGTTATCCAAGTAGTTTTATACAAGAAAACAAGAAGAAAATTAAGGGGGAGGTGCTCAAAACTCATTGTTTTGAGACTTGGTACAATCTGCCTAACTTGAAGATCTTGAGAAGATTAGGAGGATTAGAGAGTGGATTTGAGGTGTGTAAAAGGTGGAGAAGTTGTGGAGAAGGCTTATTTATAAGTGATAATTTAGGGTTTAGGTTTAACTGAAGTTAGGTGGGAGATAGAATGAGAAAAAAATGGAGAAAGTCAGACCAAATCGCGAGCTGGTGGGCACTCTGCCCACCCAGACTTGCTTGCGTACCGTAAGGCTATGGCCTTGCAGTCCGTAAGGCCTTCCAGATTGTTTATTTTCTTTGTTTTTTGGTCCTTAATGCTTGGTTGTGTGTTCATGTATGTCATTTCTTCAATGTGTTAAGTGTTTTAAGGCATTATAAGGCATGTATAAGCAAATGTATAGCATGAAATGTGTGTGAATAATATTCTGAGAATAAAATGAATATAATGCATGATTTATTTCGTATATAAAACTCACATTTGAGATTGATTAAGTATCATGTATGTATGAATAAACAAGTATGATTAAAAATGCATTTCCATTATGATCAAAGTCTCGAGATTACAAGGATTGAAATGAAATACGAATACAAGCTTGCTAAATTAGAAAGTATGAAAATACAGAAAGTTACACCAACGTGGACCGAAGGATACGAAACTAACCACGGGCGAAATACATACTAAGGTCAGATGAGGAAAGGCGTTGTCCAACACTTGAAAGCCAACCTTATCGAAGTCGAGACGTGAGGTAGGACAGGCGTGAGAGTAATTGTTTCTTCTTGCCGTCCAATTCCTTCTTGGGTGTTTATATGTAATTGTGTGTTTAAATAATTAAAATTTAATTTATCTACTTTGTGTGTTTTAATGTTTAATTATTTATGTAATCAAATGAATTTATAAGGGTTAGGATAGTTTAGACAAGTATCCTTGGAGTTAGACCATCACCAATGCAAGGTGCAAAATGCATTTATAAACATGTCCAGTCAATTGTCATATCATATTTTCACTGGTGCACAAAAAATACTCATTTTCTATCCAACCCTACAAACATCTTTACCAATACTTATATGTTGGGTTATATGAGATTTGTTGATGATTAAAGCTAAAACCCAAAGGATCCATCATCCTTGCCTGAAATAAGTTAGGATACAATTTTCAAGTCCAACAGTTTCTCTCCCCTTGAAAGCTTCACAAAACAGTTGCCCGAATCCTTATTACATTAAACTACTGCCTTCAAATAATATAGAGAACAAGTGCTGATCATAAAAGAGCTAGTCAACAGTCAAGTCAACCAAAGTCAAAGGCTAAAGACCCAAAGACCATCAACAAGTCAAAGCGAGAAGTTCTGGATTTCTAGAAGAGTTGGGTTACAACCAGTTGTTCTAGGAAATCTAGTAGTTCACTATATTTCTCTGAAGATCCATCAGTTCAATGAAACAATGTAACAATCCAACAATTTAACAACTACTGGCAGTTATATCATTTAGGGGGTGTTTGTTTTTTTTTTTTTTTTGAAAAGCACTTCTAGACCTCTTATGTCTGCTCCACGCAGACCACGCGCAGACGTTTGAGCCTGCAGTGTGTTTGATTTTTGGAAGTGATTTTATTAAAAAAAGGTCTTCTAGACCTCTTCTCCAAGAAGACCTGGACTCCCCTATTCAAACCTCTTCTCCCCCTCTTCTCCTCCTCCTCTTCACAACATGTTCCTCCTCCCAGCCCAGCAGACACCACATCTCCCCTCCGCCACCACCACATCTCCGATTGAGCCGCCGACAACCACCTGTTACGTCCACCTCACACAACAACCACCTCCGATTGAGCCCCCAGCCGCTGTTAGAAACTCCGATTGAGCCCCAGCCACCGTTAGAAACTCCGATTGAGCCCCCAGCCGTCTGTTAGAAACTCCGACGTTAGATGTGAATTTATCTTTTTCATGAGTTTTTGTTCGTTTTTTAACAATTAGGATGCTCAATCAATTCTGCATATTACTTCCTCTAGGATTTCTGTGGGATGAATGTTGCTTTTGGAGATGCGGTTTGATATGAATTTAACTATTTGATATGAACTTTAACTGTTTCATGAGTTTTTTGTTCATTTTTTAAAGATTAGGCTTCTCAATTTTGCATATTACATCCTCTAGGGTTTCTGTGGGATGATTGTTGCTATTGGTAATACAGTTCGATATCGAACTTAATTTTTCATGATATCTTTGTTTATCTTTTAAGAATTTATCTTAGCAAGTTATACATATTACATCGTCTAGGGTTCCTGTGATACTTTTGATGAACTTATAACATATTCATGATTGACTATTTGACTTGCTGACCAATTTGCCATACTTGTTTGGTGCAGGGTGGGGAAGACATCTCTGATGAATCAGTATCCATATTCCTTTGTGACTTGAACTAGTAATGTGTAAGATCCTAACTAACAAAAATTCTTCAAGTGACTGAAAAATTGGAACATAGAAATTATTATTTGATGTTTATTAGCATAAACTCTGTTAACTATTTAAATATTTTTTGTCAGTTGGGATATGTTTGCCCTTTATTTGGTCTGTATTACTTATTAGCATAAAATTCTTGTTAAATTTGAACCATAGTAGAGAAAAGGCGTAGATTTAGGAGTAGGATTAGTGCTTTTTGTGAGTAAGCCATTCCAAAAAAATTGAAAACTTGATAGCATTCAGGCGCTATGGCATGATTGAGTATTTGAGTATAACTCTTTGAACATTAAGTACTTACATCCCTACCAAAACTAATGTGATTTATGAGAAGTAAATCTATTTTCGTGGAAGGTTCTTGTTTGTCCTTTATATCTGCCGTTAGATATGTCAACAAGAAGTTTAGCCCTCAATACAAGGCAACAATAGGAGCCGATTTCTTGACAAAGGAAGTGCAGTCTGATGATAGGCTCTTCACTGTGCAGGTTAGTAGTTATGACTCGTTGATGAGTGATAAAAACCTTGTTACTCCACAATTTGTTAGCTCATTGTGTTTTTTTTGTGAATTCCTTCATCATGTTTAACACATTAGTACGGTTATAAAATATAACCAACAAGGAACATTGCCTTTTCAATTGTTTTTCACCTCAGTGATCTTGCTGATATCTTCTAGCATTAGATCCAAGTAGTGTGCTTCACAAGATGCCCAAAACAGATTTTTCCATTTTTCCATTAACATTTTAGCTACAAGTAAACAAGAACATAAACTGTTATGATATGTCCAAAATCGGTTGTTACCTTAAAGTTGATGAATCATGAAATATAGAAAACATGAAAAATTAAACTAACCGCCTAACTTAAAGTTACACCCATTGTCAGTCATAACCTGCACTAGGGGTGTGCACGGTTCGGTTCGGTTCGGTTTTGGGTAAAATCAAAACCGTAACCAAAATGTCGGTTTTTGGCTTTTTAAAACCGTTCGGTTTCGGTTTTTTCGGTTTCAGTTTTTTCGATTTTTATGTCGGTTCGGTTTTTCGGTTATTTCGGTTTTTGAAACAAAATTATGTAAGATTCAAAAAAATATAAAGTATAATTCAAAATATAAGAATCTTCATTATATGTATTATAGTTAACTTCTTTAATTAATACTGTTTACACAAACCTACCTTCTAATATATTTTAATGTTTCTCTAAACTTTTTATTAAGACATTTTCTTTTATAATAAATTGAAGATCATTTAATTTTTATAGAAAATTTTGTTATTTCTTGTAGCTGATAAATAGATCACTTCAATTATAAATAAACATGTAATGTTTTTAATATAAACACTTAACATTCAAGAATAAAATTAATAATTTCTACTAGCATTGGGTTAAACATTTAAACAACTTAAACTTAAACTTAAAAATATATGGATTGCAACTTATCGGTTCGGTTCGGTTTTTTTCGGTTATTGAAAATGGTTATCAAAAAACCAAACCGAAATTTTCGGTTATTAAAAATCTGAAAACCGAACCGTCAGTTTTTGTTTCGGTTCGGTTTTTTCGGTTCGGTTTTGTCGGTTATTTCGGTTACGGTTCGGTTATTTCGATTTTCTGCACACCCCTAACCTGCACAACATCTTGTTCACCAATTTTATCCACAAAGCCATCAAATAACTCAAAAACCTTTCCACTAGTCTTCATATACGACACGATGAAGCATCTACAGACTCCAAAAATATTCTTCCTTTAGAACTATTTTAAACAAAGTTAATTAACGTTCTTTGTATCCTATATGTCCATCAATTAGACATTACTAAACAGCCATACTTTGTCCACTCTACTCTATGACCTTCGACCCAACCCTCCATAATTTTTACCTCACTTTTTTTAATAATGGTACACGAAGCTCATCGTACGATGGAGCCTTTAGATGCGACCCATAGTTCTCAACAGTGCAAGTCACATGACTAGCTTTAATAGAAAAATCTAACTGAGTTAGCGCTAAAGGACATAATGTCAGGATTTTAAATAATTAAGTACAATACTCAACAATTTTAAAGACTAAGGCACCGCCTGAAAATGAGTATAAAAACAAAGGACAAAACTTGCAGTTCACTCTTTATATAACAAATAAATTTATTAATGCTACTTTTACTTAAGAAAATATGAAAAAAGTTCAACATGCATATATTTTATTGTTCATATTTTGATATGCACCAAATGCAACACATAAATTATATCAAATAAGGTATAAAATTAACTCTTTTTAGTATTATTGTTGGAAAAAGTGTGTTTCTTTGTACACTTTTGATTTCAGGATGTAACACCCCAAAAACATAAGCCCGTATATTATAAAGTTCAAAGAATTAATAAACAAGATATTACCAATTAAGAACTTAACCTAGTTAAATTCTAGTCTTGAAATAACTCATATTATGGTTAAAATACTTGAAGCTAGAGAAAATGGTAGTCAAGGGACTAAACTTGTCAAAAATGAAACTTTTATTACTAGTAGTAACAAAATCAAAACCAAACACACCAAAATTGGTGGTCTGGTCGACAGAAGCAGAGAAAAGGGGCGACCCCCATTGTTCCAAAACCCTAACATCACTATTTTCTTGCAAATTGAGGGCTCAAATCCTAACCAAAACGAAATCCGAGCTTAGAATCGTGTTCCTCATCGCAAGAGGATTAAGAGGTAAGTAAAATTTTGTGAGAATTCACTACTTGAAATTCTCATGAATCTAGCAAATCTGAAATTTTGTTGATGCATGATAGTAATTAGTTAGATTAAAGATGATATAGTGTTTAGGATTAAAACCTAGACAACTATATATGAAATCATGCCCTAATTCAGGAAAATTCCATGAATCCATAAATGTTAAGTTATGGGTTTTGTATGTTGATGATGAATATTAGGATTTTGAGTGTAATCCTAGTATAAATTTCATTATAAGAAGTAATTCCAGTGATATGGATACTAATTGTATGCAAAATTTGCTATTATAGTGAAATTTGATGGCAAATCATAAAGTCATGAACTTGTTTATGAAGGTGGAAAAATTCGACCCGCTAGGTGTTTGTAAAAATGCCTAAGTGGGGATTCAAATGTGAATTTTGGATAAAAACGCAGATTTGATAATGGTCCATAATTATGTGATTATGGTCATAAAAAGGAGTTCTAAACATGTTATAAAAATTGAATTTTCTAGGCAAGGAGTCCGGTTCATCTAGCGGACAAGCCGGGGGAGGTTCACGAGGAAAAGACGCGCTCTAAAAGGTACGAAATTTATTGTTTCGTTACATTATACCTTAATGTTAGTTTAGGTAATAAATTCTGAAACATGATAATCAAGGTTACCAAAATGCCATGAAAATGATTAGTGACCTAAACAAGCGAAATGGGTCAAAACAAGCGACAAACATGGATATTTACATGCCCTGAATGGTGCTGGATTCAGCAACCAAACGGGTCAAAACAAGTCTCGTATGAAACATGAAAATAGACACTATCGCTTCATGCTTGGATATATCCTTTATGTAAGTCGTAATTTAGACATGCCATGATAGTTGTGAAGTTTAAATTCCTTATATAGGGATTGCAATCTTGATTGAAGTTTGTGAACAATTGAGTAGATGGTAAATACGAAAGTCGGATATAGTCATATATAGATTGATGAGGGAGTTTTTCCTTTTCGGGATAGCGAAAGTGATAACGGGTATTAGTCCTAAATTGAATAATTAACCTCGGGTGGGTATTAAACCTGTTTAGGGTCACTTTGCTGCAAAATGGTACTTGAATGCTCAAGGTCAAAAGCAAGAAAACAAGTGCAGGGCTCACCGTAAATTACGGTGGCACCGTAATTTACGGTGGCCATTAAAGTGCTACGGTGAGAACCTCCTGGTTTACGGTAGGTACCCCAAGTGCCCAGAACCCACCGTAATTTACGGTGATACCGTAAATTACGGTGGAGCCCAATTTTGCTGAATTTTTCACTTTTGATTTGGGATAAGTTACCAATCCTAATCCAATACGTGTATTCCCATCGTTAATAATACTAATGCCTGTTTAAAAACATTAGTTTTTCAGGTACTCAAGTGAAGGATGATGATCAAGCAGTTGATTTGGACCGAACACCTAACTTTACGCTTCCGCACTTGAACATTGTTTTGTAATTTTATAACTCTGGTAGTTTATCTTGGAACATTGTTGTAGTTTAAACATGTAAATGTTTTATCTAATGGGTTAGGAAATCTTGAAAGTTTTTGTAAGGACTACTTTTTGGTGTAATATGTAAAGCTTATTGCTAGTTAAAATGGGTATTTTAATACGGGTCTTACAAGTTGGTAATCAGAGCTTAAGGTTGCCAATAAGTGTTCGGTTCAAGCTTGATCGACATCCGGTAAGAGTTATTGTTTAAGTAAAATTTAGAAGTATAGAAGTAATTCACGAACGAATATACATGGAAAAGAGTGTGTAAGCACACTCAAACACGAGAAAAGCATGAAACAAGAATAATAGAATCAAGAGTGTGTAAGCACACTCAAACACGAGAAAAGCATGAGACAAGAATGATTAAGTCAAGTTGCGAACTTGATCAAATCAAAACAAGTAAAACATGTATTACAAATGAAATGTTTAACACTATATGTAAACATTTCAGTATCAAAGATGGCAAGCGGAGGTGACGGAGATGCGGTGCCAAGAGTCACCGAACAGATGAGAATAGTGATTGCCGAAGAAGTTGGAAAGGCGATCGAAAACAGCTTGTCGAACTTCATTGATAAAATCCAAAATACGGTTTTATCAGTGGTAGAAGAAAGAATCAAGAAGCTAGAAGATAATTCAAATCTAGCAAAGGAAAAATCCGGGGAACGAAAACCTTGTTCATACAAGGAATTCATAGCTTGTAAACCGCCTATCTATAATGGGGAAGTTGATCCAATCGTGTGTCAGCGATGGATAGGCGATATCGAGGGAGTGTTCGAGAGAACACATTGTGATGAAAATGACTACGTAGCTTATGGTACGGGTCAGTTAAGAGGTCAAGCGAAGGATTGGTGGGATAACAAGAAGAAAGAGATTGGAAACGAAGCGGCTAAGGCCATGACGTGGGAGGAGTTTAAGACGCCGTTTCTTAAACACCATAGCCCCAAAGCGGTTATAAACAAGATCAAGGAAGAGTTCATGCAACTCAGACACAAGGGTGAATCCATAGACAAGATCACGGGGGTGTTTATGGACAAAATGAAGTTCTGTGACGATCTGATCACGAACGAAGAACAAAAAGTCTATTACTACCATAACATGCTGAGCGCTGAATATAGGGAGTTCATAACCCCTTCAAAGTATGAGACCCTTACCGAGATTGTCAATGCTGCTCGGGAAAGGGAGATTGAGTTGAAAAAGAGTATAGAGCGGGGTGAACGAAGGGCACAGGATATAAATCCAAGCCCTACCAAGAAGGCAAGAACGAATGAAACATCAAAGAAATCAGACGCAAAGAGCGGTACGCCAAGTTGCAAAATCTGCGGCAAGAATCACAAAGGTGAATGTCGCTTCAAGGATAAGCCATGTCCTATATGTCGAAAAACGGGACATATGGCTATATCATGCCCGGAAAAAGTGACCGTTTGTTATAACTGTTACCGAACGGGTCACAAAAGATCAGAGTGCCCAGAATTGGCGGGAAAGAAAGAAGGGCAAGACTCAAAAGGTGAAGCCGCAAAAGCCAAAGCAAGATCCTTTCAATTGACCGCTGCTGAAGCAAAGGTCGAACCTGACGTGGTCTCAGGTATATTCACTATAAATTCAATTCCCGCACGTGTGTTATTTGATACTGGTGCGAATAAATCCTTTGTTTCATATGGGTTTATTCGACACCCCTCATTTGTTCTAACAAAATTGCCTATGCCTTTAGAGGTAGAGATAGGTAATAATAAAAGCTTTATTGTCTGTGATGTATGTAAAAACTGCACGATGAATATTGATGACGAGGAATATGCAATAGACTTGATCCCGATGTCGATGGGAGAATTCCAAGTGGTAGTGGGAATGGATTGGCTATCCCGTTACCACGCAAAAGTGGTTTGTTTCCGAAAGGAAATAAAACTAACTTCTCCTAGCGGAAAGCAAGTTACAATATATGGAGAAAAGGGAGGTAACCCGGTGATATGCTCAATGCTAGAAGCTCGCAAACTCATGAAACATGGATGCAAGGCCTTTATGGTATATGCGAGCGAAACGGAAAAGGAACTCCTCAAAATTGGGGATGTACCAGTCGTGCGAGATTATGAAGACGTGTTTCCGGAAGAACTACCGGGGATACCGCCAGAACGGGAGGTAGAGTTCGGAATCGAGTTGATTCCGGGCGCGAAACCCGTGGCCAAGGCGCCATACCGACTTGCACCGTCGGAGTTACAAGAATTGATGTCGGCAAATTCAGGAATTTCTTGACAAGGGATTTATCCGACCGAGTGTGTCTCCGTGGGGCGCACCAGTCTTATTCGTGAAAAAGAAAGATGGCAGTATGCGCATGTGTATCGATTACCGGGAGTTAAACAAACTCACGGTGAAGAATCGATACCCACTTCCAAGAATTGACGATTTATTCGACCAACTGCAAGGAGCAAGTTGGTTTTCCAAAATTGATCTCCGATCCGGTTATCACCAATTGAAAGTCAAGGAGGAGGACGTACCCAAAACGGCTTTCCGTACGAGGTACGGGCATTATGAATTCCTCGTAATGCCTTTCGGATTGACCAATGCGCCCGCGGCTTTCATGGACCTCATGAACCGGGTTTGCAAACCCATGCTAGATAAGTCGGTAATTGTATTTATCGACGACATTCTGGTATATTCAAAGAGTGAAGCCGAGCACGTGTGTCATTTGCGGGAGATATTAGACACACTTAGACGAGAGAAGCTGTATGCAAAATTCACGAAGTGTGCTTTCTGGTTACGGGAAGTACAGTTTCTTGGGCATCTTATTAGTGCTGATGGAGTACTAGTAGATCCGTCAAAGATAGAAGCTGTGACAAAATTGAGCCCTCCAAGAAATCCCTCGGAAATCCGAAGCTTTTTAGGGCTTGCGAGATATTATCGGAGATTCATACAGGATTTCTCCAAAATTGCCTTACCCTTGACCAAATTAACTCGTAAGGAGGAAAAGTTTGTGTGGGGCATTAAGCAAGAGGAAGCTTTCCAAACACTCAAGGAAAAGTTGACCCACGCTCCGGTACTGACCTTACCGGAAGGGACTGAAGACATGGTGGTTTACTCGGACGCTTCTCAATTGGGGCTCGGATGCGTGTTAATGCAACGAGGCAAGGTTATCGCCTACGCCTCGAGACAATTGAAGATTCATGAAAATAAATATCCGGTTCACGACTTAGAATTGGCGGCGGTGGTGTTTGCCTTAAAAATATGGAGACATTACTTGTATGGAGTAAAGTTTACAATCTTTACCGACCATAAAAGCTTGAAATATTTCTTCGACCAGAAGGAATTAAACATGCGGCAAAGGCGGTGGTTAGAAACCGTCAAGGACTATGACTGCGAAATACATTACCACCCCGGTAAGGCCAATGTAGTTGCCGATGCGCTGAGTCGCAAAACAGATTATGCCCCGATACGGGTACGATCAATGCAACTGGTTGTGACTTCAAGTTTACTAGAACGAATTCGAGAAGCACAAGATGAAGCTGTAAAGGCAGAAAACTGGAAAAAGGAAAGAATTATTGGTCAAGTTGAAGACCTTGAAGTGGGCAGTCACGGCCTAAGAACTCGTTTTAATAGAATCTGGGTTCCCAACACATGTGGTGTTAAGAAGCTTCTCCTTGATGAAGCTCATAAATCCCGTTATTCCATTCACCCGGGGGCGACCAAAATGTATCATGACTTGAAGCAAAACTATTGGTGGCCCGGAATGAAGCGAGACACTGTGAAATACGTGGAAAAATGCTTGACATGCCTACAAGTCAAGGCGGAACACCAAAAGCCGTATGGTAAACTCCAACCGTTAGAAATTCCGGTTTGGAAATGGGAGCAAATCACGATGGACCTATTGACTAAACTACCTAAAACAAGTCGTGGTTTTGACACTATTTGGGTGGTCGTGGATAGGTTAACTAAAAGCGCCCACTTTATTCCGATTCGTGAAACCTATACATCTGAGAAAATGTCGGAGGTATACACCAATGAAATCATAGCAAGGCATGGGGTACCGATATCCATTGTATGAGACAGAGATACTCGGTTTACCTCGAAATTCTGGCGTGAATTCCAAGAACAGATGGGAACCAAATTGTTCCTTAGCACTGCTTACCATCCACAAACGGATGGGCAGAGCGAAAGAACAATACAAACATTGGGTGATATGCTACGGGCTTGCATTATTGACTTTGGGGGTAGTTGGGATGTCCATTTACCCTTGGTCGAATTCGCGTATAATAATAGCTATCACGCGAGCATTAAAATGGCCCCGTATGAGCTATTATATGGCAGAAAGTGTCGGACTCCGGTATGTTGGGGAGAGGTGGGCCCGCGAGGGCTAGCACCAACTGATGTAATCCGAGCTACAAATGCGAAAATTGACATAGTTCGGACACATTTGAAGGCGGCTCAAGACCGACAAAAGGCATACGCAGACAAAAGAAATAGGCCAATCGAGTTCCAAGTTGGCGATATGGTCATGCTAAAGGTTTCCCCATGGAAGGGTATTATCAGATTCAGAAAGAGGGGGAAGTTGAGCCCGAGATTCATTGGGCCATTTAGAATCATTGAACGAGTTGGTAAGGTAGCTTACCGACTTGCATTACCCGAAGAGTTGAGTGGGATTCATAACACATTTCACGTGTCACATCTCCGGAAATGTTTGGCCGACGAGACCGCTCATGTCCACTACGATGATATCGAAGTGGATAACAGTCTCAACTATGCAGTAAAACCGATTGCGATTTTGGATCGTAAAGAGAAAAATTTGAGGAACAAAGTGATATATCAAGTCAAGGTCAAATGGGACCACAGAAAAGGGTCAGACACTACTTGGGAACCCGAAGAGGAGATGCGGCGTCTCTACCCTACATTATTTGGTACGTAATTCGGTTTCGGGGACGAAACCCTTTTTAAGGGGGGTGGACTTGTAACACCCCAAAAACATAAGCCCGTATATTATAAAGTTCAAAGAATTAATAAACAAGAAATTACCAATTAAGAACTTAACCTAGTTAAATTCTAGTCTTGAAATAACTCATATTATGGTTAAAATACTTGAAGCTAGAGAAAATGGTAGTCAAGGGACTAAACTTGTCAAAAATGAAACTTTTATTACTAGTAGTAACAAAATCAAAACCAAACACACCAAAATTGGTGGTCTGGTCGACAGAAGCAGAGAAAAGGGGCGACCCCCATTGTTCCAAAACCCTAACATCACTATTTTCTTGCAAATTGAGGGCTCAAATCCTAACCAAAACGAAATCCGAGCTTAGAATCATGTTCCTCATCGCAAGAGGATTAAGAGGTAAGTAAAATTTTGTGAGAATTCACTACTTGAAATTCTCATGAATCTAGCAAATCTGAAATTTTGTTGATGCATGATAGTAATTAGTTAGATTAAAGATGATATAGTGTTTAGGATTAAAACCTAGACAACTATATATGAAATCATGCCCTAATTCAGGAAAATTCCATGAATCCATAAATGTTAAGTTATGGGTTTTGTATGTTGATGATGAATATTAGGATTTTGAGTGTAATCCTAGTATAAATTTCATTATAAGAAGTAATTCCAGTGATATGGATACTAATTGTATGCAAAATTTGCTATTATAGTGAAATTTGATGGCAAATCATAAAGTCATGAACTTGTTTATGAAGGTGGAAAAATTCGACCCGCTAGGTGTTTGTAAAAATGCCTAAGTGGGGATTCAAATGTGAATTTTGGATAAAAACGCAGATTTGATAATGGTCCATAATTATGTGATTATGGTCATAAAAAGGAGTTCTAAACATGTTATAAAAATTGAATTTTCTAGGCAAGGAGTCCGGTTCATCTAGCGGACAAGCCGGGGGAGGTTCACGAGGAAAAGACGCGCTCTAAAAGGTACGAAATTTATTGTTTCGTTACATTATACCTTAATGTTAGTTTAGGTAATAAATTCTGAAACATGATAATCAAGGTTACCAAAATGCCATGAAAATGATTAGTGACCTAAACAAGCGAAATGGGTCAAAACAAGCGACAAACATGGATATTTACATGCCCTGAATGGTGCTGGATTCAGCAACCAAACGGGTCAAAACAAGTCTCGTATGAAACATGAAAATAGACACTATCGCTTCATGCTTGGATATATCCTTTATGTAAGTCGTAATTTAGACATGCCATGATAGTTGTGAAGTTTAAATTCCTTATATAGGGATTGCAATCTTGATTGAAGTTTGTGAACAATTGAGTAGATGGTAAATACGAAAGTCGGATATAGTCATATATAGATTGATGAGGGAGTTTTTCCTTTTCGGGATAGCGAAAGTGATAACGGGTATTAGTCCTAAATTGAATAATTAACCTCGGGTGGGTATTAAACCTGTTTAGGGTCACTTTGCTGCAAAATGGTACTTGAATGCTCAAGGTCAAAAGCAAGAAAACAAGTGCAGGGCTCACCGTAAATTACGGTGGCACCGTAATTTACGGTGGCCATTAAAGTGCTACGGTGAGAACCTCCTGGTTTACGGTAGGTACCCCAAGTGCCCAGAACCCACCGTAATTTACGGTGATACCGTAAATTACGGTGGAGCCCAATTTTGCTGAATTTTTCACTTTTGATTTGGGATAAGTTACCAATCCTAATCCAATACGTGTATTCCCATCGTTAATAATACTAATGCCTGTTTAAAAACATTAGTTTTTCAGGTACTCAAGTGAAGGATGATGATCAAGCAGTTGATTTGGACCGAACACCTAACTTTACGCTTCTGCACTTGAACATTGTTTTGTAATTTTATAACTCTGGTAGTTTATCTTGGAACATTGTTGTAGTTTAAACATGTAAATGTTTTATCTAATGGGTTAGGAAATCTTGAAAGTTTTTGTAAGGACTACTTTTTGGTGTAATATGTAAAGCTTATTGCTAGTTAAAATGGGTATTTTAATACGGGTCTTACACAGGATTAAAAGAGCTTAAATATACAAAAGGAACAAATTAACGGCAAAAACCAGCATAAATACAAAAGAGGGAAGTTGATACATCATACTGACCCTCCGAGCTTCACCCAAAGACTAAAAACAACAAATCAGAAGACAAGCACGGGGTCGTGCCCCACTTGTTGTATAACTATTATTTATGTTTGAATGTTGAAAAACTCTTTCAAGTTGAATAAAATCAGTTTATTTATATTTCAGTTTATTTCAGCAGCTTGCAGAAGTTAAAAAACAAACAGTCTTCTTCTTGCAGACTGCAGAGGTTTGGTCCACCTCTTCAGCTACAGATGTCTGCAGATGTGGTCCGCAGACTGCAGACGTTTTACCTCTGAAAAAACAAATAGCACCTTATTGAAGCTATTGAAGGTCGCTTTCATGATGACGTCACCAACAGTTCACACATCCTATATATAGTTTTGAGTGTCTTTGTAATTAGTTAACACTAAAAGTCGAGTGCATAAAAACTTAGTGAGAGTGTGATCACCTAGTGAGGGGGAGTATTGTGTACTTATTAAGTGTATTACATCTATTGATTTATATAATGAATCATTTGTAATCATTCCATGTTCATCTGTGAATTTGTTTGATGTGTTTAGCTAAGACTATTTAATTGAATTTCCCAATTTAATTAACTGTTCTACAAGAGAAACATACACAACACACACTCAGATCCAACATTAAATTTCCATGTCATCCCCACTTTTACATTTATTTTTAATAATCAATTTTTTTTATCATTAATAATTCTTTTATTTTTGTATTATTTATAACGAAAATTCTAAAACTGAACATTAAACGTCTAAATATGACGTGCATTGAGGGTGTATGGTTTTTTTGATATATTTTTAAGCACTTTTACTCGTTTACTAAGCTTTAAATTTATAAAACACGATATAACACTTTCACTCTCTACAACATGCTAGGGCAAGTGCACTCATCATTGGCATAGTATAGTGATAGTAAGATACCGAGGTCGTCCAAGGACACAAGAGCTTTTAATACCGGAATATCATCCGCGTCTAATCTAACCAATTTTGAGAAAAGATTTTTAATAAACTAAATAAAGAAACTAATGTAATAAGAGAAATAAATAGACACGACAGAATCACTTGGTTCCGGTTTATCTTTTATGTATTCTTTAATGATTTCCGTACTTTGAGGTTTTTTAAGAGATTATCTTAGTTATAGTGGCATGTCCCTCTTTTGGAGGCAATGCTACCCTCGGCCATATTGGTCTGAGTCAGCAGGGATACAGTCCCGCAAAGCCGGAATATTGAAAGATAATTAAGTAAGTTGTTAATGCAAAATGTGGCATGTCTCTCTTTTGGAGGCAACGCTACCCTCAGCCATATTGGTCTGAGTCAGCAGGGATACAGTCCCACAAGGCCGGTTTAAAGTTTTAATAATAGTTTATTTATAAGGGATTCAAGCCGTTCTTACTTCCCCCGATTTGATGTTATCTGTCTCAAAGGAAGTCCTCATAAGCTTGAATCAAGTCTTCGCATGATCTATACACTGAAGAGGCAAGAACTTTACCCAAACCATCCTTCTAACCCCTTTCTAGGCAGTTAACGTGCTTTATATAGACCGTAAAGACACGAATGAGTGAATCAACAAAATATGAAGGGATGATATAATAAAGTTCACTTTCAATATAAAAAACTAGATATTAAAGTCATTAATACAAGTTCATCCGAGTGTGCACGAAAGTGGAGCGACTTTGGGCATTTAAACAGTCCAATCTTTAAAATTTATTTATGAAATTTGATTGATCTTATCTTGTATCTAATATTTATACAATTCTTTAACAGGTCCATTCAAAGAAGAGGGATCGTCTAGAACACACGGAATTGCATGATCTTGTGTATGTTAAATACAACAAGATGCTAAAGAATAGACATGATGTGGATGTGGCCTATGACCCCATATCATTGAATGAAATAGATGATAGCATTGACTGGTTGATTGGGAAGATTGGTGAAGATAGAGTTTTTGATGATGATGATGATGATGATGATGATGATGATGATGATGAAAATTTGATCTGGGATGTTGTAGGAGCAGCAAGCAGAGCAAGGGAGCGTATATATCAAACAAGATCTTCACAGCCATCTAATTCAAGGACATTAATTAATGAAGAATCTGAGGAAGACCAAGTAGATGTATCTGTAAAAGATCATGCAATTCATGTCGATTACGGCTCCGATGATTTTGATAATTGATAAACTTTTGGGTTTGAAGTTTTATAATTTTTTTCAATTTTTAAACTCTTTTTGTTTTCAAGTCTGAACACTTTGCTATTAGGATATTTTGGTAATTTAAAATGATTGTGGTACATTGTTATAAAGATTATGATATTGGAATTTTTTGGTATTTGACGAAAGTGTTATTTTCAATACATAATATTACTTTTTATGCTTTAACTTATTTGTGTTTTTTTTCTCAGGCCATGTTTTTTTGTACATCCCATCTAGGCCCTAGGCGGAGCCTAAGCGCCTTAAGTGCGTCTCATGCCTTTGTTAACTATGATGAAGACTTACCACTTATGTGAAGCTCCAATTCATACTTCATCGAAAATTAAAATTTTCAAAATCCCTCCCTTTGTTTGTCATAAACATTTGAACTTTAACTGGGGTTAGAAAATGATTAGTAATTAACCTCTGAAAATCACTTTGTGTTATGAAAATCTGATTTTAGGTCAATTTATATTACTAAAAACTTACTAAAAATCTCTTATAATTCCCAACATATATATGTCTTCGGTTTTCAGTTTAGCTTTTGATCCTTGTATGTTGTTGTGGGTTCTTCACTTATATACTTGATCACACCATTGTTGTTGCTAATTGCCTTTGATCTTAGCATTTTGATGCTATATTAAGGGTGTAGTGACATGTATGTGGTATATGCACATGGTAATCAACAACCTAATAACACAGGTTACTAAGTTCAATCATTATCAAAACAATGGATCCTTAGGTGTGTGATTAGCACGAAACCCTTATAACTCCAACACACCTCTTGCTAAATATATCGCAACTAGGAGATACAAATACACAATAGCTTTTGGTGTGCTCCGCATATTTAAACACATTAAAAACCATACACATGTGGAAAACCATTTCACATTGTGTGAGCATACACGTAGAATTTTGGACGAGCAGATACGGACCTATGCAAACCTCTTTGGGCACATTTAATTTAATTTCAAGACCACCAATTACTTACTCACCAACTAACAAAGATGTTAGTTTTATACTTATGAAAACAAGGAGGTTTGTGGAGACGCAAATAGCAAGAGTACCTGAGGCATCAAACAGAATATTCATTTGAAAACAAATGACGTTTGGTTATAGTAACTTTTTCTTACGAATTATCAACTGAACACATGTCGCAAAATAACTCTTGTTACATACAAATGTCTGAAAAACCCAGGGAGAACCTTATCCGAAATCTACCCTATAAAATTAACGGCATAATACTAAGAGAAATTTCGTTGAAAAATGATTCCAACCAAGAAAACGCCAGAGCAAGAAAATTTAATGATGGATTAATCAATCAGCAAGTGGTTATCATCAACAACGATAAAACAGTTTGCCTAAAAGTAGTGGTGTTCAATAGTTGAATCAGGCTCAAAAAGCTCATCCAAGTTAGTATAACAATAACTACAGTCATTGTCAAAACTTAGGCAGACTTAAATTTTTAAATTTCGTTCGGGATAGTAAGCTTCATTCATTAGGGTGGAGGGTATGATTCAAACACTTTAGGGTGTTTGAGTCATTGTCCATCGAATAATATTATGTCATGTTAAGTCCCCATATTACATGCATCAAAAGATACAACATCAAGCTTTCAGCATCAAAGTTCTAAAAGTGGAAATGGTTGTGTGATACAATGCAACATTGCTTTGAATCTTCCTGATGGTCAAAGTTTCTCTGAAGAAGTTGCAAAAGATCACATGGCATTACTTGGTTCCGTGCTACTATCCTATGAAGGCTTGGTTGCAGGGAGGATCGGAAATCCTATGCTAATGAAAGAGGATTACGATCAGATAGATGCTGAAGAAATGGAGCTAATGGACATCAAATGGTGTCTAGCTAGTGTTTTGAGAAGAGCTGAAAAATTCAAATTGATTACTGGAAGAAATGATTTTCTTGATGCACATGTTTCTACTTTAGGTTTTGATAAATCTAAAGTTACTTGTTTTCGATGCAGGGAGAAAGGTCATTTCAAGAGAGAATGCAAGAATAAAGAAGCAAACGAAGCAAAGAATCCATTTGGAAAAGATGACTACTACCGGAAAGCCATATATCAACAAGTTGGTCAACAACAACAACAAGAACCACAAGTGGCTCATGGTAGAAAAGTGATAGAAGATTCTTCAAAGAGAGCATGTTTAGTGAATCAAGAAAATTTCAGCTGGGATAAATACATTTCATCTGACAGCAAAGCATGCTTAATCAATCAGGATGATGAAAGATTACCTGAAGGTTTTAGCTGGGATATGTTTGTGGATGAAAAAGGAGAGTTCAAAGCTTTCAAAGCTAAAATTGTGAAAGAACCGGATATGTTTACAGAGTGGATGAACGCTATTGGTGTTAGTGTGAAGAATGAAGAAGAAAAGTCTGTTTCATCAGATGAAAGCTCACTTAGTTCAGATGAAAGTTCAGAAAAAGCAACTGTTTTTTATCAAACACCATCTGAGTCTGACTTCACAGATGATAGTTCTGATAAATCAATTGAGTTTGATCAATCACCAACTGATGATAGTGGTGATGATGAAGAAGAAAGACATATTAATGTTGCAAAAACTCATTTATCTCCTGAAAGCTTTCATTTTTATTTTGCAGATCGCTTGGAGAAGCTGAAGGAGAGACGAGCAGCAAAAGAACAAAAGCAAATGAAGTCTAAAAGTGTTGTTCAAGAAGATGAGATTGTTCAAAATGATGAAGTTAAAAGTGTTGCTGAGGAGATTGTTGAAACAGAGAAGGTGACTGAAGCTGAAAAAGTTGTTGAATCTGAAAAAATTATTGAAGTAGAAAAAATTGTGGAAGTCATCAAGCCTTGCTCAAAGTGTCTAGAATCTTGCAAGGAATGTGCAGCAAAAGACGAGAAGTTGGCTAAGATTGAGAAGATGAAGGAACAATTACTGTTCAATCTCAATTACGTGAAGGAATCTTATGATGTATTGAATAGAACAGTAACTGGTCTTCAAAAAACAAATTCTAAGAGAGAAGACGCTTTGACAATGATGAATGCAACAATGATGACGAAGCAAAAAGCTATAAACTATTACATTGAAGAATGTGCAAAGCTGAAACAAGAGTTGGAGACTGAGAAAATTGAGAATGAGAGAATCAGACGTTTGTTACAAAGTTATTCTAGTTATGATTATCTTATTGATCGAATTTATCCAATTGTTGCAGGTTTCGAAGCATTTAAGGATGAGAAGCAAGGATACTGGTAAGAAACCAAGTGTTAGCTATAACAAGTGTCCGCCTCCGATCTGGGAAGGTTATTCTCCCAGAAAACCAAATGAGGAGCAAGTTCAAAAGGCAGTCAATATAAAACTGAAGTCTGATATAACTGATGAATTACCAGAAAACATTGACGTCACTTTCACATCGTCTGACACTGACCATGAGTCTGAGTTAATAAAAAAGGTGGTCGATCAGGTGTTGGATACAGATGAGAAGTCTGAGTCTGGAGGTTCAAGTTCGTCAGTCAACAGTCCAAAACCGTCGGTTAAACGGGCTTACAGTAAAGAGTTTTTGTTATCAAAATTGAATTTGAATGATGAAACATTCGAAGTAGCATATACTTTGAATGATTCTGACAAAGAGTTTCCAATAAGAAGTGTTAGATTTGAAATGATCAAAAAGGTTTTCAAAATGATAGAAATTAATATTTCTGAAATAAAAGATTTAAATCTTACTGAAAAATCTAAAAAATACACTTCAAGAGTTCAACAGCGTTTAAACAAGAAAAAATGTTACAATTCTGGTTCTGGTCTTCAAAAGAAACCAAACCATAATGGTAATTTCAAAAAGAAAGGTTTAGGTTTTATTCCACCTGAAAATTATAAAAATGATAAAATTTCTAAAACAAACACAAAATTTGTTTCAGGAGGAAGTGCTGAAGAAGAACAAAAGAAACCTTTCTGGAGACAATCAAACCAGGAGTTTCTTGCTGAGAAGAAAAGAATTGGAACCGGAGTTTTTCACAGAAAGGATACTCGAACCTGTTTAATGCAATGAAGTTGGTCACATTGCATGGAATTGTCCGACAAATACAAAGACAAAACAGGGAGTTTCTGAAAAACTTAAAGGAAAAGTTGTTGAGAACGATGAACCACCAACTGAGAAACTAAAAAATTTTGAAATTCAACTTATGAAGTTGGTGAATGTTCAAAGAAAATTTTTTACAAAAAGAGAGCAAAAGACAACCAAATGTGGGTTGTTAAAAGGTCAGATGAGAAAGTCGGCAATGAACCTGATTCCACAAAATCAGAGGAGCCACAGGTTGAGGTAAAGAAGAAAAATCAGTGTCTTCAATGGATGATGTTAAAATTCCACCTTTGAAGGATGAGAATTTTAAACAAAAGGTTGGTAAAGTTGAGATTTTGAATCAATTTTATTCTGAGAAGAATAACTTTGATGTTGAGAAAGTTTTTAATGGAAATGTAAAGAAAATTTTTGGGAAAATGGTTGAAGGTAAAGTTCAAGGGATTAAAGATTTTAATGCAACAAAGAAAGCAACTTATAACCCTACTGAACAAGAGTTAAGAACACCCAATCTTGGTAAGACTTGGCTGGAAATTCTTTTTCCTTGAAAAATCTAGACTTGCCGGAGCTTCCAAGTTGGTAAGTGTGAAGCAGGAATCGGCATTTTTGTTGGTAAAATGATTTAGTGTAGATGTTTTATTCCTACACTTGGTATAGGTAATTGTGTTTTTACAATTGGTACAGAGGTTTGATTGTTTATTTTCCAAAAAAACCATTTTGATTAAAACAAACTTAAGTGTTTTGAAATCTAAATGGGAAAATAGTTTGTTGAAAGGGGGAGTTCTGATTGTTTATGCCTAGTGGATGGCGATTTGAAGCGATTCGATATCGGTTGTCAATTTTCTGTATAGTTTGTTTTCAAATTTCTTTAAATGTGTTTGCATTTTAGGGGGAGTAATAAAAATTTTAGAAAATCCAAAAACATTAGAAAATTTGAAAAAGCCAAAAACATGATAAAAATCAAAAATGAGTTTTGTTGTGGAAAGAGGAAATGATAGTACATCAGTGGACTGTCACAACATGCTAAAGAAATGGAAAGTTAAATATGATAAACAATCTCACTGCGGATGTGTCAGTAGGTTTTTGCACATTTGGTAGATTGTGACGAGATATAAACCTAAAATTCAAACTTGCTTATATCGTGGGGAACATTTCGTGGATATATGGGTAACCCCCAAAATCTTGTTTGAAAGGTCCCTCTTTCTGAGATACTAGGTCTTTATACTCAGTGATATCTGGGGTATTATCCCGGGACTTCTACTAAATGGAAATTCTGACCTAGTCCCCGTATAATACTTTCTGCAAATGCTTGAAATATAGCACCGCCCTCAGCAAAAATGATGAAACAATAAAATTGATAATCATTGTTGTTGAAGAAAAGATCCTCTAAAAGGGACACACCAAAAGTCGAGCCGTCATCTCTCTACTGAACGGAAGTTCTGACCTGAGCTCTCACGCTTTCGCACCTAACCCCTTACAGATATCATCTAGGTATACTCACCTGTAAGACTGAATATTGGGATCTGGATATGGGAGTATATTCAAGTAGTGGGACACGCGAATAAGTTTAAGTCATTAAGACATTAGTTTCGTATCTCGAATCAATTGAACTTTGTGTGAAAATTTAAGTGGACTCATATACTGACAATCTAGGTGAATTGTTTATAACTTAAAATGAAATGAAGCTTAATGGTGTTGGTGATTTGTCTTATAAACTGATATGATCCTCTTACACAAACTCACAAAAATATTGTCTGTAAATATTTCTTTACTGCATTTCATATGAAAAATCCAAAAAGATTTTCAGTGTGTTTTAGCATAAATTTTGAAAAATTCAAAAAGATTTTCGACAACTAATGTTGGAGAGCTGATTTTCTAAATTCCGAATGCTAAACATGATGACCATTTTGTGAGGGGGAGTCTGTGTTTAATTGAATATGTTGAAAATTTCTTCAAATGGTTCATCAGAAATTAACAGTATTAAATCATTCTGATTAAACTAGAGGGGGAGTCTGAATATCTAATTTCTGTCGTATGATTAAATTTGTGAAATTTATTTTAAGGTAGAAGATGTGCAGATAACCTGAGCTGGATGAGAGCCATATCACGATCTTGGAACAACATCAAAGGAAGTTTGAAAGTTAGAGAGCCAAGTTCCGATACTAAGCAGATGATGCTGATGAACTTAAGGAATCAAGAGATCTGATCAAGAGAATTAGAAAGCTCAAGAGTCAGGCTCTGATCCTGGAAGTTATTAGTATTCAAGAGGAGGAATCTGCTGAAGCTGAATAGGGAAGAGCCAGGTCAAGATTCTGGAAGAGAAGAGATTCTGAAAGCCCAAAGACTGATAAAGACTGAAGATGCCAAGACTCGACACTTTAAGACTCGTCAACATCTGAGGGGGAGTCTGTTAGTGCATACATCTGTCGTCTTCGTCTTGTATCGAGTCTTGTAACTAGATATGCTAGATCAGGGCACGTTGTACGAGAAAATAGGAGATGTAAGATTAATTTAGGTTGATTTCGCTTGAAATAGCCGATTCCCCTTGAATGTGTCTTGTGCAATATCAAGCGGAATCACAACATTAGATATTCCGCTTGAAATGCATTTGACAGGTTCAAGCGGAACCTCAGGCACTATATATAGCAGGTTCGAGCGGAATCATTGTAACTTTGTGTGGACTTGGATACCGAGGTGCTGCCGGTTTATCCCGTGATTGTACTCGTTGTTATATCAATCAGAAGAGTGTTTAAAGTGAATTGCAAGCTGTATCTAAGTCTGTTTCTTATTTTCCGCATCTGAAACAGATCAAAACTTCTCTGAACGACTCGTTCGGGTCAACACACGATCCTACAGTTGCCATTTTTGGCGTTTTGTTTAAGTTGGCGTTTTTGGTTAACGATTTTTTTTTTTTTTTTTTTTTTTGCAGAAAATGGATAGATTGAAGTGATTATGGAAGCTATGTTTTACGTTTGTTTATATAATGATGTTTTTGGCGCGTAATTTAGGAGGGAATTTCTTCTAATAAATGTTAATAACTGAAATTCAGTTGTTCTGTGTTGTTTCATCTTCCTGTAATATTCACCGCGTTTTATTTTTAGATTTTGGCGTTTTGTTTTTAATGGCGTTTTGTTTATTTGTTTTGCGTTTTATCATTTGATGGCGTTTTGAATGAGGGGTAAAAAGACCCTTTTACCCTTAATGAAGCGCGTCCCACCTAATAATATTGATGTTGTTTATGAAAACGCCACCGCGCAATCTAGTCCATGGATTTTTTTGATCGGACGATCCATAATATATATATATATATATATATATATATATATATATATATATTATAGGTTTTAAAGATTAAAAACCCAAAAAAATATAATAGCCCAAAAAATATTCAGCCCAACTTAATATTTAATATGAAAATCTAACCTTAAATCCTATTCCTAAAAATATTCAGTCATATCATAACTCATATTGTTAAGAACATTTTTAGAATCATGATTTGAGTTATGTATAGCTTTTGTTAGTAAAGTGTTGGACATGTCTTAATTAAGTTAGAATTTGTTTTTGTTGAACGAAGCCTTATAATTCAATCGGGCGAAATCGAGCGAAAACGATCCGCTCGATTTTTTTTAGGATTTGATAAAAACCGAGCGAAACCGAGCCGATCGATTCAAATTCAATCCGAGCATGAGCATCACTTTTGCGCTCGGTTTTGCAAATTCGATCCGCTCGGATCGGATCGGTTGTAATTCAATCCAAGCATGAGTAGACCCTCGATCGGATCGGATCGGCTCATGAACACCCCTACTTACCACTTATGTGAAGCTCCAACTAATACTTTATTGAAAATTAAAATTTTCAAAATCCCTCCCTTTGTTTGTCATAAACATTTGAACTTTAACTGGGGTTAGAAAATGATTGGTAATTAACCTCTGAAAATCACTTTGGGATATGAAAATCTGATTTTTTAGGTCAATTTATATTACTAAAAACTTATTAAGAATCTCTCATAATTCCCAACATATATATATGTCTTCGGTTTTCAGTTTAGCTTTTGATCCTTGTATGTTGTTGTGGGTTCTTCACTTGTAGACTTGATCACACCATTGTTGTTGCTAATTGCCTTTGATCTTAGCATTTTGATGATATATTAAGTATGTAGTGACATGTATGTGGTATATGCACATCTGTAATCAACAACCTAATAACACAAGTTACTAAGTTCAATCGTTATCAAAACAATGGATCCTTAGGTGTGTGATTAGCACGAAACCCTTGTAACTCCAACACACCTCTTGCTAAATATATCGCAACTGGGAGACACAAATACACAAATAGCTTTTGGTGTGCTCCGCATATTTAAACACATTAAAAACCATACACATGTGGAAACCCATTTCACATTGTGTGAGTATACACGTAGCATTTTGGACGAGCAGACACGGGCCTATGCAATCCTCTTTGGGCACATTTAATTTCGAGACCACCAATTACTTACTCACCAACTAACAAAGAAGTTAGTTTTATACTTATGAAAACAAGGAGGTTTGTGGAGACGCAAATAGCAAGAGTACCTGAGGCATGAGACAGAATATTCATTTAAAAACAAATGACGTTTGGTTATAGTAACTTTTTCCTACGAATTATCAACTGAACACATGTCGCAAAATAACTCTTGTTACATACAAATGTCTGAAAAACCCAAGGGGAACCTTATCCGAAATCTACCCTATAAAATTAACAGCATAATACTAAGAGAAATTTCGTTGAAAAATGATTCCAACCAAGAAAACGCCAGAGCAAGAAAATTTAATGATGGAAGTGGTTATCATCAACAACAATAAAACAGTCTACCTAGAGTAGTGGTGTTCAATAGTTGAATCAGGCTCAAAAAGCTCATCCAAGTTAGTATAACAATAACTGCAGTCATTATCAAAACTTAGGCAGACTTAAATCTTTAAATTTCGTTCGGGATAGTAAGCTTCAATCATTAGGGTGGAGGGTATGATTCAAACACTTTAGGGTGTTTGAGTCATTGTCCAATGAATAATATTATGCCATGTCAAGTCCCTATTTCACTCCCCATCTTGCACTCAATCACTGACAGTGATTCAAACACCTGAAGAGTGGTAAAAAAATTTAAAAAAAAAAGTATGATTGGTTGAAAGGGGTTGGGACCCACCATTAAACCCCCCCCGGGTCTTTCTTCCTTCTCTCATCTTCCCGCATCGGTGACTATACACCGAAAACCCAACTCCCCGATCACCGAAAAGGGGGCGGCACCAATTCACTGTTCGGTGAAACAAACTCCCTGAGGGAGTCACCGATATCATACCGACCCCCCTTAGAGCATTCACATCCAACCCACTTTATTTTCACCCTAAATTACACTAAAAACACTATATTTTATCTCTCATTTTCAATTAAATAATATTTTTTATACCTTTGTCATTACCTTTTCTCTCTACTTCACTCACAACCACTTTCAAAATATATTAAAAAATTATAGGGGGTGAACAGTGTCCCCCCAAATATACAGATGAACAGTAACATTTTCTCTCTCCTCCACTCACAACCACTTTTTATACTTTTTTATATTTTAAAAACAACACACACATATTTAGATTCCTTGGATGTGAATGCTCTTAGGTGGAAGGAGTGCTCCCTAAATGGGGGAGTGGTAAACTTTTTCACTAGCCAATAATCTCATGTCATATTAACTCCCCCTTCACTTCTCATTTTGTACTTAATCACTATAGATGCTCAAACACATGAAGAGTAGTAAACAATTTAAAAAAATATAAAAAATAAGAAAAAATGTGTGATGGGTTGAAAGGGGTTGGGGCCCACCATTAACCCCCCTCTCTCTTCTCTTCCCACATTCGGTGAATACTCACCGCATCCCCCACTCCCCACTCACCAATTTAAGGGTGGCGGCCCCTCACCATATGGCAACATTGAGTCACCGAAGGGGTCACCGAAGGTGCCCCTTCCACCCTTAGATCCATAACAAGAATTTAAAATCATGGATGTAATGATTAAAACCTTTTTATTAATCATGTTACTATAAGTGATCAACCCAAAACAATAGAGTATTATAACCTTTTTGGCAAATATATGTTTCTGTAATCAACAAATAATTTACTATTATTTATACATCAATAACTTATAAAATTAAATTAACTGTTCATGTAACTGTACTATTGTCCATTCCTGTAATTTTCTTGAACATCTCTTTCCCCCTTGTCCACATTATCCACTCCTTCAACCTCCCCTGCCTTTCATGCCAAACGCACGTTTCCTCTCTCTCTCTCTCTCTCTCTCTCTCTCTCTCTCTCTCTCTCTCTCTCTCTCTCTCTCTCTCTCTCACACACACACACACAAATTCTCATCTTGATAACTCTCCTGTCGTCTCTCATCTTTTTCTTGAAAAAATTTATTAAAAAACACATGTAGTAGTTAATACTCTTTACTCACTCAACATCTACTTATATGTAAGTAATCTTTGATCCTGTCTCTATCAACAAAATACTACATTTTTAATTTCATCACTGTCAACTGTTCACTCCTCACTTTCTTGATTCTTTAGGTTTCTTGAAATCTTTTTATTCAAATTTCACCCCCACCATAGCTTTTGCATGTCCTTTTGTCATTTGGGTCATACCCTTTTGACCCATTTTTGTTTCAATTCAAGTTTTCAACCCATTTTCTCTTGTGGGTATCACTTGTTTTGTCCATCTGCTTATGGGTTTTGAAAAAAGTTCAGTTCTTGATAGTGAAACGTACGTTCAGTTACATTTGGGTCTTTTTCAAGAAATCTGGTTTTGTGAGTCTGTTTGGAGGGTAATTTAGGGTTTTTCTTGTGGAGGAAAAATGGGTATTGATTCTGAACAAATGGGGACTAGGAATGTAGATAAAATGCACAAGAAAGATGATGAGATTGAGGTGAAAGGATGTTGGGTTAAGTTTAGATTCTTTGGAAAGTGTATATCCACAAGGTCTAAAGTGGAGACTTCTATTTGTGGTATGAACCCTAAATTTATTAACTTTGTGTTTGTTTTAGTTCTTGCATTCATGTTGTTGTTTTGTTCTTATTGTGTTGATTATGTGTTCAAATTGTTTTTGTTATGCATATTGGAATGTATTTTAGGGATGGCGGCGCAGTTTGTTGCTCGTCTACTATCCTTATGTAATTTGCCCTCATGATTGGAATGAAATATAACTTCCCTAAAAAAAAAAAAAAAAAAAATTGTGTGAATGTTGTTATTTTGATGACTGTGTTCAGATTATAACATATTTTAGTTGCAATTTCTTGTATTCAATGGTTTCCATGTTGAAAATAATTTGTTCATCTTAAAATGGTTAATTTGAGGGAAGTTTGGATGTGCATTTATGCAGATTCTTAATATGATTTATTCTTGTTGTATATGGTTAAAATAATCGTTATCGAAAGTAGGTAACACATTGCTGCAAAAGAAAGAAAATTGATTGTAGATATGAATGTGAAATTACCAAACTATCTCCTACTTTGAGCACATGATTATCCGATTTTGATTTTCAAATCATCGCCAAATATTCACTTTCAAAACATACATCGAAACAAGTCTTTATATAGTAAGATTTACCGTTTGATCCTCTTGCTTAACAAAATTTTAATAACGGATAGAAAAACGAAAGAGAAAACAAGTTACTTGACGTAACGAACAAATGGTAACGGCAAGCATGGGATATGTGATTGTTCTATATTCCACAATTAGAAACGTTTATCTTTTATTCGATAGGCAATCCGGCATAAAGGGAAAAAAGTATATTTTAATCTTATGGCCCATGATTTTGTGTATATTAGACCAGCCCGTTGTTCCAACCGCTTCATCTGCAACCACAAGCAACGGGGGAAGCACCCCATCTACACCAAATGTAAAAGATGAGCTAAAAATAGCTTCTCAGCTTCGAAAGTTCAACTTCAATGAACTTAAATTGGCAACAAGGAGTTTTAGACCCGAGAGTCTACTCGGTGAGGGTGGCTTTGGTCGTGTTTTCAAAGGATGGATCAATGAGAACGGGACCGCACCCGTGAAACCGGGCACGGGTCTATCGGTTGCGGTCAAGACTCTTAATCATGATGGGGTTCAGGGTCACAAAGAATGGCTTGTATGTCCCGTTTTACGTTTTATCGTTTTGTAAATTGTTTTTTTTTTTTTTGTTTGGGTGTGTTTACGTTTTGATGGGGTTCTTGATGTTGGCATTGTGCAGGCGGAAGTTAATTTTCTTGGTGATCTCTCGCATCCTAATTTGGTTAAATTGATTGGTTATTGCATTGAGGATAACCAAAGGTTGCTTGTGTATGAGTTTATGCCTCGTGGAAGCCTTGAAAATCATCTTTTCAGACGTACGTTGATCTTTTATAAATCCGATATCCTTTATATGAAAAAAGGTTGATTCGGGTTGTAGTTTATTAATAATGAGTGAAACGGGTAAAATAGAAGTGGGTCAAACGGGTCAAAGCTGTCTAAAGGGCATTCAAATGTTTAAACCTCGTAAATCTTTTGTACAGGGTCGTTGCCGCTACCGTGGGCCACTAGAATGAAAATTGCTCTAGGTGCCGCAAAGGGTCTTGCTTTTCTTCACGAGGAAGCTGAAAGACCCGTCATTTATCGAGATTTTAAGACTTCAAATATTTTACTAGATGCGGTTCGTGGCTTTCAACTTTTATGTTCATAATATGTGTCTGTATCATCAATGTATCTTAATATGATTCTTTTTTCAGGATTACAACGCGAAGCTTTCAGATTTTGGACTCGCTAAAGATGGCCCGGAAGGCGATAATACTCATGTATCTACTCGGGTCATGGGAACTTATGGATATGCTGCACCAGAATATGTGATGACAGGTTTAACCAATTCATTTGACCCGTTTAACCGATTCTTGTTTTAAGTTTTAACCCATCTTAATTTTAACTTGATCCAATGACTACCAGGACACTTGACATCGAAGAGTGACGTTTACAGTTTCGGAGTGGTTTTACTCGAGATGATAACGGGCCGGAGATCAATGGACAAAAACCGACCCAACGGGGAGCATAATCTAGTAGAATGGGCAAGACCGTATCTAGGTGAGCGACGGCGGTTGTACCAAATAATAGACCCGTTACTTGAAGGTCGATTCTCAGTAAGAGGCGCACAAAAGGCTGCTCAATTGGCTACCCTATGCCTTAACCGTGACCCGAAAGCCAGACCTCTAATGAGTGACGTTTACGAAGTGTTGAAACCGCTCGTGGACCTGAATGACATGGCTTGTTCCTCGCCTTATTTTCAGGCGTTACACTTGCAGCAGGCTGAACGAGCTAGCCCGAACCATGGCAGTAGAAATGGTACGGGGTTGAAAGGCCCGCCGATGAGGAGCTTGTCGGTTTCAAGGTGTCCGAATGGGTCTCCTTATCATAATGATCAACCGTTTCGGTCTCCACGACCGGTCAGATAACTAGAGTTGAGAAGGGGGTGTGAGTTTATGGTTGGTAATATTTCAGCTTCTAGATGATCCATGAATGACTTGTGAAATTTCATCATTTTGTTCTTAATGATGGTCGTTTCATATTTCTAACAGAATTTTAAATCAAATTTCATCAGTTTGTTATTGATTTTTGTTCTTAATAATTCACAATACCATGAGAAAACGATAAGGAAAGGTAATTTTAGACCATGGGGTATGGTGGGGTTTGGGTTGGGCATTTGGTGACACGTGGATCTTGAATAAAACAAACCCAAAAGCCAAGTTTGTAGGGGTATGGTGGGGCTTGGGTTGGGCGTGGCTGGGCGGCGTGGCCATGCCACATCAACAATTTTTTTTAATATATATTTATATTTATAACTACATAAAAAATAAACATACATATTTTTTTATAAAAAAATACATAAACATACATAATAATTATCAAAATAAAAAACAGTCATTCTTCGTCGTCTTCGTCGGTTTCGAACCCAGGAATCGTTGAAACATGTTCCACTAAATCAGCTCGAAGGTTCTGATGGCAATATTGTGTTTTATGTGTTTGATATTGTGTGAGAAAAATGTTAAAATGTGGTAAGTATTTATAAAGGAAAAAAAATTTAAAAACTAGCCCCAACGGCTACTTTTAATGGGCCAATCACAATCCGCCAACTCACCTTGCTCCCCCGCCCCACGCCCGGCTTGAAAGCCAAGCCTCAAGGGGCTACACCCCAACCCAAGTCCACCTGGGGTGGTGGCTTAAGCGTTTTACCCCAACCCACGTCCCAACCCAAGCCTCATACCCCACGGAGTTAACATGTATGTGTAGCGGCTAGAAATTGTTAAGTAAAATTTCAATTAGCTTTTATATAAAGTGAATAAAATACATTTATTGAAATAAGTTTAAAAACAAAAGAGACGTAATTGTAGAGGGGTTTTTTATTACCTTCAATTGAGTTTCCCAATTTCTTTTGTCGGTTTTACTTTTTTTTTTTTTTCTAAAAGTAATAGTAGTTTAGTTATTTTACATAAAATTACTTAAAAACTTTATCATAGCATACAGAATCCGTACCAAAATTTTTTTAAATACACATGATCATCAATAACACCATACAGGAGGTGAGGGTGGTCCTGACTACTTACTCTAGAACTATCAAAACCGAGAAGGGTCCCAAAATTTAACCACCTCATAGTCATGCTTGCTAACTTTCTGTAGGGCCATGCGGTATGGGGCTTGGGTTGGGGTGTGGATTTGGGGGGGGGGGGGGGGGGGGGGGAACGCCCAAGCCACCACCCCAGGTGGGCTTGGGTTGGGGCGTGGTCCTTGGGGCTTGGCTTTCAAGCCGGAAGTGGGGCGGTATGGACATGCTAGCTGGCTGCCTCCCATTCGCTCACCCGCCACTTCATAGCGGAGTTTTCAAATTTTGAATTTTAAATTCAAACGGTTTGGGGGAAAACCAAACCGCCACCCGGGTCTCCCAACACCCCCCTATATATTGTAACCCCCAACCCACCGGGCCTAGGGCTGTAAACGAACCGAACGAACACGAACAAGGCCATGTTCGTGTTCGTTCGTTAAGGAAAATAACATGTTCGCGAACTGTTCACGAACGCATACCGAACATAAGTTTATGTTCGTGTTCGTTCGTTAAGGAAATTCAGTTGTTCACGAACAGTTCGTGAACACTGGTCTCGAACACAAACAAACGCAAACAAATAACAACGAATGTAAACGAACATTTAACTTGAAAATAAAAAATAAAAAACATTGTTATCCTTAAACATTGGATATAAGTAGTTAAATACAACCATCAAATGAAAAATTAAAACACAAGAAGTCTACTAAACCACTAAATGATAAATCAAGGTTAACTAACCTAGACATAATTATCCTAAGAAATTTCTTCGAGTGTCCAAATTTTAGTTAACTTAAAAAAAAGGAATAAATTACACTTTTCGTCCTTTATGTTTGTATTAGATTGCAATGGATAACCTTTAACTTTAATAATTACAGTCACAATCCTTTATTTGTAAAACTCGTTACACCATACGTCCTTTAGCACTAACCTAGTTATTTTTCATGGTTAAATCTAGTAATGTGTGTTGCACATGAGGGTATAATCGTCTTTTTACCCATATATTAAAAATATAATAATAAATAAACACACTCTCTCTCAGGCCACCACCACTGCTGATCAAACACTGTCACCACAAGCCTCCACCAAACCACCATTAACAGCCATCAACTGATGAGATAAACTATGGATTTTATACATAGATGAACCAATTTAAAGCTAAATAATGAATGGATTTTAAACAAAGATAAAGCAATTTAAAGCTAAATAATGAAATTACATGATCGTATTTCTGAAACAAAAACATGAGAGTTGACTCTCCAAAGTCATACAAACAACTATCCAACATCTATAGCATACCAAACTCAATCCAAATCCTACAAAAACCAAATCTATACAAAACGATCGATCAATATGCAGATCTGGAACACGAAACCAAAAGGAAAAATAATACCGGAGTCGTCGAGGGTTTCGTGACGGAACTATAGATCGATTAGAGATATGACGCGTACACATCGTTGAACCATACAAACTGCTGCCATGAGGGGTACTTTGGGTACTTTTGTAACTTATTCACTAACAAAATAAATGATACCTGAGATCTAATCGGTGGATTAAGCTCAGTAATCTGAACAAAATTCATGAAAATCTTCCAACGAGAGAGATCTCCTGCTAATCGACCTTTCTAGATGCTTCAGCGTCTGAAATCGAAAAAACGTCATCTCCACAGTGAAACTCCTCCAGAAACCGCCAGAGCTGATCTGCCGTCAAGTGTATCCGTCGCTGGAATACTTGCTAAACGCTGATATGACGTCCACCGGTGGTTCAGGCTTCGTTGTTTAACTTAATTGTTCGATGATTCGGTCCAAACTCGAGCGTTTCAAGGCTTACTACGAAGCCGTTCCGAGCGGCGAGTTAAGCCACGAGGACCGGGTGGCGGCGGCGAACATAGAGTTTCGAGGCAAGGAGCGAAAGGCGCTCGACAAGATCGACCTTTTTGAAATTTATTTAACATTCTGGGTTTGTTATTTTGTAATTTTTAGAAATTATGTAATTTTTAGGTTTATGTAATTTTTAAAATTTTAATGAAGTTGTAGGTTTTTTTTATAAATGTTGTGTGATTTTTTATAAATTTTTTGTAATTTTTTTTTTAATAAGCTGCCACGCGGTGCACCCAACCCAAGCCCAACCCACCCCCCGCCATACCCCGCGGACACGTAACCAGACGGTGGGGGGGCTCTCATTCCACGTGTCAACAAATGTCCCAACCCAACCCAAGCCCCACCATACCCCACGGCCTAAAGGGAGACTTAAAATGCAGTCATCACAAAACCATATGTAGGGGTTGTTTGGCAATCTCTGACTGAGTAAGTGCTAAATCAGTAAGTGGTCTGAATGGGTAAGAGACTCTAACCAGTATTGAATCAGTATCGTGTTATTTGGTTGTACCTTTGAATTGGTGTGGACAATGACTTTTTTACTCCTACTCATTAAACTTTGAAATGAAATCAACTTTTTGTCACCAAAGCTTGTGATCAAAACTTTTTTTAACTGAAAAATTAACATGGATCTTGAACTTCCAATCAAATTTCAATAGCTCAATAAAACAAAAGATCACAAAAGACACAGGGTTGATGGGAAAGATCAAAATTTATCAGAAAAAATAACTAATGGGTTAAGGATTTCTGTCAAAGCCATTTTCAAGTACCATTTCCTAGGAGTCGGCTTTGCAGTGGTGACAGCCGATTAGCGTTGGAAACACGTCGCCGTCGATGGTGACGACCGGTGGGAGGCGGATTCGTAGTGGTGATACCGATTAGGACTGGAATCTATTCACGTAGTTGTGTTTTGAGAGAAGGTGTGGCTGAGTTAGTAGGGAAAGGGGTAAACTTGTCTTGTTTTTCATTCAGATGCTTTTTAGATCTGAACATTAAGAGCCTAGATGAACCATTAAGAGGTATCATTTTAATGAACCAAACACCTTTGCCTCTGACCGATTAAGAGGTAGCCTTTTAATGGAATCATTAAGAGGCTACCAAACAGCCCCGTAGTCTCATTGGAACTATAAACACTTATTACCTCATTCAACCTTCAGGGGAAAAAAGAAGATTCAAGACAATATATTACAAGAAATCATTATGTACATAAAAAAGGCGTACTGCAAACAAGCAACCAAACACAAATGAAATATAAGTTACGAATCCCTACAAATGAAACTTAAATAGCATGACCTGCAAATGAACATTTGTTACCATTATTACTGTTGTTTCTTGAACATGCATATGGCCCCAGCAGTTTCGGGTATTAGTCAGCAGTCCAGCTCTGCTCAACAATCTCACGCACTTTCCTGTTGTACTCGCGCTTATTCTCACTAAACATACGTGCTGCTTCAGAGTTGGCTGGGGAGTTTGGGTTTGGGTCACACAGCAATGACTACAATGGGAAGGTATGTTACTAGACGACAATGATAGAAAGATGAAAAGTCTAATGATAATATTCACATTTCAAAATGCTAATATGATATTTGAACAAGTGTGCAGATATACAATATTTTAAAGATAGTAAGTCATGTTAAAACATTAAAGCTAGCTCACCTGAATTGATGTTAAGATAGCGGCAACATCATAAATTGGACTCCACTGGTTTTGGAGAATGTCTAAGCATATGCTCCCGTCTGCATAAACTGGTCAACAGAAAAAGGATTACAAGAAGAATAAAGTAGCCATCGCCTATACAAAGAATATGAATTGAACAGCAAAATGCATAAATTGGTTGTTGTGTAAGCATCAAGATTTAGTTGTGAGTTGGCAACTTAAAACCCGTCTAGCATCACAACGATACACAACTTTTTCAAAGCGATTGTCACTTTCCCGTGTATAATGGCTCATTTAGACAACTCTTATGGGACTTGGCAGAGGCTGAACTATACAAGTTCTCAATGCTCCACCCAAAGGGCTAATAGACAAAAACAAACTTCACAACACACACACATGCATGCCTAAACTAAAATGATAAAGTTTTGTTGTAATGAAAACTTACTATTTGGATGAAACATTCTAGAAATAAATCGAACTGTCGGTGGCTTGTTTGGATAATCTTCTGAGAACTGCAGCGTCAACTTGAATGTACCTGATAACGCCCGTTGTATGAGAATTCAACCATACAATATATTGACCATGTACAGTAAACGCAAAAATGTTTAACATGGAAACAATGGCAGTAACATACTTTGTTACGATAAATAATGGCAGTAACATAATGTCTATATACGATAAATAAGCTAATCAAATGATGAACAAAAATGTATACGCAAATAATCTTGAGAATCAAACCCATAACGACCTTATGACTATTGATTTGTAATTCTTGTTACTTTGACTAGTGTTCTAGACGTCCTACATGTAAATAAACATGCTTTATAAACACGAGAGATCACTAAACCCTTTCAATGCTCTTGAATTCTCAAGATTACTTGCATATTCAGTTATACTGAAGCTTTCAGAAAAGCAAAAATAGCGAACAATACAACAAGAACAACGTAATTTGTTACCTCAAAACTTCATTAACATATACGGAGATTAGTAGCAATGTTTATACCATGAATACGCCAACCAAACAAGGGGAATTGGCCTGTAATAATATCAACTACACGTCATTGGCCATTGCTAGTCCCACCTTTGAATATTCCCCATGCCAGTCCCACCTTTCACCTATTTTTCCTCCACCGGTCCTCAGTTAAAAAAACTTAACGGAGTTAAGTTTTTTTCCGAATTACAAACTAACGTATTAGGGCTTTTGATCAGAACGAGGATACGAGTCTATTGATGTAAAACTTACCTCGAAACGGTGCTCCAAACGACTTGATTTTTGTTAATTGGGAGTTTAAACACCCGAATTGAAGCACCGTTTTCATCGCTTGGAGCACAATTTCAAGGTAAGTTTTACATCATTCGACTTGTATCCTCGTTCTGATCAAAAGCCCTAAAACGTCTGCTTGTAATTCAAAAGTTTTCTTAACTGAGGACCGGTGGAGGAAAAATAAGTGAAAGGGGAATATTCAAAGGTGGGACTAGCAATGGCTAATGACGTCTAGTTGGGATTATTACAGGCCAATTCCCCATCAAACAATGAACAAAAATGCATATGCAAGTAATCATGAGAATCAAATCCACGGCAACTTTACGATTTGTAATTCTTATAACTCCGACTAGTGTTCCAAAAGTGATACACGTAAAAGGAACGTGCTTTAGCAACACAAGGGATCACTAATCCCTTTCAATGCCCTTCAATTCATTTAGTAATAACTAATAACAAAAATAATGTTTCAACTGTGTAGCAACCAAAAACAAAATAAAAGCTCCTTTCTTTTCTACAAAAAACCTTAACAAAAGTTCAGTACCATATTTCACTATCCACACACACATTTATATATCGTATACAATAAGATAAGAAAGCAATTCACTAACCTCCATCCCAAGGAGTGTCATCCGGACTGCAACGATAACATATAACAGAACTAATCAATATACAACTCATATAATTTCATATAACTAGATACATAAACAAACATCAACTAAGGTCTCCATGTACCCGAATATAACCGCATTCCAAAGCATAATATTATTATCATAAGGAGCACCACTGATTCCAGCAGGAGGATCCTGCTGCAACCTCTTGAAATCCCTCATTAACCTCTTCCTCGCAGGCGTCGACATCTTCTTCGCCGCCTAATTACAAATATTATCAAACACAAATACACAATAATTCACTATAACATTCAACATTCAAATATTCAATCTACCGATCATCTATCATTCTATCTATAGCTCATCAAAGTGCCTTTCACAAACATCTTGTCTATTAACCCTAGATCTATAACACAAACTAAATCGCATAATTGAAGAACATAAAAATAACAACAATTGGATGATATATTATTGTTTCTAGGGTTCCGTTAAATGAATAATAATTGGATAGGGTTGATAAATTTTGTTGCCTGTGTAATTGAAGTGAATCTGAAGATGATCAGGTGACGGTGACGGTGGCGGTGACGGTGGTAGGACGGTGGCAGGGGGGCAGAATGCGGAAGTGTAGAAGTGAAGAGGAGGAAGGTTCGAAATGGCGTAACATGTGAGCCACTTGATTGTTGTTATATCCTGCTTAGTTATGTTTTGGTTAAACCAGAATAGGTATTTTAGTAGAAGTTGTACTTGATGCATGGAAACATGTACGTTAGTCTAGATTTAGCCAAGGGTGTTTTCAACTTATGATTTTGCGTGTGGAAGGAAGCCATGACAACCGAATATTTTTTCTTCAACTATGAATTTCTTTAGTTATGTTACTTCCATCAACCCTAATGATGCATGACTCATGAGTTTTTTTCTAGGTTTTTTTTTCCTGGGTGCGGAATACTTTTAAAGATTTTAGGTCCCTAGCTGTATAAAAATATCGATTCATAACGGGTCGGGTCAGATCATTTAAGACAAAAGAACATCAAACTAAAATTTATAAATCATCAAAAACACGTCAAACGTCATTACAAATTACAAACGTATTTTCTAAGTGGGGCGGTTGAAAATTTTCAAAGGGTGCAGGTGAAAAATTCCAATGGGTGCGGTCACGATTTCCGGCTAAAAATAACACTAAAAAATATTTTTTTCATAGGGTACGCCCGCCCACCCTTGGCTTAGGGTGGGTACGCTCCTATGCATGACAATCGATAATGATGCATGACAATCGAATGAGTGAATTGTAACCCTTTTGTCTTATCTATCAAATTTTAGGCAGTGTAATTTGCCTTTAAAACTGAGAAGAGTCGTACTTCATATTTATTAACAAGTTGTATTGTTGTATTAGATTATTGTTATTCTTTTACTAAAAGAATCTGGAAGTATATAACAACTTGTATATGAGTTACTGGCTAAGGGTGCTCATCGAATCAAATAAGTAATTTTCGAATTACTCTAATCGAATTTTTCAGATAATTTATCTTTTTGCTGGAATTCAAGTTCGTATTCGATTAAAGACTGGTGAATTCGATCCGAATTTGTATTCGAATTAATACGCCAATTCGAATTGTATTCGTATTCGAATCGAATTCGGATAAATTCGTTTTGACTCAAATTCATTTACAATATGAAAATTCGTTGCGGGCTATTTGGGCTTGATAATGGGCCATTTTAGGACTTAGATAAAATTTATAGATTAATTTATACTATAGCCCAAAATAAAGTTATACTTGTATAGTATATATAAATATAGTAAATTAATATGTATAACTTGAATTCGAATTTCGAATCGAATTTAAAATTATAAATTCGTATTCGATTTACTGCACTCGAATTCGAATTCTTGATAATCGAATCGAGTTGAATTACGAATTTTTTGAATCCGAATCGAATTCTGAACAGCCTTACATCGAATAGATTATAATCTTATGCACATAATCCATATTTATACACATGTGTTACTTTTTGCAGGTGCCAGACAAATATTTGAAAGGTGGATGAGTTGGGAGCCTGACCAACAAGCATGGAATTCCTATATAGAATTTGAGTTAAGTTACAAATCAAATTTAAATTATAAAGGAATTTATTTTTGTGTAAAATAATAACAATAAACTTAATTTTTAAAACCTGCTATTAATAAGGTATGATTTTTCTCCTCAATACCCGTATCCACACCCTACCTGATCTCTCTCACTACCCAATGTTTCAATACCCAATCATACCTGAAACCCATTCCATACCCAAAACCAATCATTAAAAAACCCGGATTTGTGCACCTCTAGGCTAAACTGTTCAAAACCAAATAACCCTTTACCCCAACTAATTCTGTCTAACACAATAAAGTCCAAGCCCAAATTTTTATCATATGTCTAAGCCCAGTTTTCACCCAATATAATATAACCTCATTCCCTTTTAACGATTTTGCAACAGTTTTAAAGAAAAATCAACGCCACCTTTCTAAATTACTCCCCCCTCCCCCAAAATCGATTCGAACAAAAAAACAAGAACCCTAATTCGATCCTCAACAATCAAACAATGTCAAATCGTGAAGAAAACCCATCACTAGGCTACCTAACCCGTAAAGAAACCGATGTCAAACTCCCTAAACCGACTCGTGTCAAGAACAAAACCCCCGCCCCAATCATTCCAAACAACTGCGGAACAGATTCTCCGCGAGGCCCGGGAGCGTCAAGAGGCCGAAACCCACCACCCGAAACAGAAAATAACCGACCCAACAAAGCTTGTACACTACCAGCTGCGAAAACGAAAGGAATTTGAGGAGTTGATTAGGAGAGCGAGGTGGAACAAGAGTGTGTGGGTTAAGTAGGGGTGTTCATCGAATATCGAATTTTCGAATTATTCGAATCGAATTGTTCGAATAATTTTTATTTTTCCTTGAATTCGTATTCGATTCGAATTCGATAAAAACCTATCGAATTCGAATCGAATTCGAATCGAATTCGTATTCGAATAAAAAACCCAATTCGTATTCGATTCGTATTCGATTAAAATTTCGAATCGAATTCGAATAAATTCGATTTAATTCAGATTCTTTAAAACATGTAAAAAACTATAAAAATGAAACTTAAATTTTAAAGCAGCCATAAAACACGATATCACATTAAAAAATTTCAAATAAAGTACCACAAGTCTAAAATTCAAAACGAGTAGCCGGGAATAATCACTCCACATTATAAGTTAATATTTTTATGTTTAGAAATCTATTGATAGATTTGTTAATTAGGTTTTACTCATGGGTCATGTAATGGGTTTGGTAATGGGTAATTTTAATACTTGTAAAAAATTTAGAAAAGAATTTATAGCATAGCTTAATAAAAGTTATATATTTATTATATATAAAAATAATAAATAAAAATGTATAATTTTTATTCGAATTTCGAATCGAATCGAATTTGAAATTATAAATTCGTATTCGATTTACTTGACTCGAATTGAATCGAATTCGAATTCGAATTCTTATAATCGAAACGAATTCTTGATAATCGAATCGAATTTAAACGAATTTCGAATTTTTCGAATTCGAAACGAATCCTGAACACCCCTAGGGTTAAGTATGCGAGATGGGAGGAGTCGCAGGAGGATTTTAAGCGGGCGAGATCGGTTTGGGAGCGGGCGATTGATGTGGATTACAGGGATCATAGAATGTGGTATAAGTACGTATGCATGGAGATGAAGAATAAGTTTGTTAATCATGCGAGGAATGTGTGGGATCGGGCGGTTACGTTGTTGCCGAGGGTGGATCAGTTGTGGTATAAGTATGTTCATATGGAGGAGATGCTGGGGAATGTGGCAGGTATGGTAAACTTTTTTTTTTTTTTTTTTTTTGAGTTAAATGTCATTTTAGTCCCTGTGGTTTGGGTCGTTTTGACAGTTTAGTCTAAAGGTTTCATTTTTTGCGTGTGGGTCCAAAAAGGTTTCACCGTTGCTATTTTAGTCCACTGGGTTAACTTCATCCATTTTTTCTGTCAACGAGAAGAGCAATTCAGTCATTTTATATGGCCGAATTCCCGTCTACTTAACAGAATCTCATATAAAATGACCGAATTTTCCTTCTCGTAACAGAAAAAATGGATGAAGTTAACCTAGTGGACTAAAATGGCAACAATGAAACCTTTTTGAACCCACAGACCAAAAATAAAACCTTTGAACGACAAAATGGTCGGACTAAAATCGCATTTAACTCTTTTTTTTATTGGCATTGTTGTATTAGATTATTATTATGCTTTTACTGAAAGAATATGGAAGTATAACAAGTTGAATGTGAGTTACTGGCTAAGGGTGCTCATCGAATAAGAAATTTTCGAATTACTCTAATTGAATTTTTCGGATAATTTATCTTTTTGCTGGAATTCGAATTCGATTAAAGCCAGTGAATCGGATAAATTCGTTTTGACTCAAATTCATTTACAATATGAAAATTCGTTATGGGCTATTTGGGCTTGGTAATGGGCTATTTTAGGACTTAGATAAAATTTATAGATTAATTTATATTATAGCCCAAATTAAAGTTATACTTGTATATTATATATAAATATAGTAAATTAATAAGTATAACTTGAATTCGAATTTCGAATCGAATTTAAAATTATAAATTCGTATTCGATTTACTGCACTCGAATTCGAATTCTTGATAATCGAATCGAGTCGAATTACGAATCCGAATCGAATTCTGAACAGCCTTACATCGAATAGATTATAATCTTATGCACATAATCCATATTTATACACATGTGTTACTTTTTGCAGGTGCCAGACAAATATTTGAAAGGTGGATGAGTTGGGAGCCTGACCAACAAGCATGGAATTCCTATATAGAATTTGAGTTAAAATACAAGGAGATTGAGCGAGCGAGAGCTATCTATGAACGACTCGTCCAATGCATACCTAAAGTTGAAATGAAAATCGAGGAGCTTAGTAAAGGTTATGAAAGGGCGGTTGATAGAGAAGGCATCGAAGACGCAATAGTTGGGAAAAGAAGGTTTCAGTATGAGGAACAAGTTAGAACAAATCCTCGAAATTATGACTCATGGTTTGACTATATTAGACTCGAGGAGAGTGTGGGGAACAAACCCAGGATTCAAGAGGTTTACGAGAGAGCGATTGCTAACGTTCCTCCGGCTGATGAGAAACGTTACTGGCAAAGATACATTTATTTGTGGATTAGTTACGCTCTGTATGAAGAGCTCGACGCACAAGATGTTTCTAGAACGAGGGATGTGTATCGCGAGTGTTTAAAATTGATTCCGCACAAGAAATTCTCGTTTGCGAAGATTTGGTTATTGGCTGCTCAGTTTGAAATCAGACAGTTAAACCTCTCGGGTGCACGTTCGATTCTTGGTAATGCAATTGGAATTGCTC
This sequence comes from Helianthus annuus, assembly GCF_002127325.2. NCBI lineage: Eukaryota > Viridiplantae > Streptophyta > Magnoliopsida > Asterales > Asteraceae > Helianthus > Helianthus annuus. The sequence goes on from NC_035449.2 coordinate 43,158,916, forward strand.
CTAAAGATAAGGTATAGTATATTAGTATGAGATTTTTCTTTACTTATTCATGTTGACTTTTTTTTTCTGCATGTTGTTGGTTTGACTTTGTTTTAAATAATTTAACATACAGATTTTTAACAAGTACATCGAGATTGAGCTGCAGCTTGGTAACATAGATCGTTGTCGGAAGCTATATGAAAAATATCTGGAGTGGTCACCTGAAAATTGCTATGCTTGGAGCAAATACGTCGAGTTGGAAAGATCTTTGGGTGAAACAGAGCGGGCCCGAGCCCTTTTTGAGCTTGCAATTGCGCAAACTGCGCTGGTGCGTGTTATGCTGCCCAAGAAACCGGAAAAGAGAAGACAGATTGAAGATTATCTGTTCCCGGAGGAATCACAAGCATCAAATTTGAAGATTTTGGAGCAAGCGTACAAATGGAAAAAGCAAAAGGTGGTTTTAGATGATGATGTTGATTAGCCGGCTTTTTACTGTTTCATTATGCATTTTAGCCACAGTCATGTGCGACTATGCGGGATGTTATGATCCCTGCAACGTATTGTAGATAGCATACTGACTCTTGAATATTATAGTGCCGTGCCGTACCGTAATGTCTAACAGATAAACGGTTTATCTGTTAGACATTAAGGCACGGCACTATTTTGAATATTATGGCATAACATCTTGACTTAGGATCAAGAATTCTTGAAATCCTCCTAGTGATTTTGTTAACGATGTTGATGAATTTGATAATGGAGATGAATTGTATTTATCTTCGACGAAATTTTGTTTGACCCATTGTTCCTGTTCGACCCATTTGACTTCCAAAAAAAAAATTGTTCCTGTTCGACCCATTTGACTTGTAATATATTTATTCGAGCCATTGGACCTATCGGTTTCTGCAGGTTGGGATGACTTGCAAAAATGTTAAAAAAATTGTGCAGGAAATACAAGATTGGTCATGTATTATACATGTTTCTAAGATGAAGTTTGTTGACATGAATCAAAATGACCATTTTAAAAACCAAAATGATCAATAACCTGAAGTTGGCCATACGAACAAACTTGTGTTCAACAATTCGGTTGGATTTGTAATATTATTTTTTTCCATAAAGTTGATATAATTATATAAACAATTGTTATATTCATATATACACACGCTATATTAATTATTAATTAATGATTTATTCATAGTGGGTAAGGGGTTGGGTCTAATTAATTGGCAAAGTCATTGGAGTTAGCTTGTTGCTCCCCTTGTTTGAGATCCGCCAAAAGCGGATTTGATGTTATTTAAGCCGTTCAAAAAATTTCAAAATGAAATACTAGAAAAAGTTTAAAAAAAAATCTACAGAAAAAGTTTTCTTTCCTTTTATATTATGATTCCTATCATATAAATGGGATCCCTAGGGTTTATTGTTAGTTAGTTGATTGTCTATGAATATTGTTTATAAACTTTATAGATTTTTAAACTTTGAATCCTTTGAGTGTTTTTGCCGGTTGATTGCTATTAAAACTTCATCAGTTAGTATTAGAGCTATTGGTTTATCAAATGGCTTTACGTGAAGACGAGTGTTGTATTGTTCGAAGAGTCGCCGACCAAGGCATCGACAATAACATTGGTGATTCACATGCCCATAAAGATCAATTCTACCATGACCGTAGATTCGTCGGATGAGCAACGAGATCGGGAACCGTGACCCATGGGATTTGAGATCAAACGACTTAAGCGACGAGTCCGAGATCTCACGTTGCAACAAGAGATTAAACGACTCCAACAAAGGATCTGACACCTCGAGTTGCAACAAGATATGTGCCAGAAAGAAACCGAGTCGAGGCACTGTCGTCGGGGACGAAGGTGGCAACAGAGAGCATCAGGTAGGGATGAGCATTTGGTACTGGATACCGGTACCGAATTTTTTCGGTGCCGGTACCGGTACCCACTTTTTGGCATTTTCGGTATCGGTTCGGTACGGTACCGGTAAAATACCGAATTTTACCTTCAAATACTGGTACCGTACTGGTACCGTACCGAACCGATTTATAAACATAAAGTACAAGTCTCATCAATTTTAAAGGTAAAGGAAACCGGCCGAAATTTGGTATATAAATAAAGGACAAAATTTGCAATTCACTCCTATTAAAAAAATACTTATTTTGAAAAATTGGTATTACAAAATAAACTAGTACTTAAATTAATAAAATTAGGTTTGGTTTATTCGATTTGTGTTTTGAGACAAACGGCAAACCCAATCCCAAACCAAATTTAAAGTAAGTATATTCTCGGGTTCAAGTTATAATTGTGCTTGAAGGTCAAGCTTTCAATTAGCTACTCGAGATCGGTAAATATATATATTGAACTCAACTGAGTTTAAATGAGTTTGAGCTTAAACTTATATTAGGTAGATATGCATTCCCAAACACGCTTGTTAATTAAACTAGCAAGGTGCCCGCGCGATGCGGCGGGGGTGACAATTTACATTAGTGTAGTTTTCGTCTCTTCTAGACATCACAAAGCCCTTCAATATCATTACTTTTGAATTACGTTATCATTTTCTTTCTACCTTGTTTGTTTGTTAACCAGTTTTCGTTGACGACTCTTAGAATTCTTGGTTAGTTATTCATATTTTTTTAATCCTTTCACAGATTTTAATCAAAATTTGGTAACAAGTTTATTCAACATTTATCATCACGCGACAGCAAGGCATTGCTTGTTTGAACACTATTAACCGCTTTTCAGACATGATAACATTCAAAATCACAACCATTAGCACATAAGGTTTGGTCAAGTTCGTTACCAAAAAGACCTTCAAAACAGAGTTAATGTACCCGGACGTCCAATTAGTAGACAAACTAATAGCAATGAATGCTGCAACCTGTATAGAAAGAGCACGTATGACGAACAACCGTAACCCCTAAATCACAATGTTCCAAAGCGACATCTTCAAGACTTCAACCTTGTTTTACTATAACTGATTATCTGGTTTAGATGCTTCAAAATCACATAATCACCGTTGAAAAAAATGCAATTCCTTATTCGACTTCACACTCAACAACTTATTTAGGGCTTAGACTGTAAGAACTTTGTGCGTACTCATATCTATCCAACTTTAAATCCGATTTTGTACACATTATAATCCAATTTTAAAGCACCAAAAAAGAGCTACGACTTAGTTTTAAAAAGCGCGCATAGGCACGTTAAAAAACCAAAGCTAGACACCGCAAGAAGGTAGGATAGAAAAGCAAACAGTTGCATATTACACCAAATCAAGACAAAACACCATTACACCATATAATCAAAAATCCTCCATAAAGATTAATCCTTGCTTCTGATCTTTCACGAGACAACCAAAGGAAAGAGGTTCCTTTCACAGCTTCCACCAACTCAAACCACTGTTGTTTCTGGCCATCTATAACTATCAAACAAAGTGAGGCCATAACTATCAAACAAAGCATCTTCTTACCCTCCTTGAGTCCTTGGAAGACCTGAACCCAGTGATGTGTTCCAAGCCTTCCGGATAGTGTGAAAGACGGGTGCGGGTAATGCCTTTACCCACAGACAAATTTAAACACATACCATAGCCAAGTAGGGACACGAGACAAGAATATAGTCGGCCGTTTTCCATGATCGCACCCAATTGACAACATCACCGCTCTTCATAGACGATGATTAAAAAGCTCATAAGTTATTTTAGACGGTTAATAAGTTATTATGTGAGCCCATTTACCTGATGTGTGAAAGGCGAAGGCGTGACTTGTCCTGTTTATCTAATCCGAGAAGAAATGAACATGTGATTCTAGTCCGGTTAACACTGATTTTTTTTATCATGTTAGAATAAAACAAATTATTATGACTCGTCGACCCGATGAACCCATTTACTACACTTGTTTACAATCCGTCAACCCTTTACAACGTTAAAGCCGTGTAAATCGGTTCTTGAGTTTTAAAAAGCGCGTCTGAGGCGTCTTTAGTAGCATGAGGCGTGCTTTTTACAAGAAGTGCCTAAAAAGCACACTTTTGGGGGATGCTAAAAACTTATTAGATATATAAAAAATTATATAATCACTATGCGCCTTGTGTACGAAAAGCCCGCCGCTTTTGTGTTTGCGCTTCGCGCCTCAGTTTTAGACCTCGTCGATTTTGTGCGCCTCTTGCTTTTTAAAACCAAGATGGGCTCAACGGGTCGACGGGTCTTTATGTTTTTTACTCATTTAGATAAATGGGTTACAGGGGCAGTGTTCGAGTAACACGACTTTAAATGCATCTGATTTAAGATTGAGGTCTTTAACACAACTAATTATATGGGTGGTACTAAAGTTCATCAATTTAACTCATCAACCTGGCAACGTAACTTAATTCATACACCTACTATATGGTAAAACTAACCGATATTCAGCTTTAAAACTGACTATATGATTTGGATTTCCAGAAGGTATTATTATTATTATTATTATTATTATTATTATTATTATTATTATTATTATTATTATTATTATTATTATTATTATTATTACTCTATAAAGCCTTACAATTGTATTTATGAAGGCAGGTAGGTTAACTTACTTTTTGTTCTACACTTACAGCTTGAGAAAGTGCAACAACCACTTCTTTAGAATCTCCAGGTACTAACCACAATCCAGATGCAAAAACGATAACACATCATAAACATAAATTACAATAACTCAAAACTACAAAACTGGTAAGAACAAAAAGATATAAAAAAATAACTAAAAATAATTATTGTACCTCGATATAGCCGCCTTGGCCTTATCGACAACAACAGATGAATGGCTTTCAGAAATAAAAGGCCAGTACTTTAGATCTCCAAACAAATAGATATACCTACGTTTAAAACAGAAGATAATCAAGTACGTAGTCATTAACCAAATAAAATTTAAATTCATTTAAGTACATTATATTCCTTTAATAATAATAATAATATAAGACAATCATAATATATACAAAAGTAAAGTCCAAGTAAAAGGAAGATACATATGATTTTAAAGACATTTGTCCACATCACTAATGCAATTGAAGGCCTTCGAAAAACTAAACTCAGGTCAGGACTTTAGGTGTAATTCCTGATATTGCATATCAAATGCCAATATGCACTATAATATAGTACATATTTTAAGAGTAGACATTGGCATACATATATGACGCTCACAAACTTGTTGCTACTCTTGGAAACTGACTTGTAGTTGTTTGTTGAATCTCCTGTTGAACTGCAAGTTGTAGCGGCAAGGGAATGAGTACTACAGAGGTAGGGAAGATTTGTTAAGGTAAGGAGAAATATACCACGGTTGTATTAATGCAAAAAAGAAAATGAATACTGAAAAAATATGATTACAAAGTGATATAATAAGAAAAGACCTCGAGATCATCATGTTGTTCTTTATGTTTTGTTGCCAAAATAGTTGGCTGCCATCACTTATAAACATTACTTCTATTATTATGATAACATATAGTGCTCAACTAAGAGAATAAGCAAGCAAAATAAAAGTGTCAACCACTCAAGCAAATGAGGGCAGAAAATTAAACACTACAGAAAAATCAAGTGATAAAAGGCAGAAGAAATCAAGTTCAATCAAGCAACATTAACTGAAAAATTAAATGCAAAATTAACAGAATACTTAAGTAGTGCTCATAATCTTTAAGCAAATTAATGGCAGAAATAAACAATTACCTTTAATGATGACCAGAACCGATGAAGCTTTGTTTTTTGGATATCTGTAAATCTTCATCACTAAAGATTCGAGGAGATGAACATAGATGAAATGATGATTCCTAAGAGCTTGACACTATGAACACCAATTATTTGAGACTCGGAATGTCATAAAACAAAACCTACTGTGAATAAAATTACAAAATTTCATGAATTGTTGGAACAAAATCTACCTTATAATCAGAGGACCAAATTCGCCAGAAATAATCGACAATAAAAATCACAGCATTTAACTACGAATCAAACCTGAATAGTCGAGTGGTTTGGAACTGATTAGGAGAATAATTACTGAAGAACAATGCCGAAGATTGAACTCCAAAATCTGCAAAGGAAAAACATATAATTTAGAATTCAAGAAGAAACAATCTTAAATCTGTGAATTTTTTCTACCAGAAGTAAAATAGTTTATTGATTCAAGATTTAGAGAGAGAAATAGTTGTTGAAACAAAGCGAAAAACGACAATAGTGGTAGGGTATCTCTCTGCCAAGCCACACACCACCTTGAATTTGAATTCTACGCGGGCATTAGCCAAATGCATCACACTATGACAGTATGACGTTTTAAAATTGTAAAGGAAATTTTTAATCAATTATTCAACAATTGTTTTAGTTTTAAAAATGATAGTGTTATTAGCTTTTAATTTATATTTTATTTATTATGTTAACTAAAAGTTTCTTAAATCACTTGTACATCAAGGCATCATTTAGTTGTACATTTTAATCCGTGCATCGATATTAAACAAAACAACTACCGAAACGTCGATAAATGTGTAGGTCGTCATACTATCTTTGGATTTTTTTTAAACGTTATAGTTTATAAGATATGACGAGAATACTTAAAAGAATTATAAGTTTGTTGTGAATGGGGGAAAAGTATAACTAATTATCTATCATTTTGTTAAAACTCAAGGATTTAAGTGTAATAAGTTTAGGGGCTAAAAAATAAAAATTGTTTAAAATACCAAATTACCCTCATTTTAGGGGTCTATCTATAAATAAAGGGGGAAAAAGTTCTTATTTTTTGGGTATATTAAAATACCCCTCCCTCATGCATTATAATATAGTATAGATAAATATCATAGTGTGTATTAGGATCAAATACAAAGGATACTAATTGTAAGAAGTGACAAGTGTCCAATAACCTAAAAAAATCCCACTACACACACAAAAAAAAAAAAAAAAAAAAAAAAAAAAAAAACTTAAATATCCACCACCACCAAAAACCTAAACCTCCACTCCCTCCCCATCACCCACCCACCCAATTTTTTTTTTTTTTTTTTTTTTTAGGTTTTTGGTGGTGGGGGGGGGGGGGGTGTTTAGGTTTTGGGTGGTGATGTAGTGGGTTTAATTTTAGGTTATTGGACACTTGTCGCTCTATAAATCTTTCTTACACTTCTTACAATTAGAAGCCTTTGTAGAATAATTTGACCTATCATAGTGTTATTCTCTCTATATATAATTACAATCAGTTGCTAATATAATTTTAAACCAAGTCAAGTTTTTTTAGTCACCCGGTTAGGCTTTGGTCTTTGATCACCCAGGTCACAAGTAGGAATCCCCCGGTTGACATATTATTGCCAGTTTGAACCGGTACAAGAGTTCACCCCCCGCAAGATTTGATCTTGAGACTTTCTGAACAGGAACCCCACATAAGTGGGTAAAACTTCCCACCTCCCCCAAACTTGAGTTCTAGCAAAAAAAAAAAAAAAAAAAAAAAAAAAAAAATGGTGTAACTATGAAGGTGGTGAATTTGTCCCCTTGCAATTCACATTTTGGACACAGATAATGTAAACTCAAGCCCAACATTAGGTCTAGAAGTGAACTGGATCACAAAAGCCCAACAGGAAGTCCCTGTGTAAACAAGACACGTAGGCAACCATTACCTGAATTTTGATTTGATCCAAAAACTCCCCTGTTACAACAATATCCACCCCTCTCAATTCGATCTCGTGATCTCCATTGTTAGGGCTTCTTCTCCAATTGAATTCAGTCGAGCAAAATGTACGGATTCGAAGCTATGACCTTCAACATTCACGGAGGATACCTGGAAGCAATCGTTAGGGGCCACAGATCTGGCTTGTTGACCGCTGCTGATTACAACAATCTCTGCCAGTGTGAAACTCTCGATGACATCAAGATGCATCTAACTGCAACCGAATACGGTCCCTATCTTCAAAACGGTATCGTTTTATCACTTTATTTACTTTCTGATTTATTAGTTGTTTGAAATTAGGGCAATAAATATTAATTTAAAGTTGTTTGTTATTTAATTTGATCAGATCATTGTTCATTTTGATGATAATATGATTGGATAGGGAGATTAGTTTGTGAGAAGGAGTAAGATTAGATATTTAGATCAGTGTTTGGACTAGTTTAAGTGTTTTGCTATAAGGAAACTGGTAGCGGTTGATTTACCGATGATCTCGTGTTGGTACTGGAGTAATCTAGATGTTTATTCACTATGATATGCTCTCTCTCTCTCTCTCTCTCTCTCTCTCTCTCTCTCTCTCGTAGAAATGAATCATTTTTTTTTTTTGCGTTAAATGAACGTTTAAGGATCATTTTGCCGTTTTGATATTTAAATCACTCCACGTCACTGATGATAAGTATTTTCTTCACCAAACTGAAACGTCTCCTGTTGTGTCGTTATATTAGATTTTACTAAATGAGTTATGGTGTGTTAGATGTTATTGGAAATGTGTCTTGGGCAGCTCTTGTTTGGTTTTGATTGACAAAGGTAAAAGAAAATTTAGGAATTGGTTTTATTGAAATGTACAAGAATGGAATATGTTTTATTGAATCAATTTGTTTAAAGTAAACGAAGAATATTTGGCCCCGTGGTTTAGGGATATTAACTCGAAATGGGATCACTCATTTTACCAAGATGAAAGGAGCATCGCTGATCATATGTTTTTGTTTAGTTTATGTTCTTTGCATAGATGTCTAGATTTTCATCATTTTAGATGAGAGGTCATAACTCATAAGTTGTCTTTGTTGATCATGTTTGTGCTATTTTTGTTTTGTTTTGCAGAGCCTTCACCATTGCATACCACTACAATTGTGGAGAAATGCACCCTTAAGTTGGTTGATGAGTATAAGCACATGTTATGCCAAGCCACCGAGCCGATGTCAACCTTCTTAGAGTATATCACGTACGTCGTTTATTCTGCTCTTCTTAACATAAATCCTCTCTTAACTACTACATGCATGCAGATTATTTTGTTCTAAAGATACTCATTTGTAGATATGGTCACATGATTGATAATGTTGTCCTGATTGTTACCGGAACTTTGCATGAGCGAGACGTTCAAGAACTATTAGAGAAATGCCACCCGCTGGGAATGTTTGACAGGTATGTTCTCTTTTCAGAACATATTCCGACTGTCGCTACAAATGCTGATATGCTATTATTTATCTGTTTGTTTTTCAGTATTGCCACCCTGGCAGTTGCTCAGAACATGCGCGAGCTTTATAGACTCGTGCTTGTGGATACACCACTTGCTCCATACTTCTCTGAGTGCATCACATCTGAGGTATATGCTTGTTTTGTAATTAGTCGATTGTGAAGCATAGCAAGTAGCAATGAATTTTCTTTTTTGCTTTCTCTTTTAATGTTAATTTTAGAGGTAGCAATATTGACCATAGTTATAGTGAATAGCGTAGCGTATAGGTCGACGGGCGCTACAGGGTATGTAGCAATAAATAGCAGGATTTCAGTTTTTTTTTTTTAATATAAATAGCGATTTAATATAGCTATAAAATAGCTGGATTTAAGGTTTTTGTTAAATATACATGTAAAATAGCATATATACCAGGGTAATTTGATATGATTTACATATAATTTTTTTTTCTAGTGTATCGCTGTATAAAATAGCGCCCGTTATTTATCGTTATTCGCTATGTAGCATATAGGTACCTTATCGCTATTTGTCACTATTCGCCATTAACAACTATGATATTGACCCATTTACTTAAATGGGTGGAATTGGGTTATGCTTTATCTCAAATGGGTCAAATGGATAATAAAAATGTTCAGCTTAGAATGAAACTGGTCGAAAGTCACCCTAAGTGTATTTTTATGCATCTTTGGAGAAGAGATATATATTGTGATATATCTTTTTGTAATCATATATATATCACACAAGTTATTAATGGAAAATGTTAAAAATTCGGATAAAGTTTTGGGTCAAATCAGCCCAGCCCAGACCGAAACTATTTTTCCTAGTTACTGAACCTACCTGGTATACATCTCTACTAGTTTCTTCTACCCTTGTTCTTTGTCATCAGATGGGTAGAATACGCTTTTTTTTAAGAGATGGTCAACTTTGTTGTCTATGCATTTAACTTTTAGATTACAATTTTCATGTTCCGTAAAACAAAACATATTAAGCGTAGTTACTGCCTGACCTGTTGTTATTTCCACAAACAAGATCTTGATGATCGGAAAGTTTGGTTATTGTCTGTTGTTTTTTTTCTTTTGAAACAAATTGGTATTACTATGTGCAGGATTTGGATGATATGAACATTGAGATAATGAGAAATACTCTTTACAAGGCATATCTTGAGGACTTCTACCAGTTTTGCCAGGTAAGCATTTCGTTCGTTATCTTGATTCTTGGAATCTGCGAGTATTTTTCCTTAATTTATCTTCTAACATTAATCTCTAAATAGAAACTAGGCGGCGCGACTGCTGAGATTATGTCGGATCTTCTAGCATTTGAGGCCGACAGGAGAGCTGTGAATATCACCATAAACAGGTACTGCAGTTATCTGTAAATTTGTTCTTTTAGGAGACTTCTTTATACAGTAAAGATGACAATTTCTATGAATCGGCCGATTTAACATATGTCAAATCAGTGAAACTGCTTGAAAGTTGCCCAATGTTTTCAATGCATAAAACATATTACGATAGAATTTTGTGTAATAGTTTTATTTTGTCGTGTGGTTTGTATATGCAGCATTGGAACAGAGCTTACTCGAGATGACCGCAGGAAACTGTATTCGAGTTTTGGTTTACTGTAAGTTTTTTTTGTTATATATTTTTTTAATTTTTTTTCGAACGGCATTTACTGTAAGGTAGCGTTCGTTTCATGGAATGGAATGGAATGGAATTAGGAAGTTTTTCTTTGTAAAATTGATCTTGGTTGGGGGAGGGAGGAATTTGAAATCCCATGAATTTCTTTAATCAATGAAATTTGTGACTATTTCAACATTCCTTAGAAATCCTTCACTTTAATGAAGGAATGGAATGGAATGTTGAAATAGTCACAAATTTCATTGATTAAAGAAATTCATGGGATTTCAAATTCCTCCCTCCCCCAACCAAGATCAATTTTACAAAGAAAAACTTTCTAATTCCATTCCATTCCATTCCATGAAACGAACGCTACCTAAGTGACTAGAACCTATGCAGTTAATATCGGTGATATATTGGTTATCGGTCCCAAAAATGTAAATATCCGTGTCAAATATCAGTCAAAATATTGGTACCGATATTATCGGCTATATCGACTGATATTTGACCGATATATCACTGATTTTCCCGATATCAGTACCTTTCTTCTTAGTTCTACCATTCGTCTTTCTTCTTATTGCTGCTATTAGTGTTTTAAGTCTTAATTGTTAATTTTTAGTGTTAAATGTTAGTGTTTTTAAGTCTTAATCATACTTGCTACAATTGTTAGTGTTTTGCATGCTGCAAAAGGTTAATTCGTTAATGGTAGGAGAGTATACTGAATTGTTAGTGTTAAATTGCTATATATTATGATGCTAAAATTACCGATATCCCACCGCAATAACCTATATCTCAAATATTGGTCCTTGACCGATATTCAAAATTTTACCGCATTAACTGCATAGAACATTGCATGGATGTACTAATTGGAGATTTTTTCTGTTCATTTATATTTGCATTTTTTTTCGTTTTCCTTTTGGCTTGAAATAGTTACCCGTATGGTCACGAGGAACTTGCTGTTTGTGAAGACATAGATCAGGTATATATGTTTATCCATGAAAGCATCCTATCGAAATTTGGAGTTTTTTACACACACTCTCCCTCCCATGAGGGTTAGAATGGTAACTTACTAGTTTCACCGAGTTATACGCATCTTAAATCGCCACTTGTAGGTTCGTGGTGTGATGGAGAAATACCCTCCTTACCAGCCAATATTCTCCAAGTTATCCTACGGAGAAAGCCAGATGCTCGATAAGGCATTTTATGAAGAGGAAGTGAAACGACTCTGCCTATCTTTTGAGCAGCAGGTTTGTCGCAAATCGTGTCGTCTATTATATTATGCTCTCGAAACTACTGTATTTCTAAACTTCCCAAATTACTGTTTGGTCTCTTGTAAAAACATGCAGTTCCACTATGGTGTGTTCTTTGCATACATGCGACTGAAGGAGCAGGAGATCAGGAACTTGATGTGGATATCCGAATGCGTGGCCCAGAACCAGAAATCCCGCGTACACGACAGTGTCGTGTTCATATTTTAGCCGGAAACCGTCTCAACGTTTATGTATATTCATTTGTTTGCTGCTATTCAATTGTCTTGTCCTTCCGGAGCGCGTGCAGATTTTCACAAAATAAGGTTATTGTGTATGTTATATACTTTTGTTATCTAAATAAGATATTGGAATTTTATCACACCCTTTGGTATGTAATTTGAATTTGTTCGTTCTTCAAGTGGTTTGCCGCTACGACCAAAAGAGGCTATATTTGGGACACTGTAAACTGCGAAAGATAGAAATGAAAAGACGTTGGAAGATATATAATCACAGAAATGTACAAATTTGAATGACTGTTCTTAGTTGATTCCTAAACAGCAAAAGGGAAACAAAACATTTAACAAGGTAATCCTACTTTGCACCCGAGTGCTGCACCGGCAAAGTTGGTGAGCTCGTGAACCCGATGGGCCGGTTCGGGTCTCAACAACGGGTAACCCTTGTATTGCTTTGCCCAGTGAGGGTTCCCTGAATTAACAAAGAATGCTCCATTCAGCATCAGATCTCCCTCTGATCTCCATGTCCACTTACACCATTCTGATTTCTCAGCTTGGTTTCTGTGAGTCACCTCCTTGGCGGCACCGTGTTCGGCTTTGTAACGGTTCCCCTGGCTGATAATGGTGGCACCTTTTGCACCTCCGATCGCATAGCACTTCCACATTGTGTAGTCGTTGTTGACGACATGAACGAATCCCCAACGCACGGCTGGTAACCGTTGCGTAAGTCCTTTTCCGAAGTGGTTGTAAGCGACTGTGATTCGCATATTTTCATCCGGTTTCTCATCACTTGCACCGAATAGCAAAGCCTGAAATTCAAAATGTAATTTAGTATTGTGAAACAATGAGAATTAGGGTTTTGAATTCGGGGAAATTATCGACATACCTTATCGTGTCTGACAAAATGATTATTAGAAATGGTTATGTCGGTGGAACGGGCGACTATGTCGATTAGGCCATCGAATGAGCCAGCAAATGAGCAATGATCGATCCATACGTCAGATGATCCGAATATGCAAATGGCGTCTCCATCACTTGCTCCTCTAATTCCGATATGATGAGGGGAGGATCTAATCATGCCACCCCTAGCTACCGAGATATCATACATATGGATGTTGAAGATTATGACGTTTCGAATGTTTTGTAACATGAACCCAGCACCACCTGCGATGTGGATATGAAACCCACGGCCGTCTATGGTCTTGTGGCTAGTGAAAAGGAGCTCGCGTTGGAGCTTGATGTTCATGTGGCAGGAGAAAATGATCCAAAGTGGTTGAGGTTGGAGGACCGCGTGGCGCAGGGTGCCCGGAGCAGGGTTGATCACATCATTGTCGGATGGATTGGTAACGACGTAGATTTTGCCACCTTTCCCACCAACGGTGTTGTGACCGAAGCCTTGACAACAGCCAGCTATCTTCTGGCGGTTGTCTGCCCATTTAGGGTCGCATCGCCAGCATTTGTCGATCAAGTTATGGGCTTTGCACGGTCCGTTATGTTTCTTATGCCTGATCAGCTCCCTCCGGTTGCTTATGGTTTCACTACAAATCACAAATCAATGCACACCCACACATCAACATATCGTATCGACACAAATGTATCTAAGAATTGACATACGTAAAGTCTAACTCTAAGCACTCACTTGAACGGGCTAGATTCGGCCATGACTATTATCATAGAAACGATACATACGACCAGCACCAAACGGAATTTAACCGCCTTCATCTTTAACTAACGATAAATATTAAGAAAAACCCAATAAACAACTGGATTAGCTAGTCTGGTCGCGGTTGGAGTCAGATCTTGATTTCAAGACCAGACTTTATTAAACCGCGCTAGCGAATCCTATACTTTGTTGTTTAAAAAAAAAGTTTTGATGATGGAAGGGAGCTCGATCATATGAAGAGATGTGGCCAATTTATGTACGACATCCAACAACATTAGTGGAGATTGTTGTTCATGTGAAATTCCGAAATAATGTGCGTGAATGGGGTGAGAAAATGTAGGTAATCCTCTTGTGTATTTTTGTATTCTTAAATTAGATAACAATACTCAATAAGTATAAAATATATGTCAACTAATATATAGTGTTATGCACATGTTTTCCTTGTAAAAATTTACGACTTTCAGTCAACGAAACTTCATTGGTCCACTTGTCAAAAAACACGAGTGGACTGCGGAAGCGAAATGTGAAACTTTAAGAGCGTGTTATTAAGCTGAAGAAACATCAAGTCTAAACCGAAGGGTTTATCCTTGTGGGAATGGTCTCGTCAAGATGGGTTAATCCTTTAATATTTCCTCGGTAGTGATCGGAGTATGATCTGCAAAACAAAACACCGTGAGACTCGTTACAAGGAGGGGTGGGTGGGGGGTTCTCCTTGTAACGACCCTCCGACGTGAGAATAAATATGATTTAAGAAGAGTAAACGAGTGGGTGTTAAGAGTGAGAGAGCCACGGACCGTTTTGAACACAAACATGTTGATGTTTTGAAGACCAAGAGACGAGAGACGAGATTATCTTTAGTTCTCATTATTTCGGTTAGTGATTGAACCATCAACAACTGAAGACTTCTTTGTAAAAGACTTTTTGATTCGATTTCTTCACAAGGGGTAAGAACCCATATTCAGTCTTAGCATTATGTTTGTTTTTGGTCAATTTTACGTGTCCTTGCAAGTGAAAGAACAAGTATTGGTTCTACTCACGAAAATTCTATCTCAATAACTACCAAAATCTTATGAATGTTACATCTTGCCTCCCATACAAGTTTTTTTAATCTCAGAATGAAAAATTAGGGGTGTGCATGTATCGATTTGAATCCGTTATGGACTCAAACCCAATGTAAAAACCAAAAATTCAGTTTTTGGGTTGGTGAAAAATTGTTTGGTTTTGGATTTTTTTCAATTTTCGGTTTTCACGATGGGTTCGGAACAGTTTCGGTTTCTTTCTTTTGGCTATGCCAATTGCCATATGCGCTTGAAAGTTTTTGAGGCTAATTGTTTTTGTTAGATAATGATTAATTGATTATTACACATTTGCACCATCATTATTTATGCTAGACTATTTGTTAAATTCTTAAAAATTACTTAAATTCAAAATAAAAGGTATAATAATAATCCATAGAGTAAACTTCCGTTTTGCTTCCTGTGCTTTTGTCACTTTAATGGTTTTGCCCCACACCTTTAAAAATAGCCAGTTTACTCCCTGATCTATGAAGTTGATCTCTATTTCACTCCTCGCCTCTAACACCATCCAAAATGTTTGTTAAGAAGAAGGGCAATATGGTAATTTTAGATGTAATGGAAAGGGTGTTTTCATAACTTTACAAATAATAATTTAATTGTTTATAGTTAATCATTGAATTCATTTTTAACTCTCATTCATCCCTTGCTCCCCTACTTATTCTTTGTAATACATTCTGCCACCACTGCACCAGCAACCATCACCACCACCAACCACCATCAGCCACCACCAGCTAAATCTAGCCGCCATCGTCAAACCTAGATCAGCCAATTCTATCGTTAATCCCTAAACCGTCTCTCTCTCTCTCTCTCTCTCTCTCCTCGCCGCCAATTACCATCCCCTACCACCACAAGTTGGGAACATCAGCCTATCACCATCATCACCGCCCCAATACATAAACCTTAGATCAGCCCAACCCCTCTCTAATTGCAG
Source organism: Helianthus annuus (assembly GCF_002127325.2). Lineage (NCBI taxonomy): Eukaryota > Viridiplantae > Streptophyta > Magnoliopsida > Asterales > Asteraceae > Helianthus > Helianthus annuus. The sequence goes on from NC_035449.2 coordinate 43,174,786, forward strand.
ATTTGAACAATAAATCCCTCACCAAAAAACCACCCCCACCCCACTCCACCGTCTATATCAACGGAGTGTAAATGAAGAGGATCTTCTTCATCGGAATCTTCATTCGAGTGAAAGTGAAGGTGCTAACCAGAATTTATCACCCTTTTCTTTGTGGCGGAAGGTTGAGCACAGGCGACAGAGGGTTGTCGCCACTGTGCACGGCGGTGGAGTGGATGTCCAAAAAACGATGTAGCGAAACGCCGACGTTTCTGAGGGAATGACAGTAGGCTAAATGGGCCTCGGCTAGAGCGTAACGATGGTGAATCGCTGTGTCGAGAAAGAACGGCTAGAACGCCACCGCTAGTGACTTGTCCGGCTTCGATCCCACACAACCCTCATACACAAAAACTAACAATAACTTTTGTTGCTAATTATCCAAATTATCACCAAAAAACTTCTCGTGGTAATAACCCCAAACTATCAAAAAAAAAAAAAAAAAAAAAAAAAAACTCAATACAATCCAACACCAAACTTGTTGTTGTTGGTAACAACTGCAAACAATAAGAAGAATATTGTTGGTAACAACCCCAAAGAATCAGCAAATTAGGGTGTAAGGGGTGCTCACCTAATAGGTGAGTCCCCCATCTTACACGTAACCAATCAGATCAAGCCACGTCAACTCCCCTAATACACTCTCCTAATACCTCTTTTTGATGGCGGCACTCACCTATTAGGGGAGTTGTTTTTTTTTTTTTTGTTTTTTTTTCTAAAATAATGCATGTTTATAAATTAAAAAAAGATTAATAAAAATAAAAATTAAATAAAAGACATTTCATTAAATTAAAAAAAAAACATTCGAACTAGAAAAAAAAATACATTCAACCTAGAAAAACATAAAAACAAACTACTCCTCGTCCGAATCAACTTCAAGGTGAGGCAAATCTAAACTTCCGAGATGCTCAACGAGATCGTGTTTTAGCCTCCAATGCGTGTCTTCGTCAATGAGCTCCGTATACGCTGTATCATCGAAGACGGGTTCGACTGGAGGATCTTGAATATGAACCGGTGCTATCGCCCTTCCGTCGTCTTTTATAATCATGTTGTGTAAAATAAGGCACGTATACACGATGGACCTTATCTTTCTCACCGTTTTCGAACGCATTGGACGATTTAGTATTCCCCACTTCGACTTTAACACACCAAACGCCCGTTCCACATCTTTTCTTGCGGCCTCGTGTTGCCTCTTGAATTTTTTTTCGTTCGGGTCGTGTGGATATGGAAAAGACTTCACAAACACGGACCAGGTAGGGTAGATCCCATCAGTAAGATAATACCCGCGTTTGTATAAGTGGTTGTTCACTTGAAATGGACAATTTGGCGCCGTTCCGTTTCGTTGAGCAAGAAATAACGGAGATTGTTGCAGCACGTTGATATCGTTTTGTGAACCCGCTGGCCCACAAAAAGCATGCCAAATCCACAAATCTTGAGACGCTACCGCTTCTAACATAACCGTCGGGTATTGATGATCGCCTCTCATGTATTGTCCACGCAATTCTGTGGGGCACATTCTCCAGACGAAGTGTGTACAATCCAGACTCCCTAACATACCAAGTAGGTGATGCCTATCCTCATGAGCCTGATACAATAGCGCGATGTCGTGGCTCGTTGGTCTACGTAGGAATTCACCGCCATACCTTTTACATACCGTCTCGCAGAAATATTCAAGGCACTCACGAGAGGTCCTTTCAGACATATTTAAATACTCGTCCCCCTCGTCTGGTGGGTTACCGGTTGCAAGTTGTTTAATTGCCGAAGTAACCTTTTGCAACGGTGTAAAGCTTTTCTTCATTCTCCCGTCTAAGCCTTCTTGAAACCACTCGTCATACGCTTCCACGTCACTAACAATTTTTAGGAACAAAGACTTGGACATACGAAACCTGTGACGAAAAGTATCTTCACTAAATTTTGGATTTTCATCAAAATAATCGGCCATGAGTGTCTCGTGGCCCCCCACACGATCTCGACGGACATAATTTTTTTTACTAGACGATGCCGTGTCTAGTAGCTCCGCTTGTTGGATGAGATTTTGGAAGAAAACTAAGCTACTATCGCTTGACGATGCATCTCCATCGTCGGGAAAGTCGGGTAGGGTAGAAAGAAACGGGAACTTGGAATCCATTTTGTGTTTGAAAGATTGAAAGGAATAAGAGTTTTGGTGTGGGTTTGTTGTGAATGTGGTAAAAAAAATGAATTAGATTGGTTAGTATATATTGTTTAAAAAAAATTGATTTTTTTTTTTTTTTTTATAAATTCGACCGTTTACCAACGGTCAAATCTCGTTCAACGTGCAAAATCAATCGGCAAGCCCACACCCAAAAGCCACCCCGATTCGGGACCCCGCGGGGATGGCGGCGGTGTTCCCGATCGGGGAAAGGCTTCACCGAATGCTTCCCCGAATGCGCCCCGTACACCCTTAGGGTGAGAAATTGGGTGTGGGAGATTGGAATTAAGAGATTTTAGGGATTCGAAAAAAAAGGGGCGGCAGCCGGGTAGATGGAGGTGATGGTTACAGTTTAGAGAGAGAAGGAAAGAGAAAGATAGATTGAAATTGAACAAGATTCCAGGTTTTATTATGGTGGATGGGAAAAGACTAGAATGCCCCTCATGTGAGGGGCACGTGACCAAGATTTAACAGTTAAATTGGATGGAGTTAGAGACGGGGAGTGAAATCATGAAGGGCTTCATAGATCAAAGAGTAAACTGGCTATTTTTAAAGGTTTGGGGCAAAACCATTAAAGTGACCAAACCACGGGAAGCAAAACGAAAGTTTACTCTAATCCATAAATTCAATAACAAAACATTAAAAAATAATGGTTTTACTGTTTATTTGATTCGTTTAGTTTTTTTGGTTATCAGATATTATAGTAAGTGAACCATAAATTGTTATTTCCATAATATACCAAAACGAACCATTGATTTTTTGTATCCACTACTTACTGTCCTCTCATTTTTACCTCAACTACCCTAAAACCCTTTAATTACTGGCAGCACCCCTCTCAAGTACTGCTGAACCTTTATTAATTAAAAATTAATTATACCATTAAACACGCAAAAATAATTAAACTTTCATTTAAATTAAAAATGACAAAATTCAAATAGAAAAAAACATTAAATAAGAAAAAATATATATAAAAATTAAATGACTCGGGTGGAATGAATAAACCTAGCTAATCGTTTGAGAAATTTTGTATCTTGTAGTATAAAAATAAAAATTTTCGGTAAATTGAGTAGAAAGATTTATATGTAAGAGAAATGGTAGCATGAGTGTGAAAAATTAAAATGAATTCATATGTATTAATAGGAGTTTAATGTTTTTTCACCTCCTACGGTCATATTTGTCTCTCTCAACAGTCACTTTTCACTTCCCTAATCGGAAACTACTACCCATTTTGACTATATGTTTTTGTGCAACACCCAAAAAACGGACTTGGTAATTAGACCACATTAATCGGGGATGAGCGGGTAAACATTAGGATTTAACTAAACAAACCTAATGTTGAATAAAAGACAAAGAGAAAAATGCTTGGATAGTCCCTGTGGTTTTGTCCATTTTTCATCTTTAGTCCCTAACTTTCTAAAATTACAGCTATAGTCCATAACTTTTGCAATTTCGTTCTCGGATAGTCCCTGGCACGGATGGGGGTTAACTTTTGGTGTTAAGTGGGTGTGAAATGACCAAAATGCCCTTACTAATAAATAAAACATAAAAAAAAAAACAAACCCACCCCCACCCCCTTCTCTCTTTCTTTCTCTCTGCTTCTTGCCCACTGGCTTAAGATTGAAGGTCAAACAAAGGTTGGAGGTACAGTTGTTTGTGTTTTTGGTGCCATTTTAATGGTTCTTTTCCGTGGACCTTCTGTACTGGGGTATGTACATCTTGTACAAACACACCACCAAGAAATGATGGCACCCGAACTTCCTGGATTGATGTTTTCCAGTCTTGCATCCTTTAGGATTGACAACTGGCATCATGGTGTCCTTTGCTTAATAGGAAACTGTATTTGCATGGCTGCCTTTTTAGATTGCAATTTCTAATATCGTAGATTGGGATTTTGCTAAGGTGAATAGAAAATGGTGGAGTCAAAGAAGTTGTCTGCTTATTGGTGGTGGTTTGACAGTCAAAACAGTATTACAAGAAACTCTCCATGGCTTCAATACACTCTTGCAGGTATACCACTCATATGTTTTAGGCTCAACTTTTGAATCTTTTAATCTTTGACTATTGTGTTGCCAGTTTGTTGCTGATATCTTGAACACTTTTCTGTTTCTTGAGCAATCAAGATTGGAGCAGTTTGTTGCTGATATATGTAACACCCCAGTTTTCGTATGTCTTAATATAATAAATTAATAGTGAGAAGTTAACGACAAAGAATGGTAAATATAAACTTTTACCATTATACCCTAAAATATAAATTTATGAATAGGTTAACTAAGAATGTATGAAAATAAAAGTTTAACTATCAAGTATAATGCTCAATATTTGAGGGACCAAAGTTGGACAATTAGAAAGACAATTTAATTAAAATTCACAACACAAACACACACATCAGATATGTGTGTGCGTGTATGTGCGACCAGAAGGGGGCAAGGGAAGAACAAACCCTAAACAACACAAATCAATCAAATTGAAAGGGGATTTGGGGTCTAGATGAATGTATGAGATAAGAATGGTGATCACCTAAGTGTTTCTTGTATCAAGTAAGTCGAATTTTGCAATTTGGTGATGTTTGATTTAATGGGTTTAGTATAATTCGTGAATGTATTGCTAAATTCAGTATGATTAACAGTTTCTAAGGAGATTTAGACATCACTAGATGCTAAATTTTAGTATGAACATGATTAGGGCAAAAACCCACTTGCATGTCAAATAATGCTTGGAAATTGTGAAGTTTTGTATGTTAAATTGATGATTGAATTATGAAATTGTTATGAATATAGATTTAGAATTGTATGTTCTTGATTTGAATGATAGATCCTAACATGGTAGTATGTTTATGTTGCTCAAGAGTGAACTATGGAAGTTGTGCTTAAAATGCTTGTACATTATGCTAGTCTAGTGATATGCACACCATGTGTTTGACAAAATGCCTAAGTGAGTTAGTTATGGCTTTTGCATGAATACTTGTTAAGATGATGCAACTTCCTCATGATAATGATGTATGTAACTACTAAACGCCATAACATACCATAAGGATTGTGAAATTAATATTGAAAGAAAGCTAAAGTACGGGATTATGACATATAGGCACAAAGAAGGAGGAAGGCGCAAGTCACTCAAAGGCACAATCATCACAAGATCGCGGTAAGTTCATATGAACTTTATGTACTATGTTGGTAGATTATGAATGATACTATTTAGAACTATGATTTTAGTGTAACTTCCCTTTATGAATCTTGAATGTATAAATGTAAAGAGCTTGTATGGAGAAATGTCCGAAAGACCAAGTTGTGGTTAAATTTAAAGGATCCGTCAATTTGGATAAAACGTTAAATAGAATGATAGTTGGAGTGTTTAGGAATTAGATTTGTTATATGGGTCAAATGAGGTAAGTACATGAGGGAATGATATGCGATGATACATCACTAACAAATTGGAAAAAATGGAATGATGAAGGTTTCCGAATGAAGGCAAATATGCTAGTAGGGTATCATGCTATGTTAACGGGTGAAAGGAATATGGAATTAAAGGATTGTAATTGTTATGTGTTATGAACTAACAAGTGTTTGTTGTTATGAATGTTAGGTAAATCTCATGCTTGATTGCGGCGCATTCGGAGCGAACACACAATTGTCAACCTTTACACGCTTCCGGTTCATGTTGTTGATGATGAATGGGTCAAAAACTCTGTTTTGTCATATGATGTTAAGTTGTGTTTAGTATGTTAGTAAGTAGCTAGAACTTTTAAATCTTTTGGTACATTTGTACAAAATTGTCCATGTTGAATCTTATGGTCATGACTTTGTAGTTTTGAAAGGTGTCGTAGTTCATAATTAAGATGATGTTGTTAAAGGCAGGGAAAAGTTAAATTTTCGAACGGGTCATGTCAAATTTTTTTAGAATTTGTATAAAATTACGTTGTACATCGTAAAGGAAAACGTGGGCGTTTCAATATAAAGCCATTGGGCAAGAAGCTGAGAGAAAGAAAGAGGGAAGGGGGTGGGGGTGGGTGACGTGATGTCGTGGTACACGCAAATTTAATCCAAATAACAACTAATAGATAGTGGTAAATGGGTATCGAACTCAGGGAGTATGTGGAAAATGTGTTGATGTTATAGCTTTGCAATTTAACTACAAAATTAACCTAATATGCAGAAATTAAAGATCAATGATTTGGATTGTTGTTTTAGAAAACTAAATTATCAAGTACTTACCAATCAAGATTGGATGTTTAATTCAGATTATGAGAACAATGACCATCTTAGGATTCAGTTTTTTTAACACTTGTGTGAAATTCCAACTAGAAAGAGTTACATAGACATAACTCATGTATGAACAATTGTTGTGATAAAAGGGAACAAAGTACTCGGATTATATGAATGCGAGGTTGTTTCTCGATGATCAATCAATCAATATCCAACCCTAACCCTTCCCGTATATGTCGATTGTCAACGACACCAAGAACGTACGATTTAGACTAGAATTGCAATACTAATTAACAAGCTACAATCAATTACTCATACACCACGATAATTAAAGCAAACACAAAGTTATCGTTCTAGAAATAAAGAAACAAACACGCAAGAGTCTAAGAAAACCTTCACCTAAGATGATTACCACAAATTTAGCCGGACATTGTTCGGTTGATCATCATAACTTCAATGTTCAAGTTCATACGAATCGAAAACACAAACCAAATGTTTAGAAATGTTTGAAACCAACAAGAACCAGCCAAAATCGCCCCCAAAGTGCAGAGAAACTGTCCAATGATGAATAATGTGAAAAGACACCATCAAAAACGGTTTAATGAGGCAGTTACGCATTTTTCCGTCATCTCCACCATAACTTACGGTACCCACCGTAAGTTACGGTGGACTTCAAACTGCTACGGTGATTCAGGACTGTGTTACGGTCGGAAAATGCAAGATTTCAGGGCCACTTTAATTTACGTGCCCACCGTAAATTACGGTGGAGCCCTGACTTCTTTGTTTCTTCTCTTCTTTCCTTCCATGCATGACCCGTTCCACTCAAATCCGTCCAAAGCAACGTTTTATCCATTTTTAGCTCCCGAACTGTACCTGAAACATAAGCAACCGTAGTCATCTAATTCAAGATAATTACGCGATCAAGTAAGGGATAAACACGTCTTTTAACATCATTAAGGGTTGTCCTATGGACCACCCGTCACATCCCCACACTTAACCGTTGCTTGTCCCAAGCAACTCATCAAACCATTTTCAAAACAAGCGATCAACATAAATCAAGCATAAACATGTAGTCCTTTTACCAACCCTTTCTTAACACCCAAAATAACGCACCCGTCGCTATGTCTCTCCTCTCGGCAATAAGTAAGCACTAGCAACTATGAGCTAGTCACACAAAAGGCAAATTGGTGGTTCACAACTATAGGCTTGTACCTAAATCGGTCCTTCTCCTACATGTGCCAAATACGAATGCAAATCAAAGGGACTTTTAAAGTTGTAACGAGGCTAGGCGAATAGGTAGGAAGTGGAATATATATGAAGTAGCGAAAACTTAACCCAGTCTTTTATTACACAATGAAATAACAAACAACTACCAAACTTAAACTTCTATGTACAAGACAACTAAACATCATTTCTCTTTTTTTTCTTCTTTTTCATTGCTTTTTTTTCTTTTTTTTTTTCTTTCTGATTTTTTTTAAAGGAACATTCAACATAACATCATAACATAACTACACACTACTAAACAACTACTAACACTATAAGACCGGGTCAAGTCGGGTAAATTTTTGGGAAACTAGCTAAGGGGTAACAAATGATAGGCTTTAAGCACAAAATAGGAAACTAAATGTCCAAACCCTCGTCCCTCTCGCAACCATGCTCATATATATAATTAATGAGGTCCAACCCCCCAAATCCCACACTCGCACTCACCAAGACGAGGCTACCTAATTGCCCTTATTCTTTTTACATTCACATTCAACTAAGGACTCAAACCGTAATAAGGCACAAGTTCTAATGCACCCCCACCCGTTGCCACTCTCATCAAGAACAAGTATTATTTATTTACAAGTGTGGCTTCAACTTTCACCAAGAATAAAGGGTATTAAGGGTTGCCGGTGCATCATTTGGGGTTAATCCAAGGTGTTTCAAATTCTCACATTGTTTCGCTTGATTTAAAATTTTTCAAAAACCTCAAAAATTCCCCCGTCCCCACACTTGGGATACATTGACCCCAACGTATGGTTTTGAGAGGCTTTGATCGCTCAAACTCTTTAACACCAATTGAAAGCTCAACACTCAAACCGCAAATTTCTTTTTGGTATTTTCATTTTATATATATATATATATATATATATATATATATATATATATATATATATATATATTTTAAACATTACACCACCAACTCTTCCAACCCAAAACATAACATCACAAACTAACACCACCCAACCACCCGGCCATAAACATAAACAAACCAACAAATATTCACAAAATATACAAGAAGGAGCACGACCTGACTAATAATAGCGCGGTTGAGGCGACCCGAAAATGGAAGACATCATCTCGTTCCATTCCCCGAAAGCAAATGCGCAGCTACCGCTTCCACCTTGTTGCGAAGCTCCTTGTTGTTGACGCGGGTCTAGCCATTATGAATGATGGAGCGGCGGGGTTGGATATGATACACTACCATCGTATGGTGGTAGAGACGCATAATCCACCGGAGGTGGATCCACAACCACGGGCCGCCCGGCATGCCAATCCGCATGCAACCTTCTCGCTTGATCATCTTCATACCGGTTATTCATCTCTAGCTCATGGGAGTAAGCATGTGCACGGTTCCACGATTCTTGACGATCAAAATTATGCTTTAAAGCCCGCTCCATGCTAGCACTCATCATCGTTTGTTGGTCAAATAACGTACGCTCCGAACCCGACCATGACTCAAAAAACGGGTGCCGGAGGACGTTGGTTCTCAATAACCTCTTGCATAGTGTCATCATAAGCCCAATTTGGCTCGTATGAGCGCTCCGTGTAATCATAAAAACCACCACCGTAACCTCTACTTGGGCCCCCTTGACCCACTCCCACATGCTCACCATGAGGCTCATCCGCATAATCCTCATCACCACTCGGAGGTTCCGCATCACTCTCCGGTTCATCTTCTTCACCCGGTAGAAGAACTCTCGCATCAACTTTCAATGCTCGCCATCTCTGACCCTCCGATTTGAGCTTATGATACCTTTCCGATTGGGTATAGGTCCAACCAATACCCATCTTTGAAATCTCAAAAGTCTTGTGCCTTTTTGCTGCCCCTCTATCCTCTGAAGTGATTGCGTTGAACTGCTTCATCAATCCTGTGATAATTCGGCAATACGGGATAATGCTCCTCCCCAACTTGTTTTGGCAAATCCAAAGATGGTTCATAATCAAATACCGAATTGGGAACCGAGGAGACCCATTGAGCAACGAATAGAGGACTGGCACTTCCGGGTATCTTACTTTTTCCTTATCTCCTCTTCTTGGAATGACATTCGAAATGCAAATGGTTAGCAGCAATTTGGCTTCAATCTTTAAGTTCTTCTGGTACAAGATGCCACTATAAGTACCGGGTAAGAACAAAGCCGCTAACATGTCATTCCAACGCGGATGCTTCTTCGGTTTGAGCAAAAGATCATCAAGGCTAGGGACCATGTAATCACGAGCAGGTAAATTGTCGTATTTCGCCAATTTCCGTAGTGTATCAAACGACATTTCCACCTTAATCCCATTAACTTCACCCGTCAACTTCATTTGTGATGGCCTATCGTATTTGTTGCATTTGAGGGTTGCCATCCATTCTTGAATCTCATCCATAAACAGATTCTTGCTATCCTTATCGTAACAGCTGAGTGCCGCCTCCCATCCTAGGGCGCGGAATTGGGCAAACACATTAAACGGCCCAAACTCGACCTCTCGAACTTCCCTCTCACAGATGAATGCAGCAGCCTTGTTTTTTAACTGGTTCATACTGTCATGGAATAGTGTAGGCTGCCACTCATCCGGCTGATCATCTAGAGGACCCGATTCCCACCTTGGCTTTTCAGCCGGGTCCAACTCCATCATCTCTTCCTCCTCACTTTCACTTTCACTAACTCTCCCCAAATATTGCCTTTTCTTTGGTTGCTGTTCCGGCTGTTTGCCTTTGCCTTTAGACGAAGAAGAGGAACTGGATCCTGCTCTTTCCTTCGTTTTTACCATTTTCCTACACACATTACAAAGCAAACAACACAACCAAACACAAAAGTTAGACCCTTTTTCATCAACAATCCCCACACTTACTTGTTACTATGGTTGTAGATGTTTGTGAACCAAAAATTTTATAATGATTTTCTCAAAAATTGGGCATGGTGCCTCTACAATGTAGAGAGTCCCAAAAGTTCACTACTTTAACATCAACCTGCATCTACAACCATAACAATGTTCAAGTAACCATTTTCATGACAAAAAACTATGAACAAGCAAGTGGGTATGAACAAGTAACAAACATAACCTTCCTTCTCACAATGCATCATCAAAAGTAACAAACAAACATCACATACCTTGATTTGAAGATGCTAGAACACAAGTGAAACAAGAACTTCAAAAACCCCCAAAATTTTCGGACCTAGGGTTTGTGATTCGGACCAGAAAACGTTGTTTTTTCACAAATCTATTCTCAAAATCAGCAAGTACGTGAAAAATTAGTCAAGATAGACCTAGATTTCACTTGATTTGGCTAAGAATTGAGAAATATATGAAGGATTGAAGGTTGAAGAAGGTTATGGGGTTGTGAAGATCTTGTGGGACAATTGAAAGTGATAGATGAGGTTTGTGGTTAGGAGAGAATGGAAGGAAACGAGTGGTCAGGGGATAAGTCACGTGATTCTCTTTATTTATTTTTTTTTTATGTAAACTGCTGCACGAAGTCGACCCATCAGTTTGCCAGGTCCACCGTAACTTACGGTGGACACCGTAAATTACGGTGGATGCTGGCACAAAATTTCCACCGTATCACAGTAGCATTTCACCGTAAATCCCCAAAATTTTTATCTCCACCGTAACTTACGGTGTAGACTGTAAATTATGATGGCCTCTGGGCCTTCTTGATTTGCCAAAAAAATCCAATTTTAAGTGTCTTTTTTATATTTTTTTTCAATTTTTTTTTTGTGTTTTTAAAATTTTTCAAAAACATGTGAGAATTACCCTACCCCCTCAAAAGTCCCATGTTATCCTCAACACAATGTTAGAACGATTCGTAACCCGAATGTCCTCACACTTGTTTCAAACACAAGCTTCAAGCGAGCACGGTAAATGTGCAAACTATACAAAACAAACAAAACAAAATGGTAACTATTTACACTACCAAACCTGGGCCTCTCATGGTTGTTCCTCATCGACCGGGCGTAAGATGTAGCCCGCTTTGTCAAGCTCCAAGTTGTTGATGTCGTTCCCCTCCAAGTATGGCTTCAACCGATGGCCATTCACCATTTGTTGTTTGTTCGTTTGCTCATCTTGGATATCTACATCACCAAACCTCCCAAATCGCCGAACGACATACGGGCCCATCCATTTGCTTTTAAGCTTGCCCGAAAACATCTTGAGCCTTGAATTATATAACCAAACCTTTTGACCCACTTCAAAGGTTTTCTTCCTCAACTTTGCATCGTGTACTTTCTTGAGCTTGTCTTTGTAAGCCGATGCACACTCATATGCCTCGTCTCTAAGTTCTTCGATTTCACTTAATTGCAACTTTCTCATCTTTCCCGCTTCATTATAATCTGCATTTACCGTCTTGATTGCCCAATATGCCCGATGCGCTAACTCCATTGGCAAGTGACAACCCTTTCCATACACCATCCGGTAAGGTGTTGTGCCGATTGGAGTTTTGTAGGCCGTTCGGTATGCCCACAATGCATCGTCCAACTTGCTCGACCAATCCTTCCTATCCGTTCTGACCATCTTCATGAGAATTTCTTTTATTTGACGGTTGGACACTTCAACTTGTCCAATCGTTTGCGGATGATAAGGTGTGGCAATCCGGTGATTCACACTATATCGCTTCAACAATTTCCCGAAATTAAAGTTCTTGAAATGCGATCCATCATCACTTATAATAACACGCGGAATACCAAAATGGGAGAAGATATTAGATTGAACGAATTTACAAACAACCGAGTGGTCATTTGTTCTTGTTGCAATAGCCTCAATCCACTTAGAGACGTAGTCCACCGCCACTAAAATGTATAAAAAACCATTAGAATTTGGAAAGGGACCCATGAAGTCAATGCCCCATACATCAAATACTTGTACAACCAAAATTGGTTGCAATGGCATCTCGTCCCTCTTTGAAATGCTTCCTATCCTTTGGCAATTTACACAATTTCTTGCGAACTCACACGCATCCTTGAAAATAGTGGGCCAATAAAACCCACATGAGAGAACCCGATAACCCGTTTTATGCCCGCTAAAGTGACCTCCACATGCGGATGAGTGGGCATGAGTCAAGATTTCCAACACCTCCGTTTCAGGCACACACCTCCGAATAACTTGATCCGGCCCGATCTTGAAAAGATCCGGTTCATCCCAAATGTATTGCTTCACTTGGACCATAAATTGTTGTCTTCGCTTCTTGGTCCAATGATTTGGAATGGCACCCGTGGCTAGGTAATTTACGTAATGAGCATCCCACGACGCAACAAAGGTGGAAACGGCTAGGAGTTGCTCGTCGGGAAACCTTTCATTTATTTCACTTAAATCATCAATGCCTTCCACCGGGATCCGAGACAAGTGATCCGCCACTACGTTCTCACTCCCCTTTTTGTCTCGGATCTCTAAGTTAAACTCTTGTAATAACAATACCCACCAGATTAAATGGGGCTTTGCGTCTTTTTTCTCCATCAAATACCGGACCGCGCTATGATCCGAGTAAACAACCACTTTGCTCCCCCAAATATACGAACGAAACTTATCCAAAGCATATACCACCGCTAGTAATTCCTTCTCGGTTGTGGTGTAATTCAGTTGTGCTTCGGATAAAGTCTTGCTTGCATAGTAAATTACCACCGGCGTTCTATCAACTCGTTGACCCAAAACTGCACTAATTTTAGTGTCGCTTGCGTCACACATGATTTCGAATGGATTTGACCAATCCGGCGGTTGCAAGATGGGAGCTTTGACCAAATGTTCCTTCAAAACAGTAAATGCTTGCAAACATTCATCAGTAAAGTCAAATGGAACATCTTTTAACAACAAATTACACAAAGGCTTCATGATAACACTAAAACCTTTTATGAAACGTCTATAAAAACTCGCGTGTCCCAAGAATGACCTTACACCCTTAACATTTCTCGGTGGTGGCAAAGATGATATTACCCTTATTTTTGCCTTATCCACCTCCATTCCCCTTTCCGATATCACATGACCTAACACAATGCCCTCTTGCACCATGAAATGACTTTTCTCCCAACTGAGCACTAAATTCTTCTCAACGCATCTTTTTAAAACTTTTTGTAATTCGTTGAGACAAGATTCAAAACTAGTGCCAAAAATTGAAAAGTCATCCATAAACACTTCAAGCGACTCTCCAACCATGTCCGAGAAAATACTCATCATACATCGTTGGAAAGTTGCTGGTGCATTGCACAAGCCAAATGGCATTCGCCGAAAGGCAAAGGTACCATATGGACAAGTGAAGGTAGTCTTGTGTTGGTCATCCGGGTGTATTTCTATTTGATTATAACCCGAGTACCCATCCAAAAAGCAGTAATATTTTTGACCCGATAATTTTTCAATAATTTGGTCAATAAAAGGTAGCGGGAAATGATCCTTAGAAGTGGCGGCATTCAATTTACGGTAGTCAATAAAAACACGCCACCCGGTGACCGGTCGGGTGGCAATTTGTTCACCATTTTCATCCTTGACTACTTGAATACCGGCCTTCTTAGTAACTACTTGGGTAGGACTTACCCAAGCACTATCCGAAATTGGATAGATAATTCCCGCATCCAACCATTTGATTACCTCTTTCTTTACTACCTCCCTTAGGTTCGGATTTAATCGCCTTTGAGTTTCTCTTGTCGATTTTGCATCTTCGATGGTAATAATCTTGTGCATGACGATTGATGGACTAATTCCTTTGAGATCGGCAATCGTCCATCCAATAGCTCCTTTGTTCTCTTTCAAGACTTACAACAAAGCTTGTTCTTGCGCCATCTCTAAATTAGAGGCAATAATGGCCGGTAGTGTGTCATTATCCCCTAGAAAGGCATACTTCAAATGGCTTGGCAAGTCTTTGAGCTCCAACTTTGGTGGTTCTTCTAATGATGGTCTAGTACCCAAATTTATTTCCACCGGTAAGCCTTCGAATTGGTGAGTCCATGGCGGTCGACCTTCTTTCAAAGCCACAACATCCTGTTTTTCCTCTTCTACCCGTAGTGCACAAGCATGTACCTGTTCAGAAAACTCACACAAACAAACATCTATGCCATCCTCCTCATACTCATGCGGGTGGCATCCGTCGACTAAATCTTCCATGAAACACTCATCAACACCAACAGCATTAGAATTGTTAGTAAATACATTCAAACGCATTTTCTGGTTTCCAAAGGTCATATCGACTGTACCAAGTATACAATCGATCACAGCATGCGCAGTGCTCAAAAATGGCCGACCCAAAATAACATTTTGTTGTTGTTTTGGGTCCGCGGATGAGTAGTCCAATACTAAAAAGTCAACCGGGTAATAAAACTCATCAATTTATGAGACAAATCGGCCAAAACAACCGTTGTCTCTACTCTTGCTAACGGACCAAAATTGTATTGGTCATATAAGCCCCCCGGTAAAATGCTCACCCCGGCTCCAAGATCTAGTAACGCCTTTGCCATTTTAAAATTACCAACTTGTATATTAATTAATGGCGTACCCGGATCTTGGAGCTTAGGAGGAAGCTCCCCATTCAAAACCGCACTTAGTTGCCCGGTCAAATCTACCCGCTTAGGCATTTTCTTCTTTTGTTGCCTTTTTTGTGTGCATAACTCTTTTAAAAATTTAGCGTATGCAGGTACTTGTTTTATTGCATCAAGGAGCGGAAGGTTAATTTTAACTTGTTTAAACATGTCCCATAATTCTTCTTTTTGGGGACCTCTTGATGCAATAAAATTTTTCTTACCCGGGTCAAGTAAAGCCAATGGAAACGGGACTTGACGCGGTTCACCTTCATTTTTTCACTTTTCTCAGTTTCACCCAACCCCGGTTTTTTAACATTTGATTCTTTAGGTTTAACCGGTGACACTTCATCATCGTCACTTTCGTTACCCGTGACATCCTCAACTACCCCCTCAACCAAACCCGGTGACAAATTTGCTTTAAATTCTTTGCCACTTCTCAACACACTAACATGACTACTATTAACATTGTTACCTCGTGACGAACCATGTGAAGGATTTACCTTAGTATCACTAGGAAGTTGACCTTTGCTTTTCTTCAACTCCGCCACGTCGGTTGCCAATTGACCCATTTGGGTTGTTAGTGATTGGATACTCTTGTCACGAACCTCATCCTTTTGCATTCGAACTTCATCAAGTTGATTCCGTTTTTGCATATCTTGTTGCATAGCCCGAAGCATATCCATGACTTCATTCCCACTTGATGAATTTTGACCCGAACCACCTTGACCCGTTTGTTGAAATTTCCCTTGATAACCATAGTTGTTCCCACCCCGATAATTGCCTTCGTTCTATTGTTGACGAGGTGCAAAGTTACCTTGAGCTCCTTAAAAGTTCGGGTTAGCTTGGTTCGCCGCGTTTCCGTAACGAAAATTAGGATGATTTCGTAACCCGGGGTGGTATGTGTTGGAGTTCATATTGAAATTTCGACCACCTCCTTGAATTGCATTCACTTCTTCTACTTGCTCATCAACCACCCCCACTACACAAACTTCCGTTGTGTGGCCTATTGCATTGCAATTAGTGCACACGTTGTACACTTGATTCGTAGTTTGAACATCTCACCCCTCCATGCACTTGCGACCTTTGTGTCACATGCCTTGCCCTTCTTGAAGATTGAGCCTTCCTCTTGGAATTCACCGCCATTTGTTCTAAAAATGCCCAATCAACATGTTCATAATTCGTACCTAATGTGCCATTAGTGATCGACATTAAATCACGTGCATCCTCCGAACTCAACCCCTCGTGAAACACGTTCAACAACTCCCAAAGTTGGATCCCATGATGAGGGCAATTCCGTAACATCATATTAAATCTTTTGAAGTGTAACACCTCGAAAAATTTCGTCCAATAATGTCTTGACACGTGTCATAAGGTTCCATTATGTGAAAACATACTTTAGAGGGACTAAAAGTGACAAACAGTGAAAACTATGGAACGTAAGGGTCCAAAGTGTCAACAATGGATAAATAGGCTCTATGATAACCCTACATAATGTTTATAACCTTTAACGGATGGTTCATGGATCATACGACGCGGAAATTGCACAAAAGTGAAGTATTGCAAACTATAGGGGCCAAAAGTGTCAACATGTTTAATTTATACCTCTGAGTGAACTTTTGGCAGACCCGAAGCTTTGTAAAGCTAAAATATACTCACTAGAATATGTGGTTAAAATTTCATGAAGTTTCGTCAACGTATGAGAAAGTTATGGCCAAAACCGTACTTGAAGGACTAAAAGCGTCAACGTCGAATTTCAGGGCTTTTCGGTTGAGCGCAAAATGTTCCGAGGACATTTCCATGTTGGCAAAAGTCCTAAGGTTCTTAGAAACCAAGTTTGGGGGTTTACGGGTCGAGAAAAGTAGCCGAAACATCGCGTACAAGTTCAGGGGCCAAAGCTGTCAAAGTTTGAAACTTGTTTTGGCTGAACAGGGGTCAGGCGACCCGCCTGGCATGACCCAAGCGGGCCGCGTGGGGCTGCCAGCGACAGAATTCGCAAAAATGGATGATTTGGGTCCGAATTTAAGTTGTTTACAGCTCATTTCACCTCCCAATTGCTCCAATACGTGCCCTTGCATGCCTAGATCAACAGTAGCCTACTCCAACCATCTGATTACACCATAAATCAGATCAAAGATCATTTTTCTTGGCACTTGAAGTTGTGAACAAGGAGCTCTCTACATTCAAGAACTCTCTCAAGCTTTCTGGAGTTAATCTGATCATCAAGGCCGAATCCTAGTGTTCACTAAACACCTATAGGACTCTTGTAAGCTTTCAATTCAATCTTTAATCCGTTCTTGTTGTGATTATTGCTAAAAGTCAAACTATTTGTTCATAAGCTTTGACTTTCTGATTAAACGGATTTCTTTCAGTCATTTCTCGAATTGAAACCTGTTGTATGTTGGTAATATTATGGGAAACAAACCCTCAAAAGGGTACTCTCTGATTCCCACTACATGCATGCTAAATGTCGAGTCAAACCTATTTCTAAAAAGTCAACAGAAGCGATTTTTGTGAAAAATGACATGAATAATGATATAGATGACATGCAATCTGTTTGATCTTCATAGAAAGCTTTATTATGAATATAAGAATGTATTTTACCACGATCAACTCGACAATCTTTAGTGTAAACCCGGATTGGAACCGAAAGCCTTGATAAACGACTTTTTCGTAAACTATCGGTTCGGATCCGTACATGCATGTGTGAGATCTGTATTTTAGAGCATTTTTGACCATTGGCATTTTAGTTAAACTTTCTGGAAATTTCATGTCATAAGTCTATGCTTAGCCGATTCGAATGCATGTTTCCTATTTATGCATAAAGTTGACTATCTTGCCCTTTTTGATATAAAACGTGATTTTTGGAAAAGTGAAAGAGTAGAAATCTTTATTTCTAATATATAAACTTGCACCGAAAATTTCGGATCAGTTGGTGGTCCAGATTGTGAGTTATGGCCATTAGCGTAAAACTATATTATAAATTTACATAAACGGTCCTTTTCGCGTAGAACCCGTTTCTGGCCACATTTTGATACGAAACTCTTTACCAACAGAAGTAAAATAATATTCTGGGAATTTTGATGATTTTTAATTAATTTTTGGCTGAACGGATCCTAGATCGTCTAGTCATTTCGGCTTATGTCGGTTTTGACCGTTTTAGCCATAAAATGAGTTTTACACATCCTTTTGACCCGAAACCTTTTTCTACTGATTTTATATGATGAATAAATTATTTTAAGTATTCTGGAAATATAAAAATCTCAGATTTAATTTGGAAACCCGAAAACGCCCTTAAATCGCATATTTAGCGTTTTAAGCGCATAGTAAGCGTTATACTTGTTTTAAACATATAAGACCTATACCTACTGATGTGTTTAGCATATTTTCATATGATAACAGTAAGTATAAGTATATGATCTCAGATTTCCAGTTTTGGCATTTTTAGCCCTTGTGAAATTACTAAAATACCCCTACGGTGCATAGTTTGGTTTTAAATGATAAATTTGGTATATGGGTCATACCCTACTGATATAATATGTTATATTAAGTATATTTACTGTATGAACCAGACCCGAAACCCAGATTTATAATTTTACTCTTTTATGATCTTTTAAATGACCAAAATGCCCTTCTAAGGCATAAATTGGGTTTAAAATTATTCCGGGCAATATAGAACATAACTTACTGATATAATATCATATTTTAAGCATATTATCTCAGGGAACTTGCATTTGAATCATTGGTCTACCCGTATCGCCCTTTTCGCGTTCGGTTCGGTTTACGTAACTAGTTTGCGTAAATCGACCGAAACGGGTCAAACGATATCATTTTTATTTCAAAATCCAGAATGTATTTAGTATACCCATATTATACAAGTATTCAAACTTGTCGGGTCTAAATCACATTCTATCCGGTCTTTCGCTTAATCGTGCGTAAACCGTATCATTCTTAAAACTAACCGGTCAAAGCTTAGGCTT
Source organism: Helianthus annuus (assembly GCF_002127325.2). Classification (NCBI taxonomy): domain Eukaryota; kingdom Viridiplantae; phylum Streptophyta; class Magnoliopsida; order Asterales; family Asteraceae; genus Helianthus; species Helianthus annuus. Next base: position 43,193,909 of record NC_035449.2, read on the forward strand.
AAGTAAAAGGCCGTTAGGAATCTAATAGGTTAATTATAAACCTTGTTCCAGATTAGGAGGCCCGGTAAAAGCTACCAACACTTATCATTTGTGACTTATACTTGCTCAGGTAAATACATTTTGACTTATTTTCCCTATACGGGCTTGGGGTACGGTATTTAAAATACCGCTTGATCGGGCGCACAAGTCCTGCGCCTTATGGGTGTACAGTCTTGAATAGCTTGTGCGACTTCGTTTAAACAGTCTTGTCTTACTTAAAGGCTTTGGGGGGTTATTGACCGTGTCCCGGATATCCTTGGCATTATCTTACGAGATGGCCACGACCAGAGCACGGGGTGTAGGCGTACACTCGTCGTGTATAACTCTTTAATGTGGTGTGTCATTTAATTCTTAGCCCGGACAGTAGATCCCGGGCCACCAAAGATACGAGTGCATGTAAATCGTTCACAAGTTTATATTATATAATTATCCCAAGTTAATAAAAATATTTATGCCTTGTGCATTTAAATCAATTTTCAATCATTTTCAAAATGAGTCAGTCGATTTGTATTTACCAGTGTAAACTGACGTATTTTTCCCAAAAGGTTAAGTGCAGGTACTATACGGAAATAGGCTGGTTGTTTCCTAAGAGCGTCCACTATAGTCTCGCAAGCTCGGACGACAATATATCTGTTGAACTATTTTTATCTTATTTTATTTGATCCGCCTGTGGATCCATTTCAACTACTGTGATATTTATTATTGCACTTTATTTAAAGTTGAAATGTTTCTATTCTGCTTCCGCTGTGCATTATTATATTGTGTTGATTGCCTATGACGATGCCAACTACGTCACTGTACCCCACACCGGGCCCACCGGTGACACGTGGAAATCGGGGTGTGACAGGTTGGTATCAGAGCCAACGCTGAGTGAATTAAACACTATCCTAATGTGTTTAATCTCAGTTACACAATTGCACATTCCTCGATTTTCGAGTCTAGATAAAGAACTTAGGAAATGTTCAACATTTCGTTTAATTTATTTTTATTATTTTGCTTTGTCTTATATATTTGTTGTGCAACTTGTTTGACTTTTGACAGGATCACTATGCCGCCACGAATGAGAGGTCGAGGAGGATTTGCTACGTCTCACGACCATGAGGCAGGGCCCTCACATAGGCGAGCTCCATCCGCCACGCACAACACAGCCGCCAACGACCTTTGGAGGTCTTTCGCCGAGCCTGCTAGACACTCGGTATCCGCAAGCACTTCACCGTCTTTACCCCACTCGTTTGGGCCCCACTCGGAGAATGGGCCCCATGGTTCGCATGGATCCTACATACCTTTGCATCAGTCACCGCACCAGTATCTAGCACCAGTCTACCAGGGTTTGTATAACCCTGATGCTTTTGTGGATGAGCCAGTGGGTCATAACCCACTTGGACCGGAGGACCACTTTTCTGGTGGTCACGAGATGGACGTCGACGAGGATACGGACCCCTCGCTACCACCATCAGGTACGCCTAACCATCCGATTGAGATATCGGATGGGTCGCCATTTAGGGGATCACCCTACAATGGTGGGGACAGCTTTCAGGAGAGATTTAAGCAGCATGATTGGTATTACACCCCCAGCCACAACTCTCCGATGCTCCAGTCTCACCAGGTTTCACCGGTGCACTCGCAGCACCACTCGCAGCAGCAGCAGCTTCAGCAGCAGCCGCCTCTACCGCAGGACCTATCTGAGGCCCTATGGCGTGACGTGATCACTCCGTCACCACCGCCGCCACCAGTTTTACCTCCTCCGCCTCAGAGGCCAAGGAGGAATGCGCGCATGTCTACGCGCGGAGGGATTCGCATAGGCACCCCTCCACATGTTGGTAGCAGCCGCTACACGTCTCTTCCCGGGGAGTCCGAGATAGGGGAGTCTCAGCATCCCGTATCGGAGGTTACTTCTGTACCGATCCCGCCTCTGCCGCCGCAGAACTATGGAGAGCCGATTCCGGCTTATGCTAGTGCAGCTCAGTTTAACCCGTTCGAGCATGTTTTTCCCTCAGGGTTATGATTACACAGGAGACCCTTATTGGCAAGCTGTGAACTACAGCTCACTCCCACCTAGTGGTCCATTGGGAGACACTTGGGCTGCTGGGCAGTCTACTTTTGGTTACCCTCCGGGTTACCAGCAGCCACCGCAGCCGCAGCCGTACCAGCCGCCGCAGCCGCAGCAGTACCAGCCACCGCCACCGGCGCCTATGATGTCGCCGCCGCAGGTTCAGGAAATCCTGCATGGGATTGATAGCATGCGACGTGAGTTTCAACACGAGATGCGAGCTGATCGCCGTCGCACCAGTGGCATGTTCAAGAAGGTGTTTGACCTGCTCAAGGGTAAGGGCAAGAGGGATCATTGAATCCTTTGATTGTTATCTCTGTACTCATGTCCCTGCGTGGACATCTATCCTTGTACTCTACCCCTGTGTGGGTATATCTATCTTATTCTACCCCTGCGAGGGTATGCTGTTCTGTTGGCCCCTGCGTGGGTTTGCTTTATTTTATTTTGTTATTGTTGTTATTTGTTTAGCCCCTGCGCGGGCATGTTATTCATGCTATTCATGTTATTTCAAAGTCCCGTTTAGGGCATAGATGTACTAGCACTTTATTTAAAAATTTGAGATGGTTAATTTGAATTTCTCATTTTATTTATATGCATGAATATAATATTAAAATAATGGAAAATATCAATTTTTATTTTGATTTGCCATTTTATAAGGATCTTAGCAAGGTATAGCCTAGCTTGAATGCCTTATTAACAGGCCTGGCTGTGATGGTAAAACCTGGGTGAAAAGATTCAACTCCCTGCTAACATCTGAAAACATGTTAACATTCCTGGCTAAGCGTGATCTGTAGAATCACACAAGCCACCCTTTTTAATAAATTATCTACAGATTATATCTGTATACAAGTCTATTAATGACTTGATACCTACGGGTTATGACTATGTCATATAGTGGCAGTTGTGGTTTATGACTCCCTGCCTAGTAAAGAAATATCTACAGATTTTATCTGTACACAAGTCTGTTAACGACTTGATACCTACGGGTTATAACTATGTTATATAGTGGCAGTTGTGGTTTATGACTCCCTGCCTAGTAAAGGGTTATTTGTTTAATTATACAATTTATAATCCTATAAAAATCTAAATTTATAATTTAGTAATTGTCCATGTGACTAGGCCTATGGTGCCAATATATATATTTTCATTCCTTGATTGCTAATAAGAGCCTGAATGAAATTTATTAAATTAACTGCTAAGGTTCTTGATACCATGGTTAATAAATCGTCTAGAACGATAATACTGTTAGGTTCTAAATTAGACCTTGTCCTTTATTGTAGCTTAAAGCTACAATGGCCAAATCGGAGGAGACCAACAGTCATTCTGGGGAACACTCAGATAATGCAAAGATTCACGTTACCGGTGCAGAGTTGCAAGCACTGATAGATAACGCTGTTGCCAAAGCTATGGATAGGCAATTCAGGGAATCTAGTGGTACTCGGAGTAGGACCCGAACAGAAACGCACACAAAGCCCAAGACTCATTCTGAGGCTCATAGTAAGCCGCCATCTAAAAAGAGTGAGCCGAAGAAAGCTGAGGATGATAATCATTCCTCCAACCACAGCAGCGTCCCAAAGCAGGAGATTAAGCTGAAACATGACACGTACAGCAGGTCCTGTACGTACAAGTATTTTGTATCTTGCAAGCCCAGAGATTTCACTGGGGAAAAGGGAGCCGTCGATTGTATGACGTGGATTGATGAGATGGATACTGTGGTTGATATAAGCGGGTGTGCTGATAGGGACGTCGTGAAGTACGTGTCCCAGTCATTCAAGGGAGATGCGTTAGCATGGTGGAAGTCACTCCTACAAGCTGCCGGTAAGGCCACACTGTACGGTTTGTCATGGGAACAGTTTGTGGCCCTGATTAAAGAGAACTTCTGTCCGTAGCACGAGGTCGAGCGAATCGAATCGGATTTTGTATCCTTAGTTATGAAGAACCTCGATTGTCAAGCGTATCTTACTACGTTCAACACGTTGTCTCGTTTAGTGCCTTACTTGGTGACCCCGGAGCCGCGTAGGATCGCTCGATTTATTGGGGGTCTGGCACCGGAGATAAAGGCAAGTGTCAAGGCTTCAAGGCCTACTACATTTAGGTCAGTAGCTGACCTATCCCTCTCCCTCACTCAGGATGTGGTAAGATTGAGAGCTATGAAGAGCTCTGAGGAGAATAAACGGAAACGTGAGGATGACACCTCACGAAGGTCTGAGAAACGACATAGAGGGAACAACGACCACAGGAAAGGGTCGGGGTCTAGGAAAAGTGATCATCAGTCGGGTGAGAAACCCAGATGCAAGATCTGCAGGAGGCACCACTTTGGGAGATGTCGTTTGGAGACGAAATCCCAGTCTTCAAAAAACGATGTGGAATCTGCAAGTCCACAGACCATAAAGCTGTGGATTGCAAGAAAATGAAGGATGCAACCTGTTTTGGTTGCAACGAGAAAGGGCACATTCGGCCCAACTGTCCAAAGAATGCGAAGAAGGCTGATGATGGGAAGAAGACTAATGCGAGAGTCTTCAGAATGGACGCTAAGGAAGCAGTCCTTGACGACAACGTCATTACCGGTACGTTTCTTGTAAATGATGTTTTTGCTAGAGTCTTGTTTGATTCAGGAGCCGATAAGTCGTTTGTAGATGATAAGTTTTGTAAACTGTTGAACCTTCCTGTTAAAACCTTAAGTGTGAAATATGAGGTGGAATTAGCCGATGGAACCTTAGAAACCGCCTCAACTGTTCTAGATGGATGTGTTATATCCATTAGGAATCATTCTTTCCCGTTATCCTTGCTTCCCTTTAAGTTAGCTGGATTCGACATAGTATTAGGCATGGATTGGTTGTCGAGTAACCAAGCCCAGATTCTGTGCAACAGAAAGCAAGTAATAGTTAAGACTCCGTCTGGCGAGTCACTTACTATTCAAGGAGATACCCAGCATGGATTGCCTGAGCAAGTGTCCATGCTCAAAGCATCCAGATGCATGCAGAAGGGATGTGTCATTTATATGGCACAAGTTACCATTGATGAGCCGAAGCCGAAGATTGAGGATATCCCTGTTATCTCGGAATATCCTGAAGTGTTTCCTGAAGAACTACCCGGTTTGCCACCGGATAGGCAAGTAGAGTTTCGGATAGATATCATTCCAGGCGCAGCACCTGTAGCAAGAGCACCATACAGATTGGCACCAACGGAGATGAAGGAGTTGAGGACGCAGTTGGATGAGCTTTTAGCCAAAGGTTTTATTAGACCTAGCTCGTCTCCTTGGGGAGCGCCAATCTTGTTCGTTAAGAAGAAGGATGGTTCGATGCATCTGTGCATCGATTACCGTGAGCTTAATAAGGTCACTATCAAGAATCGGTATCCGTTACCCAGGATCGACGATCTGTTCGATCAGTTGCAAGGAGCAAGCTATTTCTCCAAGATTGACCTAAGGTCAGGATATCATCAGTTGAAGGTCAAGGAGGAAGACGTACACAAGACAGCGTTTAGGACTCGTTATGGACATTACGAGTTCCTAGTGATGCCGTTTGGGCTCACTAATGCACCAGCCGCGTTCATGGATCTCATGAATCGCGTCTGCAAACCTATTTAGATAAGTTCGTTATCGTCTTTATTGACGACATCCTTATCTATTCGAAGAGCCAAGCTGATCATGAGAAACACCTTCGTTGTATTCTCAAACTTTTGAATCAAGAGAAGCTTTATGCCAAATTTTCGAAGTGTGAATTTTGGCTTCGAGAAGTCCAATTCCTTGGACATGTTGTAAGCGAGCGTGGTATCCAAGTAGATCCCGCTAAAGTCGAAGCAGTCATGAATTGGCAGGAGCCGAAGACGCCTACCGAGATTCGCAGTTTCCTCGGATTGGCAGGATATTATAGGCGATTTATCGAGAACTTTTCGAGATTGCTGCGCCCCTAACTTCGTTGACCCGTAAGAAGATTAAGTTTGATTGGGGCCCTAAGCAGCAGGAATCCTTTGACATTCTGAAGCAGAAGCTGAGCAATGCGCCAGTATTGACATTGCCTGATGGAATAGATGAATTTGTGGTGTATTGTGATGCATCACATACTGGCATGGGCTGCGTACTCATGCAGAAAGGCAAAGTCATTGCCTACGCTTCTCGACAGCTCAAAGTGCACGAGAAGAACTACACCACCCACGATTTGGAATTGGGTGCAGTTGTATTTGCATTGAAGCTATGGAGACATTACTTGTATGGAACCAAGTGCATAATTTATTCGGATCACAAGAGTCTTCAGCATCTGTTCAATCAGAAGGAATTGAACATGCGACAAAGGCGATGGATGGAAACCTCAATGATTATGACTGTGAGATAAGATACCATCCAGGCAAGGCAAATGTGGTTGCCGACGCCTTAAGCAGAAAGGAAAGGGTTAAACCGATCAGAATCAATGCCAAGCGCATTGAAATAAGAAATAATTTGAATGAAAGGGTGTTAGCTGCACAGAAGGAAGCTGTGCTGGAAGCTAACTATCCTGCAGAAAAGTTGGGAGTAACTGAGGAGCAGTTATCCCACGACAAAGATGGGATGCTACGACTAAACGGACGAATATGGGTTCCAGTTATGGAGGACTTCGGGATGTTATCCTCCAGGAAGCCCACAGCTCTAAATATTCCGTTCATCCTGGAGCTGATAAGATGTACCAGGATTTGAAATCAAACTACTGGTGGATTGGTTTGAAAAAGTCCGTGGCCGAGTATGTGGCCCAAATGTTTGACTTGTGCGCAGGTCAAGGCTGAGCATCAGAAGCCGTCAGGTTTGCTTCAGCAACCTGAAATTCCCAAGTGGAAATGGGAAATGGTGACAATGGATTTCATCACCAAGTTGCCGAAGACGAAAAAGGGAAATGATACCATATGGGTCATAGTAGACAGACTGACTAAGTCAGCTCATTTTCTACCCATCAAAGAGACGTATAGCTCAGATATGTTAGCTCAATTATACGTCGATAAGATAGTAGCGCTACATGGTATACCTATATCTATTATCTCTGATAGAGATACTAGATATACGTCGCATTTTTGGAAAAGTTTCCAACAGTCGTTGGGCACTCGTTTGAATTTTAGTACGGCTTATCATCCTCAGACTGATGGTCAGAGTGAGCGTACTATTCAAACTTTGGAAGACATGCTTCGTGCATGTGCGATCGACTTAGGTGGTAGTTGGGATAAGAACTTACCACTGATTGAATTCTCCTACAACAATAGCTACCATTCCAGCATAAAGGCTGCGCCTTTGAGGCCCTATACGGTAGAAAGTGTAGATCGCCCATTTGTTGGGCAGAAGTTGGAGATGTCCAGTTGTCTGGACCAGATATCGTCTTTGAGACGACAGACAAGATCGTTCAGATCCGTGATCGTTTGAAAGCTGCCAGGGATAGGCAGAAAAGTTATGCGGATCCTAAGCGCAAAGATTTTCACTTTCGATGTGGGTGAAAAAGTGTTGCTTAAGGTATCACCTTGGAAAGGTGTAATGCGATTTGGAAAGAAAGGCAAGCTGAGCCCGAGATACATAGGACCTTTCGAGATTAATCGAACGTGTCGGGTCAGTCGCTTACAAGTTAAACTTGCCTGAAGAGCTTAGTGCCATTCATAATGTGTTTCACATCTGTAATTTGAAGAAGTGTTTCGCTGACGATTCACTGGTTATACCGCATACAGATATACACATAGACGAAAGTCTAAAATTTGTGGAAAAACCTTTGTCGATTGAGGATCGACAGGTAAAGAAGCTTCGAAGGAAGCACGTGCCTATTGTTAAGGTCAAGTGGGATGCCCGTAGAGGTCCCGAATACACGTGGGAAGTGGAATCCACGATGAAAGAAAAATATCCCCATTTGTTTGATTAAATCTCGGGGTCGAGATTTCTTTTAAGGGGGTGAGGATGTAACACCTCGAAAAATTTCGTCCAATAATGTCTTGACACGTGTCATAAGGTTCCGTTATGTGAAAACATACTTTAGAGGGACTAAAAGTGACAAACGGTGAAAACTATGGAACGTAAGGGTCCAAAGTGTCAACAATGGATAAATAGGCTCTATGATAACCCTACATAATGTTTATAACCTTAAACGGATGGTTCATGGATCATACGGCGCGGAAATTGCACAAAAGTGAAGTATTTCAAACTATAGGGGCCAAAAGTGTCAACATGTTTAATTTATACCTCTGAGTGAACTTTTGGCAGACCCGAAACTTTGAGAAGCTAAAATATACTCACTAGAATATGTGGTTAAAATTTCATGAAGTTTCGTCAACGTATGAGAAAGTTATGGCCAAAACCGTACTTGAAGGACTAAAAGCGTCAACGTCGAATTTCAGGGCTTTCGGTTGAGCGCAAAATGTTCCGAGGACATTTCCATGTTGGCAAAAGTCCTAAGGTTCTTAGAAACCAAGTTTGGGGGTTTACGGGTCGAGAAAAGTAGCCGAAACATCGCGTACAAGTTCAGGGGCCAAAGCTGTCAAAGTTGAAACTTGTTTTGGCTGAACAGGGGTCAGGCGACCCGCCTGGCATGAACCCAAGCGGGCCGCGTGGGGCTGCCAGCGACAGAATTCGCAAAAAATGGATGATTTGGGTCCGAATTTAAGTTGTTTACAGCTCATTTCACCTCCCAATTGCTCCAATACGTGCCCTTGCATGCCTAGATCAACAGTAGCCTACTCCAACCATCTGATTACACCATAAATCAGATCAAGATCATTTTCTTGGCACTTGAAGTTGTGAACAAGGAGCTCTCTACATTCAAGAACTCTCTGCAGCTTTCTGGAGTTAATCTGATCATCAAGGTCGAATCCTAGTGTTCACTAAACACCTATAGGACCTTTGTAAGCTTTCAATTCAATCTTTAATCCGTTATTACCTTGATTATTGCTAAAAGTCAAACTGGTTGTTCATAAGCTTTGACTTTCTGATTAAACGGATTTCATTCAGTCATTTCTCGAATTGAAACCTGATACATGTTGGTAATATTATGGGAAACAAACCCTCTAAAGGGTACTCTCTGATTCCCACTACATGCATGCTAAATGTCGAGTCAAACCTATTTCTAAAAAGTCAACAGAAGCGATTTTTGTGAAAAATGACATGAATAATGATATAGATGACATGCAATCTGTTTGATCTTCATAGAAAGCTTTATTATGAATATAAGAATGTATTTTACCACGATCAACTCGACAATCTTTAGTGTAAACCCGGATTGGAACCGAAAGTCTTAATAAACGACTTTTTCGTAAACTATCGGTTCGGATCCGTACATGCATGTGTGAGATCTGTATTTTAGAGCATTTTTGACCATTGGCATTTTAGTTAAACTTTCTGGAAATTTTATGTCATAAGTCTATGCTTAGCCGATTCGAATGCATGTTTCCGATTTATGCATAAAGTTGACTATTTGCCCTTTTTGATTTAAAACGGGATTTTTGGAAAAGTGAAAGGATAGAAATCTTTATTTCTAATATATAAACTTGCACCGAAAATTTCGGATCAGTTGGTGGTCCAGATTGTGAGTTATGGCCATTAGCGTAAAACTATATTATAAATTTACATAAACGGTCCTTTTCGCGTAGAACCCGTTTCTGGCCACGTTTTGATACGAAACTCTTTACCAACAGAAGTAATATAATATTCTGGGAATTTTGATGATTTTTAATTAATTTTTGGCTGAACGGATCCTAGATCACCTAGTCATTTCGGCTTATGTCGGTTTTGACCGTTTTAGCCATAAAATGAGTTTTACACATCCTTTTGACCCGAAACCTTTTTCTACTGATTTTATATGATGAATAAATTATTTCAAGTATTCTGGAAATATAAAAATCTCAGATTTAATTTGGAAAACCCGAAAACGCCCTTAAATCGCATATTTAGCGTTTTAAGCGCATAGTGAGCGTTATACTTGTTTTAAACATATAAGACCTATACCTACTGATGTGTTTAGCATATTTTCATATAAAACAGTAAGTATAAGTATATGAACTCAGACTTCCAGTTTTGGCACTTTTAGCCCTTGTGAAATTACTAAAATACCCCTACGGTGCATAGTTTGGTTTTAAATGATAAATTTGATATATGGGTCATACCCTACTGTTATAATATGTTAAATGAGTATATTTACTGTATGAACCAGACCCGAAACTCAGATTTCTAATTTTACTCTTTTATTATCTTTTAAATGACCAAAATGCCCTTCTAAGGCATAAATTGGGTTTAAAATTATTCCGGGCAATATAGAACATAACTTACTGATATAATATCATATTTTAAGCATATTATCTCAGGGAACTTGCATTTGAATCATTGGTCTACCCGTATCGCCCTTTTCGCGTTCGGTTCGGTTTACGTAACTAGTTTGCGTAAATCGACCGAAACGGGTCAAACGATATCATTTTTATCTCAAAATCCAGAATGTATTTAGTATACCCATATTATACAAGTATTCAAACTTGTCGGGTCTAAATCACATTCTATCCGGTCTTTCGCTTAATCGTGCGTAAACCGTATCATTCTTAAAACTAACCGGTCAAAGCTTAGGCTTAAATAAAAGGCCGTTAGGAATCTAATAGGTTAATTATAAACCTTGTTCCAGATTAGGAGGCCCGGTAAAAGCTACCAACACTTATCATTTGTGACTTATACTTGCTCAGGTAAATACATTTTGACTTATTTTCCCTATACGGGCTTGGGGTACGGTATTTAAAATACCGCTTGATCGGGCGCACAAGTCCTGCGCCTTATGGGTGTACAGTCTTGAATAGCTTGTGCGACTTCGTTTAAACAGTCTTGTCTTACTTAAAGGCTTTGGGGGGTTATTGACCGTGTCCCGGATATCCTTGGCATTATCTTACGAGATGGCCACGACCAGAGCACGGGGTGTAGGCGTACACTCGTCGTGTATAACTCTTTAATGTGGTGTGTCATTTAATTCTTAGCCCGGACAGTAGATCCCGGGCCACCAGAGATACGAGTGCATGTAAATCGTTCACAAGTTTATATTATATAATTATCCCAAGTTAATAAAAATATTTATGCCTTGTGCATTTAAATCAATTTTCAATCATTTTCAAAATGAGTCAGTCGATTTGTATTTACCAGTGTAAACTGACGTATTTTTCCCAAAAGGTTAAGTGCAGGTACTATACGGAAATAGGCTGGTTGTTTCCTAAGAGCGTCCACTATAGTCTCGCAAGCTCGGACGACAATATATCTGTTGAACTATTTTTATCTTATTTTATTTGATCCGCCTGTGGATCCATTTCAACTACTGTGATATTTATTATTGCACTTTATTTAAAGTTGAAATGTTTCTATTCTGCTTCCGCTGTGCATTATTATATTGTGTTGTTTGCCTATGACGATGCCAACTACGTCACTGTACCCCACACCGGGCCCACCGGTGACACGTGGAAATCGGGGTGTGACAGGTTGGTATCAGAGCCAACGCTGAGTGAATTAAACACTATCCTAATGTGTTTAATCTCAGTTACACAATTGCACATTCCTCGATTTTCGAGTCTAGACAAAGAACTTAGGAAATGTTCAACATTTCGTTTAATTTATTTTTATTATTCTGCTTTGTCTTATATATTTGTTGTGCAACTTGTTTGACTTTTGACAGGATCACTATGCCGCCACGAATGAGAGGTCGAGGAGGATTTGCTACGTCTCACGACCATGAGGCAGGGCCCTCACATAGGCGAGCTCCATCCGCCACGCACAACACAGCCGCCAACGACCTTTGGAGGTCTTTCGCCGAGCCTGCTAGACACTCGGTATCCGCCAGCACTTCACCGTCCTTACCCCACTCGTTTGGGCCCCACTCGGAGAATGGGCCCCATGGTTCGCATGGATCCTACATACCTTTGCATCAGTCACCGCACCAGTATCCAGCACCAGTCTACCAGGGTTTATATAACCCTGATGCTTTTGGGGATGAGCCAGTGGGCCATAACCCACTTGGACCGGAGGACCACTTTTCTGGTGGTCACGAGATGGACGTCGACGAGGATACGGACCCCTCGCTACCACCATCAGGTACGCCTAACCATCCGATTGAGATATCGGATGGGTCGCCATTTAGGGGATCACCCTACAATGGTGGGGACAGCTTTCAGGAGAGATTTAAGCAGCATGATTGGTATTACACCCCCAGCCACAACTCTCCGATGCTCCAGTCTCACCAGGTTTCACCGGTGCACTCGCAGCACCACTCGCAGCAGCAGCAGCTCCAGCAGCAGCCGCCTCTACCGCAGGACCTATCTGAGGCCCTATGGCGTGACGTGATCACTCTGTCACCACCGCCGCCACCAGTTTTACCTCCTCCGCCTCAGAGGCCTAGGAGGAATGCGCGCATGTCTACGCGCGGAGGGATTCGCATAGGCACCCCTCCACATGTTGGTAGCAGCCGCTACACATCTCTTCCCGGGGAATCCGAGACAGGGGAGTCTCAGCATCCCGTATCGGAGGTTACTTCTGTACCGATCCCGCCTCTGCCGCCGCAGAACTATGGAGAGCCGATTCCGGCTTATGCTAGTGCAGCTCAGTTTAACCCGTTCGAGCATGTTTTCCCCCAGGGTTATGATTACACAGGAGACCCTTATTGGCAAGCTGTGAACTACAGCTCACTCCCACCTAGTGGTCCATTGGGAGACACTTGGGCTGCTGGGCAGTCTACTTTTGGTTACCCTCCGGGTTACCAGCAGCCACCGCAGCCGCAGCCGTACCAGCCGCCGCAGCCGCAGCAGTACCAGCCACCGCCACCGGCGCCTATGATGTCGCCGCCGCAGGTTCAGGAAATCCTGCATGGGATTGATAGCATGCGACGTGAGTTTCAACACGAGATGCGAGCTGATCGCCGTCGCACCAGTGGCATGTTCAAGAAGGTATTTGACCTGCTCAAGGGTAAGAGCAAGAGGGATCATTGAATCCTTCGATTTTGTCTCATGTACTCATGTCCCTGCGTGGACATCCATCCTTGTATTCTACCCCTGCGTGGGTATGTTATCCTGTTAACCCCTGCGTGGGTTTGTTTTATTTAGTTATTGATGTTATTTGTTTAGCCCCTGCGCGGGCATGTTATTCATGTTATTCATGTTATTTCAAAGTCCCGTTTAGGGCAAAGATGTACTGGTACTTTATTTAAAATTTGAAATAGTTAATTTGAATTTCTCATTTTATTATGTACATGAATATAATATTAAAATAATGGAAAATATCAATTTTATTTTGATTTGCCATTTTATAAGGATCTTAGTAAGGTATAGCCTAGCTTGAATGCCTTATTAACAGGCCTGGCTGTGATGGTAAAACCTGGTGAAAAGATTCAACTCCCTGCTAACATCTGAAAACATGTTAACATTCCTGGCTAAGCGTGATCTGTAAATCACACAAGCCACCCTTTTTAATAAATTATCTACAGATTATATCTGTATACAAGTCTATTAATGACTTGATACCTACGGGTTATGACTATGTCATATAGTGGCAGTTGTGGTTTATGAACTCCCTGCCAGTAAAGAAATATCTACAGATTTTATCTGTACACAAGTCTGTTTAACGACTTGATACCTACGGGTTATAACTATGTTATATAGTGGCAGTTGTGGTTTATGACTCCCTGCCTAGTAAAGGTTATTTGTTTAATTATACAATTTATAATCCTATAAAAATCTAAATTTATAATTTAGTAATTGTCCATTGTGACTAGGCCTATGGTGCCAATATATATATTTTCATTCCTTGATTGCTAATAAGAGCCTGAATGAAATTTATTAAATTAACTGCTAAGGTTCTTGATACCATGGTTAATAAATCGTCTAGAACGATAATACTGTTAGGTTCTAAATTAGACCTTGTCCTTTATTGTAGCTTAAAGCTACAATGGCCAAATCGGAGGAGACCAACAGTCATTCTGGGGAACACTCAGATAATGCAAAGATTCACGTTACCGGTGCAGAGTTGCAAGCACTGATAGATAACGCTGTTGCCAAAGCTATGGATAGGCAATTCAGGGAATCTAGTGGTACTCGGAGTAGGACCCGAACAGAAACGCACGCAAAGCCCAAGACTCATTCTGAGGCTCATAGTAAGCCGCCATCTAAAAAGAGTGAGCCGAAGAAAGCTGAGGATGATAATCATTCCTCCAACCACAGCAGCGTCCCAAAGCAGGAGATTAAGCTGAAACATGACACGTACAGCAGGTCCTGTACGTATAAGTATTTTGTATCTTGCAAGCCCAGAGATTTCACTGGGGAAAAGGGAGCCGTCGATTGTATGACGTGGATTGATGAGATGGATACTGTGGTTGATATCAGCGGGTGTGCTGATAGGGACGTCGTGAAGTACGTGTCCCAGTCATTTAAGGGAGATGCGTTAGCATGGTGGAAGTCACTCCTACAAGCTGCCGGTAAGGCCACACTGTACGGTTTGTCATGGGAACAGTTTGTGGCACCTGATTAAAGAGAACTTCTGTCCGCAGCACGAGGTCGAGCGAATCGAATCGGATTTTGTATCCTTAGTTATGAAGAACCTCGATGGTCAAGCGTATCTTACTACGTTCAACACGTTGTCTCGTTTAGTGCCTTACTTGGTGACCCCGGAGCCGCGTAGGATTGCTCGATTTATTGGGGGTCTGGCACCGGAGATAAAGGCTAGTGTCAAAGCTTCAAGACCTACTACATTTAGATCCGTAGCAGATCTATCCCTCTCCCTCACTCAGGATGTGGTAAGATTGAGAGCTATGAAGAGCACTGAGGAGAACAAACGGAAACGTGAGGATGACACCTCACGAAGATCTGAAAAGCGACATAGAGGGAACAACGACCACAGGAAAGGGTCGGGGTCTAGGAAAAGTGATCATCAGTCGGGTGAGAAACCCAAATGCAAGGTTTGTAGGAGACACCACTTTGGGAGGTGTCGGTTGGAAACAAAATCCCAGTCTTTGGAGAAACGATGTGGAATCTGCAAGTCCACAGATCATAAAGCTGTGGATTGCAAGAAAATGAAGGATGCAACCTGTTTTGGTTGCAACGAGAAAGGGCACATTCGGCCCAACTGCCCAAAGAATGCGAAGAAAGCAGATGATGGGAAGAAGACTAATGCGAGAGTCTTCAGAATGGACGCTAAGGAAGCAGTCCTTGACGACAACGTCATTACCGGTACGTTTCTTGTAAATGATGTTTTTGCTAGAGTCTTGTTTGATTCAGGAGCCGATAAGTCGTTTGTAGATGATAAGTTTTGTAAACTGTTGAACGTTCCTGTTAAAACCTTAAGTGTGAAATATGAGGTGGAATTAGCCGATGGAACCTTAGAAACCGCCTCAACTGTTCTAGATGGATGTGTTATATCCATTAGGAATCATTCTTTCCCGTTATCCTTGCTTCCCTTTAAGTTAGCTGGATTCGACATAGTGATAGGCATGGATTGGTTGTCGAGTAACCAAGCCCAGATTCTGTGCAATAGAAAGCAAGTAATAGTTAAGACTCCGTCTGGTGAGTCACTTACTATTCAAGGAGATACCCAGCATGGATTGCCTGGAGCAAGTGTCCATGCTCAAGGCATCCAGATGCATGCAGAAAGGATGTGTCATTTATATGGCACAAGTTACCATAGATGAGCCGAAGCCGAAGATTGAGGATATCCCTGTTATCTCGGAATATCCTGAAGTATTTCCTGAAGAGCTACCCGGGTTGCCACCGGATAGGCAAGTAGAGTTTCCGGATAGATATCATTCCAGGTGCAGCACCTGTAGCAAGAGCACCATACAGATTGGCACCAACGGAGATGAAGGAGTTGAGGACGCAGTTGGATGATTTATTAGCTAAAGGGTTTTATTAGACCTAGCTCGTCTCCTTGGGGAGCGCCAATCTTGTTCGTTAAGAAGAAGGATGGTTCGATGCGTCTGTGCATCGATTATCGTGAGCTTAATAAGGTCACTATCAAGAATAGGTATCCGTTACCCAGGATCGACGATCTGTTCGATCAACTGCAAGGAGCAAGCTATTTCTCCAAGATTGACCTAAGGTCAGGATATCATCAGTTGAAGGTCAAGGAGGAAGACGTACACAAGACCGCGTTTAGGACTCGTTATGGACATTACGAGTTCCTAGTGATGCCGTTTGGGCTCACTAACGCACCAGCCGCGTTCATGGATCTCATGAATCGCGTCTGCAAACCTTATTTAGATAAGTTCGTCATCGTCTTCATTGATGACATTCTTATCTATTCGAAGAGCCAAGCTGATCATGAGAAACACCTTCGTTGTATTCTCAAACTTTTGAATCAAGAGAAGCTTTATGCCAAATTTTCGAAGTGTGAATTTTGGCTTCGAGAAGTCCAATTCCTTGGACATGTTGTAAGCGAGCGTGGTATCCAAGTAGATCCCGCTAAAGTCGAAGCAGTCATGAATTGGCAGGAGCCGAAGACGCCTACCGAGATTCGCAGTTTCCTCGGATTGGCAGGATATTATAGGCGATTTATCGAGAACTTTTCAAGGATTGCTGCGCCCCTAACTTCGTTGACCCGTAAGAAGATTAAGTTTGATTGGGGCCCTAAGCAGCAGGAATCCTTTGACATTCTGAAGCAGAAGCTGAGCAATGCGCCAGTATTGACATTGCCCGATGGCATAGATGAATTTGTGGTGTATTGTGATGCATCACATACTGGCATGGGTTGCGTACTCATGCAGAAAGGCAAAGTCATTGCCTACGCTTCTCGACAGCTCAAAGTGCACGAGAAGAACTACACCACCCACGATTTGGAATTGGGTGCAGTTGTATTTGCATTGAAGTTATGGAGACATTACTTGTATGGAACCAAGTGCATAATATATTCAGACCACAAGAGTCTTCAGCATCTGTTCAATCAGAAGGAATTGAACATGCGACAAAGGCGATGGATGGAAACCCTTAAACGATTATGACTGCGAGATACGATACCATCCAGGCAAGGCAAATGTGGTTGCCGACGCCTTAAGCAGAAAGGAAAGGGTGAAACCGATCAGAATCAATGCCAAGCGCATTGAAATAAGGAATAATTTGAATGAAAGGGTGTTAGCTGCACAGAAGGAAGCTGTGCTGGAAGCTAACTATCCTGCAGAAAAGTTGGGAGTAACTGAGGAGCAGTTATCCCACGACAAAGATGGGATGCTACGACTAAACGGACGAATATGGGTTCCAGTATATGGAGGACTTCGGGATGTTATCCTCCAGGAAGCCCACAGCTCTAAATATTCCGTTCATCCTGGAGCTGATAAGATGTACCAGGATTTGAAATCAAACTACTGGTGGATTGGTTTGAAAAAGTCCGTGGCCGAGTATGTGGCCAAATGTTTGACTTGTGCGCAGGTCAAGGCTGAGCATCAGAAGCCGTCAGGTTTGCTTCAGCAACCTGAAATTCCCAAATGGAAATGGGAAATGGTGACAATGGATTTTATCACCAAGTTGCCGAAGACGAAAAAGGGAAATGATACCATATGGGTCATAGTAGACAGACTGACTAAGTCAGCTCATTTTCTACCCATCAAAGAGACGTATAGCTCAGATATGTTAGCTCAATTATACGTCGATAAGATAGTAGCGCTACATGGTATACCTATATCTATTATCTCTGATAGAGATACTAGATATACGTCGCATTTTTGGAAGAGTTTCCAACAGTCGTTGGGCACTCGTTTGAATTTTAGTACGGCTTATCATCCTCAGACTGATGGTCAGAGTGAGCGTACTATTCAAACTTTGGAAGACATGCTTCGTGCATGTGCGATCGACTTAGGTGGTAGTTGGGATAAGAACTTACCACTGATTGAATTCTCCTACAACAATAGCTACCATTCCAGCATAAAGGCTGCGCCTTTTGAGGCCCTATACGGTAGAAAGTGTAGATCGCCCATTTGTTGGGCAGAAGTTGGAGATGTCCAGTTGTCTGGACCAGATATCGTCTTTGAGACGACAGACAAGATCGTTCAGATTCCGTGATCGTTTGAAAGCTGCCAGGGATAGGCAGAAAAGTTATGCGGATCCTAAGCGCAAGGATTTTCACTTCGATGTGGGTGAAAAAGTGTTGCTTAAGGTATCACCTTGGAAAGGTGTAATGCGATTTGGAAAGAAAGGCAAGCTAAGCCCGAGATATATAGGACCTTTCGAGATTATCGAACGTGTCGGGTCAGTCGCTTACAAGTTAAACTTGCCTGAAGAGCTTAGTGCCATTCATAATGTGTTTCACATCTGTAATTTGAAGAAGTGTTTCGCTGACGATTCACTGGTTATACCGCATACAGATATACACATAGACGAAAGTCTAAAATTTGTGGAAAAACCTTTGTCGATTGAGGATCGACAGGTAAAGAAGCTTCGAAGGAAGCACGTGCCTATTGTTAAGGTCAAGTGGGATGCCCGTAGAGGTCCCGAATACACGTGGGAAGTGGAATCCACGATGAAAGAAAAATATCCCCATTTGTTTGAATAAATCTCGGGGTCGAGATTTCTTTTAAGGGGGTGAGGATGTAACACCTCGAAAAATTTCGTCCAATAATGTCTTGACACGTGTCATAAGGTTCCATTATGTGAAAACATACTTTAGAGGGACTAAAAGTGACAAACAGTGAAAACTATGGAACGTAAGGGTCCAAAGTGTCAACAATGGATAAATAGGCTCTATGATAACCCTACATAATGTTTATAACCTTTAACGGATGGTTCATGGATCATACGACGCGGAAATTGCACAAAAGTGAAGTATTGCAAACTATAGGGGCCAAAAGTGTCAACATGTTTAATTTATACCTCTGAGTGAACTTTTGGTAGACCCGAAGCTTTGTAAAGCTAAAATATACTCACTAGAATACGTGGTTAAAATTTCATGAAGTTTCGTCAACGTATGAGAAAGTTATGGCCAAAACCGTACTTGAAGGGACTAAAAGCGTCAACGTCGAATTTCAGGGCTTTTCGGTTGAGCGCAAAATGTTCCGAGGACATTACCATGTTGGGTAAAAGTCCTAAGGTTCTTAGAAACCAAGTTTGGGGGTTTACGGGTTCGAGAAAAGTAGCCGAAACACGCACGCAAGCTCAGGGGACTAAAGCTGCCAAAAATGAAACTTGTTTTGCTGAACAGGGGTCAGGCGACCCGCCTGGCATGACCCAAGCGGGCCCGCGTGGGGCTGCCAGCGAACAGAAAAATCGTATTTGGGTGATTTGGCTCCGATTTTGAGTGTATCCAGTTGTTTCTTGCCTCCTTTGCTCCAATTAGAAGCCATGCATGGCTAGGCAAACAGTAACCCACGAATTTGGCTTTAAATCAGATTACCAAAGCCATTTCTTTAGACATTGCATTGATCAAGAACTCATTTCTCTAGAGCTTCAAGAACTCTCTCAAGCTTTCTGGAGTTAATCTGATCATCAAGGCCGAATCCTAGTGTTCACTAAACACCTATAGGACTCTTGTAAGCTTTCAATTCAATCTTTAATCCGTTCTTGTTGTGATTATTGCTAAAAGTCAAACTATTTGTTCATAAGCTTTGACTTTCTGATTAAACGGATTTCTTCAGTCATTTCTCGAATTGAAACCTGTTGTATGTTGGTAATATTATGGGAAACAAACCCTCAAAAGGGCACTCTCTGATTCCCACTACATGCATGCTAAATGTCGAGTCAAACCTATTTCTAAAAAGTCAACAGAAGCGATTTTTGTGAAAAATGACATGAATAATGATATAGATGACATGCAATCTGTTTGATCTTCATAGAAAGCTTTATTATGAATATAAGAATGTATTTTACCACGATCAACTCGACAATCTTTAGTGTAAACCCGGATTGGAACCGAAAGCCTTGATAAACGACTTTTTCGTAAACTATCGGTTCGGATCCGTACATGCATGTGTGAGATCTGTATTTTAGAGCATTTTTGACCATTGGCATTTTAGTTAAACTTTCTGGAAATTTTCATGTCATAAGTCTGTGCTTAGCCGATTCGAATGCATGTTTCCTATTTATGCATAAAGTTGACTATCTTGCCCTTTTTGATATAAAACGTGATTTTTGGAAAAGTGAAAGAGTAGAAATCTTTATTTCTAATATATAAACTTGCACCGAAAATTTCGGATCAGTTGGTGGTCCAGATTGTGAGTTATGGCCATTAGCGTAAAACTATATTATAAATTTACATAAACGGTCCTTTTCGCGTAGAACCCGTTACTGGCCACATTTTGATACGAAACTCTTTACCAACAGAAGTAAAATAATATTCTGGGAATTTTGATGATTTTTAATTAATTTTTGGCTGAACGGATCCTAGATCGTCTAGTCATTTCGGCTTATGTCGGTTTTGACCGTTTTAGCCATAAAATGAGTTTTACACATCCTTTTGACCCGAAACCTTTTTCTACTGATTTTATATGATGAATAAATTATTTTAAGTATTCTGGAAATATAAAAATCTCAGATTTAATTTGGAAACCCGAAAACGCCATTAAATCGCATATTTAGCGTTTTAAGCGCATAGTAAGCGTTATACTTGTTTTAAACATATAAGACCTATACCTACTGATGTGTTTAGCATATTTTCATATGATAACAGTAAGTATAAGTATATGATCTCAGATTTCCAGTTTTGGCATTTTTAGCCCTTGTGAAATTACTAAAATACCCCTACGGTGCATAGTTTGGTTTTAAATGATAAATTTGGTATATGGGTCATACCCTACTGATATAATATGTTATATTAAGTATATTTACTGTATGAACCAGACCCGAAACCCAGATTTATAATTTTACTCTTTTATGATCTTTTAAATGACCAAAATGCCCTTCTAAGGCATAAATTGGGTTTAAAATTATTCCGGGCAATATAGAACATAACTTACTGATATAATATCATATTTTAAGCATATTATCTCAGGGAACTTGCATTTGAATCATTGGTCTACCCGTATCGCCCTTTTCGCGTTCGGTTCGGTTTACGTAACTAGTTTGCGTAAATCGACCGAAACGGGTCAAACGATATCATTTTTATTTCAAAATCCAGAATGTATTTAGTATACCATATTATACAAGTATTCAAACTTGTCGGGTCTAAATCACATTCTATCCGGTCTTTCGCTTAATCGTGCGTAAACCGTATCATTCTTAAAACTAACCGGTCAAAGCTTAGGCTTAAGTAAAAGGCCGTTAGGAATCTAATAGGTTAATTATAAACCTTGTTCCAGATTAGGAGGCCCGGTAAAAGCTACCAACACTTATCATTTGTGACTTATACTTGCTCAGGTAAATACATTTTGACTTATTTTCCCTATACGGGCTTGGGGTACGGTATTTAAAATACCGCTTGATCGGGCGCACAAGTCCTGCGCCTTATGGGTGTACAGTCTTGAATAGCTTGTGCGACTTCGTTTAAACAGTCTTGTCTTACTTAAAGGCTTTGGGGGGTTATTGACCGTGTCCCGGATATCCTTGGCATTATCTTACGAGATGGCCACGACCAGAGCACGGGGTGTAGGCGTACACTCGTCGTGTATAACTCTTTAATGTGGTGTGTCATTTAATTCTTAGCCCGGACAGTAGATCCCGGGCCACCAAAGATACGAGTGCATGTAAATCGTTCACAAGTTTATATTATATAATTATCCCAAGTTAATAAAAATATTTATGCCTTGTGCATTTAAATCAATTTTCAATCATTTTCAAAATGAGTCAGTCGATTTGTATTTACCAGTGTAAACTGACGTATTTTTCCCAAAAGGTTAAGTGCAGGTACTATACGGAAATAGGCTGGTTGTTTCCTAAGAGCGTCCACTATAGTCTCGCAAGCTCGGACGACAATATATCTGTTGAACTATTTTTATCTTATTTTATTTGATCCGCCTGTGGATCCATTTCAACTACTGTGATATTTATTATTGCACTTTATTTAAAGTTGAAATGTTTCTATTCTGCTTCCGCTGTGCATTATTATATTGTGTTGATTGCCTATGACGATGCCAACTACGTCACTGTACCCCACACCGGGCCCACCGGTGACACGTGGAAATCGGGGTGTGACAGGTTGGTATCAGAGCCAACGCTGAGTGAATTAAACACTATCCTAATGTGTTTAATCTCAGTTACACAATTGCACATTCCTCGATTTTCGAGTCTAGATAAAGAACTTAGGAAATGTTCAACATTTCGTTTAATTTATTTTTATTATTTTGCTTTGTCTTATATATTTGTTGTGCAACTTGTTTGACTTTTGACAGGATCACTATGCCGCCACGAATGAGAGGTCGAGGAGGATTTGCTACATCTCACGACCATGAGGCAGGGCCCTCACATAGGCGAGCTCCATCCGCCACGCACAACACAGCCGCCAACGACCTTTGGAGGTCTTTCGCCGAGCCTGCTAGACACTCGGTATCCGCAAGCACTTCACCGTCTTTACCCCACTCGTTTGGGCCCCACTCGGAGAATGGGCCCCATGGTTCGCATGGATCCTACATACCTTTGCATCAGTCACCGCACCAGTATCTAGCACCAGTCTACCAGGGTTTGTATAACCCTGATGCTTTTGTGGATGAGCCAGTGGGTCATAACCCACTTGGACCGGAGGACCACTTTTCTGGTGGTCACGAGATGGACGTCGACGAGGATACGGACCCCTCGCTACCACCATCAGGTACGCCTAACCATCCGATTGAGATATCGGATGGGTCGCCATTTAGGGGATCACCCTACAATGGTGGGGACAGCTTTCAGGAGAGATTTAAGCAGCATGATTGGTATTACACCCCCAGCCACAACTCTCCGATGCTCCAGTCTCACCAGGTTTCACCGGTGCACTCGCAGCACCACTCGCAGCAGCAGCAGCTTCAGCAGCAGCCGCCTCTACCGCAGGACCTATCTGAGGCCCTATGGCGTGACGTGATCACTCCGTCACCACCGCCGCCACCAGTTTTACCTCCTCCGCCTCAGAGGCCAAGGAGGAATGCGCGCATGTCTACGCGCGGAGGGATTCGCATAGGCACCCCTCCACATGTTGGTAGCAGCCGCTACACGTCTCTTCCCGGGGAGTCCGAGATAGGGGAGTCTCAGCATCCCGTATCGGAGGTTACTTCTGTACCGATCCCGCCTCTGCCGCCGCAGAACTATGGAGAGCCGATTCCGGCTTATGCTAGTGCAGCTCAGTTTAACCCGTTCGAGCATGTTTTTCCCTCAGGGTTATGATTACACAGGAGACCCTTATTGGCAAGCTGTGAACTACAGCTCACTCCCACCTAGTGGTCCATTGGGAGACACTTGGGCTGCTGGGCAGTCTACTTTTGGTTACCCTCCGGGTTACCAGCAGCCACCGCAGCCGCAGCCGTACCAGCCGCCGCAGCCGCAGCAGTACCAGCCACCGCCACCGGCGCCTATGATGTCGCCGCCGCAGGTTCAGGAAATCCTGCATGGGATTGATAGCATGCGACGTGAGTTTCAACACGAGATGCGAGCTGATCGCCGTCGCACCAGTGGCATGTTCAAGAAGGTGTTTGACCTGCTCAAGGGTAAGGGCAAGAGGGATCATTGAATCCTTTGATTGTTATCTCTGTACTCATGTCCCTGCGTGGACATCTATCCTTGTACTCTACCCCTGTGTGGGTATATCTATCTTATTCTACCCCTGCGAGGGTATGCTGTTCTGTTGGCCCCTGCGTGGGTTTGCTTTATTTTATTTTGTTATTGTTGTTATTTGTTTAGCCCCTGCGCGGGCATGTTATTCATGCTATTCATGTTATTTCAAAGTCCCGTTTAGGGCATAGATGTACTAGCACTTTATTTAAAAATTTGAGATGGTTAATTTGAATTTCTCATTTTATTTATATGCATGAATATAATATTAAAATAATGGAAAATATCAATTTTTATTTTGATTTGCCATTTTATAAGGATCTTAGCAAGGTATAGCCTAGCTTGAATGCCTTATTAACAGGCCTGGCTGTGATGGTAAAACCTGGGTGAAAAGATTCAACTCCCTGCTAACATCTGAAAACATGTTAACATTCCTGGCTAAGCGTGATCTGTAGAATCACACAAGCCACCCTTTTTAATAAATTATCTACAGATTATATCTGTATACAAGTCTATTAATGACTTGATACCTACGGGTTATGACTATGTCATATAGTGGCAGTTGTGGTTTATGACTCCCTGCCTAGTAAAGAAATATCTACAGATTTTATCTGTACACAAGTCTGTTAACGACTTGATACCTACGGGTTATAACTATGTTATATAGTGGCAGTTGTGGTTTATGACTCCCTGCCTAGTAAAGGGTTATTTGTTTAATTATACAATTTATAATCCTATAAAAATCTAAATTTATAATTTAGTAATTGTCCATGTGACTAGGCCTATGGTGCCAATATATATATTTTCATTCCTTGATTGCTAATAAGAGCCTGAATGAAATTTATTAAATTAACTGCTAAGGTTCTTGATACCATGGTTAATAAATCGTCTAGAACGATAATACTGTTAGGTTCTAAATTAGACCTTGTCCTTTATTGTAGCTTAAAGCTACAATGGCCAAATCGGAGGAGACCAACAGTCATTCTGGGGAACACTCAGATAATGCAAAGATTCACGTTACCGGTGCAGAGTTGCAAGCACTGATAGATAACGCTGTTGCCAAAGCTATGGATAGGCAATTCAGGGAATCTAGTGGTACTCGGAGTAGGACCCGAACAGAAACGCACACAAAGCCCAAGACTCATTCTGAGGCTCATAGTAAGCCGCCATCTAAAAAGAGTGAGCCGAAGAAAGCTGAGGATGATAATCATTCCTCCAACCACAGCAGCGTCCCAAAGCAGGAGATTAAGCTGAAACATGACACGTACAGCAGGTCCTGTACGTACAAGTATTTTGTATCTTGCAAGCCCAGAGATTTCACTGGGGAAAAGGGAGCCGTCGATTGTATGACGTGGATTGATGAGATGGATACTGTGGTTGATATAAGCGGGTGTGCTGATAGGGACGTCGTGAAGTACGTGTCCCAGTCATTCAAGGGAGATGCGTTAGCATGGTGGAAGTCACTCCTACAAGCTGCCGGTAAGGCCACACTGTACGGTTTGTCATGGGAACAGTTTGTGGCCCTGATTAAAGAGAACTTCTGTCCGTAGCACGAGGTCGAGCGAATCGAATCGGATTTTGTATCCTTAGTTATGAAGAACCTCGATTGTCAAGCGTATCTTACTACGTTCAACACGTTGTCTCGTTTAGTGCCTTACTTGGTGACCCCGGAGCCGCGTAGGATCGCTCGATTTATTGGGGGTCTGGCACCGGAGATAAAGGCAAGTGTCAAGGCTTCAAGGCCTACTACATTTAGGTCAGTAGCTGACCTATCCCTCTCCCTCACTCAGGATGTGGTAAGATTGAGAGCTATGAAGAGCTCTGAGGAGAACAAACGGAAACGTGAGGATGACACCTCACGAAGGTCTGAGAAACGACATAGAGGGAACAACGACCACAGGAAAGGGTCGGGGTCTAGGAAAAGTGATCATCAGTCGGGTGAGAAACCCAGATGCAAGATCTGCAGGAGGCACCACTTTGGGAGATGTCGTTTGGAGACGAAATCCCAGTCTTCAAAAAAACGATGTGGAATCTGCAAGTCCACAGACCATAAAGCTGTGGATTGCAAGAAAATGAAGGATGCAACCTGTTTTGGTTGCAACGAGAAAGGGCACATTCGGCCCAACTGTCCAAAGAATGCGAAGAAGGCTGATGATGGGAAGAAGACTAATGCGAGAGTCTTCAGAATGGACGCTAAGGAAGCAGTCCTTGACGACAACGTCATTACCGGTACGTTTCTTGTAAATGATGTTTTTGCTAGAGTCTTGTTTGATTCAGGAGCCGATAAGTCGTTTGTAGATGATAAGTTTTGTAAACTGTTGAACCTTCCTGTTAAAACCTTAAGTGTGAAATATGAGGTGGAATTAGCCGATGGAACCTTAGAAACCGCCTCAACTGTTCTAGATGGATGTGTTATATCCATTAGGAATCATTCTTTCCCGTTATCCTTGCTTCCCTTTAAGTTAGCTGGATTCGACATAGTATTAGGCATGGATTGGTTGTCGAGTAACCAAGCCCAGATTCTGTGCAACAGAAAGCAAGTAATAGTTAAGACTCCGTCTGGCGAGTCACTTACTATTCAAGGAGATACCCAGCATGGATTGCCTGAGCAAGTGTCCATGCTCAAAGCATCCAGATGCATGCAGAAGGGATGTGTCATTTATATGGCACAAGTTACCATTGATGAGCCGAAGCCGAAGATTGAGGATATCCCTGTTATCTCGGAATATCCTGAAGTGTTTCCTGAAGAACTACCCGGTTTGCCACCGGATAGGCAAGTAGAGTTTCGGATAGATATCATTCCAGGCGCAGCACCTGTAGCAAGAGCACCATACAGATTGGCACCAACGGAGATGAAGGAGTTGAGGACGCAGTTGGATGAGCTTTTAGCCAAAGGTTTTATTAGACCTAGCTCGTCTCCTTGGGGAGCGCCAATCTTGTTCGTTAAGAAGAAGGATGGTTCGATGCATCTGTGCATCGATTACCGTGAGCTTAATAAGGTCACTATCAAGAATCGGTATCCGTTACCCAGGATCGACGATCTGTTCGATCAGTTGCAAGGAGCAAGCTATTTCTCCAAGATTGACCTAAGGTCAGGATATCATCAGTTGAAGGTCAAGGAGGAAGACGTACACAAGACAGCGTTTAGGACTCGTTATGGACATTACGAGTTCCTAGTGATGCCGTTTGGGCTCACTAATGCACCAGCCGCGTTCATGGATCTCATGAATCGCGTCTGCAAACCCTATTTAGATAAGTTCGTTATCGTCTTTATTGACGACATCCTTATCTATTCGAAGAGCCAAGCTGATCATGAGAAACACCTTCGTTGTATTCTCAAACTTTTGAATCAAGAGAAGCTTTATGCCAAATTTTCGAAGTGTGAATTTTGGCTTCGAGAAGTCCAATTCCTTGGACATGTTGTAAGCGAGCGTGGTATCCAAGTAGATCCCGCTAAAGTCGAAGCAGTCATGAATTGGCAGGAGCCGAAGACGCCTACCGAGATTCGCAGTTTCCTCGGATTGGCAGGATATTATAGGCGATTTATTGAGAACTTCTCAAGGATTGCTGCGCCCCTAACTTCGTTGACCCGTAAGAAGATTAAGTTTGATTGGGGCCCTAAGCAGCAGGAATCCTTTGACATTCTGAAGCAGAAGCTGAGCAATGCGCCAGTGTTGACATTGCCTGATGGAATAGATGAATTTGTGGTGTATTGTGATGCATCACATACTGGCATGGGCTGTGTACTCATGCAGAAAGGCAAAGTCATTGCCTACGCTTCTCGACAGCTCAAAGTGCACGAGAAGAACTACACCACCCACGATTTGGAATTGGGTGCAGTTGTATTTGCATTGAAGTTATGGAGACATTACTTGTATGGAACCAAGTGCATAATTTATTCGGATCACAAGAGTCTTCAGCATCTGTTCAATCAGAAGGAATTGAACATGCGTCAAAGGCGATGGATGGAAACCCTCAATGATTATGACTGTGAGATAAGATACCATCCAGGCAAGGCAAATGTGGTTGCCGACGCCTTAAGTAGAAAGGAAAGGGTTAAACCGATCAGAATCAATGCCAAGCGCATTGAAATAAGAAATAATTTGAATGAAAAGGTGTTAGCTGCACAGAAGGAAGCTGTGCTGGAAGCTAACTATCCTGCAGAAAAGTTGGGAGTAACTGAGGAGCAGTTATCCCATGACAAAGATGGGATGCTACGACTAAACGGACGAATATGGGTTCCAGTCTATGGAGGACTTCGGGATGTTATCCTCCAGGAAGCCCACAGCTCTAAATATTCCGTTCATCCTGGAGCTGATAAGATGTACCAGGATTTGAAATCAAACTACTGGTGGATTGGTTTGAAAAAGTCCGTGGCCGAGTATGTGGCCCAATGTTTGACTTGTGCGCAGGTCAAGGCTGAGCATCAGAAGCCGTCAGGTTTGCTTCAGCAACCTGAAATTCCCAAATGGAAATGGGAAATGGTGACAATGGATTTCATCACCAAGTTGCCGAAGACGAAAAACGGAAATGATACCATATGGGTCATAGTAGACAGACTGACTAAGTCAGCTCATTTTCTACCCATCAAAGAGACGTATAGCTCAGATATGTTAGCTCAATTATACGTCGATAAGATAGTAGCGCTACATGGTATACCTATATCTATTATCTCTGATAGAGATACTAGATATACGTCACATTTTTGGAAAAGTTTCCAACAGTCGTTGGGCACTCGTTTGAATTTTAGTACGGCTTATCACCCTCAGACTGATGGTCAGAGTGAGCGTACTATTCAAACTTTGGAAGACATGCTTCGTGCATGTGCGATCGACTTGGGTGGTAGTTGGGATAAGAACCTACCGCTGATTGAATTCTCCTACAACAATAGCTACCATTCCAGCATAAAGGCTGCGCCTTTCGAGGCCCTATACGGTAGAAAGTGTAGATCGCCCATTTGTTGGGCAGAAGTTGGAGATGTCCAGTTGTCTGGACCAGATATCGTCTTTGAGACGACAGACAAGATCGTTCAGATTCGCGATCGTCTGAAAGCTGCCAGGGATAGGCAGAAAAGTTATGCGGATCCTAAGCGCAAGGATTTTCACTTCGATGTGGGTGAAAAAGTGTTGCTTAAGGTATCACCTTGGAAAGGTGTAATGCGATTTGGAAAGAAAGGCAAGCTGAGCCCGAGATACATAGGACCTTTCGAGATTATCGAACGTGTCGGGTCAGTCGCTTACAAGTTAAACTTGCCTGAAGAGCTTAGTGCCATTCATAATGTGTTTCACATCTGTAATTTGAAAAAGTGTTTCGCTGACGATTCACTGGTTATACCGCATACAGATATACACATAGACGAAAGTCTAAAATTTGTGGAAAAACCTTTGTCGATTGAGGATCGACAGGTAAAGAAGCTTCGAAGGAAGCACGTGCCTATTGTTAAGGTCAAGTGGGATGCCCG
Source organism: Helianthus annuus (assembly GCF_002127325.2). Lineage (NCBI taxonomy): Eukaryota > Viridiplantae > Streptophyta > Magnoliopsida > Asterales > Asteraceae > Helianthus > Helianthus annuus. The sequence continues at coordinate 43,223,053 of NC_035449.2, forward strand.
CAGAGGTCCCGAATACACGTGGGAAGTGGAATCCACGATGAAAGAAAAATATCCCCATTTGTTTGAATAAATCTCGGGGTCGAGATTTCTTTTAAGGGGGTGAGGATGTAACACCTCGAAAAATTTCGTCCAATAATGTCTTGACACGTGTCATAAGGTTCCATTATGTGAAAACATACTTTAGAGGGACTAAAAGTGACAAACAGTGAAAACTATGGAACGTAAGGGTCCAAAGTGTCAACAATGGATAAATAGGCTCTATGATAACCCTACATAATGTTTATAACCTTTAACGGATGGTTCATGGATCATACGACGCGGAAATTGCACAAAAGTGAAGTATTGCAAACTATAGGGGCCAAAAGTGTCAACATGTTTAATTTATACCTCTGAGTGAACTTTTGGCAGACCCGAAGCTTTGTAAAGCTAAAATATACTCACTAGAATATGTGGTTAAAATTTCATGAAGTTTCGTCAACGTATGAGAAAGTTATGGCCAAAACCGTACTTGAAGGACTAAAAGCGTCAACGTCGAATTTCAGGGCTTTTCGGTTGAGCGCAAAATGTTCCGAGGACATTTCCATGTTGGCAAAAGTCCTAAGGTTCTTAGAAACCAAGTTTGGGGGTTTACGGGTCGAGAAAAGTAGCCGAAACATCGCGTACAAGTTCAGGGGCCAAAGCTGTCAAAGTTTGAAACTTGTTTTGGCTGAACAGGGGTCAGGCGACCCGCCTGGCATGACCCAAGCGGGCCGCGTGGGGCTGCCAGCGACAGAATTCGCAAAAATGGATGATTTGGGTCCGAATTTAAGTTGTTTACAGCTCATTTCACCTCCCAATTGCTCCAATACGTGCCCTTGCATGCCTAGATCAACAGTAGCCTACTCCAACCATCTGATTACACCATAAATCAGATCAAAGATCATTTTTCTTGGCACTTGAAGTTGTGAACAAGGAGCTCTCTACATTCAAGAACTCTCTCAAGCTTTCTGGAGTTAATCTGATCATCAAGGCCGAATCCTAGTGTTCACTAAACACCTATAGGACTCTTGTAAGCTTTCAATTCAATCTTTAATCCGTTCTTGTTGTGATTATTGCTAAAAGTCAAACTATTTGTTCATAAGCTTTGACTTTCTGATTAAACGGATTTCTTTCAGTCATTTCTCGAATTGAAACCTGTTGTATGTTGGTAATATTATGGGAAACAAACCCTCAAAAGGGCACTCTCTGATTCCCACTACATGCATGCTAAATGTCGAGTCAAACCTATTTCTAAAAAGTCAACAGAAGCGATTTTTGTGAAAAATGACATGAATAATGATATAGATGACATGCAATCTGTTTGATCTTCATAGAAAGCTTTATTATGAATATAAGAATGTATTTTACCACGATCAACTCGACAATCTTTAGTGTAAACCCGGATTGGAACCGAAAGCCTTGATAAACGACTTTTTCGTAAACTATCGGTTCGGATCCGTACATGCATGTGTGAGATCTGTATTTTAGAGCATTTTTGACCATTGGCATTTTAGTTAAACTTTCTGGAAATTTCATGTCATAAGTCTGTGCTTAGCCGATTCGAATGCATGTTTCCTATTTATGCATAAAGTTGACTATCTTGCCCTTTTTGATATAAAACGTGATTTTTGGAAAAGTGAAAGAGTAGAAATCTTTATTTCTAATATATAAACTTGCACCGAAAATTTCGGATCAGTTGGTGGTCCAGATTGTGAGTTATGGCCATTAGCGTAAAACTATATTATAAATTTACATAAACGGTCCTTTTCGCGTAGAACCCGTTACTGGCCACATTTTGATACGAAACTCTTTACCAACAGAAGTAAAATAATATTCTGGGAATTTTGATGATTTTTAATTAATTTTTGGCTGAACGGATCCTAGATCGTCTAGTCATTTCGGCTTATGTCGGTTTTGACCGTTTTAGCCATAAAATGAGTTTTACACATCCTTTTGACCCGAAACCTTTTTCTACTGATTTTATATGATGAATAAATTATTTTAAGTATTCTGAAAATATAAAAATCTCAGATTTAATTTGGAAACCCGAAAACGCCATTAAATCGCATATTTAGCGTTTTAAGCGCATAGTAAGCGTTATACTTGTTTTAAACATATAAGACCTATACCTACTGATGTGTTTAGCATATTTTCATATGATAACAGTAAGTATAAGTATATGATCTCAGATTTCCAGTTTTGGCATTTTTAGCCCTTGTGAAATTACTAAAATACCCCTACGGTGCATAGTTTGGTTTTAAATGATAAATTTGGTATATGGGTCATACCCTACTGATATAATATGTTATATTAAGTATATTTACTGTATGAACCAGACCCGAAACCCAGATTTATAATTTTACTCTTTTATGATCTTTTAAATGACCAAAATGCCCTTCTAAGGCATAAATTGGGTTTAAAATTATTCCGGGCAATATAGAACATAACTTACTGATATAATATCATATTTTAAGCATATTATCTCAGGGAACTTGCATTTGAATCATTGGTCTACCCGTATCGCCCTTTTCGCGTTCGGTTCGGTTTACGTAACTAGTTTGCGTAAATCGACCGAAACGGGTCAAACGATATCATTTTTATTTCAAAATCCAGAATGTATTTAGTATACCCATATTATACAAGTATTCAAACTTGTCGGGTCTAAATCACATTCTATCCGGTCTTTCGCTTAATCGTGCGTAAACCGTATCATTCTTAAAACTAACCGGTCAAAGCTTAGGCTTAAGTAAAAGGCCGTTAGGAATCTAATAGGTTAATTATAAACCTTGTTCCAGATTAGGAGGCCCGGTAAAAGCTACCAACACTTATCATTTGTGACTTATACTTGCTCAGGTAAATACATTTTGACTTATTTTCCCTATACGGGCTTGGGGTACGGTATTTAAAATACCGCTTGATCGGGCGCACAAGTCCTGCGCCTTATGGGTGTACAGTCTTGAATAGCTTGTGCGACTTCGTTTAAACAGTCTTGTCTTACTTAAAGGCTTTGGGGGGTTATTGACCGTGTCCCGGATATCCTTGGCATTATCTTACGAGATGGCCACGACCAGAGCACGGGGTGTAGGCGTACACTCGTCGTGTATAACTCTTTAATGTGGTGTGTCATTTAATTCTTAGCCCGGACAGTAGATCCCGGGCCACCAAAGATACGAGTGCATGTAAATCGTTCACAAGTTTATATTATATAATTATCCCAAGTTAATAAAAATATTTATGCCTTGTGCATTTAAATCAATTTTCAATCATTTTCAAAATGAGTCAGTCGATTTGTATTTACCAGTGTAAACTGACGTATTTTTCCCAAAAGGTTAAGTGCAGGTACTATACGGAAATAGGCTGGTTGTTTCCTAAGAGCGTCCACTATAGTCTCGCAAGCTCGGACGACAATATATCTGTTGAACTATTTTTATCTTATTTTATTTGATCCGCCTGTGGATCCATTTCAACTACTGTGATATTTATTATTGCACTTTATTTAAAGTTGAAATGTTTCTATTCTGCTTCCGCTGTGCATTATTATATTGTGTTGATTGCCTATGACGATGCCAACTACGTCACTGTACCCCACACCGGGCCCACCGGTGACACGTGGAAATCGGGGTGTGACATGAAGGCTTCATGAAACATCTCCCCCGACTGTTGTTGGAAGCTTCTCAAACCTCTCCTTGCATCATTAGTCTTTTGAGAGGTGTAATATTCATCCAAGAATATTTGTTGCATGTCGGCCCATGTAAAGATCGATGCGGAGGGTTGGGTGTGAAACCATCTCTTTGCTTTGTCTTCCAAAGAAAATTGAAAGAGGACCAACTTGACATCATCCGAAGAGAAACCTTGACCTCCAATGGTATTGCAAATAGAATAATATGTCTCCAAATGAAAGTAGGGTTCTTCCGTTGCTAACCCCTTGAATTTTGGTAGACTTTGGAGGGCGGTTGTTCTAACTTCAAAAATTCTTCCATCCGTATGATGAGGAATCACTACCGACGAAGGATTGTTAGTGATAATAGGCTGGAAATGAGCTTCAATTCCCCGTACTACTTCTTGATGATGTCTTTGAGGGGCACCCAATGGTGCTCTTGGTTGACCCATTTGCCCTTGCATAGGCCCTTGAGGTGCAAATGGTGGTTGATATTGATATTGATGCATTGGTGGTTGTTGTTGAATCGGCCGTTGAAATTGAGGTTGCGTATTTTGAGGCCGCACTTGATGTAGTGGTGTAGGGCGTTGCAATTGTGGCCCTTGAGGTCTGTGTGTTGCACCCCAACCAGTAATCTACCCATGTCTTGAAATTGTTGAATCAGTTGACTTTGTTGACCCGCTCCCCCTTGTAGTCCCAAATATCCACCATCACCCCCATAGGAAAAACCTTCCTCTTCATAACCTCTAAAATCCTCTTCATAACCATCATCATATCCATCCCATTGAATACCTGAAGATTGCCCAAAGGGAAGAGTTGAATATTGAGAAACCGATTGGTTTTGTGGTCTAAAGGATGAAGTAGCATGAACAATAGTTGAATTGGGTGTTATCGTGTAATTAGAGGATGATTGACCCGTAGTTGGGGGAAAGAAATGGGAAAATGGTGGGATTGTGGTAGAAGGGTTAAAGGTAATAGTGGGTTCAACTTGGGTAGTGATCGGTTGTAACTTCAAGTGGTGGAGTAGGTTCAGTAGTGGTATTAGGTATGGTGGTGTTTGGTGATGGTTGTGTGGCAGTAGGTATGAAAGATGAGGTCGTTTGACCCGTTGTGGGTGGTACTTGAGATTCTTTCATGATGTTTCTTGGTGTAATGGGTGAAGTGGGTGAACCAACAATTCTGTTTTCTCGTAATAAAACCCTGTTTTGCCTTAGCATTCTTTCAATTTCCGGATCTAACGATAGTGGTGACGACTTGTGAGAGCCTCTAGTATGCATACACCTGAAAGTACCTGCACACTAAACACAACCAGCGTAAACCCGAAAATAACAAAACAAAACTACTAAATTAACACACGTTGCGCACTACTCCCCGGCAACGACGCCAAAATTTGATGTGATGTCGTGGTACACGCAAATTTATTCCAAATAACAACTAATAGATAGTGGTAAATGTCACACCCTGCTAGTTGCGGAAGCGTGTTGCGTGTGACGTAAGAAAGGTAATCATTGCATCCAATCATGTATCACCGGCTCAAGACCTGTTTCCTGAAATACATGTAGTTTTAAAAAGTCAACAAAAGTTGAGCGAGTTCATGCGTTTTGTATGAGTTCCAATAAACTTGTAAACATTTGAGAGATTCCTTTGAAAACAAGTATGTAACGCGTCTATGAATAGATCAATTAATGTTTTGCAAGGACATTAATATATGTGAAAACATAGCGAGTACCCAACACAAGTGGGCTATTATTAGTGTCGAATCCCCTCGACTGTGTCGAATCCCCTCGACTGTGTCGAATCCCCTCGACTGTGTCGAATCACCTCGACTGTGTCAAATCACCTTGACTGTGTCAAATCCCCTTGACCGTTGTCGAATCACCTCGACTGGGACACAAAAGCACTCTAAGTAGTCATAAATGGACCATGAGTGGGGCTCGGCCGTACCCGTTAGATCTAACCTTTGTCCATGTTTCTTATGAGAGTTATTGGCATTTCAGTTTCAGCCTATGCTCACATGATCTAATAGTTCATTTCATAGCCAAATCATACCATTGAAACATATGTAACATGTATTTCACCCCCGAGAGTTATAAATCCGAAAACAGTTAAGAGAAAAAGGGGGACATGAACTCACAGGTTTGCGTTCCGCGTACTATGATATCGAAGTGAGCGTCCGTACGTGTCAATAACCTACATGTGTACTAATCTCGTTAGACGCTAGGTCTTTCGGACCTCGTACAAGTTGTTCATCTTGAATTCTTTATTATCTTCCCGTTTGTCATCTTTGGAACAACTTTGTATTTTAAAGCGTTGATAGTTCACTCGCTCGATTGTTATATGTATTCATGTATTCTATACGTATTGAATTATATGCGAACGACTTCGAACCTATGTCATTGGGCTTATCCCACGTTTCATTGTTATTGGGCCTAGCCCTAGTTTTCTTGTTATTGGGCCTAGCCCTAGTTTTTAATGTCATTGGGCCTAGCCCTAGTTTGACTGTCATTGGGCCTAGCCCTAGTTTTAGTAATTTCGGTCTAGCCCAAATCTAATCCTAGTGAGTCCATTAAATATACTCTTGCAATTTTTACCAAAAAAATTCACCAAGCATGTAACTTAATAAGTTCGTTTTTCACATGAAAAATACTTGGTAATTTTTATAGTTTTCGACTTTCCAGATTCTTGTTTTTGACCACTTAGTTATGCGTTCGCTTTAGTGTCTAAAAATATGTTATTTTTAGACTCGACATTGTAGTATCTTGTTTATGACGTCGATACGCCCAAATTGTCGTCATCAAGTGTTATGTATTTCCATTTCGGCCATTTTGTTTAATTGTCCGATTTTACTAGCATTTCTTGGTCCATGTAGGAACATGTATGTATATTTATTTTGATCACCCTATAGGTATCTAATACATACACATATATAGCACACATTACATGCACTTAGCAAGTTTCCAAAAGTATATAATTTTTCTTACCAAAAATGATATTTACACATTGTTATATTTTTACTCAATTATTTTTGTAAAAATATTAGTTTAAGTTCATAAGAACTTCTTGAATATTTAACCCTTAAATATTCTCATTAGGGTTTCCAAAAATGACGTTTATGACCACTAATCGCGTTTAACATTTTTAATCACCCTTTAATCCCCTCTTTAATCGCGATTAGATTTTTAGAAAAAAAAAGATCGCCATAGTTTCCCCTAAGACTATGACGTTTCCCACGTTACAAAAACGCGTTTAAATCAATAATCAATTTCCAAACATCACTAAACTTATATTTACATCACTAATCATACTTATTCCTTCAAAGATTCTCATGAGCATTATTTTGCTTAAACTTTCAAGTCTTCAAAGTGAACCATTTATCAAGTTAATTACTCACATAAACTTGATTATAAATTGTTTTTAACTTTTAAAGATTCACACATCTTTATGTAGAAATTTCCAAGACTTTTATATAACACTTTTGATAACTAATATCACATAAACTTATTTTATGTTAAAACTCAAGTTCATTTGTGTTGTTAAAAGCCTTGTCACATAATTATTCTTGGTTTAATCTTTCAAGAATCACTTAATCAAGTTTATATACAAATGCTCATAATCTTTGAAGTTGATGATCTTGTGTGATTTAAACATACACATGTTTAAATCACATTTTTATGTGTAACATGGCTAGATTAACACTAATCTAAAATACTACATGTTATAATTCACCAGATCATCATAAATCTAAACTTTAACTCTCTAATATTAACATGATTAACATAATAATCAAGATTACACCAACTAACTATACTAATCTACACAAATAATCACATAATAAGTTATGCTTAGTAGATTATTAAGTTTGAGATTAGGGTTTTTGATTATATTTTTCTTAATCTTCAAGATAACCAACTTGTACAATAATAATCTACTAATAATATGGAGCTTAAAAATGATGGTTAGAGATCTTACAAGATTGCACTAGTTAGACAAGAAAATAAGAAGAAGTTAAGCTCCAAAAGTGCTCCTAGTGATCCTCCATGCTTAAACCATGTTGAGATGTCCTTAAAATGGCTAGATTTAGTGAATTTTGGGGTGTTAAATGAAAGATTGAAAGTGGGATTTGTGTGGGGATATGGCTGCCGAAGTTAGATGAAAGTGTGGGAGGTTTCTTTGAAATTTTTAAGTGAGGATATGTGATGGATGGAATGATATGACTTAAAGTAAGGTGTTATAATTTTTTTCTTTCAACAACTTCCCTAAGACCATCCCTATATCTTTCACAATTTCAAACAAGATCAAGGGGTGGGGCCCCCTTTATTTACGTAAATAACATGTGGGAAATGTATTATATGTTTTTTTTTTTAAACATGTTACATATATGTTAAAATGTGAGATATTTTGGTACTTAGCTTAATTAGGGTGATTAGGGTGTTAATGGTAGTTTAAGATTTTAAATAAAGTCCAACTAGTTTATTATTTTAATGGGTATTAATTTTGGATGGCAAAAATGCCACTAGTTCACTCGTCGGCTCGATACCGGGTGGTATATGGAAGGTATAATATAATACCAGGAACTATGGTTTTAATTCACCATCGATACTATGGCGTTTATTTAGGGTACTTGCATCGTCAAAATATGGTTAACTAGTTTGCTAGACTAGTGTAAGTTGGATTTTGATACCTTAAACGCTTTCTGTTTAGGCGTCGGCTAGTTAACGACACTTTTATGTCGTACCGACAAACTTTTTCCGCAAGTTGTTATCTTGCATCCGAAGGTTGTATGAAGTGATTCCGAGTCCCAAATTTAGCTTAACTAGTTCGCTAGATTCTTCGTTTGCTTGTTTGGTGACCAAAAATGCCGCCTACTAGTTCGTTGAGTCGCTAACGGACTAGTTTAGTGCATAGCGACGTAACACCGGAAACTTGTGATTATGAACATTCCGTTGATATCATCTTATTGTTTTAGTATGTTTTTCATCATTTGACATTATTCCGAAGTCCCAGAATTGCTTTGTTATAGGTTCAGACGCGTTAAAAATGCTATATTTTTAAGCCGAAACAGACGTTTTTGAGGTTAGGGCGTTATACCGGAAAGTCTTGTTTCTTTGCAAGATGTGTTTTCATAATAATGTTTTCTTATATAAATGGAGTCAGTTATGTTATCCGAGTGTCGTTTTTCAGTGTTTCGGTCTGATTTCACGGTTCGCTGGCATGAATAGTGTAACCGTGAATAGTGCACGCAGCACTTTCTACCAACACTTTTAGGACATTGTTTGTTTGGTTTCGCATTACAACGAAAACCAACATTTGTTTTAGCTTTGTTTTCTTGTCCTAACACTGTTATCCAGTATATGACACAGTTACGTAATTAAATTACGTTAAATGTATGAAATTAAGAAATATAAATAGTGATTAGATTGTACTGAATTACCAGTTATTTGCCAGTTGTCACATTCTCCCCCTGTTAAAAAGAATTTCGTCCCGAAATTCTAGTTGAGCCATCCTTTGCAGGAGTCTTCTCGAACAGATGGGGATATTTTGCCTTAATCTGATCTTCACGTTCCCATGTGTACTCGGGTCCGTGACGTGAATTCCAGCGGACCTTGACTAGTTTGATACGACTTCTCCTTGTCTTGTGGACCTTCCGGTCCATAACCTCAACGGGTCCTTCGGTAAACTGGAGCGTGTCGTCTACATAGATTTCATCCGCTGGGATGATAACTGTCTCGACGATCGGGCTTTTCTTGAGATTCGACACATGAAATGTGTCGTGTACGTTACTGAGTTCTTCTGGCAGTTTTAACTTGTACGCAACGGTACCGATCTTTCCAAGGCGAGACTTTCAGTAAGACTTTAAGTACGCAACGGTACCGATCTTTTGTCTGTCACGAGCCGTTTTGATACGGTCTGGTATCTTTGCTATCTTGTCAGTAGTCTCTTGGACTAGTTCAGGGCCAATGAGCTGTTTGTCTCCGACTTCCGCCCAACACAGCGGCGATCGGCACTTCCGTCTGTATAGTGCTTCGTATGGGGCGGCTTTAATGCTTATGTGATAACTGTTATTATATGAGAACTCTACCAAAGGTAAATGAGTGTCCCGATTTCCGCCCAAATCCATCACATAGGCACGAAGCATGTCTTCCAAAGTTAGGATGGTTCGTTCGCTTTGACCATCGGTTTGCGGATGGAATGTTGTGCTTAGATCTAAACGAGATCCAAACGATTCTTGAAATGATTGCCAAATCCTTGACACAAATCGACCATCCCGATCCGAGATTATTGAAATAGGCACTCCATGACGTGCTATTATCTCTTTGAGATAATGCTCAGCCAACTTCTCTGTACTGTCTTTTTCACGAATCGGTAAGAAGTGAGCTGACTTGGTTAACCGATCAACGATAACCCAAATCATGTCATGACCTCGAGAGGTCCGTCGGAGTCCTGTAATGAAATCCATTGATATTTGTTCCCATTTCCAAACGGGAATCTCGGGTTGTAATAAACCAGATGGATTTTGATATTCGGTCCTGACTTTCACACAAGTTAGGCATTTCCCAACATAGGTCGTAATATCTCCTTTGAGATTAGGCCACCAATAATACTCCTTTAGATCCTGATACATCTTATCAGATCCTGGGTGTATTGAATATCCGGACTTGTGTGTTTCATCCAGCACTAAGTCTCGTAGGCCACCAAAATAAGGAATCCAGATTCTTCCTCTGAAATACAAAGTGTCATCCTTGTTCTTTTCCATTTGTTTCCCTAATCCTCGCAAGGATTCTGATTGAATGTTCTCCGGCTTTAGAGCTTCTAGCTGTACCTCCTGCACACGCGTAGTAAAGTTTGTTTGAATTGTCAACTCTAAAGCTTGTACCCGCAATGTTTTGACTCTTTCTTTCCGGCTCAAAGCATCCGCTACAACGCTCGCTTTTCCCGGATGGTACCTGATTTCGCAGTCATAGTCATTCAACAATTCTACCCATCGCCGTTGGCTCATGTTTAATTCCTTTTGGTCGAATATATGTTGAAGACTTTTATGATCAGTGAATATGGTACACTTAGTACCATAGAGATGGTGACGCCGAATCTTTAACGCGAACACCACTGCGCCCAATTCTAGGTCGTGAGTGGTATAATTCTTTTCATGAACTTTCAACTGCCGTGACGCGTACGCGATGACTTTTACGCGTTGCATTAATACACAACTCAAGCCTTGGTGCGATGCATCACAATACACCACAAAGTCATCGGTGTCGTCAGGGAGTGATAAGATTAGCGCTTGGCATAGCTTATCTTTGAGTGTTTAGAATTCCATTTCTTTTTTTTTTCACCCCAATCGAACTTTTTATCCTATTGAGTGAGTGAGGTTAGCGGTTGAGGAATTTTAGAAAGATTCTTGATGAATCCTCGATAGTATCCCACTAAACCCAGGAATTGTATTACTTCTGTTGGGGTCTTTGGGGCATTCCAGTTCTTTATGGCTTCTATCTTAGCTGGGTCAACATGTATTCCGTTCTCGTTCAGCAGATGACCGAGAAATTGTACTTCACGAATCCAAAATTCGCATTTTGAGAACTTGGCGTACAATCGTTCTTTCTTAAGCAACTCCAGAATAGTTCTCAAGTGTTGTTCATGTTCCGCCTCAGTTCGTGAGTATATTAAAATGTCATCAACGAATACGATCACGAACTTATCCAGATATGGCTTTCATACCCGATTCATCAAATCCATGAATACGGCGGGAGCGTTTGTTAGGCCGAAAGGCATAACAAGGAACTCGTAATGCCCATAGCGAGTCCTAAATGATGTCATACGAATGCTTTCCTCTTGGATCCTCAGCTGATGGTGTCCGGGTCTTAGATCAATTTTGGAATAGAAGCTGGAACCTTGTAACTAATCGAACAAGTCGTCAATCCTTGGTAAAGGATACCGGTTCTTTATGGTTAACTTGTTCAGTTCTCGGTAATCTATACACATCCGAAAGGTTCCGTCTTTCTTCTTGACAAATAGCACCGGAGCTCCCTAAGGTGAGAAACTCGGTTTATTGAATCCTTTGTCAAACAATTCCTGAAGCTGAGTAGATAATTCCTGCATCTCCGAGGGTGCGAGTCTATATGAAGCTTTCGCCACCGGTGCAGCTCCTGGCACACGATCGATACGGAATTCGGCTTGTCGCTGCGGAGGTAGTCCCGGCAAGTCTTCTTGAAAGACTTAAGGGTATTCCCTTACCATAGGGATGTCCTCCACCTTGTGCTACTCGGCCTTCTTGTCGACCACATGGACAAGAAAGGCGATGCATCCTGTTCTCAGACTCTTCCGAGCCTTCATACAGTTGTTGGTCAGCAGCCGTGTGTCGTATTTCTCTCCGCGCACCAAAAGATGTTCTCTCGTCAGACAGGGGGAAAAAGAATAATAGTTTTCGCAGCACAACTACTTCTGCTCGGTTGTCGGCCAACCAGTCTATGCCAGAAGTTAAGTCGTAACAACCTAATTGAATGAGTGAAAAGTCGTTACTGAATTTTCGTGCTCCATGTTCGAGTGTGCATCCTTTGATGTCTTTCCTGACTTGACTAATTTACCAGTGGTCAATCCTATTGAATGGGAGGACGTCTTGTTTGCTTGACTCGGCCAAGCATACTTTGAATTTTATGGGGATGAAGCTAATACCAGCACCGGTGTTAAACAACACGGATGCAATGGGTCGGTTGATAGGAACGTACCGGTGACCCTTAATGACTTCACATGACTTCGCTAATTCCTCATTAGCTAACTTGATAGAGCAAGACATGTTTAACCTACATGACTCTAATTCGTGTACATGCTTAGTATCTAAAGACACTAAGTTAAGCCGACGTTGGTATCCAAAGAATTGATACATGATGATTGTAGAGTAGAGCATACCCCTAGACTTGCTTACTCACTAGCTTGATTCATCCTTAACCATCCATGCTCGCAGTGACCTCCTTGCCATAGTAAAAACCACCTCGTTCATTCTTAAATATAGGTAACTCCTTAGTTTCTGGTTTGTGCCAAGTCTCACCACACTGCTACTCTTGTCACTTTTGCAAGTGCCCTCATGATGAATGTTTCACCTATCTCATTCCGAATTTTGACAAGTTATTAGCATACTTCTTAATGTGAGCATCGATTATGGCAGTAATCGCCTTCGCTTTGCTTGTCACGGGATTTCTCTTTCTCTTAACACCCTCCTTGGGCAGTCCCCCATCCTCACCACATTCTTGGTGAGACTAACTGAGAGAGTTACTTGAAAATAAATCTAGGTAGGGTTACATGATGTGATCATGATTCAGATCTCAGGGCTCAATCCCAAATGTAGCGCTCAGTGCGTTTGGATTCGAGTGTTATCCAATATGCAATCAATCCTTGACAGATTGTAGAGGTGTCGGGGTAACTAACAACATCAGCTCTAATCATGATCGAGTTCTAGAGCTCGGTTCCCAAACTTGGAATTTTTCCACTAGCGAGCAATACTTTTCTCGCTTAAGATTCTTGAGTTCTTCCCACAATAACCTCTTTGTTGTATTACTCCCTATAGTTTGCACTTGGAGATTCCACCAAGTTAACGCCTCATTCAACAGGAGGCTATTCGTTTACCAAAACGTTTACTTAGGAGTACATTTATTAGCAAGGTTAACTGACTTCCTTGTCTTTATCTAGCGGATAGAACTCGCCGCACCTTCCGTATCAATGAGGTCTCGCGGCTTATAATCCGGAAAAGCCTTAGGATTGAAATCTGGTGTGATTGCATCTCCAAGTGTGGCATTGCCACTCATTCTCGTCCCATCGGGATTTGAACTACTTGAACTATCGGTACCATCAGTACCAGCACTAGTGTCGACTCGACAACCTCATGTTGTTCCATATGACCTCTAGTTCAACTTTAATAGTAGGGCGCTGATTAACTGACCCTCTTCTAGGCGTAGATTTTCTTGTTGACGCCACGTTGTTTCCGATACATAGTATCTTTGGGTCTAGGATTTTATTTGGACAGATATAGCCTATCGTGCGCCTAAGAATTAAGAATGTGCTTGGTCATGGAAACCTAAAGACCGCATTGTTCATGTATGTTTGAACAATGGTAACATGAATAAACGCAACCCAAAATGCATAGTACCTCTTGCGTGTATTGACCATATGCCTATGTGGGAAAAGAGGTAAAATGGTCGTCTCCATCCATACAACATGTATTCTCTACTTCATGGACCTTGATCGTCCCTAGTATCCTTCGTCGCGCTACCCGTGTAACGAATACATTGATATCCCTTGAGCTCCACAAGTTCCAACAAAATTGTTTTAATTTCCGTAGATGTCGAATAAAATACAATGAGGGGGGTTGTAGCATGGCTCATGCCATATCATCCCTTGGAATAAGACAAATGTCAAACGACGGAGTTTAATGTAATCATTTCTAATAATTAAGATAAGGTGTCATAGACACCAAGGAACCAACCCATGTTCAAGAATTCCGAGAATGTTGAGGAAAATCCTCCATGAGTGGTTAACAAGCTTTGTTTGTTCTCGATGACTAGTATCGAACGACTCGTGTTATAGATCAAATGTTAAGTATGAAAAATACGTGTGGTCTTCCTGCATCATAGAGTGTTATAGTAACCATTCCGGTTAGCGTTCTACTAGATAGAAACTTGAACAACTTAAGAATTTCGAATAGATAGTGATCGCTAGCTTGACCCACAGAGCCCACCAGGATTCCCCATGCACTACAAGTTGTTATTACGTGGGCCCCCGTAATAATAAATTATCTTGCATGGTCACCCTTGCATTCTCTCGTTCAAGCAGACGATCAGTCAGAGAGAGGACACTATTGTCTTTATACCTTCAACATAAAAGGGACCGTCGTGATAGTCCACATGCTAACACCCGTAGTCATTATTCGTGAAAGGGCACAACGTTAGACGGAATAGAAATATAGAGAATCCGCGACAATAGCAACTGGAGGGGCACCTTTAAGATGAGTACTTCATCTTCCTTGTCTGGATGAGAGTGTCATTAATCATGATTAGTATTAGCCTCGGGGGCCTCGTTCCATTAATAGAGTTGTTGTCCAAGGCCGCCACCTTCGCCTCATCGTCACTACCGAAGCCAGACATATACCATCCGAGGGAAAACAACAATCTTCCATGGGATCGATGCTTTAGGGTCTCGCTTAGGGACCACGACCGCCATAAGCTTCGTAATAGACGCGAGGTCATCATTCTCATCACGTGAGTCATGGGTAATAATAGAATTCATAGTCGAGGGTATTTTCGTTCTTGGCAAATATTTCGTACAACATATATATAAATACATTATATATATAATCACTAAATCCCATGTTTCACATGTAAGCCTTAGTGTTTTCAAGTCTATTCCTTATAGAATAAACATGTATTGAACCATATCAGTTACTTATGATTGAGCCCGCGTGATAGATCCTCATGTTATAGTGACACAATGAAAACCTTTTGTCATTTTGTCATACTTTTTGAAATCATATTTGTAATGTTATCAACTTTGTTTTAATTTGAGAGCCCTTGGTGATTGTAGACCAAACTTTATAGAAGTTTGTCCCTGGTTCACTACAATCGGAGCTCTGATACCAATCTGTCACACCCTGCTAGTTGCGGAAGCGTGTTGCGTGTGACGTAAGAAAGGTAATCATTGCATCCAATCATGTATCACCGGCTCAAGACCTGTTTCCTGAAATACATGTAGTTTTAAAAAGTCAACAAAAGTTGAGCGAGTTCATGCGTTTTGTATGAGTTCCAATAAACTTGTAAACATTTGAGAGATTCCTTTGAAAACAAGTATGTAACGCGTCTATGAATAGATCAATTAATGTTTTGCAAGGACATTAATATATGTGAAAACATAGCGAGTACCCAACACAAGTGGGCTATTATTAGTGTCGAATCCCCTCGACTGTGTCGAATCCCCTCGACTGTGTCGAATCCCCTCGACTGTGTCGAATCACCTCGACTGTGTCAAATCACCTTGACTGTGTCAAATCCCCTTGACCGTTGTCGAATCACCTCGACTGGGACACAAAAGCACTCTAAGTAGTCATAAATGGACCATGAGTGGGGCTCGGCCGTACCCGTTAGATCTAACCTTTGTCCATGTTTCTTATGAGAGTTATTGGCATTTCAGTTTCAGCCTATGCTCACATGATCTAATAGTTCATTTCATAGCCAAATCATACCATTGAAACATATGTAACATGTATTTCACCCCCGAGAGTTATAAATCCGAAAACAGTTAAGAGAAAAAGGGGGACATGAACTCACAGGTTTGCGTTCCGCGTACTATGATATCGAAGTGAGCGTCCGTACGTGTCAATAACCTACACGTGTACTAATCTCGTTAGACACTAGGTCTTTCGGACCTCGTACAAGTTGTTCATCTTGAATTCTTTATTATCTTCTCGTTTGTCATCTTTGGAACAACTTTGTATTTTAAAGCGTTGATAGTTCACTCGCTCGATTGTTATATGTATTCATGTATTCTATACGTATTGAATTATATGCGAACGACTTCGAACCTATGTCATTGGGCTTATCCCACGTTTCATTGTTATTGGGCCTAGCCCTAGTTTTCTTGTTATTGGGCCTAGCCCTAGTTTTTAATGTCATTGGGCCTAGCCCTAGTTTGACTGTCATTGGGCCTAGCCCTAGTTTTAGTAATTTCGGTCTAGCCCAAATCTAATCCTAGTGAGTCCATTAAATATACTCTTGCAATTTTTACCAAAAAAATTCACCAAGCATGTAACTTAATAAGTTCGTTTTTCACATGAAAAATACTTGGTAATTTTTATAGTTTTCGACTTTCCAGATTCTTGTTTTTGACCACTTAGTTATGCGTTCGCTTTAGTGTCTAAAAATATGTTATTTTTAGACTCGACATTGTAGTATCTTGTTTATGACGTCGATACGCCCAAATTGTCGTCATCAAGTGTTATGTATTTCCATTTCGGCCATTTTATTTAATTGTCCGATTTTACTAGCATTTCTTGGTCCATGTAGGAACATGTATGTATATTTATTTTGATCACCCTATAGGTATCTAATACATACACATATATAGCACACATTACATGCACTTAGCAAGTTTCCAAAAGTATATAATTTTTCTTACCAAAAATGATATTTACACATTGTTATATTTTTACTCAATTATTTTTGTAAAAATATTAGTTTAAGTTCATAAGAACTTCTTGAATATTTAACCCTTAAATATTCTCATTAGGGTTTCCAAAAATGACGTTTATGACCACTAATCGCGTTTAACATTTTTAATCACCCTTTAATCCCCTCTTTAATCGCGATTAGATTTTTAGAAAAAAAAAAGATCGCCATAGTTTCCCCTAAGACTATGACGTTTCCCACGTTACAAAAACGCGTTTAAATCAATAATCAATTTCCAAACATCACTAAACTTATATTTACATCACTAATCATACTTATTCCTTCAAAGATTCTCATGAGCATTATTTTGCTTAAACTTTCAAGTCTTCAAAGTGAACCATTTATCAAGTTAATTACTCACATAAACTTGATTATAAATTGTTTTTAACTTTTAAAGATTCACACATCTTTATGTAGAAATTTCCAAGACTTTTATATAACACTTTTGATAACTAATATCACATAAACTTATTTTATGTTAAAACTCAAGTTCATTTGTGTTGTTAAAAGCCTTGTCACATAATTATTCTTGGTTTAATCTTTCAAGAATCACTTAATCAAGTTTATATACAAATGCTCATAATCTTTGAAGTTGATGATCTTGTGTGATTTAAACATACACATGTTTAAATCACATTTTTATGTGTAACATGGCTAGATTAACACTAATCTAAAATACTACATGTTATAATTCACCAGATCATCATAAATCTAAACTTTAACTCTCTAATATTAACATGATTAACATAATAATCAAGATTACACCAACTAACTATACTAATCTACACAAATAATCACATAATAAGTTATGCTTAGTAGATTATTAAGTTTGAGATTAGGGTTTTTGATTATATTTTTCTTAATCTTCAAGATAACCAACTTGTACAATAATAATCTACTAATAATATGGAGCTTAAAAATGATGGTTAGAGATCTTACAAGATTGCACTAGTTAGACAAGAAAATAAGAAGAAGTTAAGCTCCAAAAGTGCTCCTAGTGATCCTCCATGCTTAAACCATGTTGAGATGTCCTTAAAATGGCTAGATTTAGTGAATTTTGGGGTGTTAAATGAAAGATTGAAAGTGGGATTTGTGTGGGGATATGGCTGCCGAAGTTAGATGAAAGTGTGGGAGGTTTCTTTGAAATTTTTAAGTGAGGATATGTGATGGATGGAATGATATGACTTAAAGTAAGGTGTTATAATTTTTTTCTTTCAACAACTTCCCTAAGACCATCCCTATATCTTTCACAATTTCAAACAAGATCAAGGGGTGGGGCCCCCTTTATTTACGTAAATAACATGTGGGAAATGTATTATATGTTTTTTTTTTTTAAACATGTTACATATATGTTAAAATGTGAGATATTTTGGTACTTAGCTTAATTAGGGTGATTAGGGTGTTAATGGTAGTTTAAGATTTTAAATAAAGTCCAACTAGTTTATTATTTTAATGGGTATTAATTTTGGATGGCAAAAATGCCACTAGTTCACTCGTCGGCTCGATACCGGGTGGTATATGGAAGGTATAATATAATACCAGGAACTATGGTTTTAATTCACCATCGATACTATGGCGTTTATTTAGGGTACTTGCATCGTCAAAATATGGTTAACTAGTTTGCTAGACTAGTGTAAGTTGGATTTTGATACCTTAAACGCTTTCTGTTTAGGCGTCGGCTAGTTAACGACACTTTTATGTCGTACCGACAAACTTTTTCCGCAAGTTGTTATCTTGCATCCGAAGGTTGTATGAAGTGATTCCGAGTCCCAAATTTAGCTTAACTAGTTCGCTAGATTCTTCGTTTGCTTGTTTGGTGACCAAAAATGCCGCCTACTAGTTCGTTGAGTCGCTAACGGACTAGTTTAGTGCATAGCGACGTAACACCGGAAACTTGTGATTATGAACATTCCGTTGATATCATCTTATTGTTTTAGTATGTTTTTCATCATTTGACATTATTCCGAAGTCCCAGAATTGCTTTGTTATAGGTTCAGACGCGTTAAAAATGCTATATTTTTAAGCCGAAACAGACGTTTTTGAGGTTAGGGCGTTATACCGGAAAGTCTTGTTTCTTTGCAAGATGTGTTTTCATAATAATGTTTTCTTATATAAATGGAGTCAGTTATGTTATCCGAGTGTCGTTTTTCAGTGTTTCGGTCTGATTTCACGGTTCGCTGGCATGAATAGTGTAACCGTGAATAGTGCACGCAACACTTTCTACCAACACTTTTAGGACATTGTTTGTTTGGTTTCGCATTACAACGAAAACCAACATTTGTTTTAGCTTTGTTTTCTTGTCCTAGCACTGTTATCCAGTATATGACACAGTTACGTAATTAAATTACGTTAAATGTATGAAATTAAGAAATATAAATAGTGATTAGATTGTACTGAATTACCAGTTATTTGCCAGTTGTCACAGTAAATAGGTATCGAACTCAGGGAGTATGTGGAAAATGTGTTGATGTTATAGCTTTGCAATTTAACTACAAAATTAACCTAATATGCATAAATTAAAGATCAGTGATTTGGATTGTTGTTTTAGAAAACTAAATTATAAATTACTTACTAATCAAGATTGGATGTTTAATTCAGATTATGAGAACAATGACCATCTTAGGATTCAGTTTCTTTTAACACTTGTGTGAAATTCCAACTAGAAAGAGTTACATAGACATAACTCGTGTTTAAACAATTGTTGTGATAAAAGGGAACAAAGTACTCGGATTATATGAATGCGAGGTTGTTTCCTGATGATCAATCAATCAATATCCAACCCTAACCCTTCCCGTGATATCTCGATTGTCAACGACACCAAGAACGTACGATTTAGACTAGAATTGCAATACTAATTAACAAGCTACAATCAATTACTCATACACCACGATAATTAAAGCAAACACAAAGTTATCGTTCTAGAAATAAATAAAGAAACAAACACGCAAGAGTCTAAGAAAACCTTCACCTAAGATGATCACCACAAATTTAGCCGGACATTGTTCGGTTGATCATCATAACTTCAATGTTCAAGTTCATATGAATCGAAAACACAAAGAAAATGTTTAGAAATGTTTGAAACCAACAAGAACCAGCCAAAATCGCCCCCAAAGTGCAGAGAAACTGTCCAATGATGAATAATGTGAAAAGACACCATCAAAAACGGTTTAATGAGGCAGTTACGCATTTTTCCGTCACCTCCACCGTAACTTACGGTACCCACCGTAAGTTACGGTGGACTTCAAACTGCTACGGTGATTCAGGACTGTGTTACGGTGGGAAAATGCGAGATTTCAGGCCACCGTAATTTACGGTGCCCACCGTAAATTACGGTGGAGCCCTGACTTCTTTGTTTCTTCTCTTCTTTCCTTCCATGCATGACCCGTTCTACTCCAATCCGTCCAAAGCAGCGTTTTATCCATTTTTAGCTCCTGAACTGTACCTGAAACATAAGCAACCGTAGTCATCTAATTCAAGATAATTACGCGATCAAGTGAGGGATAAACACATCTTTTAACATCATTAAGGGTTGTCCTATGGACCACCCGTCAGTGGGTTTGTTTTTTTTTTTTGTGTTTTATTTATTAGTAAGAGCATTTTGGTCATTTCACACCCACTTAACACCAAAAGTTAACCCCCATCCGTGTCAGGGACTATCCGAGAACGAAATTGCAAAAGTTAGGGACTATAGCTGTAATTTTAAAAAGTTAGGGACTAAAGGTGAAAAATGGGCAAACCATAGGGACTATCCGAGCATTTTTCTCAAAGATAAATAAATTCTTTTTAGTAAAAGAAGTTTATAAAAGGCCTGGGTATCGGGACTTAAAATAAAAACGGGTCTTAACATCCTCGAACTTACTAAATTAACTAGGAATGTTTAACCTAGTTAACAAGAGATAATATTTGTGGAAATAAGTAGGTTGCAGCCTACTTAATAACAAACCCAAACCTTAGGGGCTTGGATGGTACTTGTTTGAAAGTTGCATGTATAAAAACAAAAATAAAATCAAAACACACACATAGTGTGTGTGTGAACGTGATGAAGAGAAAGAGATAAGATTCTCCTCTCTTTAGCCTTAAATAATAAACGTCAACAAATTGAAGTTCAAATTAAAGCTAAATCCTTGCATGTTCAAGGGTTTTTAATCATCCAAACCTACAAATCATAAGGTATGTGATGATTTTATGCATGATGGGTTCTTATGTTAAGTGGGTTTCTGTGATATGATAAAATTGGTGTTTTTTTATGTTTATAATCATCATACTTGCTAGAATATGTGAAATACTTAGACCATTTAGAGATTTAAGTATATACCCATACATGTCATAAAGTGGGTTTTTGTGATACAATGAAATTGGTGTTATTTTGATGTTCATGATCATCATACTTGCTTGTATGTGTAAGTTACTTGAACATATTAAGAGTTTGATTTAAGTGTTCATACATGCCATGAAAAGTTTTTGACATAAGTGTTCATACATGCCATGAAATTAGTTTTTGACATGAAGATGAACTTATAATTAATTGGTAAAAATGATGGATTAGAGTATAATAGTTGAAATTTCATGTTAGCTTGATGTTAATAAATGCATAAACTTGTAGAATTCAAAGAAATGGTGACTCTGTATGGCAAGTTAGCTAATATGATAGCCTAAAAATGATGCCTACCAAGTATATGACAGAATGGCTAAATGGGTTTTATTGAACTTGTTAATGCATATATATGTCAATTGCCAGTTTGACTTTTAAAAGTCACACTTACCTATAAAAAGGATTGGATAAGGAAAATGTTATAGAGGTCCATAAGATGGATGATCATGGTATATGATGACTAATCTAAACATCTTGTGGATATTGTATTATAGTTTGACTCTTGACAGACTAGGTGGAAGTTTGGAATGGAATGGATCAAACGGGTCAAAAGCGCGAGAAATCATTAACGGACGCAAGGTAAGTAAAGCTTACACATCTTAAATAGAACCTCTACTTATGTAGTTGGTTAAGAACAAGATTATCAAAGGATCAGATGAAAGATACGGGTCGAACGAATAAAATGGTAAGAAACCATATTTTGGTAGTAAACAATGAGTTTTGAAAAGGATACTCTATGGTGTAAGCCATAACAATTTGATCACGTGTTGATAACAAACAATGAGTTTCGAAAAGAATACTTTATGGCGTAGGCCATAACAGGTCAAACGAGTAAAATAAAGAATTTTGGAAATGCGACCATATGGTGTAAACCATAACCAGTCAAACGACTAAAATAACGAATTTTGAAAACGTGACCATATGGTGTAAACCATAACGGGTCAAATGGGTAAGATGGTAAGTAAATAACTTCTTTTTTTGCAATAAACAATGCTTGGTTATATTAAAATGCAAAAAGGGTAAGCCAAGAAACGGGTACAAAGGTCATCTGGGCCAAACAGGTCAAATGGTGACGTTATCACCATTTGAAAACAATATCTAAAGCTTAGTTGTTGAGTTTCATGCTTAAAGGTAAGCATAACTTATGTGCATGTATTGTCACGAACTAGAAAATAGAATCGTAAAGGTATTGCTAACGGGTCATTGCTTTGACCCGCGCTAGGTATGTGTAATGGGTCAAACTCTTGGTGAGGGCTTATGGTCAGACTAGTGTTGGTTGAGTCAAGGGTGAACTAGACTACCTCAAGTGAGGTATATCTAGTATTTTGGTAAAATGACCATTTGAGCCGACTGCCGAGGACATGCCTATGACGCGAAAATATGACTAAATAAGTTTTAAAACATTAAGCGATTGGAAACTTTTATGTTCTTAAGGACATAATAAATTTAAATGGAATGGCGAGTTAAAAGTGCTCGCTAGTGTTAATCTAAACCTTCAAATGTCTTCCGGTTGTAAAAAGGGCTAAAATTGACTATAATGCCCCCAAATGATAAATCGGGCAAACTACCATTAAGGGTACATTAAAAAGGAGCTTTATAATTGCGCAGACCATTCCGGTAACGTCAAAGTGAGAGGCATACGCCTTTCAGGTCAGTCGATCGAACGGACGTTCGATCGGACGACAACCCGATTGGTTGGACACTTTAGTGAGAACAAGTTCACAGCAGTTTATCGCTCGATCGGATGGTAGTCCAATCGGGTGGCAATTCGTTGATACTGAATATGTTGAAAATTGTTTAAGTGTTGAAATCTGAACATTACATGATTGAGTGGTAATCTGATCGGTCAGCCCTTCGTTCAACGTTCATCCTTCAAGGTTTTGAAAACAAAAGTTAAGTGTGGGGCCAAGGTGTAAGTCGATCGGGTGACAACCCGTTCGGATGACAATCCGATCAGATAGTAGTCCGTTCGGACGACATTCCGTCCTGGTCGTTTCGTTCGTCTTACACTTGTTTGTTTTGATAGTTTTTCGGTTTATGGAGATGTTTTGATAACGTGTTAAGCAACAGAAACCTCGTCAATACTTGGTACTCCTGATCGGACAGGAATCACCCAAATCCGACCAGTTAACTGTTTGAGACGGTGTTCCATGTTTAACCCGAAATCGGAAATCTCGTGGATAGGATCCAGATCTTGAACCAACACAACCACAAGAATGAGTAGAAAGTCGGTACAAGCTCCGATTCTATCGGTTTTGAGGGCATTGAGTGTAAAAGAGTTGAAAGAAAGTTGGAAAACCATCTTTCAATCCTTTTCACCGTGAATATGTTTAGATCTATGGAAGATCTTTGTTTGTTTATGTGGAAATTATTTAGATCCCAGTTGTTCTCGGTGGATTGAGGCCAAAACATGAAGTTCTTAAGAACACCATGATGACATCATCCTAGAACACCTCAAATCTAGTGATTTCACGGTTAAAAGTTAAGATTCCAAAGATAGAAAGGTGTAGAATCAAGTGTAGATCAAAGAAGTACAAGATTTAGGTTGAGATCTTACCGAAATTGCGAGAAATTGGAGAAAAAGTAAGGTTGGAACGCTGGTCGGACAGGAGAGTGCCAAAAGTGGCAAGTTGTGATGGTGACAGGGGGTATTTATAGGGTTTCCCAAAGTGGAAAGGGGGATCGATCGAGTGGCAGCCTGGCCGACTGGCTGATCGATCGAGCGGTAGCTCGTTCGAACGGCTGGTCGTTCGGCTGGTCACTTGGTCGATTGGCCAGTTAGTTCGAGTGTTTGGTGCGACGAGTTTTGTCATTTCGATTCGCGTGTTAAGCGTTGCAATGCGATAGAGTTTCCTATTCAAATTACTTTTAATCCCAACTACTATACTTAACATATAATCATCAAGTAATTTAGGATGATTACTCTTGCGTTTAGCGTTTGCGATTCGAGTTTCGATTGCGTTTCGATTAATCACCACAACATAACATAATTAAACATGTACAAGTAACACATAAAAGGCATACACATATAAAATAATATCCAGAACGCGTAATTCGAGTTGCGAGTGCGATTGCGATAAGCGATAAGCGATCAAATACGCGATAAATATCGATTAATCCTCGATTAGTAATAAGTACTCCACATAATACAACTAACGTAAGCATAAAAATATACTAACTAAAAGTCAAAGAAGTCAAGACAGGAATTGAGCAAGGAGAGACAGATCGCAATTAGTAATCTTGTCTCCCTTTGACTGCAATGTTGACTTTGACCTTGACTTTCGAAACACGGGGTGTTACAGCCTCCCCCTCTAAAGGGAATTTCGTCCCGAAATTAGGCTTCAGCCGTAACAAACAACTGCGGGTACTTCGCCCTCATGTCGCTTTCAAGTTCTCAAGTGAACTCTGCGCCTCGTTTGCCTTCCCATCGGACTTTCACAATAGGAATACGCGAGCGTCTGAGCTGCTTGGTTTGGCGATCCATGATCTCGATAGGCTTCTCCACGAAGCATAGTGTTCCGTTTATTTGGAGATCATCAAGAGGTACAATTAAATCATGCTCAGCCAGGCACTTTCGGAGGTTCGAAACATGGAAAGTCGGGTGGACGTTACTAAGTTCCTCCGGTAGTTCGAGTCTGTAGGCGACTTTTCTGATCCTTTCCAGAATCTTAAAAGGTCCAACATATCGAGGCGCTAGTTTCCCTTTCTTGCCGAATCTGACCACACCCTTCCAACGTGATACCTTTAGGAGTACGTAGTCGCCAACGTCAAATTCAAGGGGCTTGCGTCGTCTATCGGCGTAACTTTTCTGACAACTCCGAGCTTTCAGCAGATTGTCTCGAATTTGGAGGACTTTTTCAGTCATTTCTTGCAATAGCTCAGGACCGGTGAGTTGCGAGTGCTCGATCTCGTGCCATACAATAGGCGATCGACATCTTCTTCCATATAAAGCCTCAAACGGTGCCATTTGAATGATGGAATGATAACTGTTATTATACGAGAATTCGACTAACGGCAGGTAAGCGTCCCAATTACCACCGAAATCTATGACACATGAACGGAGCATGTCTTCAAGGGTACGAATCGTTCTCTCAGTCTGACCGTCGGTTTGAGGATGGAATGCAGTACTCAGATTAAGCGTAGTACCAAGAGCTGCTTGAAACGTTTCCCACAGTCGTGAGGTAAACCGAGCATCACGGTCAGAGATGATGTCGCGAGGCGTCCCATGATTACAAATGATCTCATCGGTGTAGATTCGGGCTAATCGTTTTACCTTGTAGTCTTCTCGTATTGGTAGAAAAAGGGCAGATTTAGTCAAACGATCGACGATAACCCAGATGTTGTCGTGACCTGATGACTTGCGTGGGAGCTTGGTTATGAAGTCCATAGCTATACTCTCCCACTTCCATATAGGGATCGGGGGTTGCTCGAGTAAGCCAGAGGGTCTTTGGTGCTCGGCCTTAATCTTTGAGCAAGTCAGGCATTTTCCAACGTAGAGAGCAATATCCCTCTTCATGCCCGGCCACCAGTACTTGTAGCGAAGGTCCTAGTACATTTTATCGGCACCGGGATGAATAGAATACCGGGATTTGTGGGCTTCGTCCATCAAAATCTGTCGCAAATCGGTCCGCTTAGGGGTCCAAATTCGGTCCAGATAATAGAATATCCCATTCGATTTATTAACAAGATGGGCTCCATCGTGGTGGATTCTTTCCTTCTTTAGTGTACGTTCGGTAAAACACGCATGCTGGGCTTCGCGAATGAGGGTTTCGAGATGATGCTGAGCTGGGACATTAGGAATACTGTGTAGGTAGCTTCGCCGGCTGAGAGCGTCGGCAACGACATTTGCTTTGCCTGGATGGTAACGAATCTCATAATCATAATCGTTGAGAAGTTCTACCCATCGGCGTTGATGCATATGAAGTTCTTTCTGATCAAAGATATGTTGTAGGCTCCTATGATAAGTGAAGATCGTACACTTGGTACCATAAAGGTAGTGTCGCCAAATCTTTAACGCAAAAACAACTGCGCCTAGCTCGAGGTCGTGGGTTGTATTGTTCTTCTCGTGGATCTTGAGCTGACGAGATGCGTAGGCGATAACCTTGTCTCATTGCATGAGGACACAACCAAGACCAAGGTTCGAGGCATCGCAATAGACGATAAAGTCGTCGTTTCCGTCGGGTAAAGTGAGAATAGGAGCGTTGCAAAGCATATGCTTGAGGGTTTGGAAAGCAGACTCTTGTTCGGTTCCCCAAACAAAAGGCTTATCTTTATGGGTGAGAGCGGTAAGCGGCACAGCGATTTTTGAGAATCCTTCGATAAATCGACGATAATAGCCCGCTAGTCCGAGGAAAGAATGGACTTCAGACGAGTTCTTTGGTGTAACCCAACTCTTAACTGCTTCAATCTTCGCGGGATCGACATGAATACCTTGACTGTTGACAATGTGACCGAGGAATTGAACCTCCTTTAGCCAAAATTCACACTTGGAGAACTTGGTATAGAGTCGATTCCCCTGGAGTAGCTCGAGAACCAAACGTAGATGTTGCGCGTGTTCGGCTTTCGACTTGGAGTAGATCAGGATATCATCGATGAACACGATGACGAAGCATTCAAGAAATGGTTTACACACCCGATTCATCAGATCCATGAAAACCGCGGGTGCATTGGTTAAACCAAAGGGCATAACAACGAACTCATAGTGGCCATATCGAGTGCAAAAGGCGGTTTTGGGAATATCCTCCTCTTGAATGCGTAACTGGTGATAGCCTAAGCGTAGATCGATCTTTGAGAAACATGTATCACCTTGTAGCTGATCAAACAAATCATAAATTTGGGGCAGGGGATAGCGATTCTTGATTGTCAACTTATTCAATTCCCGATAGTCGATGCACATCCTGAACGACCCATCCTTCTTTTTGACAAAAAGGACTGGTGCGCCCCATGGAGAGGTGCTCGGGCGAATGAAGCCTTTATTAAGCAATTCCTGGAGCTGACTCGAGAGTTCACACATTTCGGACGGAGCGAGTCGATAAGGAGCTCTAGCAATAGGGTTGGCTCCAGGAATGAGGTCGATACGAAAGTCGATATCACGACTTGGCGGGAGTCCGGGGAGATCGTCAGGGAATACCTGAGGAAATTCACAAACAACAGGTACCTGGTTTACCGCCTTTTCTTTCTTTTCCTTCTTCGCTACTACAATGTTAGCCAAGAAAGCTCTGTATTCCTTGCGGAGATACTTGCTAGCTTGGGTACACGACATAAGCTTAAGACCTTTCGACGGAGTTTCGCCATAAACACATAATAAATCACCGTTAGCGACAGCGAATCGAATCATCTTATCAAAACACACAACTTCAGCATGATTTTCACGAAGAAAGTCCATGCCTACTATGATGTCAAAACTTCCGAGTTGCATCGGAATAAGATCAATCGGAAAGATGTGATTGTTGAGTTCAAGAGTACAATCACGGAGAACAAAATTGACAGCGACAGTTCTTCCAGTGGCGACTTCGACATCGAACGTCGAGGGGAGATGGGAGCGCTTACGATTAAGGAGCTTCTCGAATTCAAACGACACAAAACAGTTATCGGCTCCAGTATCAAACAAACACGAAGCATAAGTACCGTTCACGAGAAACGTACCATTAACCACATTGTTGTCAGCTTATGCTTGGCGCGCGTTGATGTTGAACGTTCTGGCGCGGGCGGCTTGCTGCTGTTGCTCTTGCTGCTGCTGTTGGGGCTCTTGTTTCACAACCCTGTTCGGGCACATGTTCGCAAAGTGGTTGGGATCACCACATGCGAAGCAGACTCTGGCATTGATCGCGGGTTCCTGAGCCGCTTGTTGGCCTTGAGGGGCTGGGAGCAGAGCTTGATGAGCAGTGGCTTGAGCTGGTGCTTGGCGGGGACCAGTACGGCAGTTTGCAATAAAGTGGTCATACATATTGCAGTGCGCGCAAAAACGGCAGGCTAGACCCACCAGGTGATGATAAGTGTATGTCGGGCAGGCAGGGTGGGGACCAGTATACGCACGCTTTGCGGGCGGCGCATAGGTGATTGGAGCTGGAGCTGATTGGTGTTGTTGTTGTTGTTGTGCCGGTACCGCTTGAAGTGGAGCAGCGGTAGTGACATCACAGTTCTTGTTGCTGGAGTTGCTGTTGTTCTTCTTCCTCTTGCGACAAGAGGACTTCGATGTCTGAGATGCGATGGTGGTGGTGTTGGTGTTGGCAGTTGGTGCGGCGGTAGCTTGGTGCAAGTTCTTCGAAGCTTTATCCCAGTAACCAGCTTTTACCCGCCTGTCGTTGATTTCAGCGGCAAGCAAGTAAGTTTCTTCGATCGTTGCTGGTTTTGAAGCTTGCACAAAATCTGCAACACAATCTGGCAGAGCGCGGATGTATTTCTTGATTGTTATGTCAGTGGTCTTCATCTGGTCGGGACAGATAATGCTGAGCTGCTTGAAGCGAGCAGTTAGGGCAACGTTGTCACCATCTTTCTGCTTGATGTGCCAGAACTCATCCTCCAGCTTTTGGCGCTCATGGGGAAGGCAGAACTCTTCGTGCATAACGTTCTTCAACTCGTCCCATGACAGACCATAGGCTGCATCATTTCCACGCTTGTTCCTTTCGGCCGTCCACCAGTCTAGAGCGCGGGACTGGAAGACGTCGGTCGCGATCAGTGTGCGAAGATTATCAGGACATCCGCTCTGCCGCAGGGTGACTTCAATCGAGTCGAACCATTGAAACAAAGCCGTAGGGCCTTCTTCACCAGTGAACTCTTTCGGTCTGCATGCCTTGAACTGTTTGAAGCTGAAAGCAGCTTTGGGAGTCTCGGTCCTGGATTCTTCAGACGATTTGCTCATGTTTTCGTACAGTTCACTGACGACTTGGGGTACGACCTTTGCCATTTGCTTAGTAATCACGGCAACGAGGCGTTTGTCTGCTTGCTTTCGGCGAGCATCTCGGGTAGTGTAACAACTGCCACTAAAATCCATAATTAGGACGATAATTAGTCAACAAGAAAACCCTAATTGAGATACCCAAGTAATTCTGCACTAACCCTAAAATTTTCATAACAATCGGAATCAGGATCAGGGCCCCTAAAACTCAGGGGGGGTTAAACCCTAGTGATGTTTATCTTCTAAATTGCTGTAGAAACGAAATTGATTCGTTTAACTTGCTCACCAAGGCTAATAGGGACACGAAACAACCTAGGCTAAGAAATAGACCCGTCGCGCCACGCGACATGTATATATGTCTTCTTCGCGTGGCGCGAGGGAGGACAATTTTCAGGTATAAATAAGGGACGTTGGCACTTGAACTTTGGTACAAAATCGACGTCCAAATTCTTTGTAACCATCAAGTTATAGCGAATATCGTTCACAACACACACAATTCACGAAGTGCTACCGCAATCAGGGTAATAACTCGATCGCTATTACGATTCAACGTCCGATCGATTATAACTATCCAACGATTGTCTGAGTGCTGCTCAAATTGAGCTTGTACTTTGATTATTCGTCGTGATTTCGACTTGAATATTAGAGTGCTGTTCGAATTCGGACTATGCTCTGTTATTTGTTGTGAATCCGATTGAATTATTAAGTATTGCACTTGTTAATCATTGTGAGGGTTTGATCTCGTGAATTGACGTAACTGCTGAATTAGTTACTAACCTATTGTGTGTGCATTATTATTAAATTAGGTTAAATCAAGGCAAATCAGTAGGCTTATACCTTGCCCGCTAAATCTGCAATGTGAGTCATTCTCTTTTTATCAACTGTTTTACAATACTCCAAATTATTTTCAAAATGTTATAATTACAGGGATTAAGTCGTGGTTATCTTGACCGCTGGTTAGTGGGGTATTGTGCACATTACTAATTTCTCACAGTTAGGCAATAAGCCCTAACATGGGTTAGGCTAATAAGACCTAACAGTGACAAAACGTCACTAATTGGGTGACTGGACCCAATAGTGGTATGACCATCGTCACACGGGTAGCAAGACCAGATATTAATTAAGATACTGCCATAGTAATCGCTCTTATGCTGTAATTTATAACTGTGTGTCATTTTTATCAAAATGAATGATTCACTCAGTATTTCCCCGCTGACAAAACCTTTTTACAACATGTTTCAGGTGACCTACTGAATTAAGTACACGTGCTACGGAGCACTATCAAGCTTGAAGTGGTGGCTCAAATAAAATAAATAAACATGTTTGTAAAATAATGAAATTATGATATTTACGGGGTTTATCCTAAATGTAAATAAATAATACTCGGGCAAATTTTCTAAATTTAAAACGATCCTGTTAAGACTTCCGCTATAAAAATAAATACCACGGGATTTTCTGTCCCGCGGCTCCCGAAACAGGTCAAACCGGGTCGGGGGCCGTGACAGAAAAAGGTGGTATCAGAGCCACTGATCAAGCCACTGATCAAGCCACTGATTTAAGCCTATTAAGTATTTAGAAAATACTTAAATTTTATTAATTACTATTCTGTGATTATGTGTTTCATTATCTGATCAATTGCATATGGCATGGAACAAATTTTATATAGAAAACTAAAACTTTAGTGTCTTTACAAGTCTAGAAGCCTTATTTCAGTAAATAAATAAATTTTTAATAAAACCTAGGATTCTTTAAAATTCTAAGTTGTTCGGATAATTACACCCGTATTTCTATCAAAATTATTACAAATACTGACCTAGTAATTGTGTGTGTATTTTCAAACAGCATGAGTAATTTGTCTGATACCCTTCAGAATTTAAATCTCTATCCAGTAAGAGTAGAAGTTTCTAGAGATTTTAATAGGTATATACCAGATGTGGAGGAACCTATAGAATTTAATGTTTTACCTCTCGAGCCTAAGAAACCGGAAATTGAAGAAAGTTCTAGGCAAATTAAGGGGTTACCATCTCAAGAAGAAATAGATCTTACAATAAAAGACTATAGTATTATCAAGACTATTAATGAAACACAACTATCTATGAACTTAGAACCAGCTATTCCAAACCTTTCAGTACACTCGCGACCTTTCGACATAGACGAATGGTTGACTCATGAAATACAGTTACAGAACAATCCCTATAAGCTTTTTCCTCAGTTCGATCCAGAACCAAAATCCACCAATAAGTAACAAGAATATAGCTAGACTCCGCCACTTTGACTAAGAATTAATGAATCTTAGGAATAAGATCTAAGAAATTGAGGAATAGATCTCCTAAGAAGAAACACTGTTATTAGAATATCATTTACCAAAGAATAGGAGACTTATGGAACAAGGATTGTGTAATAATAATAGTCAAAATCAGTCTGTAAAATTTTTACGAATAAAATTTTGTAAGGCATATTATTATTTCGAGAAATCAATAGTTTGGCTATATAAAACTATATAATAATTTTGTGTATACTTGTTATTTATTTGATACTAATACAATTATATATATATATATATATATACAATTAGTTATCCGATGGAAAACATTAATAATGAACCTGTTAACGAGGTCAATCAACCCGAGCAACAATCAGGGGAACAATATATGACTAGGCAGGATATAGAAAATATCGTTGCTCAAGGGATAGCTAACACTATTCCAACAATGATAGCTCAAGGGATAGCCAACGCTATTCCAGCAATTGTTGTTGCTGTTAAAAATCCCGTAGAACCACAAATCATTCCTAGCAAACGTATTCCTGAAGATAATTTCAGTAATAGCGTAAACGGAGGCAATGATCATATTATTCATGATAAAGAACCGCGACAAGCTCCGCTCCCTAAGAAAAGGAAAGCTGCAACGCCTGGTTGCACTTATAAGGAGTTCCTTGCCTGTAAACCCGTAGAGTTCGCAGGCAATGAAGGGGCAACTGCGGCACTGCGGTGGTTAGAGAAAACCGAGGCAGTGATCAGAATAAGTAAATGTGTTGAAGAAGATAAGGTTATGTACGCTTCACACCTTTTCAAGGAAGAAGCATTAGAATGGTGGAATACAGTATTACAAGCCAAAGGAAGTGACGTAGCCTATGCCATGGGGTGGGAAGAATTTAAGCGATTAATAGAAAGGAAATTATGTCCCGAATATGAAAAAGAGCAAATGGCAAATAAGTTTTTAAGTCACCGAATGGTGGACGTAGATTGCCGAGGGTATACTTCAAAATTCTTTGAGTATGCCAGAATTGTACCTACTCTGGCTTCGCCAGAACCGGTACTTATCTCTCGCTATATCTGGGGTTTGATTAGTGAGATTCGTGACATTGTCAAAGCTGCGAGACCCCGCACGATTGACGATGCGGTAGAATTAGCTAACACTCTAACTGACGGATTGGTGCGCACAAGGGAAGAAAATAGGAGGAAGGATTTAGCCCAGAAAATTTCCCAAGAATTTCATATAGGTAATAGTAACAATTTTAAGAAAAGAGAAAACGGGCGATTTTCCACTATTCCATTTTGCGATATCTGCAAAGGAAAGCATTTTGGAAAATGCAAAGGATGCTGCAATTTTTGCAAAATTCCAGGACATCGAGAAGAGGATTGCAGGAAAAAGAAGGCAATCACTTGCTACAATTGTGAAGAACCCGGACACTTCAGAACAAGCTGCCCGAAATTAGGCAATCCCGCAAACGAAAAGACGAAACCTGCAGAAGGGACTACCAAGAAAAACGCAAGAGCTTTTCAATTAACTACTCAGGAAGCTGAACTCATTCCTGACATCATAGTTGGTACGAGTATTATTTGACTCTGGTGCAAACCAAGGTTTTATAAATACTTCATTCTGTCAAAACTCTTAACCTATCAGTAATCAAACTTAGGCAAATCTTTACAGTCGAAATAGGCTAAAAGGAAAATATAGAACTCTCAGGTCATATAATTTTTCGCCAATCTAATTCCTATGAAATTAGCCGAGTTTGATGTTGTGTTAGAAATAGATTGAGTAGTAACCAACCCTGCTCGAATTCTCTGTAATAAGAACTTTATAGAAAATCCAGGCACCCGCCGGAGAAGTATTTATGATTACAGGAAATAAACTACGAAGGTATTCACTTAGATCCTGCTAAGATAGCAGCAAATCACTAAAATGGAAGATTCCGCAATCCTTAAATGGAAATTAGGAATCCTGTAAATTTAGCCAGATACTATAGGCAGTTTATTAAGGATTCTCTTAGATAGATATATCCTTAACTAAGCTAAAACAATTAATCCTAAATAAGAACTTAAACAAAAAGAAGCCTCTAGCATAAATTAACAAAAAAATTCCAATCCTAACCTTACCAGAAGGAACAGAAGAGTTTAAAGGTATACGGTGATGCTTCAAAGCTAGAAATTGGGTGTATGGTAATGCAACACAAAAAGGTAATTGTGTATGCATCAAGGCAATTGCAAAAGCACGAAGAAAGCCTTACCCCTTGTAATCTTAAAAATTTAGAAACCACAAGTTACCCTTAAAATTAGGAAACATTATCTAAGTAAGTTTACTATCCATATGGGTCATAAGAATTTAAGATATATATTGGAGCAAAGATTAAACATGAGGATAAGGAAATCCTCAGTAACTACACCTGTGATATTCAGTATCACGAAGAAAAGACTGAAGACGGTTAGAAGAATTATACAAATAATAAACAAGAGCCGTCGAAGTTCGAGTTGGAGACAAAATGCTATTGAAAGTATTTTCTTAGAAAGGAATTTATAAATTCGATAAGAAAAGAAGCTATACGTAAAGCCATTCCCAGTGATCCAACGGATAGGACCAGTAGCTTATCGTTTACAACTACCAGAAGAATTAGCTGGAGTACATGATATGTTCATGTATCCAACCTCAAGAAATGTTTATCTGACAAATCCCTGGTAGTACCTCTTCAAGATGTAGAGGTAAATAAAAAGCTGAATCTGTAGAGAAACCACTACAAATTGAAGATAGAAAGATCAAGTTTCTCAAAACCCAAACGACTAGTGCTAGTAAAAGTCAAATAGGAATCCAGGAAAGGACCAGAGTACACTTGGGAACTGGAATCAAAGATGAAGCGAAAATACCCTCATCTATTTTAGTAAATCTCGAGGACGAGATTTTTCTTAAGGTGGGGAGGATGTAACAACTGCCACTAAAATCCATAATTAGGACGATAATTAGTCAACAAGAAAACCCTAATTGAGACACCCAAGTAATTCTGCACTAACCCTAAAATTTTCATAACAATCGGAATCAGGATCAGGGCCCCTAAAACTCAGGGGGGGTTAAACCCTAGTGATGTTTATCTTCTAAATTGCTGTAGAAACGAAATTGATTCGTTTAACTTGCTCACCAAGGCTAATAGGGACACGAAACAACCTAGGCTAAGAAATAGACCCGTCGCGCCACGCGACAGGTATATATGTCTTCTTCGCGTGGCGCGAGGGAGGACAATTTTCAGGTATAAATAAGGGACGTTGGCACTTGAACTTTGGTACAAAATCGACGTCCAAATTCTCTGTAACCATCAAGTTATAGCGAATATCGTTCACAACACACACAATTCACGAAGTGCTGCCGCAATCAGGGTAATAACTCGATCGCTATTACGATTCAACGTCCGATCGATTATAACTATCCAACGATTGTCCGAGTGCTGCTCAAATTGAGCTTGTACTTTGATTATTCGTCGTGATTTCGACTTGAATATTAGAGTGCTGTTCGAATTCGGACTATGCTCTGTTATTTGTTGTGAATCCGATTGAATTATTAAGTATTGCACTTGTTAATCATTGTGAGGGTTTGATCTCGTGAATTGACGTAACTGCTGAATTAGTTACTAACCTATTGTGTGTGCATTATTATTAAATTAGGTTAAATCAAGGCAAATCAGTAGGCTTATACCTTGCCCGCTAAATCTGCAATGTGAGTCATTCTCTTTTTATCAACTGTTTTACAATACTCCAAATTATTTTCAAAATGTTATAATTACAGGGATTAAGTCGTGGTTATCTTGACCGCTGGTTAGTGGGGTATTGTGCACATTACTAATTTCTCACAGTTAGGCAATAAGCCCTAACATGGGTTAGGCTAATAAGACCTAACAGTGACAAAACGTCACTAATTGGGTGACTGGACCCAATAGTGGTATGACCATCGTCACACGGGTGGCAAGACCAGATATTAATTAAGATACTGCCATAGTAATCGCTCTTATGCTGTAATTTATAACTGTGTGTCATTTTTATCAAAATGAATGATTCACTCAGTATTTCCCCGCTGACAAAACCTTTTTACAACATGTTTCAGGTGACCTACTGAATTAAGTACACGTGCTACGGAGCACTATCAAGCTTGAAGTGGTGGCTCAAATAAAATAAATAAACATGTTTGTAAAATAATGAAATTATGATATTTACGGGGTTTATCCTAAATGTAAATAAATAATACTCGGGCAAATTTTCTAAATTTAAAACGATCCTGTTAAGACTTCCGCTATAAAAATAAATACCACGGGATTTTCTGTCCCGCGGCTCCCGAAACAGGTCAAACCGGGTCGGGGGCCGTGACAGGTAGCGCGAGATCCAGATGACGACATTGTCTGCAACAGACATCGCCACAGGACTCAACATAATATGATCGAATCTCACCTCACAATCCTAATACTACTAAAGCTCAGGAACACGTTTACGTAACATATAGGCACATAATCACAGATTCACGTAAGCACAGAAGCACGTAAGCACTTAAGTCACAGAAACACAGAAACACATACGCATATAATCACAAGATGCAGTCAGAATACATAAACCTAGCATTGAAAGCCTGCGCGCGTTCGAGAATAACGATCGCGAATAATATAGCGAGTAGTATAGTATAATCGAATAATTTAGCAAACAATGTGGCGTAAAGTCGCTCCTCATGTAGTAGCGATTTGTCAGCGTTTTGAGATAGAGGTGCAATGCGAGTGGTGTGTTTCGATCAAAGCGAATGGTGGAAAGCAAATAAATCACAAAAAATCGTAACATATAAATAGGTAAAATCACATAAAACACATAAATCCATATAAAATAGCAAATATCAGAGTCGGCAGTAGCGATCTCAGAATCGAAACATATAAAAATCGAGGAGTAGATTGTCTGCGGCTATTAGACGTCGACTAACCAAAGTGATTCGGCTATCCACATGGACTTTTGGTACACACTTTGACCTTCGGGACTGTGCTCTCGCTTCGAATATGGGTGATCGGCACGCATCCTCCCAGTCATATCGTGACTTCAAGTCGCTGGAGTCCGTCGAGACTTTGGCGAGAGTTTTGTAAAACCAAAATGAGGTCGGAACGAGTCGTTAAGGTTCGGGTTTCCCCCTGACTTAACAACTCAATTCCTGTTTTGATAAAATGGAGACGAAAATTTGCGTTAAAGTACGGATTTCACTCCTGATTCAACGCTAATTCTCGTGTTTATAGATAAAATGTGAGGCGAACAAGCAATTTAGTCGAGAGTTTGCGGTTTTCACACCTAACCTCGACCTAATTACCAGTTCATTTTGAAATAATAGTGTGCAGTGATAGTGTAGCATAAGCGAGAATAGCGAGAATGGCAAGCATGCTCATACAGTACCCCGAAGGATACGCACAAGTTGGTCTGTTGGTACCTAACTATAGACTAGGTCGTTTCTAAGACATCGGCCCGGACTAGGTCGAGTCTTGCCTAATTCCCTATAGTTATGGCTCTGATACCAATCTGCCACACCCCAACCGATGGCGGAATCATCAGGGCGCGGCACTGAGCGAAACAGATTGTCCAGAAGTTTCCATAACAACTATATTTACCAAGTATTTAAAGCAACACGTCCCATACCATGTCATAAGTGATAATACAATTATTACAGAAAAGATCTAGTCGAATTGTTCTGTTTCGACAACTCAGATTTTTATTACAGACAATTGTTTATTGTTGACCTAGGTCTTTCCTAGCCTCGATTTCACAGCAAGGTAAGCAAATAAGCATCCTAACCACTTGTCACATACGTTAAAGTAAAAGTCAATACACATAGTGTGAAGGTGAGCACACAAGTTTAATAGATATAATAGAGTTCGAAATCGATTACGCATAACCAGCACGTACATAGTGTGAAATGAGGCATGTTAGTTATCGACATGAACCTATCGATACCAATGACTGTGGGTTGACTGCCCAAGGCAGTTCGCGATACATACTCACCACTGTGAGCCATGTAACTAATTGTCCTTAACAACCCCTGAGTGAACAGGTGCTGAGTCCAAACTATAGTACTATCGTTGCTAAGGCAGGTAGACAGCATTCCATGTATAAACATAACAAACAAGCATTCATTAAGTCACGTATAACATGCGATAACGGTTAGCTTTTAAAGTATTGCGTAGTGTTTTTAATGTGGTTTAGAATAGTAACGTATATAACACCCAAAAGTGCATAAAGCAAAACGGGATCGAGTATACTCACAACGATTGATGGATTGAAATGAGCGCTAGAGAGTAGGGTTAGCCTGATCAGAATGATAGCATAACGATAAGCGACGCGTAAAACGAGACAAGTGATAGTGGGTCGGACGACAGTTCAATCGGATGGTAGTCCGAACGGATAGCCGGTCGTGCGGGTGACAGTCCGCTCGGATGGTCATCCGATCGGGTGACCTTTCGAGTGGATTGTTACTGTTTTTGTATGATGGCTTGACTTTTGAAGTTTTCGTTGTAGTATTTTGAAAACATAGAAGTATCTCTACCTTTCAGGTCAGTCGATCGAACGGACGTTCGATCGGACGACAACCCGATTGGTTGGACACTTTAGTGAGAACAAGTTCACAGCAGTTTGTCGCGCGATCGGATGGTAGTCCGATCGGGTGGCAATCCGTTGATACTGAACATGTTGAAAATTGTTTAAGTGTTGAAATCTGAACATTACATGGTTGAGTGGTAGTCCAATCGGGTGGTAATCCGATCGGTCAGCCCTTCATTCAACGTTCATCCTTCAAGGTTTTGAAAACAAAAGTTAAGTGTGGGGCCAAGGTGTAAGTCGATCGGGTGACAACCCGTTCGGATGACAATCTGATCGGACAGTCGTCTGTTCGGACGGCATTCCGTCCTGGTCGTTCCGTTCGTCTTACACTTGGTTGTTTTGATAGTTTGTCGGTTTATCGAGATGTTTTGATAACGTGTTAAGCAACAGAAACCTCGTCAATACTTGGTACTCCTGATCGGACAGGAATCACCCAAATCCGACCAGTTAACTGTTCGAGACGGTGTTCCATGTTTAACCCGAAATCGGAAATCTCGTGGATAGGATCCAGATCTTGAACCAACACAACCACAAGAATGAGTAGAAAGTCGGTACAAGCTCCGATTCTATCGGTTTTGAGGGCATTGAGTGTAAAAGAGTTGGAAGAAAGTTGGAAAACCATCTTTCAATCCTTTTCACCGTGAATATTTTTAGATCTATGGAAGATCTTTGTTTGTTTATGTGGAAATTGTTTAGATCCAAGTTGTTCTCGGTGGATTGAG
The DNA here is from genome assembly GCF_002127325.2 of Helianthus annuus. Taxonomy (NCBI): domain Eukaryota; kingdom Viridiplantae; phylum Streptophyta; class Magnoliopsida; order Asterales; family Asteraceae; genus Helianthus; species Helianthus annuus. The sequence continues at coordinate 43,261,797 of NC_035449.2, forward strand.
GCCAAAACATGAAGTTCTTAAGAACACCATGATGACATCATCCTAGAACACCTCAAATCTAGTGATTTCACGGTTAAAAGTTTAGATTCCAAAGATAGAAAGGTGTAGAATCAAGTGTAGATCAAAGAAGTACAAGATTTAGGTTGAGATCTTACCGAAATTGCAAGAAATCGGAGAAATAAGGTTGGAGTCGGACAGGAGAGTGCCAAAAGTGGTAAGTTGTGATGGTGACAGGGGGTATTCATAGGGTTTCCCAAAGTGGAAAGGGCGGATCGATCGAGTGGCAGCCTGGCCGACTGGCTGATCGATCGAGCGGTAGCTCGATCGAACGGCTGGTCGTTCGGCTGGTCACTTGGTCGATTGGCCAGTTAGTTCGAGTGTTTGGTGCGACGAGTTTTGCCGTTTCGATTCGCGTGTTCAGCTTTGTGATGCGATAGAGTTTCCTATTCAAATTACTTTTAATCCCAACTACTATATCTAACATATAATCATCAAGTAATTTAGGATGATTACTCTTGCGTTTAGCGTTTGCGGTTCGATTGCGATTCGAGTTTCGATTGCGTTTCGATTAATCACCACAACATAACATAATTAAACATGCACAAGTAATACATAAAAGGCATACACACATAAAATAATATCCAGAACGCGTAATTCGAGTTTCGAGTGCGATAAGCGATCAAATACGCGATAAATATCGATTAATCCTCGATTAGTAATAAGTACTCCGCATAATACAACTAACGTAAGCATAAAAACATACTAACTAAAAGTCAAAGAAGTCAAAACAGGAATTGAGCAAGGAGAGACAGATCGCAATTAGTAATCTTGTCTCCCTTTGACTTCAATGTTGACTTTGACCTTGACTTTCGTAACACGGGGTGTTACAGCCTAACGGGTCGGTTGGGTAAATAACTACAAACCAAACGAATGATTTAAAAAGCTAAGGGATCCGGGTTTGGGTCATGGGTTTGAACCTATAATTATGGGAAAAAACTATAAACCCTTGATGAGATAATGCGGATGTATTTAGTTAAAGGGGCATAAATCTCGTTTTATACCTAAAATACGAGTTTCCATTTGCAGCCGTCGTAGGCTTATGGCGCTAAAAAGCCCTACGACCATCATGATCTCGCCCTACGACCCAAAACACCCTTACGGTGCCTGGACACTGTATTACGACAGTGGCTTATGACAGCAAGATTCGTTTTCTTTATTGTTCTAAACACGTTGATCGTTAAATTTAAACACTAATTATTTTTAGTGTTTATGATAGGCTTTCGCAAGGAGGGAACCGGACGGACGACCAAGCACGTGAACAACCGAACACTACTAAACCATAATCTATTCATAGATGATTCACATGATAGTTGAAGCATGATCATGCATGGCAAAGCTTTCGAGTTTAAAAGCTTCAGTATTGTAAAATGTAGATCAAGTGTAATAATTTATTTTGTCGGTTCGTTTGGGTTATCGGTTAACCAAGACAAGTAAGTTATTTGTTTAAAAAATATGGGACCAAATCACCCTTTTATTAAAATATTATTTAAAAACGGGTTAAAGTGTTACATCTGAGTACCCTATGACCCTAGCGATGCACCCGCAAAGGTACCCTACCCGCAAGCCACTACCCTAAGACACCCCTACCACCCTAACACTAACTCAAGCCAACAATAAGGCAATGCGGTATGGCTTAGAGCCACCCCACCATATCGACATTTATAGTGCCTCGGGGCGCCAACCACCATCCCACCGGAGTTAAGAAGGGGGGGGGGGGCTATAGCCCTTCCGCCACCGAGCTAACGCCGGTTAAAGGGGAAAGAAGGTGGGGCCCACCATTTTCAACCAATCAAATCTCTTCTCTTTATTATTATTTTTTTTTTTGTATTTTGTTGAATATGGGGCTTTAAACCATTGCATGCAAGTTAAAGAGATGGACTTTAAAGCCCTTTATGTGACGTGGCGCTGAGATGACGTGGTAAAGCCCTTAAAGGTTTTATACCACACCCAGTAGCTTAACATCTTCACCTTTTATCACGCACAATCTTTCGTTTGTTTTCAAGACCTGAACACAAGCCCGAAAACTTCTTCTTATGAAATATTTTTTTGCAAGAAATTTGTTTTATATTTCCATATAAAAGATATAATTTTAGAAAAAAAAAGGTCTTAAAGTATTTGAATACGTTTTTTTTTATAAAATATCCATTTTTCTATTACCTCTTTTTTATCATTAGTTTGTTTTTGATCTCTACTATCCCATATATTTTTATAGTAGTCTTTTATTCTTTGTGATTGATCTTAATTCGATTCTTGAATTTATGCTTATCTTAATCTTTGATTCTTCAAATAGCAATTGATCTTTAGCTTTTCATAACTATATATTTTTTTCAGTTCTTCAAATTAAACTTTGTAATAGTGACTTGAAGAGTAGAAAATAGAAATTTAATTTACATTGGCCTCAAATAATCAACTAAAAATAATTTAACGTACTAAACTATAAGAAAATGACAATATAAGATACATCTTTTTAATCAGTTCAATACAAAGGAATCAAGTTTAGTATAAGTGTATAAGTTAAGTTAAATAACGATATATTTAATTATGTGATTAGTTAATAGTAATAAAATAAAAGTTGATGTAAGTAGATAATGCCGATAGCATTATCTTATCTTTCTATGACGTGTTATGGTGGAAAATGCACGTGTTTTGTTTCTTGTTCGTATAAAAATCCATTGGAATTTTTGTCATCTCGATGATTCCAATTGTGGTATGATTTTATTTATTAAAATATTATATACACCAAATTATATTATATTATTGAGGGAGGGTAGGGTTCCAGCGTGAACAACCTCCCAAGAGTGAACTGCGTGAACAGATATAGACCCTTGATTTCCTTTTTAGTTGTTAAGGGTAGGATTGTAATTATATAAAAAATTAAATTTAAATCATTATTTTCATAATTGAATTAAGTTACATCTTTCCTAATTTAAATTCATTATCAACATTATGTTTATTTATTAATAAGATAATTATCAAAACAAACAACAAATCACCAGATTTCAATTTTAATTTTTATTTCAACTTTCATCACCAGAATAAATTTTGATTTTTAAGATTCATGTAACCTTCATATTTCAACGGTATACACATGTGTACTTGGATATAAATTGAACAGTACACATGTGTACTCAACATCGTAAATATGTGTACAGTAATTCACAGGTGTACATCAACATTTAATACAAAACAAAATTCTGAGATATCACAAAAAAACAGACGATATACACATGTGTACATCGCATTAAAAGGAGGGCAAAATCAGAATACACATGTGTACATCGCATTTAAACAAATAATTATTTTAATAATTGAATTAAGTTACACATTTCCTAATCCTTGATTTGATTTGTGAGAGATTTATGCAATCAATTTAAGAGGATAATCGATTACTTGATTTGTGAGAGATTTATGCAATCAATTTAAGATTGAAATTACACATATACCCTTTTTGTATTTAATTAAATGGAAAAAATTAACCAAATAATTGCCATCATGCCACTTACTTTAATCTCAAGATCATAAAAATCAAGGGCTCAGATCAGTTCACGCAGTTCACTCTTGGGATTTTGTTCACGTTTGAACCTAATAGGATTGTAAATAGTTTGCTTCTATTCTGATAATTGTTGTACAACTTTTGAATTGGTTCGTTTGTGATCATTATGAGTTCTTATGGAAGAGTTCGGTTCGGTATGACTTTTGTTAGCGGTTCAGTCCATTGGTTGGTTTATGATCATTGCGAGTTCTTATGGAAGAGTTCGGTTCGGTTTGTCTTTTAGTTAGCGGTTCAGTCCATTTTTTTTAAACCGGTTGCTTCACATCGTAAACACAGCTAATTGGATCAAATGATTTGCTTTCTTAATTAAACTATCTTATTTTTACATTGAATTTATTAATGATCTAGAACCGTCCTCTCGAAAAATAACCCTATTATAACTTACTAAACAAACAACAGTTCTTTATTTTTTTTTATTTTGTTATTTCAGACTTAAAATACCATTATTTTTCTTATACATTTCAGATTAGTGGAGTGAATGAGGAATTAATCTTGAAACTAAATAAAAGTTAGAGTATGTATTGATTAGATTTTAAGATTATGGGAGTGAATAAAAAATTAATCTTGAAATTAAATAAAAGTTAGAGTATGTATTGATTAATTTAAAGTTTGGTTTATTTTTGTTTAGAGATATTAAGTCATATTTTAGGAATCAATTGTTTCCTTTGAAAACAAGTTCGAGCAATCTTATAAATAAGATTCTTTTGCAGTGATTTTAATCGTACTCTTGTTTGATTTGAATATAAGAATAGAGTTACGGGTTGTCTCTCATATCTTCGTGTTTGTCCGTTTGTTTGATTCAATTGTTTAACCATCTTACGTCGACAAATAATAAATAGCCACATGTTTTTGTTTTTTCTTGTCACCTACAAGAAATGTAGAGATGGCCCCAACATAACCAAAACTTTCTTTGTGGAGGTTAAAGTGAGACAAAAGTCGGCAATAAAGAGGGTGGCTCTCACTTCTAGAATGAAAAGGAAAAGCTAAAAGTTTATGTATGAGGTGTCAAAATCTTTCCACGACATCCATATGATCCAACAATCACGCTTCATATGTTGTGTTCACATACTATTTATCTTGTTTTATTTCATTTCCACGTTTTATGTGATTTGAAACTAGATATCGACACTTGATTATTGGATAGGCGGTATATATCAAACGGTTGCGTGATTGTTTATTAATTTGTTTAAATGTTATAATCAGTATTTGCGTGTTTGATAATATGTTATTGTTAAAAAACGTTATCTTTGTATCAGAACGTACTTTGATCAGAATATAAGTTCTGCAAACTACCACGTTGTTTTCTTCTATTTCTCTATTTGCGTATTGTTTTCGATTGCTCATTTCCATGCTTAGATTGTTCATTTCCGTTTTAAAGAAGCATCATGTCATTGATTTTTGTCTCTTTCGCTTATTTCTTCTTCACTTTTCATATGTGTGTATGTATTATTACACAACTTGGAGAACTTCTAGATTAGAGTGCTATGTTTAAAAGGATACTTCTGGTAACCATCAATTGGGTGTTAGATAATTGGTAATTTTGAAACCTATTTAATACTAATTCAATGTAACCATGATTAGTGGTTGTTGGTGATGTTAAAACTTTAGTTTTTAATCTGAAAAAGTTGATTAGTAATTGTAATCCTTAGAAAAGTTAGTGGATGAATCGTTTGAAAATAGTGAAAAAGGAGAGGTCGATTGGAAATACAAGTATAAGCAAAGAGCATTCACATTCTATCCCCCATTTTCCACTATAAAATTTAACTGAAATTTACATTATCTATATATTAAAAATAGAACCCAATGAAAAGTAACTTTAGTATTATAATATTATCTATAGTTTTTTTTATACTTTTATTATCTATATATTAAAAATAGAAGCCAATGAACAGTAACTTTAATATTATAATATTATATATAGTTTTTTTATACTTTTATTATTCTAATGTTATAATAATAATTATCTATATATTAAAAATAGAAGCCAATGAACAGTAACTTTAGTATTATAATATTATCTATAGTGTTTTTTTTATACTTTTATTATCTATATATTAAAAATAGAAGCCAATGAACAGTAACTTTAGTATTATAATATTATATATAGTTTTTTTATACTTTTATCATCTATATATTATCTATAGAAGCCAATGAACAGTAACTTTAATATTATAATATTATATATAGTTTTTTTTTATACTTTTATTATTCTAATGTTATAATAATAATTATAATAATAGTTTTTTAACTTTAATTAATGATTTTTTTAAGTATTACGGGTTGGGATAGGCTTGGTGTCAACCGATATCGATCTGTTACTGGTTAAGTTCAATACATTATCATATCGTTCTTAACTTTAATGAGTTTTTTTTGACAAAATTGTAGAAAACAACTTTTATGTTTGCCCCAAACTGCACTTTATACCTTTCACCATGAAATCGGCAAAAACCAACCTTTATGTTCATGTTTTGCTACAGGTTCAACCTTTAACACAAACGACGTTTATTTTTCTGCTTAAGTTACCTCACATGATTTGCATGTGAGGGCTTTCTGGTCATTTCAATTTTGTCTTTTCATTACGGAATTAAATTAAAATTAATGTAGTCCCACCATCTCCATCATCTTGCCTGCAACATCAATATTTCATCATCTTATTCTCTCTGCATCCATACATCCCAAAACCCAATTGCCCTAATCCCAAACACTTGGTATAGAATTACTACTGCAACTATCTCGAGGTTCCTGATCAACGGGTTGTTCAGAACTTTGTGACCCTAGAGAATCCCTCCGGTTCGTGGGTTTAGCCTCTTTAAGTAAATGGTCCAAACTATTTCTTACAGTTGACCTTTTAGTATTTGACCATGGTTTCGGTTTTTGAATCCGTACCTTTTTACTCCTTTTGTTATCTGATATCTGGCTAGATGGTGTTACTACGTGTTCAGAGGCGATTACATGACCTTTTATTGATGTTTCTGGGGACTCGACTTCTTTATGCATTGATGATGTGTCACACCCCAACCAATGGCGGAAACATCGGGATGAGACGAAGTGTGAAGATTGCTAGAGACATCATAACGCTATTTGTGACAATATTTAATAAACCGATTTCATTTCATAATTCATTTGTCAACGTTACAAAGAAATCAAATAACATCAAGTTCAAAGGAATTAGAATACAACATAATCAAAATTGATACAACGATTAAACCTAAACGTCTATATGTGTATCTAGGCATCAACGCTACTTCATTTCATAGCATCATCATCCTCAACCTGTAACATGTTTAAAATAAAGTTCAATGCAAAAGCAAAGGTGAGTATACAAGTTTAAGCATAAGTATAAGTATAAAAGTTTAAAACGAATCCACATGGCAACTTAGTTTATACGAGATCAACCTATCGTGGCATGCAATATTTCTAGCCAACCTCTGTTTACACAAGTAAGTTTAATTAATTCAACATGACCCAAGTTTAAGGGGGGCGGTGCGTTACTCCTATAGCGCTATACATGTCGAAGGGAGGCTCGTGAGAGCTAATGACTAAAACATATCACATAAGTATGGTCCACGTAAGCATCAAGTATCATAACATAGTATTCATGTATAAGGATTGTTTTGTGCATTGCATAAAGAATAAGTTTAAGTGTAGTTTAATAGTAAAACATGTTACACCCCAAAAAGTGGTAAACATAAAAAAGGGGGTTGCGAGTATACTCACAAATTTGCATATGCTTTCCGATTATCCAATGTGACGAAGTTGATGGGGTTAGAAAGTTGAATGTGTAGGGTTAAAGTTCTAGTATGCTTAGAGTCGAGATTCGGTATTTAAAACAACATAAAAGTAAGATATGAGAATAGCATGTGAAAATAATCATCTTCAACACTTAACCCTTGTATGACACTTGGTAACCACAAGGGTTATGATAATGTTTTCATGAGTTGAACACCCATAAGAATCACAACAAGGTTTAGGTCTTAGGTGATGTTCTACTACTTTAACATATAAACACAAGTTCAACATCAAAGGTCCGAATGAGTGTATATATATACTTAGGTTAGGTACTACATATTATTTAGTCCAATAATTCAAGTAGGAGGTAGAAGATTAGGATCTTCATTTAGGCACCTCGTATTATCATAGATGTCATGTATGGGGTAGGAAGGACATGCTTCCATTTAGGAACCCCTTGAATGTTCACCACTTCACTTGGTGTAACAACAACCAAGGAGGGTCACGAACTAGGATTTGCACAATAACATAAACAACCTAACTATAGAGAAATCATCAAATCATGTGAGGATTGTATGTAGGACAACCCAAGTCGTTCCATAATCACTCATGTATCAAAGGCTATGTTTGACATGATTTGTGGGTTGAAACCCTAAACAAAACACCAAGTTTATGAGGTTTAATCCTCTGATTTTAAATGTCTCAACCTTGTTTTTAAGCTTAACCAACCACGGAATAAGTTGTAAGCATTAGGACATAGGTATGAGATGTGTTGAACACAAGTTACATAGGTTTAAACAAGTTTTTGATGAACATAAAAACAAACAGAAAGTTTATGGACGATTTCGGGGCATTTCCAGGTCTGATTTCTCCAAGGCGAAGTCTAGGAATCGAACCCCATGATTATCCAAGTAAGTAGGAAAAAGAATCAAGTGATTTCGTTAAGAAATGAGTGAGTTATGCTCATTTTCGTGAAGGGGTGTCAATCTGCTCGAACCCTTGCTTTCTGCTACGGTTTGGAGGATGTTTTGAGAGTTTTTAGTGTTGCAAAAGTGGTAGGGAGGCTGGTTATAAGTGGTATTTATAGGGGGAAGGATTAGGGTTTCAATGGGTTGGGCTTTGGAAGTGTTTAGAAGGGGTTACACCTTGAAACTAGCCCACAAAGCCCAACTATATGGGGCTGAATTTTGCTGAATTGGGGCTGCCATATTTCTTTATTTTTTTATTCTTTTAAAACATTATAATGAGTAATTTTGTTAATTAAGTTGTGTAATAATATGCAACAATGTTTCCCCTAACTTGTAACAAGGTGAAATATAAAATAAAACATGATTTAACTAGGTAAAAAGTGTAATGTACAAGTATGTAACATGTTTGTAAGTGACAAGTATATGTCACATATTAGATGATTAACCGTTGTATAAATAAGCATATTATTAGGGGTTTTTAGGTAACAATTTGAGGACAAGCATGGACATGCATCGTGAATAAGTATCGTATAAGTATGAATTACAAATAAGGATTCGATGTACAATGAATTCCAACGTATGAACATGTATGAATATGTAGATGGCGAATTTAAAGAAATACGAATTTTATTTATGATCCAAGTCTCGGATTTTACAACGAAAAGACGACTACAATAATACAAGATTTCCAAAAATAGCATTACAAGGCGAGCTTTCTAATTATGGAAAGTATGAAAAAGCAGGGCGTTACAGTCTCCCCTCCTTTAGGAAATTTCGTCCCGAAATTTATTTAAGAGGTAGATTCAAGAGTTTTGGTAACAGTTCGAGACTTGAGATTTTGAAACGTTTTGAAAAGTACGAGATTTTGGGAAGATAAAGATAAGTTTGTAAAATGATTTGTCGAGCCGAAATGGGTTTGAGGCATAAGCAGGGGTAAACAGGTATAGGTAAAACGATTTGTAATGGCTAATAATTAGAAAGTTCTAAGGGTAATAAGATAAGTTAGGATTTGAATGCTTAAACGAGCTTGATTGTGAACGAGGTTCGTATGAAAGGAAGGAAATAGGAGCATGGGGCGAACAATTGACACTAAATGAACGCAAGTATACGAATGATATGGGCATTAGATAGATGGAAGTAGCATGTTAAGTATGAAGTCTCGTCATGGATAATCGGACATAATGTGTTTATGAGTTGCTTAAAGCTTGTATTAGGTCCAAGAGGTCTGTAAAACACTGAATTTCCCATGGCACGTTTTACGAAATTTTGGTAACATGGTGAAAACACTTATATATAGGAAGTACCAGCGGCGTATCCACCATGTTTTGACCATGTTACATCCGTTTCGTCTTCGGTGTCATGTTACGTTCCGTGTATTACCATACGCAGTAGCACACTCTATGGTTCTCATACGCCTATCACTATAATCCCGTGTGCACCCGTGATTATTTTGATCGTCGCATGATCCGCATAGCTTGTACTAGTTGTGTATGCATCGGGGTATACATAAAAAAGTTTAGAATGTGCACGTACAAGAATATAGTATATAAGCAAGTCCATGTTTAAGTATGTGTGGGACCCACGCAAGCGAATCCCTCAGGTTACGCTCGCGTATAGGTACGAATGTATGAATCATGAGTAAGGATGAAAGTATGAGCATAAGTTTAAGTATGAATACGCATGTATGTATGAGCATAAACATAAAATGTGTAAGTAGTATGTGTACAAGCAGAAGCGTAAAACGTATAAGTAGTATGTGTATGAGTACAAGCATAAAACGTATGAACATAGGTGTAGGCATGAAAAATAAATATTGCGTATATAGTGTTCGTTGGGACATCACGGATCTAAGTGTAATAAACATTCAAAACGTCGAGTACGTAAATACGAATGATATAAATGATGTTATCGCGAGGTATCGACCAAAATGTGTACGATGATATGCATGTATAGTTGTTTAAACGAAACGTTGAGTTTATTGAATCAAATTTAGATTGAGCTTGGTTTGAAAGGTAGAATATAGTTTGCATATGTAAGAGGATATAAAGTACTTATTGGTCATGCATATCGTATTTTGTAATGAATGGAAATGCTACCTTTGTTTTAAAAGAGTTTACGAAATCCGAAGATGGTCGGTCCCCATGGAGTCTTCTTGCCCACGTGTTTTGAAAAATAGGTGTAGAAAAAGGTAAGTTCGTTTCATCAAAACAAGAAATTTTGGAGTTTTTGTGAATACGTTGATCCTTGGAAAAGGGATTTATCAAAGGTCTTAGTGTTCATTTTAAAGGGTTTTGACAAATGGTTCGTTGATGTTGGAAATATTCTTTGGTAAAACGATCTCATAATATCTATAAGATCCTATAGGTAATTGAGAAAGGTTGGTTTGGTTTCAATTAAGAATGGAAGTCTCTAGTATGACGATATAATGTGAGCAAGTTTTAGTGATTAAGTCGAATACGAAGTTCATGGGCAAGAGTTTCATTGGGCCGATTAAATTGATAGGTAGCATTTCGTAAGGTTTTGAAGTTTGCGTAATAAAATGTTTTAAGACATGATTAAGAATCTCGTGTATATGAATTGAGTACGTTTTGACAAATCAATGTATTTTGAAATTGGTATGAGTGGGTATTTTGAATAATGATAAACAATTTGGGTATAAAATATGATCGAGTTTCCATAATAAGATATTTTGAAGAGACGTTTTGGTAACGATCACCTAGGTAAGGGAATCACCCCTAACTCGTTGGTGAGGTCGTTTTTAAGAAAAGGGGAGTGGAGTTAATCGTCAAGGTAAGGAAATCACTCCAATCTCGATGATACCTCTCCACTAGTTGTTACAAGGAATATGAATTTAAATTATATGAAAATCATGCATATATAAATGTATCGAAAAGGTTCGATATGTTGTGCGTGTGAAAAGAGAAATCAAAGGTAAACTCGAGGTTGAAAGATTGCATCGTATAAAATGAACAATAGAAACACATGTTTGACCAAAGTTTGGAGTGTTCCAAAACGGAACTTTGACTAACCAAAGTGGTCGAAAAGTCTTTTGAATTTGAGGAGCATGCTTTGGCCTAATAGGTAAAATACTCTCGCCGACAAGTCGGTTAACGGTATTCCCTTCCGGTTACTACATGTCCCAAATCAATCGAAATTTCGAGACTTGGCGGGATTTATGAAAAAAAATGCCAAGGAGTGGAACTAGTCGACAAGGTGCGGGTTTCACCCCTAACTTGACGATTTCGTATCCTAAGTGTGGTTGGTACTCGTCGGGTCAAAATTTAATTTCGACGTGTTGACGAGGGTCCACTAGAATTTGAAATTCGAATTTCTCCATCAAGGTGAGGATTTCACTCCTAACTTGGTGGTGAATTCGGTGTAAAAAGAAAGGTAGAAGGATTGAGAGTCATTCACCAAATTGTGGGTTTCACGCCTATTTTGGTGGACTCGTCTCGTTTGTGCAATATGTGTGTTGTCGGATTTAGAATAGTCGAGTAAAACGCGTGAGGAAAAGTGTATATTAAAGATTAAACAAACAAGTATAACATGTCAAAAATATCACAATAAAAGTGAAATGATGAAACGAATATTAATGCATAAAAAGTATGTCAAGAACACACATAAAGGATAAGACGATGAAACAGGTATTAACACATAATAAAAATAAGTATAGCATGTTAAGTGTTAACGCATAAGTGACACATATGCTTACAAGATCAAGAGAATAAATAAAAGCAAATAAGATAGCATGCAAGTAGTTTTTAGTAAAACGTACGAATAAGGCTCTAGAACTATAGACTAGGTTAAAGCATTCCTACTTTTCCTAATTCCCTATAGTTATGGCTCTGATACCAATCTGTCACACCCCAACCAATGGCGGAAACATCGGGATGAGACGAAGTGTGAAGATTGCTAGAGACATCATAACGCTATTTGTGACAATATTTAATAAACCGATTTCATTTCATAATTCATTTGTCAACGTTACAAAGAAATCAAATAACTTCAAGTTCAAAGGAATTAGAATACAACATAATCAAAATTGATACAACGATTAAACCTAAACGTCTATATGTGTATCTAGGCATCAACGCTACTTCATTTCATAGCATCATCATCCTCAACCTGTAACATGTTTAAAATAAAGTTCAATGCAAAAGCAAAGGCGAGTATACAAGTTTAAGCATAAGTATAAGTATAAGTATAAAAGTTTAAAACGAATCCACATGGCAACTTAGTTTATACGAGATCAACCTATCGTGGCATGCAATATTTCTAGCCAACCTCTGTTTACGCAAGTAAGTTTAATTAATTCAACATGACCCAAGTTTAAGGGGGGCGGTGCGTTACTCCTATAGCGCTATACATGTCGAAGGGAGGCTCGTGAGAGCTAATGACTAAAACATATCACATAAGTATGGTCCACGTAAGCATCAAGTATCATAACATAGTATTCATGTATAAGGATTGTTTTGTGCATTGCATAAAGAATAAGTTTAAGTGTAGTTTAATAGTAAAACATGTTACACCCCAAAAAGTGGTAAACATAAAAAAGGGGGTTGCGAGTATACTCACAAATTTGCATATGCTTTCCGATTATCCAATGTGACGAAGTTGATGGGGTTAGAAAGTTGAATGTGTAGGGTTAAAGTTCTAGTATGCTTAGAGTCGAGATTCGGTATTTAAAACAACATAAAAGTAAGATATGAGAATAGCATGTGAAAATAATCATCTTCAACACTTAACCCTTGTATGACACTTGGTAACCACAAGGGTTATGATAATGTTTTCATGAGTTGAACACCCATAAGAATCACAACAAGGTTTAGGTCTTAGGTGATGTTCTACTACTTTAACATATAAACACAAGTTCAACATCAAAGGTTCGAATGAGTGTATATATATACTTAGGTTAGGTACTACATATTATTTAGTCCAATAATTCAAGTAGGAGGTAGAAGATTAGGATCTTCATTTAGGCACCTCGTATTATCATAGATGTCATGTATGGGGTAGGAAGGACATGCTTCCATTTAGGAACCCCTTGAATGTTCACCACTTCACTTGGTGTAACAACAACCAAGGAGGGTCACAAACTAGGATTTGCACAATAACATAAACAACCTAACTATAGAGAAATCATCAAATCATGTGAGGATTGTATGTAGGACAACCCAAGTCGTTCCATAATCACTCATGTATCAAAGGCTATGTTTGACATGATTTGTGGGTTGAAACCCTAAACAAAACACCAAGTTTATGAGGTTTAATCCTCTGATTTTAAATGTCTCAACCTTGTTTTTAAGCTTAACCAACCATGGGATAAGTTGTAAGCATTAGGACATAGGTATGAGATGTGTTGAACACAAGTTACATAGGTTTAAACAAGTTTTTGATGAACATAAAAACAAACAGAAAGTTTATGGACGATTTCGGGGCATTTCCAGGTCTGATTTCTCCAAGGAGAAGTCTAGGAATCAAACCCCATGATTATCCAAGTAAGTAGGAAAAAGAATCAAGTGATTTCATTAAGAAATGAGTGAGTTATGCTCATTTTCGTGAAGGGGTGTCAATCTGCTCGAACCCTTGCTTTCTGCTACGGTTTGGAGGATGTTTTGAGAGTTTTTAGTGTTGCAAAAGTGGTAGGGAGGCTGGTTATAAGTGGTATTTATAGGGGGAAGGATTAGGGTTTCAATGGGTTGGGCTTTGGAAGTGTTTAGAAGGGGTTACACCTTGAAACTAGCCCACAAAGCCCAACTATATGGGGCTGAATTTTGCTGAATTGGGGCTGCCATATTTCTTTATTTTTTATTCTTTTAAAACATTATAATGAGTAATTTTGTTAATTAAGTTGTGTAATAATATGCAACAATGTTTCCCCTAACTTGTAACAAGGTGAAATATGAAATAAAACATGATTTAACTAGGTAAAAAGTGTAATGTACAAGTATGTAACATGCTTGTAAGTGACAAGTATATGTCACATATTAGATGATTAACCGTTGTATAAATAAGCATATTATTAGGGGTTTTTAGGTAACAATTTGAGGACAAGCATGGACATGCATCGTGAATAAGTATCGTATAAGTATGAATTACAAATAAGGATTCGATGTACAATGAATTCCAACGTATGAACATGTATGAATATGTAGATGGCGAATTTAAAGAAATACGAATTTTATTTATGATCCAAGTCTCGGATTTTACAACGAAAAGACGACTACAATAATACAAGATTTCCAAAAATAGCATTACAAGGCGAGCTTTCTAATTATGGAAAGTATGAAAAAGCAGGGCGTTACAGTCTCCCCTCCTTTAGGAAATTTCGTCCCGAAATTTATTTAAGAGGTAGATTTAAAGAGTTTTGGTAACAGTTCGAGACTTGAGATTTTGAAACGTTTTGAAAAGTACGAGATTTTGGGAAGATAAAGATAAGTTTGTAAAATGATTTGTCGAGCCGAAATGGGTTTGAGGCATAAGCAGGGGTAAACAGGTATAGGTAAAACGATTTGTAATGGCTAATAATTAGAAAGTTCTAAGGGTAATAAGATAAGTTAGGATTTGAATGCTTAAACGAGCTTGATTGTGAACGAGGTTCGTATGAAAGGAAGGAAATAGGAGCATGGGGCGAACAATTGACACTAAATGAACGCAAGTATACGAATGATATGGGCATTAGATAGATGAAAGTAGCATGTTAAGTATGAAGTCTCGTCATGGATAATCGGACATAATGTGTTTGTGAGTTGCTTAAAGCTTGTATTAGGTCCAAGAGGTCTGTAAAACACTGAATTTCCCATGGCATGTTTTACGAAATTTTGGTAACATGGTGAAAACACTTATATATAGGAAGTACCAGCGGCGTATCCACCATGTTTTGACCATGTTACATCCGTTTCGTCTTCGGTGTCATGTTACGTTCCGTGTATTACCATACGCAGTAGCACACTCTATGGTTCTCATACGCCTATCACTATAATCCCGTGTGCACCCGTGATTATTTTGATCATCGCATGATCCGCATAGCTTGTACTAGTTGTGTATGCATCGGGGTATACATAAAAAAGTTTAGAATGTGTACGTACAAGAATATAGTATATAAGCAAGTCCATGTTTAAGTATGTGTGGGACCCACGCAAGCGAATCCCTCAGGTTACGCTCGCGTATAGGTACGAATGTATGAATCATGAGTAAGGATGAAAGTATGAGCATAAGTTTAAGTATGAATACGCATGTATGTATGAGCATAAACATAAAATGTGTAAGTAGTATGTGTACAAGCAGAAGCGTAAAACGTATAAGTAGTATGTGTATGAGTACAAGCATAAAACGTATGAACATAGGTGTAGGCATGAAAAATAAATATTGCGTATATAGTGTTCGTTGGGACATCACGGATCTAAGTGTAATAAACATTCAAAACGTCGAGTACGTAAATACGAATGATATAAATGATGTTATCGCGAGGTATCGACCAAAATGTGTACGATGATATGCATGTATAGTTGTTTAAACGAAACGTTGAGTTTATTGAATCAAATTTAGATTGAGCTTGGTTTGAAAGGTAGAATATAGTTTGCATATGTAAGAGGATATAAAGTACTTATTGGTCATGCATATCGTATTTTGTAATGAATGGAAATGCTACCTTTGTTTTAAAAGAGTTTACGAAATCCGAAGATGGTCGGTCCCCATGGAGTCTTCTTGCCCACGTGTTTTGAAAAATAGGTGTAGAAAAAGGTAAGTTCGTTTCATCAAAACAAGAAATTTTGGAGTTTTTGTGAATACGTTGATCCTTGGAAAAGGGATTTATCAAAGGTCTTAGTGTTCATTTTAAAGGGTTTTGACAAATGGTTCGTTGATGTTGGAAATATTCTTTGGTAAAACGATCTCATAATATCTATAAGATCCTATAGGTAATTGAGAAAGGTTGGTTTGGTTTCAATTAAGAATGGAAGTCTCTAGTATGACGATATAATGTGAGCAAGTTTTAGTGATTAAGTCGAATACGAAGTTCATGGGCAAGAGTTTCATTGGGCCGATTAAATTGATAGGTAGCATTTCGTAAGGTTTTGAAGTTTGCGTAATAAAATGTTTTAAGACATGATTAAGAATCTCGTGTATATGAATTGAGTATGTTTTGACAAATCAATGTATTTTGAAATTGGTATGAGTGGGTATTTTGAATAATGATAAACAATTTGGGTATAAAATATGATCGAGTTTCCATAATAAGATATTTTGAAGAGACGTTTTGGTAACGATCACCTAGGTAAGGGAATCACCCCTAACTCGTTGGTGAGGTCGTTTTTAAGAAAAGGGGAGTGGAGTTAATCGTCAAGGTAAGGAAATCACTCCAATCTCGATGATACCTCTCCACTAGTTGTTACAAGGAATATGAATTTAAATTATATGAAAATCATGCATATATAAATGTATCGAAAAGGTTCGATATGTTGTGCGTGTGAAAAGAGAAATCAAAGGTAAACTCGAGGTTGAAAGATTGCATCGTATAAAATGAACAATAGAAACACATGTTTGACCAAAGTTTGGAGTGTTCCAAAACGGAACTTTGACTAACCAAAGTGGTCGAAAAGTCTTTTGAATTTGAGGAGCATGCTTTGGCCTAATAGGTAAAATACTCTCGCCGACAAGTCGGTTAACGGTATTTACCCTTCCGGTTACTACATGTCCCAAATCAATCGAAATTTCGAGACTTGGCGGGATTTATGAAAAAAAAAATGCCAAGGAGTGGAACTAGTCGACAAGGTGCGGGTTTCACCCCTAACTTGACGATTTCGTATCCTAAGTGTGGTTGGTACTCGTCGGGTCAAAATTTAATTTCGACGTGTTGACGAGGGTCCACTAGAATTTGAAATTCGAATTTCTCCATCAAGGTGAGGATTTCACTCATAACTTGGTGGTGAATTCGGTGTAAAAAGAAAGGTAGAAGGATTGAGAGTCATTCACCAAATTGTGGGTTTCACGCCTATTTTGGTGGACTCGTCTCGTTTGTGCAATATGTGTGTTGTCGGATTTAGAATAGTCGAGTAAAACGCGTGAGGAAAAGTGTATATTAAAGATTAAACAAACAAGTATAACATGTCAAGAATATCACAATAAAAGTGAAATGATGAAACGAATATTAATGCATAAAAAGTATGTCAAGAACACACATAAAGGATAAGAAGATGAAACAGGTATTAACACATAATAAAAATAAGTATAGCATGTTAAGTGTTAACGCATAAGTGACACATATGCTTACAAGATCAAGAGAATAAATAAAAGCAAATAAGATAGCATGCAAGTAGTTTTTAGTAAAACGTACGAATAAGGCTCTAGAACTATAGACTAGGTTAAAGCATTCCTACTTTTCCTAATTCCCTATAGTTATGGCTCTGATACCAATCTGTCACACCCCAACCAATGGCGGAAACATCGGGATGAGACGAAGTGTGAAGATTGCTAGAGACATCATAACGCTATTTGTGACAATATTTAATAAACCGATTTCATTTCATAATTCATTTGTCAACGTTACAAAGAAATCAAATAACGTCAAGTTCAAAGGAATTAGAATACAACATAATCAAAATTGATACAACGATTAAACCTAAACGTCTATATGTGTATCTAGGCATCAACGCTACTTCATTTCATAGCATCATCATCCTCAACCTGTAACATGTTTAAAATAAAGTTCAATGCAAAAGCAAAGGCGAGTATACAAGTTTAAGCATAAGTATAAGTATAAGTATAAAAGTTTAAAACGAATCCACATGGCAACTTAGTTTATACGAGATCAACCTATCGTGGCATGCAATATTTCTAGCCAACCTCTGTTTACGCAAGTAAGTTTAATTAATTCAACATGACCCAAGTTTAAGGGGGGCGGTGCGTTACTCCTATAGCGCTATACATGTCGAAGGGAGGCTCGTGAGAGCTAATGACTAAAACATATCACATAAGTATGGTCCACGTAAGCATCAAGTATCATAACATAGTATTCATGTATAAGGATTGTTTTGTGCATTGCATAAAGAATAAGTTTAAGTGTAGTTTAATAGTAAAACATGTTACACCCCAAAAAGTGGTAAACATAAAAAAGGGGGTTGCGAGTATACTCACAAATTTGCATATGCTTTCCGATTATCCAATGTGACGAAGTTGATGGGGTTAGAAAGTTGAATGTGTAGGGTTAAAGTTCTAGTATGCTTAGAGTCGAGATTCGATATTTAAAACAACATAAAAGTAAGATATGAGAATAGCATGTGAAAATAATCATCTTCAACACTTAACCCTTGTATGACACTTGGTAACCACAAGGGTTATGATAATGTTTTCATGAGTTGAACACCCATAAGAATCACAACAAGGTTTAGGTCTTAGGTGATGTTCTACTACTTTAACATATAAAACACAAGTTCAACATCAAAGGTTCGAATGAGTGTATATATATACTTAGGTTAGGTACTACATATTATTTAGTCCAATAATTCAAGTAGGAGGTAGAAGTTTAGGATCTTCATTTAGGCACCTCGTATTATCATAGATGTCATGTATGGGGTAGGAAGGACATGCTTCCATTTAGGAAACCCTTGAATGTTCACCACTTCACTTGGTGTAACAACAACCAAGGAGGGTCACGAACTAGGATTTGCACAATAACATAAACAACCTAACTATAGAGAAATCATCAAATCATGTGAGGATTGTATATAGGACAACCCAAGTCGTTCCATAATCACTCATGTATCAAAGGCTATGTTTGACATGATTTGTGGGTTGAAACCCTAAACAAAACACCAAGTTTATGAGGTTTAATCCTCTGATTTTAAATGTCTCAACCTTGTTTTTAAGCTTAACCAACCATGGGATAAGTTGTAAGCATTAGGACATAGGTATGAGATGTGTTGAACACAAGTTACATAGGTTTAAACAAGTTTTTGATGAACATAAAAACAAACAGAAAGTTTATGGACGATTTCGGGGCATTTCCAGGTCTGATTTCTCCAAGGAGAAGTCTAGGAATCGAACCCCATGATTATCCAAGTAAGTAGGAAAAAGAATCAAGTGATTTCGTTAAGAAATGAGTGAGTTATGCTCATTTTCGTGAAGGGGTGTCAATCTGCTCGAACCCTTGCTTTCAGCTACGGTTTGGTGGATGTTTTGAGAGTTTTTAGTGTTGCAAAAGTGGTAGGGAGGCTGGTTATAAGTGGTATTTATAGGGGGAAGGATTAGGGTTTCAATGGGTTGGGCTTTGGAAGTGTTTAGAAGGGGTTACACCTTGAAACTAGCCCACAAAGCCCAACTATATGGGGCTGAATTTTGCTGAATTGGGGCTGCCATATTTCTTTATTTTTTTATTCTTTTAAAACATTATAATGAGTAATTTTGTTAATTAGGTTGTGTAATAATATGCAACAATGTTTCCCCTAACTTGTAACAAGGTGAAATATGAAATAAAACATGATTTAACTAGGTAAAAAGTGTAATGTACAAGTATGTAACATGTTTGTAAGTGACAAGTATATGTCACATATTAGATGATTAACCGTTGTATAAATAAGCATATTATTAGGGGTTTTTAGGTAACAATTTGAGGACAAGCATGGACATGCATCGTGAATAAGTATCGTATAAGTATGAATTACAAATAAGGATTCGATGTACAATGAATTCCAACGTATGAACATGTATGAATATGTAGATGGCGAATTTAAAGAAGTACGAATTTTATTTATGATCCAAGTCTCGGATTTTACAACGAAAAGACGACTACAATAATACAAGATTTCCAAATATAGCATTACAAGGCGAGCTTTCTAATTATGGAAAGTATGAAAAAGCAGGGCGTTACATGATGACTTGTACATTTGACGGCCGGTTTCAAGTTCCAGCTCATTGTGTTCATTAGACGTGTTGCAATATAAGTTTTCTGATAGATTCGAAATGGAGCGAATCAACTCAGTGCCTACGACTTTCACTTCTTTGTTGCATTCAATGTTTCCAATCTCTGATGGATCTGGTGAGTCAAGCATAGATGTGACGGAAAACTCGGTTCCACATTCTGACCCACCGTTTCGACTATGACCCAATTTTATGCTTTTGTAAACTGGTGGTCCCACAGATTCAACAGAAACACTTTTATCCGCAGGAGAATCCACCATGTGTTCTTGATTTGAAGAATTAATGGAAGTCAACGACTTGTTCGTAGAAGTCAACTCCTTGAATCTTGAATGGGCCGCAATGAATGCTGAATTACTCGGCTTTCTTGATCCAGTGATTTGATTAGGGCAATTGGGTTTTGGGATGTATGGATGCAGAGAGAAGAAGATGATGATGAAATATTGATGTTGCAGGCAAGGCAAGATGATGGAGATTGTGGGGCTACATTAATTTTAATTTAATTTAGTAATAAAAATTCAAAATTGAAATGACCAAAAAGCCCTCACCTACAAAGCACGTGAGGTAACTTAACCAGAAAAATTTGAACCTGTAGCAAAACATGAACATAAAGGTTGGTTTTTGCCGATTTCATAGTGAAAGGTATAAAGTGCAGTTTGGGGCAAACATAAAGGTTATTTTCTGCAATTTTGTCTTTTTTTTATCACGGGTTGGGATAAGCTCGGTGTCAACCGGTATCGAAGTACCAGTATGGTCCTGTTCGGTATCGATACATGAAGGTAAAAACCGGAACCAGGTTGGTAAAGAAAACGCCAAAAGTCGGTACCGAATTCATATTGAAATTAGATAAAAACTAAAACGAATCGGTTGTTGTAGAATATTCGCCCAAAGGCGAATAAGTTACCGGTAGGACCACACGTTGTGAGAAAACTGCATTTTCAAAGATTCACTTACGATGAAAATTTACCAATCACAAAGAACCTGAACACAACAGGAAGTTACTAAAAAGTGTTGAAGACATGCCATGCTTTATTATCTGATCATAGTTCTTGCAGCACTTTCAAGTCGAAAAGTAGCGAATGTATAAGCATGAAGAATAAATCTATAAATAGTTTTTAGTTTATGTTTATTGTCATTTCTCTTTTCAACTTTTGTAGATAGATTTTATCAGAAGTTTGTTATTAGTACTTAAGTTGAAAACTTATGTATGAATTTTGGTTAATATCATTTGGTTTTACTTTTTTCTCATGCTTACAACTGTTTTTATTTTACAAAAAATTGAAAATAAAATAGCTAATTACATGAAAATGGCTACATAAAACCACAATAAATACGTGTGACCAAAGCTTAAACAATAGTCACATCGTAGTCACTTTGTTTTTTGTTTGTGTGACGGAAAGATATGAACTGTCACGAAAAAGAATATTATATGTGGCTAAAGATTAGATAACAGTGACACTTAAAATTATAAAATTTCATGTGACTTTACATAATCATTAGACACACCATCGTCATTTTGTTTATTTTGGTGTGACGAACTATTACCAAACGTCATTGGTAAAATATATTATTTGTGACCAAAGGTTACACAATAGCCACACTAAAAAAAATCATGTGGCTTTACATATCTTTTAGTCACGTCATTCTTATTTTGTTTTTTTATGTGACGGAATGTTAGCATACGTAATTGAGCAAATGAATATGTATGACCAAATTTTAGATGATAGCCACACTTAAAATTATAAAGTTTCATATGGCTCTACATAATTATTAGCCACATTATCGTTACTTGGTTTTTTTTATGTGACGGAATGATAGCAAACATCATGAGAGAAGTAAATTATATGTGACCAAAGGTTAGTCATTAGCTACACTTAAAAAAAAATCATGTGGCTTTACATAAACATTAGCCACACTATTATCACTTTCTTTTTTTGTGTGATGGAATGATGGAAAACGTCATGTGAAAAAAGAATGTGTGACCAAAGGTTAAACAATAGTTACACTTAAAATTACAAAACTTTATGTGTGACTAAAGGTTAGACAATAGTCACATTTAAAATTACAAAGTTGTTTTGTGTGTCTAGAAACAATTTTTGGCCACACTTATAGTAAACTCATGTGACTAAATAATAAAACGGCCATACTTACAGTAAGTTCATGTGGCGGTTGCTACCATTTAGTCACATTTAATGGATGAAATGCTTGATTACAACAACTCTTTTTGCCACATTTATTATTAATTTATGTGGCTAAAACAAACTTTTTAGTGACAATATAATAGAAACGGTCAGACGTACAATAAACTCATGTGGCTATTGCTACCTTTTAGCCACACTTATTGTACAGAAAATCTAATTTCAACAAGAAATAGTGGTAACCTTTAGCCACACTTTTAAGTTGCTACGGCCACTAAACCCGAATGTGGCTGTATGATATCTACGATGACTTGACCTTTGGTCACACTTGAGCCGGAAAAAAAAGTGTGGCGAAAGGTGTATGGCGACACTTTTTTTAGTGTGGCCGTAAGCCTTTTTTGACGTAGTGTATGTAGTTTCAAATCTAGGAGGTGGAAAGAGAATCATAATTGGCATGCTAGTTCTTTTAACTTTGTTTCTCCTACATCTCATTTCCAATATTTTTCTCTATTCAATCAAATAATATTTTTTTATCCTTCTTTTTATTATTTTTGTCTTCTTTTTACCCACGTGGAGGTCGGAAGGGGAGCTTTGCAGGCAAGAGATCTAGGGTAGTAACCCTAATTAGCTACATCGCTGCCACCCCTTAGGGTACATTGGGCCCTTGAGGGTAAAGTAACCCTGATGTGCGTGAAGTGTGTTATAATTTGGATGTATATTTTAAGCTCTTTTTACACTTTTAGCCAAGTTTTAAATTTATAAAACACGATATTTACTAACACTAAACACACATATGGGCAAGTGCACCCATCGTGGACGTAGTATAGTGTTGGTAAGATACCGAGGTCGTCCAAGGACACAAGAGCTTTTAGTACCGGTTTATCCTCAACTTCTAATCAAATCAAAATGTTAGAAAAAAAGATTTTAAACTAAGAAAATAAAACTAACTAAAATGCTGAAAATAAAAATAAAAATAAAAACAGATAGACAGGATGAATCACTTGGATCCGACTCGTGTGTTGGTGTAACCTTTGATTATTTTTGCACTTTTGCACTTGTTTAAGAGATTATCTTAGTTATTGTAGTAGGCCCCTCTTTTGAAGGCGACGTTACCCTCAACCCAGTAGTTTGAGTCAGCAAGGATACAATCCTAAAGGGTCGGATTATTGAAAGATAATTAATTAAGTTATTAATGCATAATGTGGTAGGCCCCTCTTTTGAAGGTAATGTTACCCTCAGCTAAGTAGTCTGAGTCAGCAGGGATACAGTCCTAAGTAGCTGGGTTAAAGTTTTAATAGTAGTTAACTTATGAGGGGATCAAAGAGTTTGGACCCCGCCATCCAATACCTTTGGGTATTGAAGGAGGTCCTACTAAATTTGACCCAGGTCCCTTGCAGGATCTCTAAACGCTGAACAACGGCAAGACTCTTACCAAACCGTTCCCTTAACCCCCGACCAATTAGCCAACATACCTCCATATAGACCGTGGAGATATGAATTGTGAAAATCTTTTATTTTATATAGACAGTAAAATAATGCTAAGACACCACGGACAAACGATAAGGAAGAATCACCTTCAACATAAGAAACTAGTAATTAAAGTCATTAATACAAAACCAATTAAAAAGTGCAAAAGATTAAAAATAAAAAGTATTACACTAAACACTTGTCTTCACCAAGTGATGTAAGAGACTTAGGCAAACATGGCCTTTGATTTTCAAGAACTCTTACGATCAATCTTGGATCCCGAGACGACTCACACACTCTATGATGGATAATGGATGATGGTGTTATGGTGGTGGTGGGTGGTGGATGAAGTGTGAGAGAGGTGGTGTGCCAAGGGATGAGTTGAAATGTCTCCAAGCACTCCTATTTATAGGTTGAACAGAAGCTCGGGCACGGCCCCGTGTCCATCCTTGTCTCTCTCCTCATTAATTGTAATTCGCAATTATAATAAATGCGCCTGCAGGAGTCTGACCAAGCCCCCGTGTCCACTGGGCACGGCCCCGTGGTGGGCAATAGAAGCTTCTAAAGGTTTGTCTTTTCTGCTGCTTCTTGGGCACGGCCCCGTGCTCGCTGAGCACGGGGCGTGTTCAGTCTTCTGTGTCCTTGGTTTTGCTTGGGAAGATGCTGTTGAGGGATCGGGCATTCCACTTTTGTTCCTTTTCTTGTATTTATGTTAGAATTTGCTGTCTTTTTGCTTCTTTTGTTAATTTGAGCTCATTTAATCCTGAAAATACAAAAGGAAGACAAAAACACACTTTTTCCAACATTAGTACTAAAAAAGGTTTAGTTTTATGCCACATTTGATATAATTATATGTTGCATTTTGCGCATATTAAATAACCCCACACTTGAATCTTTGCTTGTCCTCAAGCAAAACTCTTTATAATGTGGCTTTATTCACTCCCAAATAGAATGGGTAGAAGAGAAGGTTTTTGGACTTGTCATAGAGTGTCGGGATTTCCAAGATTCTTTATTGAGGTTTTATTTTTATTTATTTACAATCCTATTCGGCATGATTTATTAAGAACATTCTTTAAGATAAATTACTTATTCGGGCATAACATACCTTTTTTAAAATCTCATATATATACAAGTTCACATACCTCACGGGAGATCACTCAACACTCGGCCGAATGTGTATTTTAGTGAATCACTCGAGATCGGCATGGAACTTACTTCTACCATAAGCTTGCCAAGCAATCAATCCTCTTCCTTTTTAACTATATACCTTTGTAAATATCAAGAGGACTTTATGGGTTTTTTGGCTTGGGCTAAAGGTGGGTAGTTGGGTTAGTGGTTAGTAAAAGGGCGAAAGGCGTAACAAACGTCGGTTTGAAAGACTTTTTATTTTTCATATTTGTATTTTATTTCGATGGATTGTTGAAACAAAGAGATTTGATAAACTTTGTTTGTTTGTTTGGCTTCATCGAAATATAAATATATATATATATATATATATTTCAAAGTCATAAGAGAACCAAACGTTGTTACTAAAAAAAAATAAAAAGGTTTAGGTGGGTAAAAATGGTTGTTTTGGGTTAAGAAATGAAAAGGTTTAGGCTCAAAGGGGTTAACTAGGGGGATTTTGGGTAGGTGGTAAAAAAAAGAAAAATAATGGTGTAGAATGAAAAAGGGTTAGTCCTAATGCCTCCATCATTTACTTACTCAGGTTTAAGTTGGTAAGGACCGGGAATGTATTGTTGTGGCAAGTTCTAGAGTCGTATGAACCAAGCGGCTATTCACAAAAGAAACGAAAAATGAGCATTTAGTGTAAAGATATATATATATATATATATATATATATATATATATATATATATATATATATATATATATATATATATATATATTTGTATGCTCGTTAAAGGCTCAAAACTCACTTTTGTGGGAAAAAGGGTTTTTTATGTGATCAAGTATATATAATCGTATTTTAACTAAGTTTGTCATGCCTTTGCATAATTTTCTTATGTTGGTTCTTTTTATCACGACGCTATCGGTTGTAAATTTGTAAAAATATAATCTTATTAAGACTTGAATTCCCAACTTAAACTTAGACAAGTAAAAAAAATAAAAATTTTTGGAAAAAAATGAAAATTTTTGGAAAAAAATTGGGGGTGGTCAGCGGTTCCAATAGAGTTTTGTGTAAGGCTTGTTATTAGGACTTGCAAAATTCAAGGTTATAGCATCCCCCCACACTTAAATTACACATTGTCCTCAATGTATCCCAAAAATAAGTTTTTAGGTTGATTGAATGTGTAAAATGGTGTTAAAAGCAAAATTTTATGTTACTGGCAGTCTGGACACGGCCCCGTGCTGGGTGGACACGGCCCCGTGTTCAGGTGCCAGTAACGAAAACTTACAGAAGTTGGACACGGGGGCGTGTTGGCTGGGCATGACCCCGTGTTTGGTAAAAATCTGCAGAAAACTAAACAAACAGCAGGTCTGGGAGGTGGGCACGGGGGCGTGTCTGCTGGACACGACCCCGTGTGGACTGTCTGCAGGGCTGAAAAACAGGTTTCTTTCTAAGGTTTTCCTGTCCTGGCTTTAGTAGTGCTAATGTTTAGCACTCTAAGCCTCGTTTGTACCTGTTTTATCAGTAAATACCACACCAAACAATACCAAACGTCCTAACTTACCAAGTCAAACATCAAACCATCAAGTTAAAAGTAAAAACAAAAGCAGAAAATAAAAAGAGTTAGGGAAAGTAAATTGTTCAACACTTCGGCACGCAGGCCGGAAATTGTCTGATAGAAAGGGAAATTAACCTGTGGGCTCACCAACCGTCCGCTCCTACTCCTTCTTCACCCTCCTAGTCCATGTCTTCATCACTGTCATCACCTCCTCCCCCATGACCCGCCATATACTCCCGGATACTTCCGATGTCATCTTGGATATCGGTGATGTTTCTTTCAATGGCCCCGACCCGGTGGTATGTGTTGTTGGCAAGGTTGTAGGTGTTCCTGGTACACATAAGGTTTTCCTGCAAGAGATCATGTAAACTTTGAAAGTTAGGAAAACCACCCCCTCGTGAGGAGGATTGGCCCGGATCACCATGGGGTTGGTACTGGTACTGGGGAGGTGGAGCGTGAAGGACTAGTGCTTCTTGTGGGTTCCATGCATGGCCTTGCATTCTCTGAAAGCTTACCGACCCATCTTCCGCCTCATATATTAGGTTCATAGCACGACAAATGTGCACATCGACCCGTCCCGACCCTGGAAGGACCTAGGGATGTTCGTGAAGCACTTGAAGAGGTGGTACACCCATCCCCCATAGAAGATAGGGGTTGGTGCATGAGCAAGCCGGTTCAGATGCATGTTCCGGAGTAGGAGGAATGGAACATCGAGGGCTCTTCGGGTGTGAATGCAGTGTAAGACTACCAAATCTCTCAACCCAACAACGCCGCTGCTGTCATGTCTCTGACTAAGAGAGTAAGTAAGGAGCCTGTGAATGTAGAGATAGAGCGGATCCCTGAGCTTAGTGCTCTTAGTACTGCTCGGATTGTAAAACCCATCACCAATCTGAGCCCATGCAGCCTGGCGTTCATTCTCATCAATCTCACGCATTCCCCCGGTATTTTCCTCATTTCCCGCATCTTCCTCTGAATACAGCCCCACTATTGCCCCGAATTGCGCCACAGAGATCGAATACCATGTCCCACCACATCTGAATGCAAACCCCTCATTGTCGAACGGGTCACACCTTGAAGTGAAGGTGAAGGTGCTGTAGAACTCCAAAGTGCACTCGTGTACCGACCGGAGTCGAGTGGTCAAAGCAACCCTGAGCGGGCCGGTAACAAGGTTGTTGAAGCGGTCAAGTTGGTTCACCATGAGTAACAGGTCCGTGCATGCTTGCCTTGGGTATTCCTCGGGTCTTGTTTGAAGCGTATCATATCTGGCCCTAGCATCGAGCTCATTAGCGTTGAATCTCGTAAACTTCTTCGACATCTGAAAGAATACACCAAAAGTTAGCACGAAACAGTGGAATTTTCGGAAAAAACTGCAAACAGTGAGCTGGACACGGCCCCGTGCTCAGCGGGCACGACCCCGTGTCCAGGCTTCTGTTACTCAAAAATTGCATTTTCCGTTCCGGTCCCGAAAATCTGAAAATTTTTGGCCAAGTAGGTGCGGTTTCCCCCGAAAATAGAACCCCAAGTGCCGTTTTTCCCAAAACAAACCGTTTACCCCTTCAATTTTATCTTTTTTTCGGTTCAAAAACGAGGGTTTGAGGTTTTTGTGAGAAATCGGGCAAATCTATCAACAATACAAGTGTATTTACTTCCCATTATACTAATCTAAACTAATGCTAACAGATTATTTCAAAAATTTGAGGTTCGATCCGGATGAACTTCAAGAACCCTAGATTTTTCCCCAAATTTTTGAGGTTTTTACTACATGCAAGTAACTAATCTAACTACTAATGATAATAGAATCATACCTTGATGTTGTTAGAGTGAGAGGAGACGTCGAAAATCTACGGAAAATCGCCTGGACCAGAGCGTTTTTCGGGGAAACGGGGCGTGTGGAATGAAACTGTTTGTTAAAAGGGGGTTTTTATCCCGACAGTTGCGCGGACACGGCCCGTGCCGAGCAAAGTTTTTTTTAGTGTTCGTGTGAGTGCCCGTTTTTCCCAAAAACATGGTTAGAAGACTTACCGGTTTCGATGTGTACTCACTTGTTCGTAACATACCAGGTACGATGTGGATGCTTTTTATTCGTTGACCGTTTGAAGCGAGATCTCTTCTTCCTCATCCTCAATGGATCCTCGATAGAGCTTTAGCCGTTGGCCATTGACTTTGAATGGAATTCCATTTCGAGATTTAATTTCTACTGCACCGTGAGGAAAAATATGGGTGATGGAAAAAGGTCCTGACCACCTAGATTTTAGTTTACCTGGAAATAATCGAAGTCATGAATTAAACAACAGAACCTGATCCCCTACTCGAAATTCATTAGGTTTAATGTATTTATCGTGTAAGTTTTTCATTCTTTCCTTATAAATTTCCGAGTTAGAGTATGCATAATTCCTTAGTTCGTCTAATTCATTTATTTGACAAAATCGATTTTTACCTGCAATATCTGGATCTAAGTTTACATTTTTTATTGCCCAGTAGGCTTTGTGAGCTATTTCCACCGGCAAATGACAACTTTTTCCATAGACGAGCTTATATGGGGTTGTGCCTATAGTGGTTTTATAAGCAGTACAAATGCCCATAAAGCATCATCTAATTTATCGACCCATTCCATTTTATTTAATCCTACGGTTTTTTCAAGTATTCGTTTTAAATCTCTATTAGTCACTTCGGCTTGTCCGTTTGTTTGAGGGTGATATGCTGTTGAGACCCGATGATAGACCCCATATCTTGTTAAGATTTTTTCGAGTTGATGGTTACAAAAATGGGTACCCCTATCACTTATTAGTGCTTTAGGTGTTCCAAAACGAGAGAATAAATTTTTCAGAAATTTTACCACAACTCTTCCATCATTTGTTGGAAGGGCTTCGGCCTCGGCCCATTTAGACAAGTAATCAACTGCCACAAGTATATATTTGTTTCCTTTTGACGGTGGGAAATGTCCCATAAATCGAGTCCCCACACATCAAAAATTTCACAAACGAGAATGCCATTTTGTGGCATTTCATTTTTGGAAGAAATATTACCTGTTCTTTGGCAAGCATCACATGTCTTGACAAGATTTTTCGCATCTTTGTAAATGGTCGGCCAATAAAATCCTGAATCAAATACCTTCCGTGTTGTACTGGCAGCACCATGATGTCCTCCGTAAGGACCTTCATGACAATGGCGGAGAATTCTTCTTGCTTCGTTCCCATGTACGCACCTTCGGATGAGTTGGTCAGCACACATTTTGAAAAGATAAGGGTCTTCCCAAAAGTAATGCTTTACATCAGCAAAGAACTTCTTTCTTTGGTGATGTGGCCATCCCTTGGTGACTATACCGCTAGCTAAATAATTAGCATAGTCGGCATACCATGGTTCTTGTCTGTATTCCACCATCTCCAGGGACTCTGTTGGAAATTTTTCGTTGATTTATTCGTCCCTGGTTGCCTCTAAAGCTGGGTCTTCTAGGCGCGAAAGATGATCTGCTGCTGTGTTTTCTGCTCCTCTTTTGTCTTTGATTTCAATATCAAATTCTTGGAGGAGTAGAATCCACCTGATCAAACGGGGTTTGGCATCTTGTTTCTTGAAGAGGTATCGAATAGCTGCATGATCTGTATAGACTACAGTTTTAGAAAGAACAAGGTAACAACGGAATTTATTAAAGGCAAATACCACGGCTAGTAATTCTTTTTCACTAGTTGTGTAATTTTCTTGTGCATCATTAAGTGTTTTACTAGCATAATAAATTGGGTGGAAATGCTTTTCTTTTCTCTGTCCCAAGACTGCTCCAACAGCAAAGTCACTTGCATCACACATGATTTCGAAAGGTAGTTTCCAATCGGGCGCTATCATGATAGGTGCATTGACTAGCATTTCCATGAGGGTTAGAAATGCTTGATTGCAATCCTTGTCAAAGATGAAAGGTGCATCTTTTTCAAGTAATTTTGTTAGAGGTCTTGAAATTTTTGAAAAGTCTTTAATAAACCGTCTGTAAAATCCGGCATGCCCTAAGAAACTTCTGATTGCTCTAACGGAGGATGGTGGAGGTAATCGAGAAATTGTGTCAATCTTTGCTCGATCAACTTCCATTCCTTCGCTCGAGATCTTGTGACCGAGTACTATTCCCTCTGTTACCATGAAATGGCACTTTTCCCAGTTAAGGGCGAGGTTAGTTTCCTCACATCGGGATAGCATTCGTTCGAGGTTATCGAGGCATTGGTCGTATAAATCTCTAAAGATAGAAAAGTCGTCCATGAAGACTTCCATTGTCTTTTCTATCATGTCATGGAAAATGGCCACCATGCAACGTTGGAAAGTTGCGAGGGCATTACATAGACCGAATGGCATGCGACGATAAGCAAAAGTTCCATAGGGGCATGTGAAAGTTGTCTTTTCTTGGTCTTCAGGTGCTATTGGAATTTGAAAGTAACCTGAAAAACCATCCAAGAAACAGTAAAATTTATGACCGGATAGTCGTTCTAACATTTGATCAATGAAGGGCAAAGGAAAGTGATCCTTCCTCGTTGCTTCATTTAATCGTCTGTAATCTATACATACTCTCCATCCTATGACAGTTCTCGTTGGTATTAATTCATTATTTTCATTAGTTATTACCGTCATACCTCCCTTCTTTGGGACTACTTGGACTGGACTTACCCATGGACTATCGGAGATAGGATAAATAAGTCCGGCGTCAAGCAGTTTGATGACCTCGTTTTAACCACTTCTTGGACATTTGGATTTACCCTCCTTTGTGGTTGTATCACGAATTTGTAATCATCGTTCATCAGAATTTTGTGCGTGCACATGGAAGGGCTTATTCCTTTTATATCTACAAGCTTCCAAGCGATCGCATTTTTATGTTTTTTCAAAAGTTTAATTAATTTTTCTTTTTCTATATTATTTAGTTTGGATGAAATAATTACAGGAGAACCACCATCTTTGTCTAGAAAAGCATATTCCAAACCTTTTGGGAGTTCTTTGAGCTCAAGAGGTGGGTCTTTAGGAGACTCCTTATTTTGGGGCTCATCTAAGTTAAGAACCTTAAAGGTTTGTTCTATGGCGACCTCTTCTTTAACAAAGTGGTCAACTTTTTCACTTGTCGGGTGGCTCATCTTCATCTTCAATTAGGGGGTCATTATTGCCAAAAGGATATTTCATTGAACGCTCAATATCTATGCTCCTTTTGAATTCCCCTAGTTGAAGAGGTAGATTATTGTACTTCCGGTTTTTCAAAGCTTCATGAGTTTTTACAAAAGGTCTTTCCAACACTAGAGGAGCATCATCGAGGATGACAAAGTCGGTTGGAATAACCAATTGATCTGTTTGAACCAAGATATCCTCAACTACACCAATTGACTTTATTACTTTTCGATTGGATAGAAAAATGGGTATTTGAATTGGAGCAAAATCACTAATACTTAATTTTTCGAAAATGTAATTAGGCATTATGTTAACACAAAGATCTTTATCAATGGTGACATTACTAATAAATGAATTTGAAAAAAAAACATGGAACCGGTGTAATGTTAATTTCAAAAGGGTCTTCTTTTATTAGTGAAGTTTGATCATTAGTTAACTTAACACTTACCATTTCTTCAATTTTCGTGTTAGTGTTTAGTTCCTTTAAAAACTTAGCATGAGTTGACACTAAAAAATGGTTTTCAAAAGAAGGTGACAAGAGATTAATTTCTTACCAATTAGACTCTTCTTGGATTTTAACGTTATCGGCCTCACCTCTTTCGTTGTTTAACTCATGTGTCGGTTTTTCATTTGTTTATTCTTCCATTTTTAACTCTTCAACAATCGTTTCTTTATTTAGTTCTCCTCTTGCGCGGGACTCCTCTTCCCTTGCGCGAGATTCTTTTATGTAACGTTCGATAGTTTTAAGTTTTTCTACTATCCTCTCGGCTATGTCGGTGATAGAGTAAGGATCGGGATTCTCAAAGCTTGAATCCGGTTGTTCGATCCTTGGTTCCTCATAGTACCCATATGAAGTAGATGGTTCACACCATTTTTCCTCATAATAAGTATATGGTGGATAAGGGTCGTAATTTTGTTCTTCATAGTACTCATATGAGGTAGATGGTTCACACCATTGTTCCTCATAATAAGTATATGAAGGTGGTGGCTCATATCTTGACTCCTCAAAGTATGAGTATGAAGGTTCATACCTTGGTTCATCAAAATATGAGTATGAGGGATAAGGTTCATACCTCTGGTCTTCATAGGATGTGTATGAAGTCGATGGCTCGTACCTGGGCTCCTCATAATAGTTGTATGAAGTGGATGGTTGAAATAAGTTACAACATTGTATCGAGTGCGGGTTACCACAATTAGTGCAATATTCTCTCATATAATCATCCTCCCCATAGGTGTAGTTGTAGCCTCCTGAGTATTGATCCATAGGAATCACTCAACAGACCACAACTGAGTCTCGGGACCAGAAAACAGAAATAAAGACGGAAACAGAATCTTGACACGGTCCCGTGTTTGGTGAACACGGCCCTGTGTTCAGGGTCTGTATCTGGGCGTTTTAATTAAAGTTACTGGTCTCGTTGAGCACGGGGGCGTGTTTAGTGAGCACGGCCCCGTGTTCAGACTCTGTATCTAAGTATCTAACTAAAAATATGCAGCACGGCCCCGTGTTCAGTGAACATGGCCCCGTGTTCAGGCTACTGTAAATGCAAACTAAACTAAAATACAGAAAAATGTGCGCGCGTTTTAAAAAGGTTTTGAAAAACTGATTAGGCCGTCGATTTTAAGCTTTCTTAAAATCCTTGTGTCCCCGGCAACGGCGCCAAAAACTTGATGTGCGTGAAGTGTGTTATAATTTGGATGTATATTTTAAGCCCTTTTTACACTTTTAGCCAAGTTTTAAATTTATAAAACACGATATTTACTAACACTAAACACACATATGGGCAAGTGCACCCATCGTGGATGTAGTATAGTGTTGGTAAGATACCGAGGTCGTCCAAGGACACAAGAGCTTTTAGTACCGGTTTATCCTCAACGTCTAATCAAATCAAAATGTTAGAAAAAAATATTTTAAACTAAGAAAATAAAACTAACTAAAATGCTGAAAATAAAAATAAAAATAAAAACAGATAGACAAGATGAATCACTTGGATCTGACTCGTGTGTTAGTGTAACCTTTGATTATTTTTGCACTTTTGCACTTGTTTAAGAGATTATCTTAGTTATTGTAGTAGGCCCCTCTTTTGAAGGCGACGTTACCCTCAACCCAGTAGTTTGAGTCAGCAAGGATACAATCCTAAAGGGTCGGATTATTGAAAGATAATTAATTAAGTTATTAATGCATAATGTGGTAGGCCCCTCTTTTGAAGGTGACGTTACCCTCAGCTAAGTAGTCTGAGTCAGCAGGGATACAGTCCTAAGTAGTTGGGTTAAAGTTTTAATAGTAGTTAACTTATGAGGGGATCAAAGAGTTTGGACCCCCGCCATCCAATACCTTTGGGTATTGAAGGAGGTCCTACTAAATTTGACCCAGGTCCCTTGCAGGATCTCTAAACGCTGAACAACGGCAAGACTCTTACCAAACCATTCCCTTAACCCCCGACCAGGTAGCCAACATACCTCCATATAGACTGTGGAGATATGAATGGTGAAAATCTTTTATTTTATATAGACAGTAAAATAATGCTAAGACACCATGGACAAACGATAAGGAAGAATCACCTTCAACATAAGAAACTAGTAATTAAAGTCATTAATACAAAACCAATTAAAAAGTGCAAAAGATTAAAAATAAAAAGTATTACACTAAACACTTATCTTCACCAAGTGATGTAAGAGACTTAGACAAACATGGCCTTTGATTGTCAAGAACTTTTACGATCAATCTTGGATCCCGAGACGACTCACACACTCTATGATGGATAATGGATGATGGTGGTGGATGATGGTGTTATGGTGGTGGTGGGTGGTGGGTGAAGTGTGAGAGAGGTGGTGTGCCAAGGCATGAGTTGAAATGTCTCCAAGCACTCCTATTTATAGGCTGAACAGAAGCTCGGGCACGGCCCCGTGCCCACTGGGGACGGCCCCGTGTCCATCCTTGTCTCTCTCCTCATTAATTGTAATTCGCAATTACAATAAATGCGCATGCAGGAGTCTGACCACGCCCCCGTGTCCACTGGGCACGACCCCGTGGTAGGCAATAGAAGCTTCTAAAGGTTTGTCTTTTCTGTTGCTTCTTGGGCACGGCCCCGTGCTCGCTGAGCACGGGGCGTGTTCAGTCTTCTGTGTCCTTGGTTTTGCTTGGGAAGATGCTGTTGAGGGGTCGGGCATTCCACTTTTGTTCCTTTTCTTGTATTTATGTTAGATTTTGCTGTCTTTTTGCTTCTTTTGTTAATTTGAGCTCATTTAATCCTGAAAATACAAAAGGAAGACAAAAACACACTTTTTCCAATATTAGTACTAAAAAGGGTTAGTTTTATGCCACATTTGATATAATTTATATGTTGCATTTTGCGCATATCAAACCCCAAGAAAGTTTATGAAAACCATGTGTGTAGTTGGTGGATAAAGTAAATTGGTGGGACCCTTGGTTCTATGGTAGTAGAAAGGAGTGTTGCCACTAATTTAATGATGTTAGGGTAGTTTAGGATAAATATGATGTGGCGATGTAAGATTAGAGGAGGATAGGGTACATGAAAGGGTTTCGGGGATTGGTTTGTTTTCCATAAAAATATAGGAGATTATCAGAATGGGTAAGTGGGATGTAGAGGTGTTTTGTTTTGTTTTTTTTTTTTTTTAACTTAAGAATGGGGGGAAGAGATAAGGAATGAGATGTGAATCCTTTATGGCACATAATTAACGGAGTTTGTTATACATGGTCAATGGAGAGAGAAGAGTTTTGCCACGTAGGCGTCACATAAGAAGAATCAACACTAACTCACTTAAGAGGTGTGGTATGTAGTGAGTGGTTAGTGATTTTTTATACAAATAATTTTCATGAGAGAAAATTGCTAATATGTCCCTAGGGTTTGGTAAAAAATGTCAATTTAATCCAAATAGTTTTTTTTTCTCATTTGGGTCCATGAGATTTTCAATTTTTGTCATTTTCGTCAGACACCCTAACTTCGTCCAAATATCTCAATTAAGTCAAGGGTATCTTTGTCACTTTACATTTATCTTTGGTTTTTGCCATTTTTCATCTAAACCCTTTTAGTTATAAATATAAAACAAATTATGAATATATATATATATATATATATATATATATATATATATATATATATATATATATATATATATATATAGTAGGGTTCCTGCGGAAAGTGTGTTTTTCCTAGAAAGTCTAGGAAGCAATAAGAACGTGACATGTGGCATTGAAGGATTTTAACTAAAAGGGCAATTGTGTAATTTGAATATTATTTTAATTATGGATTATTTTATTAGGATTACTAACTAACCAGAAAATTATGGAAACTAAATATTCCATTTAAATCAAATTGATAGTTTCAATTTACAGCATACAAGACGCTGTGTTTTAACAGCAAGCAGATTTCTTGACGATATGTTTTAACATCAAGCAGATTCCTTGACGCTGTGTTTTTAACAGCAAGCGTATTTCTTGACTTTGTGTTTTAACAGCAAGCAGATTGCTGGAGGATTCTTGACACTGTGTTTTCACAACAAGCAGATTGCTGGAGGATCCTTGACACTATGTTTTAACAGCAAGCATATTTCCTTGACACTGTGTTTTAACAGCAAGCATATTTCCTTGACACTGTGTTTTAACAGCAAGCAGTTTGCTGGATGATTCTTGACACTGTGTTTTAACAGCAAGCAGATTTCTTGACATTGTATTTAACAGCAAGCAGATTTCCTTGACACTGTGTTTTAACAACAAGCAGATTTCTTGACGCTGTGTTTTAACATCAAGCAGATTGCTGGAGGATTCTTGACACTGTGTTTTAACAGCAAGCAGATTACTGGAGGATTCTTGACACTGTGTTTTAACAGCAAGCATATTTCTTGACATTGTGTTTTAACAGCAAGCAGATTGCTGGACACACTGTCAGTGTCTTCGTCTTCAACACAACCCAGTGTCTTCGTCTTCAACACACTGTCATCATCAACATTAAAATGGTAAAACACATAAACCTTAAAACACACTGTGTAGCATGAAATCGAATATCTAGATCCAGAATCAATCAGTAGCATGAAATCGAACTAATTGAAATGAGATCACGGTTACCAAGTGATGTAAAATAGAGTCGATGTATAGGAGAAAAACGACTTACCCCGGATTAATTGAAATGAGATCACGGTTACCAAGTGATGAAGCTTTAACCATTTGTAGCATGAAATCGAATATCTAGATCCAGAATCAATCCGTAGTTAAGGAGGTTGATGAGTGGTGAGGTAGCGGCTGCATCAAGAACTATGGTTGGTTCTTCTTTGGTTGCGGTTAGGGAGAGAGAGAGAGAGAGAGAGAGAGAGAGAGAGAGAGAGAGAAAGAGGGGAAATCACATGATTTTAGGGATTGGTTATTGATATGGCAGTTTCTTGATTGATTTAAAACACTTCTAATTACCAAAATACCCTCACTATATTAAAAGACTCTAATTATATAACTCAGATATTACGAAAAATGCCATCCATTTGATCTAAGCCATTAAAAACACCAATCGGATGGCCCAGATCGCTTCCTAGACTTTCTAGGAAAAATACACTTTCCGCAGAACTCCTACTCTCTCTCTCTCTCTCTCTCTATATATATATATATATATATATATATATAGTGGAGAGTTCAAATGAGAAGACAAATTTTATAAGAATAAAAAGAGTAAGTTTTAAACCAATAGAAATGCTCCATTTTACTTCATTTATTATGTGTATTTAATGTTATTAATAAGTGCATATAGGTAAATTTCTAATTGTAATTAATTAGCTAACTAATTAAACTAGTAGTTTACCCGTCCGTTGTCCGGGTATATATGATTAGCATCATCCAAACTCACTGCTGTCCGGGTATATATGATTAACATCATCCAAACTCACTGTATATTTTAATATCACGATGACTACTTATCTAACTATTAAGAACATCAATAACTATGTCTATATTTAAAATAATGTTGACTTTTAATTTGATTTCGATTAATAACTACAACTCTTCTTGAATTGTCATACATACTAATTTAAAATCTTACATCTAATTCGCACAATTTAAAATATTTAATTAATTATTTGTAATTGATTAACATAGGAATTGCTAACACCATTAAATGAAGATAAATGAGATCTATCAATGTTACATATTTACAAAAGTATTAAAAAAAACTATCAACACAACCAAACGTAGATTATATTTATGTCATGAGAATATTATTTAAGAACATCAATAACAGTGTCTACATTTAAGATAATAATGACTTGTGATAAATGATAAACATGCATGATACATCTACAAAAAAAAAGCAGATAATGTTATCAAGATCTCACAAGTATATTACAAAAAAGCCAAAAAAACACAATGTATACTATAATATACAGTAAGTCATAAACATGCAGAATACATATACAAAAAAAGCAATTGATGTTATCAGGATCTCCTAAGGATATTACACAAAAGCCAAAAAAACACAATATGTACTATAATATACAATTTCGTTGGCAAAACACAAACCATTGTAACAAACACAATGACTTGTTATCCAACTATTAAGAACATCAATAACCATGTCTATATTTAAGATAATAATGACTTTTTATTCGATTGCGATTAGTAACTACAACTGTTCTTATATTCTTATACATCGAATTGTCATACATACTAACTTAAAATCTTACAACTAATTCACACAATTTAAAATTTTTAACTAACTATTTTTATATTGATTAACATAGCAATTGCTAACACCATTAAATAAAGATAGACGAGATCTATCAAAGTTAGATCAACATAAACTAAATCAATTACAATTCTCTCTATGGTCGCTTGAAGAAAAGGGAGCATATGAAGAACTAAACAGAAAAGTCGGCATCATCAGTGATAACAATTACAAGCGAACCTAGAGCAGCATCGGATAGCTTGATGAAGTCCTCCACTCTCCCCCATCAGATTTCAAGAACAACGCAGAAGAGTTTATCACACAACTGTTGAAACAGGATCAGAAAATCTACGACATCCTGGCCGATCTGCAAAACAAAAGAAATAATAAAATCGCGTGGAAAAAGGCGAGAGTCATTGAAATCTTTGGAAGTGTTAATTGTAGCGTATAATATTTTATACATATTTCACTCTTTAATCTTTCTTTATATTTAATTTAATAAAATTAATATCCATTGCATACAAAGTAAACACAATGACAAGAACACATAACATAATGTATAGAAAACCCACCTAGTTGCAAAACACAATAATCAGACGCAATAACACAATATATAGAATCAGTTGCAATACCATGGCTAATATTAACACTATCCATACCACCAATATTCAAGTATTTCTTTATTTAATTAAATAAACAATAAAATGTATAAAAGATAATAAAAAGATACGCAATCAACGTCATATCTATCAGAATCAAAACAACTTCATCATCACCGGCGTTTCATATCTCCTTGAAGATCATCGCCGCCGAAGATTTGATCGACAAAAAGGTAACTTCCGATTGTAAATCTTAACGGTTTAATTTCTATTAGATTTCTAAACTCTGTTAGATACTTAATCAGCGACATATGATGGTTACTGCAGCGAATAACTTGTTTGTAGACGTCAAATCTGATTTTAGGTTTCAATCATCTTCAACCTCTCATATGTTATGTATAGTTGATATATATCTTATGTATTGCATATTATGGACATTGTCGAACTAATGCTTACAGTATAATGTGATAATAATATATGAAAAAGTTGCAATGAAACAATGGGGGTGTTTGGGTTAGCTTATTTTGGAGCAACTTATGACTTATTGACTTATAAAAGTTAATAAGTTGTTTTTTGAGTGTTTGGGTTAGCTTAGTTTAAAGGGTTTTGTGTGTTGACAAGCCATTTTTGAGAAGTCAGAATTTCTAATTTCTCACTTGTCACTTATATAAGTTAATAAGACATTTTTAAGAAGGAATCCCAAACACGCACGGATGAAAACATATGATTCTGTTATAAAATTTTTTATTTTTGAGGTTCCTTCTCTAAAAGTACTTATTAACTTATATAAGTCATAAGTGAGGAGATACAAATACTAACTTATCTAAAACAACTTCTCAACACACAAAAATAACTTAGATAAGCTAACCCAAACACTATAAACACAACTTATTAAATTTTATAAGTCAATAAGTTATAAGTTGCTCCAAAATAACCTAACCCATATGCGATTACGCAAAAAGAGATATTTTATGAATATATATATATATATGTGTGTGTGTGTGTGTGTGTACTGATATATTGAAACGGTATACAGAAGAGATCTATTGCACATTATGAATTAGGAATAATATTCTCATGACATAAGATTACATTTTAACACATTGTGTATTAATACTAACAGTTAATATTAAATGTTATATATCACAGGTATACAAAAATGATTACGTCCCGCCTGTCTCTATTACAAAACCCTAAATCATTGAAACCGGTATGCTGTAATGCCTTCAATAAGTAAGTGTAAACTTCATTACGTAAACTGAAATTAGTAAATGTAACTACAGGCATTACCAATTGAGTTTGTAAAGCTTGTGGGAGGAGATTACTGGAACCGGACAAAGGTAACGATAAATCATGAAAGCGGAATAAGCTGTACAGCATGGCTGAGAAGTGTAAGAGGTGAAAGTGTTGTCATGGACGGATGGATAAGTATTGTAAAAGGTCTTAAATTAACAAAGAACACCTTATTGGCTTTGAGGATAATCAAAGAAAAATGTCTACAAATACATTGTTTCATACAAAACGTTTGTGATGAATCGTTCTTGACAGTCAACCGTTACGGATATTTAAAGATCATAGTAAGTATAGTTATATGTTAGTAGGAATTTGTTTTTTGTTATATTTGTCAGCAAATGGAATAAATGAATATATGTTTATAAAATATTACACAACTTTTCAGGTCATTCCAGAAGCTTATGTGAACAAATTTTACTATTACTGGCCAGTAAAAGATTCTTATAACATATACGCAGCAGGTCAGTGTTGGAAAGTTGAGACCGAAAAAATAAATGCATGCTACGTTTTTGCTAAAGGGTGTCCGGAGATGTTTGAATATATTGACATAGAAGACGGTGATATACTGATGTTGATGAAAACAGACAGCGAATCGTTTGACTTAACACTTTATCGTAGCGGAGTTGAGGTTGTTTTTAGAAAGAAGGAGGCAACTAAAGACAACTCAGTTGTTGAAATACCTAAACACACATACTATGAACACTTCAACTCTGTAAGTAATTTAAAGTAAGTTAAAATGGTTTGCTAGTCAATACGACTTATTTACAGATGTTATCGTATAACAGATCTTCACTGATCAAGAAGACTCAATCGACCAATTCATTACTGGGGTAATGAGTTTACATATTTTTACAATACAATATATTGATCCTCAGATGTTAATGAATTTTAAAAATCTTGGATGCAGATGAATGATGAGAAACATGAAGTGAATAAGAAAAGTGTTGAAAAAGAAAAGTTGAAGTCTGAAAGAAAGAGTTTTGTAAGTGAAGGAAATAACAACCAGACAAAAGAAGATGTAAGTCTTTGAAACATAATAACGGATAAATTATTTGTTCATATTATTATACATACTTAGTTGACGATTGTAGTTTAATTTGCTTTAATGTTACGGGCTGTAATAGCAGGTTAAAAAGAAAAGTAAACAGATTGCATCCGATTCTACATCTGAAGAACCTAAACAACTGATATGTTGTACAACTTATGATCATTCTACCATGTCAGCAACTGGACGACAAACACGAGATCGTTTGGTAAGTTAAGCATAAGTTAAGAAAATATTCCAATAAATATTTCTTGTACATTAACATAAATGCATGTTTGAAATTATAAGGTTAACAAAAATGGGAAAAGAAGTCAGATGGCGTTGAAGGAAAGCAATGAAGACGAAAAACGTGTTGCACATCAAAATTATGATCAAGAAAGTGGTGCGTATCAATTCAACAGCAAAGCAAATTATCGAATGGTATGTCATTTCTGTTATTTAATGAGAACAATTTACAACACCATTCATGAGGCTATTTATACGTATAGAATTACCAGTTAAACACATAACAATTGAACTTGGTTTGCAACAAAAAACCTTATAACAGTTGTTTTTTTTCTAAACAATAAAGTATAACTTCACTTATAACCTTCATAGAATAACTATAATAGATAATAGATACTAAATTATGTTTATTCGAAAATTAACAATTAATATTTGTTGCTGCTGACAATTATATCCAACACGGCTAATATACTTGTTAACTCTAACATCAATGCGGCGATTACTTGTAGAAGTTGTAAACAGAGCAAGGCTAACAAAGAAGGTGCATCAAATGAATGTCAGAAACATGGATTGGAAAACAGTTGTGAAGATAGTTAAGCGACAGAAGGATGGAAATGGATTTAGGTATGCGATTGAAGGGTGGCCAAGTTTCATAAAGGAAAATGATATTAGCACGGGTGACAATATGCATTTAACTTATGTAAAATCATGAATCCTCCTCATGTAAAATCTAGGGTAGTAACCCTAATTAGCTACATCGCCGCCACTCCTTAGGGTACATTGGGCCCTTGACGGTAAAGTAACCCCAAGAAAGTTTATGAAAACCATGTGTGTAGTTGGTGGATAAAGTAAATTGGTGGGACCCTTGGTTCTATGGTAGTAGAAAGGAGTGTTGCCACTAATTTAATGATGTTAGGGTAGTTTAGGATAAAAATGATGTGGCGATGTAAGATTAGAGGAGGATAGGATACAT
The DNA here is from genome assembly GCF_002127325.2 of Helianthus annuus. NCBI lineage: Eukaryota > Viridiplantae > Streptophyta > Magnoliopsida > Asterales > Asteraceae > Helianthus > Helianthus annuus. The sequence continues at coordinate 43,304,218 of NC_035449.2, forward strand.
GAAAGGGTTTGGGGGATTGGTTTGTTTTCCCATAAAAATATGGGAGATTATCAGAATGGGTATGTGGGATGTAGAGGTGTTTTGATTTTTTTTTTTTTTTAACTTAAGAATGGGGGGAAGAGATAAGAAATGAGATGTGAATCCTTTAAGGCACATAATTAACGGAGTTTGTTATACATGGTCAATGGAGAGAGAAGAGTATTGCCACATAGGCGTCACATAAGAAGAATTAACACTAACTCACTTAAGAGTGTGGTATGTAGTGAGTGGTTAGTGATTTTTTATACAAATAATTTTCATGAGAGAAAATTGCTAATATGTCCCTAGGGTTTGGTAAAAAATGTCACTTTAATCCAAATAGTTTTTTTTTTTTTCTCATTTGGGTCCATGAGATTTTCAATTTTTGTCATTTTCGTCAGACCCCCTAACTTCGTCCAAATATCTCAATTAAGTCAAGAGTATCTTTGTCACTTTACATTTTTCTTTGGTTTTTACCATTTTTCATCTAAACCCTTTTAGTTATAAATATAAAACAAATTATTAATATATATATATATATATATATATATATATATATATATATATAGTGGAGAGTTCAAATAATATAAAACAAATTATTAATATATATATATATGTAGAGTAAACTGCAATTTTACCCCCTGAGGTTAGGGGTCATTGGCACCCTTACCCCCCCTAACGAAATAATTGCAATTTTACCCCGCACTGTTAACTGTTATGTCGCAATTCTACCCCCCGGCTTCAATTTTCTTGACCGGTCAACATAAACATGGAAGGGTCAAAGGGTATAAAAGTAATTTCACCAAAAATTGTACTTTATATATTAAAATAACCCCTAAACTCAACCTTACATCACAACCTTACCCCCTAAGTTTCCCCCCACTCTTCATTTCTTTCGGCGAAATTACTTCCCTCCGGCTTCTTCACCGGCGACCTCCACTCCATTCTCCTTCCCTCCGGCGACCTCCACTCCATCTTCTTCACCACTCCATCTTCTTCACCACTCCTTCTTCTTCACCACACGAGCACAGGATGACTGAACAGAATGCCATTATGCATCCAGCTCAACCGGCTGAGCCAGGGCCGGCGACCACACCACCGGCCACCATCGATCCAGCTGTGGTCCAGAGATCCTCCCTTTTCTCGCAATTTTCAGGTAAAATCAAACAACTAGTAATGGATGCTTGTGTATTTGCAGTGGACATGAGGATTCATGTTTCACTACGATCGATTGTGGTCTCATTGGTGCTCAAGATGCGAGGCTGCCCGTTCCTGCATTTCCAGTTTCCGCCTCAGCAGGAAATGGTTGTGTAGGATACTTAAACTCTAATCTTCTAGGTTCTTTTGGGTTAATATGTAGTGTAGGATACTTAAAATCTAATCTTCTAGGATCTTTTGGGTTAATGTGTTGGATCTTATGTTTGATCATAGAATACATTGACTGATTGGTTATATTACTCAGCTGTTAAGTTGATGGTATGTTTGACTGTTAAGTTTGATCAAATTAGTGGTGTTTGGTTTGATCATAGAACAGTGGTGTTTAGTTTGATCAAATTGGTTGTATTACTCAGCTGTTAAATTGATGGTATATTTGACTGTTAAGTTTGATCAAATTAGTGGTGTTTGGTTTGATCATAGAACAGTGGTGTTTGGTTTGATCAAATTGGTTATATTACTCTGCTGTTAATTTGAGTTTATGTGTAGGATCTTATGTTTGATCATAGAACACATGTGTAGTAATAATGGTGTTTGGTTTGATCATAGAACAGAACAGAGGTTCTGGTGTTTGGTGTTTGGTGTGATCATAGAACAGAATGTTGGTTATATTTGACCATTGTTAAGTTGCTGCTGTGGGTTAATGTTGCTGCTGTGGGTTAATGTTGCTGCTGTTAAGTTGCTGCTGATCATAGAACAGAATGCTACTGATTTAATGTTGCTGCTGTTAAGTTGCTGCTGATCATAGAACAGAATTCTACTGATTTAATGTTGCTGCTGTTAAGTTGCTGACTGTTAAATCAGAACTGTTGCTGTGTGTAATGCAAATGCAAATGCATTACAGAAGGTTTTACATGCCAGCTGTGGCTGATGCAATTGAGGCTTTATCAATGCTTTTAGCAATGGTTTTAAGCTACGGTTGAAGGTAATGGCTTTGATATAGTAAAGGTTCTGATGCATTTGCATTTGCAGAGGTTCTCATGCATTTGCATTCCAAAATTGCAATCGAATATTGAAATGAAAGTAAGACCTTGCATATTAAATTGTTACAACCTTGCATTCAATCATGAATTCAATCTTTGCATTCCTAATGCTTTGGTTGGTTAAAAGTAAGAATTCAGTCAACATATTTGATGCCAGGGGGTTTATATGGGTGGTTGAATCGAATATGGATGGTGGCGGGAAAGGTTTTGGAAGGTGCATGGGGTAATTTTGCTTCTAAACACAAATTATAGGGGGTTATAAGAAAGGGTATTTTAGTAATTTACCCCAAGTCAACAGATCAGGCAACATATTTGATTCCAGGGGGTAAACATGCGACATAACAGCAAACGTTGGGGGGTAAAACAAAAGGGTAAAATAGTCTTTTCACCCCCAAGTCAACAGACCGGTCAAGAAAATTGAAGCCGGGGGGTAGAATTGCGACATAACGGTTTAACAGTGGGGGGTAAAATTGCAATTATTTCGTTAGGGGAGGAGGGGGTAAGGGTGCCAATGACCCCTAACCTCAGGGGGTAAAATTGCAGTTTACTCATATATATATATATATATATATATATATATATATATATATATAGGGTCAGGATTTAGAGAAAACGATGAAAAGTTTGAGAACGCTTATCGTTCGTCCGATCAAAACAATCTATGGACTAGATTGGCGCGGTGGCATTTTCGTAACACGAATTCTATTGAGTCGACGCGCTTCATTAAGGGTAAAAAGGTCTTTACACTTCTATACCAAAACGCCAACTAATGAATAAAATGCCATTACTGGCCAAAACGCATCCCTATGTAAACAAAACATTCTCATACATAAGAACACACCTCCCCCAACCTGAAAACGCCATATTTCTACTATATAACATTAATCTTACAACGCCAAAAAATGCGAAACATCAAACACATCTACTCAAAAAACGCCATATTTTACTATATGCCAATCGTCTTAGAAAACGCCAAATCTCTCAAATATAAAAAATTTCCAAAAAATGGACTTTTCTTTCAAATACACTATTTCCTCAGAAAAACGCCAAAAATGCCAAAAATTGTTTCTTGTATATTCAATATTGTTCTACGCGAAGTTTCGGAAAATGCATTCTTTCCTGAGGTGCTGCGGCTCAAATAACATTTTGCTGAATGAGATGGACAAAACTTCAAGAAAAAGATACTGGGGTCAGACTTATGTCAGTTTTTGTGTTTTGTTATTGATGAATATTATAATGGCATGAATTAGACGAATGATACCGATGAGTGGTTTGAAAATACATATTCAAACAAAAAACTCATGTCATATTGTCTTTCCAAACTGCCAAAAAAACACAAGCATGACAAAGCCAAACCGCCAGTGAACATGTTTCAAAGAAGAAAGAGACTGACGACAGTGAAGATTTGAAAGATGAATTGTTTCTATTTTAATTTTTTTAATTTTCTTTTTCTGTTGTTTGTTATGTATTTTTCAACTTATAATAAAAAAATAACATTATATTAATAAAACGCCAAAAGTCATAATTATTGTGAAATGCCATAATGAAGTAAAACACCAAAAACTCTCAACCTATAATAAAAGTAATTTTGAGAAGAATGTATTAAAAGCTAAAAATGGAAACAAACGCCAAAAACTACTTAAAGCCATTAAAAAACGCCAAACTTGGAAGATGGAATGTCTAAGACCATAAAAACTCATAAAAACCTTAACAAAATCAGAAAAAAACACACCCAGTAACTGAAAAGACGGCTACTTTATTAGTATCATTTATTATAAATAAAAATCCCGCCTAAACTACGCGCCAAAAACATCCTATAAGAGAGACGTCTCTGCACAATCAACTGATCACACCACCAAAAAAATAAACGTCATCTTTCCAACAAACCATTCACTTTAAAACGCCAAAAAATATACTTAAAAAGGCCAGAGATGCGGAACGTTGTTTCTTCTTTATTGAGTATTATTCAGAATAAAGTTTCATTGAATGGATTCTACTTTGAGGTGGGTATATCTATAAGCTTTTGCTGAATGAGATGGACAAATTATCATGAAAAAACGAAGAAAAAAAGACTATTACCCCTTAATGAAGACGAGCGTTATGTAGGAAAAAAAAAGGATCTACATAAGGTATTCAAAACAGGTTCAGAACGCCAAAAAGATTAAAGTAGAAGAGGCTGATGACAGTGAAGATTTGGAAGAGAAATTAGATTATAATTTTTTTTTTCAGTTTCTATTGTTTGTTATCTAATTCTCTGATTTTATTATCTAATTCTTTACTAAAAAAAATTAATATAAAACGCCAAAAACACCAAAACGATTGATATTGTGAAAACTGAGAGAACGGATGCTAGCAAAGCACGATGTTGCTATAAAACGCCTAAAACGCTAAACAAGGTATTACTGAAAAATCAACACTAATTCACCGATAAAATTGAACGAAACAGTAATTGCTAAACAGTAAAATGAAGAGACGGTAACATTATTGCCAAACATTTATTATATTAAAAGCCAGTACATGGAAAACTGAATTTATTTATCTTTTCAAAACGCCATAATTGTCTGTCAAATTATAGACTTGTATCCTACTTGATATAATAAACAACAAGAAAATTACTGATGTTTTTTTACATCATAGATATTGCATCCTTATATAAAAAACAATAAAAACGCCAAAATATTAACTATGATCCTGATCTACAAACAATAAAACGCGGCATATTTATTAAACGCCAAAAAAATGAAAACGGGATGTGACACGCGTTTAAAAAAAGAAAATATGAAAGGACAAAAAAACCCCTCCGTCCTTCTATATGTCGCGTGACACGTATTAGGCCAGGAAGCGTTCTCACTGTTCTCACACTTTTGAGCGTTTTCTCCTGATCCCGTTTCTTTATATATATATATATATATATATATATATATAGGATAATGCTTGGGAGAAAACCCTAAAAATTTTAAAAAACCCTAGAAAACCCAACCTCCCGACATTTTTTTTTTGAAAAAAATAACACATGTAATATACATGTTTTTAAGAGTTTTGGGCCAAAACAGAAAAGCGCCGAAGGATTATTTAAAAAAAATAAACAAATTTCGGCAACTTTTGTGACTAACATGTGTTAGACAAAAAATGCTGAAACTTGTTTATTTTTTTTAAAATATTCCTTCGGCGCTTTTTTGTTTTTTTTGGCCCAAAATTCTTAAAAACATGTATATTACATGTGTTATTTTTTTGAAAAAAAAGATGTCGGGAGGTTGGGTTTTCTAGGGTTTTTTAAAATTTTTAGGGTTTTCTATATAACCCTACCCTCTATATATATATATATTGTTACATAACTTTATTATAGTATAACATATATACGCACTCTCATCTTCATCCACCCTTTTCACCATCATCTGAGAACAAAGTTTCACGACCATCGACCACCACCATCTCATACCTCCATCATTAACAACCATCTCATATCACCACCATTCACCAACATCTTAAATAACCACCGTTCACCACCATTGTTTGGCAAAACTAAAATCAAACCCAAAATGAAACCATATCATAATCAGACCCAAAACCAAACCATCGCTCCTCTTGTAAGCCCTATTTAGAGAAACCCTAATTTGTGCGTTTACCATCATGATCACCCACATTAGCCACCACCCCCATGATCTCCACCAACTACCACTACCACCACCAACAAACCGCAACAACAACGAGAATCAAACAATTTACGACATAAAGAGAGTCAAGGGTTTCTAGTCTGTCACTACTAGATTTGTTTCTCGGAACTAACCCGAACAAGCACAACCACAGTCGCTAAAAACAACCACCATCGAAACCCTAAGTCTGTTGCAGGAAACAAGAGACCACCGTCGCCGGTGGCGGCGGAACCCTAGCCGCCTGTGTTTCACCGAATCTGCCCATTGAATCGGTTGCAACTTACGAGTATCAAAACCGTATGAAAGCCAATCGGAGGTGGAGGTAGGTGACGGTGTTGGTGGTATGTGGAGTAGTGACCTGACAGTGGTGGGGAGGGAATCTGGGGATGGCGGTTTGCGTGCGTGTATAAGTGATAGCTTTGTGTGTATATATATATATATATATATATATATATATATGTGTGTGTGTGTTTTATTTATAATAATATAATAATTATTATAATTATGATTATAATTAAATGATTGAAAGAAAAAAATTATAAATGTAAGAAGGGTTTTGGATGAAAACAACAAAAACAAAAGATAATTGTAAAGTAGGGATGAGATCGGTATCATACCGGTACCGATACCACATTTACTGAAACCGTAATTGAGGAAAATTGGAAACCGAATACCGTACTGAATATATCGGTTCGGTACTGGTTTTTTGGTATTTGGTCGCATTGGTACCGCTTTGATGTTTTCTATTGTTTTATATAAAAAAATAAGGAAAAATTACAAGTTTTGTCCTTTATCTTTATACCACTTTTCAGGCGGCGTCCTTTTTAACGAATGTTGACAGGAGGTGTCCTTTACTAGGTATTTCGTTGCAAGTTTAGTCCTTTACACCCAACCCAGTTAAAAAACCCAGTTAATTGTTGACAAGCGGTGTCCTTTACTAGGTATTTTGTTGCAAGTTTAGTCCTTTACCTAGGTATTTTGTTGCAAGTTTAGTCCTTTACACCCAACAATTAACAGGGTTTTTTAATTGGGTTGGGTGTAAAGGACTAAACTTGCAATAAAATACCTAGTAAAGGACACCGCATGTCAACATTCGTTTAAAAGGACAACGTTTGAAAAGTGATATAAAGATAAATGACAATTTTTTCAAAAAAATATCATGTCTAACACATCCATCCATCCTACAAAGTCAATTAGTAAACCATACAAACCAAAAAAATAGAAGAATTTTTCATATGTTTAGTTCATATCTTTTTTTCAAATATATATAAAAGTCAATTATTCATTATCTATACAAAAGAGTTGAATACCCAGGTTAATTTGGTTACAATAATATAATTCTAGTATAACACAAATCAATAGCAAATATAATATAGTTTATTTTCTATAGTCAGTAGTTAGGATTTCCTTATTTAAGTATCATTACTAGTATAATGATTTATTAGGCTAAAGGGTATGGGGTCATGGTTGGGACATGATTTGTCATGTAGGAACATGAATAGAATACTACACCACCCCCTTGCTTGATCCACCATGGTTCTCATGGATTAAACCATGGCAACCATGGTCCTAGTTTCCATTTTTCATGATTTTCTTTCCTTTTTCTTTAGACAAAAATTAACTAAAATAAATAAGGAGATAGTGTTTGGGTCATGACCACACCCCTAAGGTAGTGGTTTTAAATGGTGGATTAGAGATGGATGACATGGTGATGATGTGGAGGGTCATGGTGGTCATATGGGTCATGACCACACCCTATAGCCTTAGAGAAGTAAAGATCAAATCAAAAGTTTATTTTGTCTAAGTATGATGAGAAGGAAACTTAATGGTTAAGATGAAAGTGTAGGAGAAAGACGGAGTGCAAGTGTATCTTAGAAAAATCTTATTTATGGACTTTCTCTTTCCACATGCAAGCCACATGCATATTCCATCCCCATTTTTTAAACCTTCATAACTTTTTTATACGACATTATTTTTTCATAAAAATTTCACCGTAAAATCGAGCGTCTTTTTATCTTTAATTTGAGTACCATATTGCTATATAAAATATGAAGACTAAAAAACCCACTAAAATGTGTTGTATTTTTATGTTGTATAACATTTTTTGCTGGATTTTTGTATTATATTTTTTTGCTGAATTTTTTTGTTTTAAATTTTTTTTTCTCAAGTTTTTGTGCTGGATTTTTTTACTACATTTTTGCTAAATTTTTTCGTGCTATATTTTTTTATACTAGATTTTTTTGTGCTACATTTTTTTGTACTACATTTTTTGTGCTATATTTTTTCTACTAGATTTTTGTGCTAGAGTTTTTTGTACTAGATTTTTTTTTGTTGTATTTTTAAAAAACAAAAGGGGTGGCACATGTCATTTTCACTCCTATTTATAACGACCAAAATGCCCTTCATTCTTACTTATTAGGAAGGCCACATGTCATCATTACAATTTTTCTTAGACTACTTAGGCAAAATCCACTTTTTAATATCCATTTCTTTTGTATCGAACATTTTTTATCTATCTATATTTTTCTTATCTTAATACAGTATTAGATAATATTAAACTATCATGACTTAATGTTAAAACATATGTTAACGTAGATATATGCTTCAACTATATTTAATAGTCTAGTGCTAACTTTCATATAGAGATAAACAAAAACATCAGAATTGCCTAACTATTCTTTTCCCCTAACTACAATAATATAAATTCAAGTATCATCACAACGATAGCAAATAATATAGTTTATGATACCTTGAAGAAGATGGCTTTATTGATCGGAGATTATAGATTAAAATATCGTACTAGATTATAGATAACATGGAAATATAAATTAATTATATAATTGCCAAAAAAAACTGCGTGGAATTCCTTAAGGAAAAATTCGATACTAATACCGCTTTTTACCAAAAAAATACCGATACTGAAATTTGAAAAATCTAATACCGGTACCATTTATAATTATTCAGTACGACATTAGTATGGCACCGGCATTTCAGTAAAAAAATCGCATCCCTATTGTAAAGTGACCAAATACCCCCGGCTTAACGGGGCGACTTGAGGGGGGGAGGGGGGGGGGGGTGGATGGAGTTAGGGCAGATGATGAAAATAGGAGAAATGGAAACCTTAAGGACCCAAATGAGAAAAAAAAACATGTGAACTTAAAATGACATATCTGACCAAACATTAGGAACTAAAATGACAATTTACACTTTTCATAATTTTAAAACAAGTATTTACTAAATAAAAGTAAAGTATAAAGATAATATTAAATGAGTGGCGATGATTTTTTTTTTTTTTAAACGGCTAATTTCTTTAATTCACTGTCGTCTGTGAGACTTGAACCTAAGACCTTACCCTTCCCAACCTATGTGTTTTAAAGACTTTGTCTTTACCAATGAACCACCACCCCATTGGTGAATGGTGATGATATTAATTTTCGATTCAAGCATGTGTCAAAAGTGTAAAAACCATTCATGAGACAAAAATTGTATAACTCAATTTCAGTAAAATTTATATTGGAATGTCTAGGGAAAAAAAGCAAAACCGTGTATATCATTTTATTTTTAAATCGAGTACAAATAAAATTATTTGAGATAAATAAAATTGAACTATAAATTGAATATTACAATAAAATATTGGAAAAAACAAATACAATAGGTGGCTGTATATCATTGGTTGGCCCTGCCAATGAGCTAGTGGTGGAGTGGTAAGGGAGAGATCTTGTGTTTCATGTGACCCAAGTTCAATTCCTACCCCTAGCATTTAGTTTCTGCGGCACCTGGTGATGATGGGAGACTAGGCGAGTAGGCGGCGATCGCTAGTTTGATCCTTGAACTGAGCGGGTTTTACCTCACCGCCTGTCGTGCCTTCGGGCCAGTGTTCACGGGCTTCGGCCCTAGGTGAGGGTTTTCCCCGGTTCGAAAGGCGAGTGTATCACGATGTGGTGAATTTCGTCAGTAGCCCATTTGGAGTATTCGTTGACCGTTCAAAAAAAAATAAAAAAAAATCATTGGTTGGCCCTTTTTGCATATGATGCCTCATGTTCATGAGTAGGCTCATACTCTCACCACTTGCACAACACTCAAGCATGGGCAGCGTAGTGTTCACGTGAGCATGAGTTAACATGACTTGCTCCGTCTCTCGGCTCACAAGCATACACACTAAGGGGCTGTTTGGCTAAGCTTATTGGAATGACTTATTTAGTTATTTACTTATTTGAAAAGCAAATAAGTCATAATGGAATGACTTATTTACTTATTCCTCTCATATAATAAGCTAACCCAAACACCTTTTAACTTTTCAAAAAGTAAATAAGTAAATAAGTCACTAAAATAAGCTTAGCCAAACAGCCTCTAAAGAGCAAAATCACGTAATTATATTTGAGCTAACAATTATTAAAATAATCGTTTGGACTTTAAAAATCAATTCGTAGTGAATTTGATCAAATATAGAAGTAGATTCATCTAACTACTACAAAAGCTAAGCTTTGTTCTCGACTGCGTACCTCCTTCCCCTTCTCCTCGGCAACATCATTTGTGCCGCTGAATAACACCATCTCTATCTCAAGTTTCGACACTAAGAACAACATCAAAGAAGAAAAGGTCTAGATATTCACAATTTCCTAGTCCAAAACCGTGACGTTTCTAGCTATTCACAATTTCCTAGTCCAAAACCGTGACGTTTCTCTTTTTAGCGTCTTAACCATGGAATTGGTTTAACCGCTATACCATTTGCGTTATTAGCCAAAATCACACATGTAACTTCAGAATCGTACCAATGAAGGGATCTTTGTTCGCGCAACATGGTGTTTTAAATGAGTTATACTTTTATGTAATTATCTGTGATTTGTAATGACCAAGTATTTTTTTTTTTTTTGAACGGTCAACAAATCCTTCAAATTGGCTACTGACGAAATTCATCACATCGGGATACACTCGCCTTCCGAACCGGGAAAAACCCTCACCTAGGGCCAAAGCCCGTAAACACTCGCCTGAAGGCACGATAGTAATTGAACCTGGGACCAAGTAATCATTTGTGATGACCAAATGATTATATGTTCTTTGATGAGTCATATCACTATTTAATGTTCGATCAAAATAGCTATTCACGTACTTTACATGATTAAATCTTGTTTTTTTTTTCTTTTGTTTTTTTTATAGAAACAAACAACTTATCTCAAAAAAAAAAAAAAAAGTAATAGAATGACCATAGAAACCAACACATTAATAGTTCATTTCCTTCATCAAATTACACATCTAAGAGTGTTATTTGTGTTCTACTAACTACAATGGGAAAATCATGCCAACATCAAGATTTCTTGCATCTATGGCAATTTGCCCATCACTACTCTATCCACACCCCCACTTGCTCCTTGACCCATAACAAAACTGTACCCATTTTGCCCTTCAACTTGTCACCCATTTCAACTTGATAATATGTTCTAAATGGGCCCAAATTCCTTCACATCTTCTATGGCAATATGTACCTTGCCCATAAACCATTGTACAACTACAAACGAAACTTAAAGAGTTTTCACATCTGAAAGGGCTTTGGTGTGTACATAAACATGTCCTGTAACGGGGACAGTTGAAAGTCGTTATAGTATTGCGATTGAGGGGTAAAACCGTCATCTTGAAACGGGTCCATGTAACTAAACCCAACATCATTTTGTTTCGGGTCACTTTGGACCTCTCTTTCGTGTTCAGGACTTGAATCCGTATGTAACGTCGGAACTGATTCCGACGTATCGAAATGAAACACGTCATTCATGACGTGATGTGGTACTGACGCCGGTGGATGTACCGCGGGTGGAGGGGTATTTTGGGTAATTTTGGGTTTCGTTTCAACCTCCATTTCTGATGATTGATTATCATTGACATAGTGCTTCTCTAGGGTCCCTTTCTTGTTGTATATTCGACATAATACCCAATCATCTAACTGCAAAATACAAATCAAATCAAGTAATTAATATCTTTTTCATTGTTTCAAAAGCATTGTTAATGAATTATTAAATTAATAGTTTAGTGCTATTTGGATCACTATAAAAGATTTATAGTGGTGGTTAAGTGTTGTACTTCACACAACAAATCAAATCTTTTGTTGTATTTATCCTAAAAAAATCTAGAAATTGATGTTATAAAAAAACTTTTATAGTATAAAATTGATGTATTTATCCTAAAAAATTCTAGAAATTGATGTTATAAAAAAAACTATTATAGTGTACAAGTTAAAAAAAAAGGTTTTTGAGAGGGTGTCTTAGCGGGGGCAAACGATAAGGTTTGCTTCCGTCACACCCTCTCCAAACTTCACCAATAACTCTATTAAGAGTAGAATTATACCCTAAGATTGTTGTTCCGCTTGCCGGCGGATCGATCAACATTAGCAAGACGATACTCGTGCATTATCCAATTGGTTTTGACCCCTCTCGGAGCTTTTCCGGCGTAGAACACAAGCGCCTTCTTAATCCCAACCGGCTTCGGTTTCCCAATCGGTTTATCCGCTCCCGTGGCCTTCCAATAACCCGTTCCAGCCGCTCTATTCGGCCGTGATCCATTCGGGTACTTCCTATCTCTCGGCGAGAAGAAGTACCACTCCTTTTCTCCATACAAAGCCATTTCTGTTCAAATCAATCCACATAACAAAGTCAAAAAACCAGTATTATTTTATTCATAAACCACAAAAAAATGTTCAGCTAAAATCAGCTACGCTGAGTGAGTGAATTTTAGTTTAAATCAGGTAACTATAAACTTTAGCAAATAACATTTAATGAACACTTGTTTTATATCTCCTAGAATAAATGAATTTGATTAAAAGGTGTAAAGACACGATATAAATAAATAAAGGCTGTTTGGTAGCCCTCTGAATGGTCATTAAGAGGCTACCTCTTAAGACCCCCCGTAACGGGGCGTTTTTTTTAAAAAAATTTGCAAAAAAACGCCGGATAACGCCGGAACCCCCATTACATGGGGCGTTTCCGGGCGTTTTTTTTGAAAAAAAATGGTGGTGGCGTGGTTTTAAAAACGCTGAACAATGGTTTGAATGCCCAATCAATTGAGGACATGTGGGTTTAGAGAGAGAGATGGGGTTGTGGCCGGATTTTTTGGCCGGATTTTTGGCCGGATTTTTGGCCGGATTTTCTGGGTTTGCAGGGTTTGCAGAAGGGAAGAAGAATGGGAATGAAGAAGAAGAAAGGTTTTTTTTTAAAACTTTGATATTGACACTTAGGCCCCTATACTTTTAAACTTTATTATTTTCTGTATTTTTATTTTACTTTCTGTTTTTTATTTTCTGTATTTTTATTTTCTTTATTTTTAAGTTCTGTTTTTAATATTTTAGTATTGTATTTTTTTATGTTTTAAATTAAAAAAAATAATTAGGAAATGATTGCATGGGCATTATTTGAATAATGCCCCACTACACCATTTTATGGTATAATGCCCCTTGCTGACTGGGCTGCCACATGGCGCAAAACGCCCCATGGAGGGGGCATTATAATGTTTAACCATTACGCATGGTCTTAATGGAACCATTAAGAATTTTACCAATGAAAAGGTAGAAGAATGTGACATGTGATGATTTACCATTCAGAGGTTACCTCTTAACTATTCAGACTTGAGGTTACCTCTTATTCATTCAGAGGTTTTAAACCATTAAGAGGTAGCATCTGAATGGTCATTAAGAGGCTACCAAACAGCCCCTAATTACTGTTTTCGTCCATATGGTTTGTCAAAAATCACTATTTCAGTCCATTAGTTTAAAAATTGCGATTTCAGTCCCTGTGATATCAATTTCGTAACCATTTCAGTCCACCTCGTAACCATTTCAGTCCCTGTACTAACAGAATAAATGGATTGAAATGGTTACGAAAGTGAAACTACAAGGACTGAAATCGCAATTTTTAAACTAATGAACTGAAATAGTAATTTTTGACAAATCACAGAGACAAAAACAGTAATTAACTCATAAATGAAAGTGAGATTTTACTGGATACGTTTATTTCTTTTCTTTCAAATTGGGGAAAACCGAATCAAGACAACAAGCGAACGAAACTCAAAATTACCAGGAAGCTGCCAGGGATCGAACTTATACAGATCAATCTCAGCAATAATCGGGACCGAAATCGGCTGAGACGCGCATTTCCGACACAAATAATGCATAACTAGCTCATCATCCGTCGGGTGAAACCTAAACCCGGGCGGCAACTCCAAATTATCACAAGTCATTCCACAAAACCAACAACTTGTTCCTTGTAATAATAAAGTCAAAGAAAAGCTTGTTAATGTAAAGTTGTATGTTATCCAAAATGTTTTCAGCAGAGTGAGGTTTAGAGCAAGGTATAGAGATATATATAAAGGTATAATGAACACGTGGAAGATTGCATCTGGAACATGAAAACGTCGCTTCGATGAACGAGCAGGAGAGAGAAATTGCTTGGATAAGAAGGCTTGGTTCGAGGTTGTTCTTCTTGAGGGTGGTTTTGTATATGTATATGAACTGTGAAATTATAATAATATAGTGTAGTGGGCTAATGAAGGGGTGACGCGTGTCCGTGGGGCCCAGGAGGGGAAGGGGTGATGGTGTCACTGCGTTCGTCATGTTGTTTGGACGGATACGGTGCATAGGTGCTGCTTTGACTCGTGTCTGGGTTCGTCATCGAACGAGGTGGATACATTCTCCATCAATCATTTGTATGTTTAAAAGGTAGGAGTTAATATATTATCTGGCTACAGTAAAGATGATATTTATGATATATTATTCATAGAAAAAGAAATGAAACAGTTTATTTTTATACGTATATTGAGAAAATCATTAGAACAATTATTTCTTGTCTGTTATATTTTTAATAATCCATACGAATGTTATAAAACAAGATGGCAATAAGATACGTGAAACTTTGGTCATATATGTGATTGCTACTCCAGTGACGAAGCTTGACAATGAAGATGTGAGGTCGAAAACGTATATACACAAAAATTTCTGTAGAACCGGGGGGTCGAAAACGTATATACTAAAAAATTTATATACGAAAACTACATATATAACACTACTGAGCGAAAAGTTCGGGGGGTCGGACGCCCCCTCGGCCCCTCTTAAGTTGCGCCCCTACGCTACTCGCTTTTTGTTAATGAAACATTTCTTTGATGAAGGTATTTATCCGCGACTAACTGGAGTAGACACCTCGTACTTGTTAGGATTTAATAATTTTTTTTTCTTAATGTGTTGTTCTTTATGTGAAATTGTTTTTATTTAAATTGCAAATAAGCGAATGTAACAATATAGATCAAATGATTTACATGTAAATTAAAAATATCTTTCGATCAACTAAATAATGGAAGCAAAAGTTAGGCGAATATAAGGTAGATGACATTTGTTTGCTAAACACATGCAATGTTTTCGGGTTGGAATGGACCGGTTAGACTGGGACTGGGGAACAAAGTTGGTCCGGTTAAGCACTTGTAAGATGTTAGGCGTTAGTCGACTGAATCTGTAACCTAGTTTAGTGAGTTGGTTAAATTATGCTTGCTTTTATGGAGGGGGGTTTTGGTGGTCCATCAAGTCGGTGAGATGGGTTCAACGTACAAGTGGGCGAATAGGACCTAAAGCAAGCTAAAATTAATTATTATTGTGACATTGTGAAATTTTAACCCATGACCACTTGGTAGTTATTATATCAAATCACTCAGTTTGAGGACTGAACCATGACCCAAACTGAAACCAAAACTGTTAAACAAACCGACAAAAACCTGAGCGTCTAAAACGCCAACCGGTTTTCACTTTCCATTAACTAACCCAAACCGGCTTAAAGTTTGAACCCGATTTATACCCCTCTTAGGCTCTTAGGGTGGAGGGTATAACCCTCGGGGACTTGTGCGGTGACTTGAGTCACCGATTCGGTAACTATACCCTCGGTTTGGGGGAAATCGGTGAGGAGGAGAGAGGCAACAAAAATCGGTGAGTGTTCACCGAATTGGATTGAGTGTGATTGAGAGGAGAGGAGAGAGAGGAAGGACCAATCATGTTTTTTTTTTTAATTGAGGGGTGTTTGACTATAACTACTGGTTGAGTGTAAAATGAAGAGTAGAATGAGAAATTGACATGACATAATACTATTGGGTAAGATTTCATTCAAATACCCTAAGTTGTTTAACTAAACCCTCTACCCTTACCTCTTACTAGAGTATCAGATTCTATTTCTAAATAACCACTTCACCTAAAGTCCTTCCCTAGCTACCCAACCTACAGTCAATCAATAACTACTATTATATTATATTATACATATATACATTTGCAAGTAAGTTCAGTAACTTGCATTTGACTTTTTTTTTAATTTTTTTATACTTTAGTCCCTTAACTTTTGATATTGACACCTACAATCTCTTAACTTTTTAAAGACTTTATAATTAAGTTTTATGTTTTTATTTTTATGTATGTATTGGTATAAATTCAAGTTGATTTATGTTTCGACGTAGTTTTTTTCCTGCAAATGAGTTTGGTCAAATATAATATGTTCTTATGCTTATTGCTATGTACGTTTTCAGTTGATTTACATTTTGACGTAAATTTTATTTTTTCCTAGAAATGAGTTTGGTCAAATATAATACGTTTTCGTGCTTATTTTTATGGACATTTTCAGTTGATCTAAGTTTTGACGTAAATTTTGTTCGGAAACGAGTTGGGTCAAATATAATACGTTTTTATTAGACGATATAAATTCAAGTCACTTTACGTTTCGACACCGCCTCAACGCACCATACCTTTTTTAGCTTAAAACACTATTTTTTATGTGCTAATTTTTATGTACCCGTCGGTATAAATTCAATTTGGTTTACGTTTCGACGTAAATTTTCTTCGGTAATATGTTAGTTCAAATATAGTGCGTTTTCGTGCTCATTTTTATGTACTTTTTCAGTTAGTATACGTTTTGACATAAATTACAATTAGCAAGTTGTGTGAATAGTGCTTTCATCCTATTTGTTTTTTTTCTTTTGTTTCTTTCTTAAGTTTTTTTCTGGACTTTATTATTATTATTATTATTTTACTTTTCTACTTGTTTAATGTTTTAGTTTTTGATTTCTTTAACATTAAATTTATATTTAAGATAACATTTACATTTCATTTAATTTTCTAGACTTTATTATTTTTAATTTCTTTTACTTTTCTATTTGTTTAATGTTTTAGTTTTCGATTCCAAACTTTCCTTATTTAGAAATTAAAGCTGAAACTCTATTTTTAGAAACTAATACCTGTGTTCTTTCCCAACTTTGTAACTCCGGGCTTTGATCTTAATAAAAACTCCATTATTTTATACTTATACATTACACCTTTACGCTTGAAATACTTAAAACCGGCTAAAATACGCAAAATTGACCCACATAACTCTTCCATGCGAACTAACCCCTTCGCACGGATGGCCCGTTTCTTGCGAAGTGACCCTTCCCTTCGTGCGAATCACTCCATTCGCACGGACCAACCCTATCCGCACCAGCACTGATCCGCACCTATAAATAGGTGTCCTACCTCACTTCTAAACACTTTCCAAACGCTCACATTCTCCCTAAACCCTCTGAACTTACACATTTCGGACATAACAGTTCAAGTACATCTAAGTGAGTTCTAGCTCACTTCCTTAATCATTTCTTCTACTTTTCTTCAAATCTTATTACTTGGTAAACTGTAGATGGTTTTCACAGGTTTTCCTTGGCAACCTAATGGGAAACCTCACCAATTTGAGACCCCAATGAAGACTTTAAATTCCGTTTTACTAAAATTCTTGCACACTTCCTTTCTGATCTAGAACTTGGTGAAATCATGTACCCACCGAGCTCACAACTAAGTGCATAGCTGTGGGTTCGTGTTAAGATTGATTTCCACAAAGAAACGAATATGTTTGTATGAATCAGGAGCCACTCGCACGAACCAGTCCCTTTATTCGGACTGACTCACTCGTTCCGACTGATTCCATTCGCACAAACAGACATTGTTTTACCTTAAGTTCATGCATAATTCCGAGTGTTGAGACCATCCAGGATTCGCCATCTTCAATAGGGAGGAACCTGTGTTTTGGTGAAAGTGTGAACTGTGGGAGCTTTGGCTTTTCAAACTAGTTCCACTACTTCATTTGTGTACCTTGTAAATGAACACCCAAGTGGTTTCCTAGCATCAAGGTAAGTTAACCTCGCCTCGCCTCCTGTAATAACCCTCCCCGAGTGTTGAAACCATCCAGGATTCACCATCTTCAATATAGATGAACCTGTCTTTTGGTGAAATTATGAACCGTGGGAGCCTTGGCTTTCCAAACTAGTTCCACTACCTCACTTGTGTACCTTATAAATGAACACCCAAGTGGTGAACAAAACCAGAAGTGCACGACGAAACTTATATACCCAACTTACCGGTGAATTTCTCTGGTTTCTCATCATGCAACGATCTTACCGCACCAGGCAGTGGTGCAACCAAACTGGTTGTAACAGCGACAGCAGAAGTCATGATCGTAGAAACAGTAGTGTTCATGGGCTGGGATTCCATTCCGAAATGAAACAAAGTGCAGGAACAATTAACTGCCTCACGCGGGCTCGGGTTTTCGGAGCTGCATTCGTGTCCGCAGGACGTGTGGGCACGCACGAGTTCAACCAAATTCCAGTTCCGAAACACAATTTTTTGCACCTCTCTGCGCGCACGCAGGTAGGACTTGTGGTAAAACATGTCATAAAGTTACAATGGTTTGGTCAAGGTTTTACCTTATAATAAATAACCCTTCCCTTTATTCCCACACCAATGTGAGACAAATTGTTTTACCACTTGAGACTTTTATTCACACTCACTCAAAACTTCTAACACTACTTGCATTCTAGTCAACTTCAGGTCAAACTTGTGGAGACATTAGCTTGACAGGTTCTTGGGTTGTCATGTACACTTTGTAATTTGTTAGACAAACATGTTTTATACTAATCATCTCAAAATGTAAAGGTTAAAGATAAATTAAAGTCAGATTTAATGGTCCAAACATAACTCTTTTATACATGTTAGAATTTTGTGTTCTGAACTTGTAATTTTGTAATGTCAATATACAAAATAAACAAACTTACATAATACAATATCAGTTATAACAGAAATATTTATAAGGTTTGAATATGGTGTGATAGAGTAAATCTTACCTCTACATCACCTCTATACCAGGGTTTAGAGACGTTTGCGCTTAATTATATACAAAATAATAAAATAAAGAAAATTCAAGTTAAATTACTCATTTTAACTCATGAATACATGCCTCATGATGTTAGCTCATGCGTATTACATGATTTTCAAGCTCGCACAAGGATTTGAGTTCATGTAAAAGTTTTAAGTTTGTATCGAATTTTATCCATCCACCACGAAAACTACGTTTTTATATTATCCATATATTCCACAACATTAAACAAATAACAAAAATTCTATCCGATTAAGATGCTATAAAGACGCTTATGATGCTAAAGAATATGCCATTTCTTAAAGTGCAAATCTGAAGTGATTTTCCTGATTGTCCTTGTATATAAAACTCAAGAAAAAGGCTGCTTTGGTATTTTTGCAATTAGAAATATATTTATTAATCTATAAAAAAATATTTGTATAATTATAGTTTGTTAGATTAATTTAATTAGATATTACAAAATTGATTTTTTTTTACAAAAGTTATTTAAGTAAGTTTCGATTAAATCAAGATAAATAGAAAATCTATATATCTATTTTTAATAAAATAGAAACTAAACCAATTATAGGTATTATTACTTGAATCTATTCTTATACTATACAATGCGGAGAGGCTTGAAAATGGGGCGTTATTCGACACGTGGATGACGCGTAAGTATGCGTCAGAAAAGTGGTGTGGTACCAAAAAACGCGAGGTGGGATGTGGCGTGGTGCCGGGATACATGACATACACTTTTTATAATTATTTTAATTTTAAAAAACAAAGAAAATCAATAAAAAACACACCACCTAATGAGAAGCCTCCGTATCACACATCACCCAATCTTCACGCTGATGAAAAACATGCCGCCCTTCCCGCCATGTAGCCAAAACATCAACAACGGGGTGGTGTAGTGGCATGATTGAGGCATCCATGCCAAAAACCACACCCCACATCGTATGTTCTTATTAAACCAATTATAGGTGTTACTTGGATCCATTCTTATGCCTTTTTTAAAGGAAATGATTCTAGATAATTGTTTAAAAATTGACTTAATAAACTTAGATTCATAGGTTTATTTATTTTCGAGTTTTTTTTAAAGTAGCATTGGTAAAAAAAAAATATTTACTAAAATTGTATTCCTTAAAAAATATTTGCTTTAATGATGTTTTTGTCTCTCTCTTCATCTCATTGAATAAAAACTAATATAGTAATTTCATTATTTATTTGTATCAACACATGATTATTTTTGAAACCTAACCTAAGACTTCTTATTTATTATTATTTTTTTAATAATTTTTTTAGTCAATCATTTTCTTTTACTCTAATCAATTCATCATAGTTTTTACCTTTGACCAACTCTTTATAATTCTTATCTTTTTATTAAAATTTTTTTCTAATGAACGCGTCTCAAATAAGAATCATCTTAAATATATATTAAACAATATGAAAGAAGAAACATAAAAAAAATTAAACAAACATTATAATTTACTCACTACGGATTTTTTAAAATTTTCAACTAGTTAATATATATATATATATATATATATATATATATATATATATATATATATATATATATATATATATATATATATATATATATATATATATAGGATAAGGATCCGTTAGGAACCACCCTTTATTGCGAGAACCACGAGAACCAATGTGAACACATGGCAAATTTGTAATTAAGTGGCATCTAATAAAAAAACACGTGCTCCTGTTATGTTATTTCCAGCCCCTAGCCCTTGTTCACGATCATCTCTTACAATCTAGGGTTTCAATCGAGAGATTGTATACGTTGACGACGGCGATCTACGACGGCGACTTATCTCTCCAATTTCACGGCGGCGACATCCACATTTTACGGCGGATTCATTGGGGATGCTGATGATTCTAATCGGGTTGCCCTAATTACAAATGGAATACTCGATTACGAATGGATGAAGAATATATGATCTATGATTACGTTCATACTGCAATAACATCGATTACAATGCGAATTTTGGAGCAAAAATTTCAATTATACAACGAATTTTGGAATATCAGATGGTATGACGAATGGTTTATGGTGTGTTGCCATTGATATGACGAAGACGAACTACAGATGTAATCGGGACGAATACGGGACGAAGACGAACTACTGAGAACTGTTGATGCCTGTGAATTGAGAATTGTTGATGCAAATCGAGTGTCAGACATGATTTTTGTATAAATACACCATCCTGCACATGTGCATAAAAGACGAATATGTGAATGTTAAAAAAAAGGTTAGAAGCTATTGATTATTTAGTATTATTTTTATTTTTTTTAGTAATTAAATATGAGTTTATGCACAAATGAATCATTGTATTAATTGTTTTTGTTAATAATGTAATTGGGATGAAGACGAACTACTAAGAACTGGTGATGCCTGAGAATTGAGAATTGTTGATGTAATTCGAGTGTCAGACGTGATTTTTTGTATAAATACACCATCTTGCACATGTGTAGCACTTTACCATTACCCTATAAATACACAATCCTACACGTGTGCAACACTTTACCATTACCATATACTTATACGGAGTGTTGTGTATTGAATATTCATACGAATCTATTCAGGTTCATTCGTATTTACAATCTGATTGGTTATATACGAATCTGCAAGTTACATATTCACATGAATCTAGGTTTTCATTCACAGATCTACATTTTGTTTGTTGCATTGAATCAATTTGTGACAGATCTACATCAGTTCGCAAGTGATTGTGTTGGTGTGTTGTCTGTTTGCACAATCACTAACTAAGATCAAGTACATTGTTACATAAGAACGAACCCAAATATGATAGAATCAGTTCATTTGCATTTTAGTTCATTCGCAGAAACAAAACTTTCATCTGCTGGAATCAATTTAGTCCATTCGATGGAATCGGTTTATTCGCAGAAATTGGTTTATTCGCTGATCAAGTACATCCGCCGCATAGATTTCACCATCCGCATTATATCTATCCAGTCGCTTAACCTTCCATCTGCAAAAGTTAAATCAATCTGTAGATTTTAACTACATCTGCAGAATTAACGGATCGAATTTAACGGGTCTGGATTAAATTGTTTATTTGCTGCATTAACGTTCATTCGCAGTATTGTTCGTCTGCTTATTAGGAATAAGTACATCCGCATATTAGACTTTATCGGCTCAGATTTAAGTTCATTCGCTCGTAGTTAGGATTTTGTTTAAGCTGATTCATTCACTGAAAAACAAGTATATTCGCTGCTGATTCATTCACTGAAAATCTATCCATTCACAAAACTTTCCATTCGCTCAAACCTGATGTCCATCCGCTGAAAATTTGCTCATGCACATGTGCACATGTGCAGCACTTTACCATTACCCTATAACTACACCATCATGCACATGTGCAGCACTTTACCATTACCCTATAAATACACCATCCTGCGCATGTGCAACACCTTACCATTACCCTATAACCATCACCAATAATCTACATCCTGCATATGTCAGCACGTTACCATTACCCTATAATCATCAACAATAATTTGTTCACAATATCTGTACATAATCATGCACATGTGCATCACGTTACCATTACTCTATAATAATCACCAATAATATGTTTATCATTTATACAACATTCTTACACATCACATTTACCTTATTAAATATCACTTTTTTACCATTTCATTATTCACTTTTTAACATTCTTTTTATATTCAGGAACATTCATACCCAATGAAGCTGCTACCATTGCTGCTGGAATTCCGGACCCCCCTAATGATGAAACTGATTCTCATTCCAATGATGATAATGATACTGATGAAGATACTTATGATGACTCTGAAGACCCTACATACACAAATGTACATGAACAACCCTTTAGACGTTCATCCAAACATCATAATGCACCCAACCATCCTAAATTTGATTAAGTTCGTCGTCAAATATTGATCATTTTGTTTTATTATTCGTTTTACATTTAATCTGAACTGTTTACATTCAAGTTGAAACACTCATCTATGTTGAACTTGTTTACATTTAATTTGAAACATCTGTGTTCAATTTGATTATGTTGAATTATTATTTACATTTAATTTTACCTATTTACATTCGATTTGACCTACACATTTACGTTGAACTACTCGATTAAACATCATTTAAACTATGTATTCCGATATTATGATTATAAATTTCCGATGTTTATGATTGCATGAGATACTTTTTTATCACTAATTATTAAACTACATTACTTTAATTACTGAATACCTAACATGTATTATTATTCTAAATAATGCATATGTGCATATGACATATCACTTTAACATAACCTATACCAGTTCATTTCCATCTACATTGCCATCCGTGGATATATTACTAACGTGTTTACCAATTTCAAATTATGCACATGTGCATACAAAAACCTCCTTACCATAGCAAATGTATAAAATATTACCAGTATGTATACATTTTCAAATTACACACTTTAACTCTTTTTGTTCCACCTATTTTTCAGTGTGATAATATTGGCGTCACATTTCATCTACGAAATATCATGTCATTGATTTAAACTTTATTCAAGATACGGGTTCAACAATAATTTGTGGGTTTCTGTTGGACCACGTATGTAACCAAAACCTAGTTAAAATGTTTGGCAAAACTGTCGGTTGCAACAAAGAATAATTACAAGATCAGATTATGATTCAAGTCATGTAAGTGCAGATATGACTGCATCAGTAACCTCTTGTGTTGTGCTACATCCACCAAGATCTTTTGTTCGGTATTTACCCTCGCAGATAATGCGTTTCACTGTAGTTTATAAATGATCTACATAACCAGGAAGCTGAAGATGTCTCAACATCATGGCTGATGAAAGAAGCAGAGCCACTGGGTTTGCTCTCTTTTTCTCAACCATTGATGGTTTCCCAACATTCCCGGCTGATACACCTTGCTCAAAGATTGCGTACTCTGTGCCAACGTTTCCTGTAAATTTGATTGCAAAAACTTTATTACTACAAATCATCGTTGCAAAAAGGGTTAGGGATTTAAATATATGGTTTATGACTATGTACCTCCTGGCATGACTCCCGTACCGCCAACAATACCAGCAGCAGTGTTTGCAAATAGGCTTCCATACAGGTTAGGTGTCACCTGCAACATTTAATCAGTTAACACCCAATTGGAAGAAGAATAATCTCCTGTGAGCGTTTTAAAACTAGAACTTACGTACAACTTAAGCATTTACAGAAATCACAAGTAGTTCCGTTATTAATGTAACAATGTATGTATTTTCCTATACCTATATCTGCATATTTACTTGTCCTCCTTTGTATGTCTTTTCCTATATCTACATCTGCATATGGTATAATATATGTGTTTAAATGAATGACACCATCATTTAACATAAAAACTGAAAAATAATGCACATGTGTATCCTTACTCAATTGAAACATTAAATATTAAGCAACCTATTCTAACTTTTTTACGCACGTCCTCGTCCTCTGAAGCATCTCACATTCTTTTCGATCCTTACTCCCTTTATTTTATAATAAATGGAACCTTTTTTTTTTCGTTTTTTCCATCGTTGATCTACAATCATAAACAAAATCATACAATTTACCAAACCTACCACATTTTTGCATTCCCACACAATAATGCACATGTGCAAAGAAAATAAAACATGTTATAAAATGTTCATACATACTGATGCATACCTACATTTATAAACTTAATGTGTTTACACAACTTATAATATTAACAAAAAAAGTAATACAATGTTGCACATGTGCATAAACTCTGATTTAATTACCAAACAAATAATAATACTAAATAATCAACA
Source organism: Helianthus annuus (assembly GCF_002127325.2). NCBI lineage: Eukaryota > Viridiplantae > Streptophyta > Magnoliopsida > Asterales > Asteraceae > Helianthus > Helianthus annuus. The sequence continues at coordinate 43,329,087 of NC_035449.2, forward strand.
TCTTCTAACCTTTTTGTTTAAAATTCACATATTCATCTTCCTTTGCGTCCATTGCGTCCGGCATTCTTAATGACCCTTCATCCCTTGACTTTAATACAAATGTTACCTTTTTTCATTTTTTTTCCATTGATGATCTACAATGAACATGTGGAAAAACGTTAAATACCTTACTAACCTATTATGACAAATCATGTGCATCTGCATGTTAACATATTTTGTCAACCTATGCACATGTGCATATCTATATATCACATAACACTACATTATTAACATAATCTAACATTAAATACGCACGTGCATAACTATACATCACACCAAAATACAACTAAATACCTTATTCAATGTCATCTACATCAACATTAACTACCTTATTCACATGTTATTGCACACTACGCACATGTGCATATTGACTTATTATTACAATCTATGCACATGTGCATAATCACATATTACACAAGAATTACCTTAATAGCCAATTCTGTTAAACATATGATATCAAAATATGCACATGTGCATAGCTATATATCACAAAATACAAAACGAATTTTGAATCGACAAATTATCTATCATATAAAAGTATAAACGGCAAATTATCTATCATATAACAATATAAACGAATTGTATAAACTTGAAAATGGTGTCTCGATTAATATGAAAATATCTATATTACAAATCTATCAACGGTTCCGTTGGCGGCGGCGATTCCGACGGCGACTGATTCCGGCGATACCGTCGTAGTGACACACTCATTTGAATCATATATTCTTATAATAACTGGACGAATTTTGGGAACTAACCTCGATTATATGACGAAATATGAAATATCTGGTGGTAAAATTTCAAATCTGAGATAAAATCTCAATCCAGATGCTTCAATATGGTGAATTGATGATGGTGAAGTGATGAAGTGTTTGAGACGATGATGAAATCGATTGTAATCGATGAATTCTTGATAGATTCAGGTTGAGAATGTTGAGATACTTGGATGTAATCAGAGTTTGTGACATGAAAAATTGTATTAAATGTAATTTAACTTTTGTTTGAAGTCCGATAGTAAATGGAGGTAGGTAAGCGGGTTTTTTTAAAGTTGTTTGGTATTTACAAAATTGCCCCATGTTCACATTGGTTCTCGCGGTTCTCGCAATAAGGGTGGTTCTCGCATGAACCCTACCCTACCCTATATATATATATATATATATATATATGTATATCACTCTTATCTAATATAGGCTAATATGTTCTTTCTTTATTTTAAATTAAATTAATACTGTGGTACCCGCGGAAAATCCACAGTCATCCTGAGTTAACGTCTTGCTGTTTTGGATTACTTGTCAAATTTCGGGATGAAATTTCTTTCAAGTTGAGGATGATGTGACAACCCGAGTTTTCAAGGTCCTTACTCGACATGTTACTCGTTTCGCAAAGTGTGTTCATAATTCGTATGCATTGTAACTTGTTAGTGTTGGTATATGTTTAGTGTTTTTATGATTGTTTGGTTAGTTAATAAAAATTTATGAACTATTTAAGAGTGGATAGACTTGTCACATGCATCTTTTGTGAGATTAAACATTAGACTTTCGCCATCAACCATCTTCGACGAAACATGTGACTTTCGTCGCACTCTTCAGTCGATGAATGTAACACCCCAGTGTTTCGAAAGTCAAAGTCAAAGTCAAGATTGAAGTCAAAGGAGGAAAAGATCGCTAATAGCAATCTGTCTCTCCTTGCTCAATCCCTGTTTTGACTTCTTTGACTGTAGTTAGTCTATTTTACGTTTTTACGTTAGTTGTATTATATAGAGTAATTAATTACAGTCGAAGTAATCGAAGTATATTTCTCAATACGAACCGCTTTACGACTGTGAATAATAGGAAGTAACAATGCGATAAAGTTAATTAAACGAAAATCGAACTGATCTAATCATCATCGCGCTCGCAAACTTGAATATACGCATTTTGGGTTACTGTTATACGTGTGTGTGTGCCTTATGTGTTACTTGTGCGTGTTTATTTATGTTATATGTGGTAATCAATCGAATCGCAATCGAAACTCAATCGCAATCGAACTCAACCGAAATCGAATCATGATACTTAGGGGAGAAAGGATAGTGCTCGATATGAGTAGTCGGGATTAAAAGTAATTTGAATAGGAAACTATATCGCGTTCGCATCAATCGCAATCGAAATCATAATATCAAAAATCATCGCACCGAACACTCGAATCAGGCAGCTGATCGACCAAGCTACCAGCCGATCGAACAGCCAGCCGATCGGATCAAACTCTTTTACACTCAATGTCTTCAAAATCGGTAGAAACGGAGCTTGTGCTAACTTGCTAATCATTTCGGTGGTTGCGTGGCCTAAGATCCGGATTCTATCCACGAGGTTCACCGATTTTGGGTAAAACATGAAACACCGTTCTGAAACGTTCGCTAGACGGATTTGGGTGATTCCTGTCCGAACAGGAGGACCAAGTAGTGACGAGGTTCAGTTGTTTGACTCGTTCTCAAAATACCTCGCTAAAATGACAAATCAAAACAACCAAGTGTTAGACGAACAGGCCGACCAGGACAAGGTGCTATCCGATCGGACTGCCGTCCGAATAGACAGCCAGCCGAACGGACAGACAAGCCGAACGACTGGCCAGCTGATCGGCTAGCACTTGGGTCCCACACTTAATCAACCTAATTGAAGTGAGTATTGAATGAACTGCTGTCCGATCGGACTGCCATCCGATCGGATTACTCTTCGGATCATGAGATACTTGACTTTAAATACTTAATCGATTTTCGACATGTTCGATGCACGGAAATGCCACCCGATCGAACTACTGTCCGATCGAGTGACCTCTTGCTGAGGACATGTTCTTCACTGAAGTACCAACCGATTGGGTTGCCGACCGATCGAACGATCGTCCGATCGACCGACCTGAAAGGCAAAGATACTTCAAGGTTTTCAAATACTACAACGAAAACTTCAAAAGTCAGCCATCATACGCAAACACATCTTAGTCAAAGGAAGAAACAATCCACACGAACAACCATCCGATCGGACTCCCGTCCGACTGGACAACTGTCCGAACGGACTGCCAACCGAACGGTCAGCCGTCCGATCGGACTACCGTCCGATCGACCAGTTGTCCGATCCATCGACACTTGTTTCCGTTTTACGCATTGCTTATCGTTATACTATCGAACTGTTCAGGCTAACCCTACTCTCAAGCGCTCCCTTCAATCCATCAACCGCTGTGAGTATACTCGATCCCTTTTTGCATTATGCACTTTTGGGTGTTACATACGTTACATATACGAAATCACATCGAACACACTACGCAATACTTTTAAACGCTAACCGTTACCGCATGTTATACGTGACTTAATGAATGCTTGTTTGCTATGTTTACACATGGAATGCTGTCTACCTGCCTTAACGACGATAGTACTATAGTTTGGACTCAGCACCCGCTCATGCTGGGGTTGTTAAGGACAATTATTTGCATGGATTACAGTGGTGATCATGTATTACGAACTGCCTCGGGCAGTCAACCCGCAGTCATTGGTATCGATAGATCTGTGTCGATAATTAACATGCTTTGTTTTCCGCTGTGTACGTGCTGGTTATGCGTAAACTATTTCGAACTCTATATGCTATTATCAAACTTGTATACTCGCTTTTACACTATGTGTATTGACTTTTATTTGAACATATGTGACAGGTAATTAGGATGCTTATCTGCTAGGAAAGCGAGGCTAGAATAAAGCTCTAGAGTCCAACAAATAGTTGTCTGTAGTAATTGAATCAAAGGTCTCTAGAAGCAGATAAACAATTGCTATATTTAAATCTGAGTTGTCGGAACAGAATTATTTGCCTAGATTTTGTCTGTAATAATTTGTTTACTGTTTGAGACATGGTATGGGACATGTTACTTTAAATTGAATAGTAATGATAATTGTTATGGAAACTTCTGGACAATCTGTTTTGCACAGTGCCGCGCCCCGATGATTCCGCCATCGGTTGGGGTGTGACAGATTGGTATCAGAGCCATAACTATAGGGAATTAGGCAAGACTCGACCTAGTCCGGGTCGATGTCTTAGAGACCTAGGCTATAGTTAGGACCCAATAGACCAACTCGTGCATGTCCATTAGGGACTATGTATGAGCGTATTACTATTCTTCGCTATTCTCGCCTACGCTACACTATCGCCGCACTCGAATTTTCAATAATGAGGAAGCGATTTAGTCAAGATTAGGTGTGAAAGCCGCAAACTCTCGACTAAATTGCTTGATCAACCCGTATTTTCACTATTCACCTTGCGCACATCAATGCTGTTTTTATCAACTTATCAATGATCTCTTCATTATTTTTTGACACACCAACTCTCTCCATTTTAAGTTTGAGGTGGCAGAATCTTTCAATCATTTGGAACAGTTTCACCTTTCATACAAGCAAGCGAATCAAATTCTTTTTTGAATAATGAACGCTTGTTTAACGGGGAGAATTATACCAAACCAGGAGTGAAATCTATATTTTGATGAATAATCTCCTCTATTTTATTAAAATCAAGTGGAAGTTGTCAAGCCAGGGGTGAAACCCTAACCTTGACGACTCGCCCATGTTTTATAAAACCTCACCAAAGTTTTGATGAATTCCAAGGAGTCGAGTGCTTAAACAACCGAAAGGATGAGTGCCATTCACCGCGTGATGGTGATAGAGCACAGTCTATTAGGTCAACAAGGACTTGTCGTGCATCCTTGAGAATAGTCGAATCACTTTGGATAGTCAATTTCTAAATAGCCACAGACAATCTATTTCTCGATTTTTATGTGTTTCAATTCTTAGCCCGCAACTGCTGACTCTGAGGACTCGTTGATTTTATTTGTTTTTATGTGTTTAAATGTTTATGTGTTTAAAATTTTGAGACTTACTCGATTTTTGCTCACACTTCGATCGATACACACAACCCGCGTTGCTTCTCTATCTCAAAACGCTAACAAATCGTTACTGCCATAAGGAAACGTCGTACGCTATGGTGCTCTCTATACTATACGCTTAACCCATAATAATCGCGATCGAACAATCGCAGGCTTTAAATGATAGGTTTCTGTATTCTGACTACCTCTGTGACTACATGCGTATGTGCATCTGTGTTTCTGTGCTTCTTTGCCCTACGTGCTTACGTGCCTATGTGCTTATGTGTTCCTCTGTGAATCTGTGATTTCGTGCCTACGTGTTTATGCAATTATGCGACTGTATTCCTAAGCGTTAGTAAGTATTAGACGTGTGAAGTGAGATTCGATTATGATGTGTCTGAGACCTACGACGATGTCTATTGCAGACAATGTCGTCATCAGGACACCGTCACCCACTCACTCGCCAAGAAAAGAGAGACAAACGTCTTGCTGCTATTATCGCCAAACAAGTAGCAAAAGCTGTCAGTGATGTCTACGAGAACGTCAGCAAATCATCTGAGGAGTCGAGAATCGAAGCTCCTAAAGCTGCTCCCAAAGCCGCCTTCAGTTTCAAGCAGTTTAAGGCTTGTGGGCCAAAAGAATTCACTGACGAGGAAGGACCTACAGCGTTGTTCCAATGGTTTAATTCCATTGAGGTTACTCTACGACAGAGCAGTTGCCCCGACGACCTTCGCACTCTCAACGCTACTGGCGTCTTCCAGTCCCGCGCGCTAGACTGGTGGACGGCCGAGAGAAACAAGCGAGGAAACGATGTAGCTTACGGTCTATCGTGGGACGAACTCAAGGAGGTCATGCTGGAAGAATTCTGTCCTCCTCATGAACGCCAGAAGTTGGAAGATGAATTCTGGCACATAAAGCAGAAGGATGGTGAAAACGCTGCTCTAACTGCTCGATTCAAGCAGCTTAGTATCATCTGCCCTGATCAGGTGAAGACTTCTGACATGGAAATCAAGAAGTATATCCGAGCCCTGCCTGACTGTGTTGCAGATTTCGTGCAAGCGGCTAAGACTAAGACGATTGACGGGTGGTCCGTAGGACAACCCTTAAGCGCTTTAAATAGAATAAAATTCCATACTTTGCCCGGTTAATTGCTCGAACTTGGTAACTACTTTACGTTTGATTATGCAGGTGTGAAAGTGCTCTAAACACGAGTTTTAGGAAGCTTGGATGGATGATAGAAGTTTGGAATAAAAAAGATCAAGAGAGCAAGTGTAGAAGGAGAACGGGGAGAAAAAGGCCACTCAGGGCCGTAACCTACGGCTCCCAGCCGTAGGTTACGGCCACCAATGTTCTAACAAAATAGCAGCCGTAAGACAGAAGCTCTGTGGCGTAAAGATTCAGTGCTCGCCGTAACCTACGGCTGGGGGCCATAGGTTACGGCTCCTGGTTGACTTGTGCTTTCTCATTGACTGCCGTAAGCTATGGCTGGGAGGCGTAGCTTACGGCTCCGACTGATCCAAAAGTGTAACTTCCTCATTTAATGCGAGGGGTCAAGTTCGTCCAAGAGGTCGGTTTGGTGTTCCAAGGAGGCATCTTAGAGAAAATGCGAGGGGTATTGAAGCGCATTTTAGGCCGGTGATCACTCACAATCCTTCACCGGTGGTTATTCCTCATAATAACCAAGGAAGAACCTTTGAAGTAAGGACTAACTCCTTACAAAGTTTGCCGAAATATAAGGGTCTAGCGACGGAGGAACCTTATTTTCATTTGGAGGCCTATGACTCAATTTGTAACACTCTTGGGAGTCAAGGTTTTTCGGCTGATGATGTGAAGTTGGTTTTGTTTCAATTTTCTTTGCAAGACAAGGCAAAGAAGTGGTTCTACACTTTGCCTTCGGCATCAATCTATACTTGGGGGGAAATGCAACAAACATTCTTAGACGAATTTTATACCGCCCAAAAGACCAATGATGCGAGAAAAGGGTTGAGAAGCTTTCAACAACAACAAGGAGAAATATTTCATGAAGCTTTCGACCGTTTAAACATGATGATAAAAAATTGTCCACACCATGGGATTGAGCTTTGGGAGTTGATGAACACCTTTCATGAAGGGTTGTGTGCCGAAGATGCACGAGATTTGATGTCCATTACAAATGGGACTTTTGGCACAAACTATGAGCATAAGGATTGGGAATTCTTGGAGCAAATGGCAATCACTTCAAAGAGAAAGGCTCAAGCGTCAAGGAGAGCACGACCGGCCGTTACCCGAACACAAGTGCATACGGTTGATGATGGTAATATACGAACTTCTAACCAAATTTATGATGTTTGTGCATTGTGTAATGAAATAGGTCATGCGGCTGAAAATTGCCAAGGAATAGTGGAAGGGCAATTTGAAGAAGTTCATGCCGTTCAAGGTCAAGGAGGGGGTGGTAGAAACTTCAACATGAATTCAAACACTTACCACCCCGGGTTGAGAAACCACCCGAATTTTCGTTATGGGAACCCTTCAAATCAATCAAACCCGAACTTTCAAGGTAGCCAAGGAAACTATGGTTCGCGCCAACCTTACAATAATCAAAGTGGATATCGAGGTGGGAACAACCAAGGATACCAAAGGCAATACCAAGCGGGTCAAGAACAAGGGGGGTCTTCGGGTGGTAATGAACTGATGGAAATGTTGAAGAGCATGCAAGCGAAGATGCAAAAGAGGAACCAAATGGATGATGCTCGCATTCAAAAAGATGAGGCCCGAGACAAAGCGATTCAAACTTTGACCACCCAAATGGGTCAACTTGCAACCGAAGTGTCTGAATTGAAGAAAAGCAAAGGTCAATTACCGAGCGACACTAAGGTAAACCCGTCTCATGGTACTTCAAGAGGTAATAATGTTAACATTCATCATGTAAGTGTTTTGAGAAGTGGGAAAGAGTACAAAACCAATCCTTCACCGGATTTGGTTGATGGGGTGGTTGAGGATATAACGGGTCAAGAAAGTGAGGAAGAAAATGAGCCACCTATTATTTCTTCTAAAAAACCCAATGTTGAAAAACCCGAAGTTAATAAAGAAAAAGAAAAAGTAAATGAGGGTGAAGGGTCTAGTGAAGTACCATTCCCTTCAGCTTTATTAGATCCGGGTAGAAAAAATTTTATTTCAAAACAGGGTCCTCAAAAAGAGGAAATGTGGGAGGTTTTCAAACAGGTTAAAATTAATCTTCCTTTACTTGAAGCTATCAAACAGGTACCCGCTTATGCCAAGTTTCTAAAAGAATTGTGTACTCAAAAGAGGCAACAAAAAGTGCCTAAATTGGTAGACTTGACGGAGCGGGTAAGTGCGGTATTGAAAGGAGACCTTCCTCCTAAGTTACAAGATCCGGGAACGCCCCTTATAAACATTCAAGTTGGGAATTTCCAAACCACGAGGGCGTTATTGGATCTTGGAGCCGGAGTAAGTATCCTACCGGGGGGGGGGGGGGTTATACGACCAATACGATTTTGGTCCATTGAAGCGAGTTGAGACAACAGTCGTATTAGCCGGCTTGTCTCATAAACTTCCCTGGGGTATCGTACGAGATGTGATAGTTAAAGTTGATGAATTTTATTATCCCGTTGATTTCCTTGTGCTAGATTACTCATCCACGGACCCAATTCAACAACAAAATGTTATTTTGGGTCGGCCATTTTTGAACACCGCACATGCTATTATTGATTGTCGATATGGTACGGTCGACATGACATTCGGTAATAGAAAAATGAGGTTAAATGTTTTTACTAACGGTACTAATGTGTATGGTGATGAGTGTTTCTTAGCAGATTTCATAGATGGTTATGACCCGAAGGAGTTCGAAGAAGAAATTTTGGGTTCTTGTGTTTGTGATATGTCCTTGCAGGTTCACGCATGTGAGTTGGAGGTAGAAGAGAAAGAGCAAGAAGCTCTCGCGGTGAAGGAAGGAAGTCCACCATGGACCTACCAAACGGATACATTACCGGTGGAAATTGATTCGGGCACAAAGCCTTCTTTGGAATGTCCACCAAGTGTGGAGTTGAAGGAGCTACCAAAGCACCTAAAGTATGCATTTTTGGGGGAGAATGACACTTTATCGGTGATCATTGCTTCCAATTTGGAGGTAGTTCAAGAGGAAGAATTGATGCGGGTGTTGAAGGCTCACAAGGCGGCGATTGGGTGGACGATAGCCGATTTAAAAGGTATTAGTCCATCCATTGTGATGCACAAGATTATTACAAGTGAAGAAGCAAAGGCGACCCGTGAAACACAAAGAAGGTTAAATCCAAACTTGAGAGAGGTGGTAAAGAAAGAAGTTATCAAGTGGTTGGATGCGGGGATCATTTATCCTATTTCGGATAGTGCGTGGGTAAGTCCGACTCAGGTAGTGCCTAAAAAATCCGGCGTCCAGGTAGTGAAAGATGAACAAGGTGAGCAAATTGCCACCCGCCCGGTAACCGGGTGGCGAGTGTGTATTGATTATAGGAAATTAAACGCCGCTACCTCAAAAGACCATTTCCCGTTACCCTTCATTGACCAAATAATTGAGAAACTTTCCGGTCAAAAATATTATTGTTTTTTGGATGGGTACTCGGGATATAACCAAATTGCTATTCACCCGGACGACCAACACAAGACCACGTTTACATGTCCATATGGTACATTCGCTTTTCGGCGAATGCCATTTAGACTATGTAACGCCCCCGCCACGTTCCAAAGATGTATGATGAGTATATTTTCGGACATGGTCGGGGAATCTCTTGAAGTGTTTATGGACGATTTTTCCATTTTTGGCCCAAGTTTTGACTCTTGTCTTAATGAATTAGAAAAAGTTTTAAAAAGATCTGTTGAGACAAACTTGGTATTAAGTTGGGAAAAGATCCATTTTATAGTTCAAGAGGGTATTGTGTTGGGGCATGTCATTTCGGACCGGGGAATGGAGGTAGACAAAGCAAAGATTCGGGTAATTTCATCCTTACCCCCACCAAAGAATGTTAAGGGGGTGAGATCTTTTTTGGGACATGCGGGGTTTTACCGAAGGTTTATTAAAGGCTTTAGTGTGATCACAAAACCTTTATGTAACCTGCTATTAAAAGATGTTCCATTTGATTTTACTGACGAATGTTTGCAAGCGTTTCATGTTTTGAAGGAACAGTTGGTGAAGGCTCCTATCTTGCAACCACCGGATTGGTCAAAGCCGTTCGAGATTATGTGTGATGCTAGCGACACGACCATTGGAGCGGTTTTGGGTCAAAGGGTCGATAAGAAACCGGTGGTGATATACTATGCAAGCAAAACTTTGTCCGAGGCGCAACTCAACTGCACCACAACCGAGAAAGAATTATTAGCGGTGGTGTATGCCTTGGACAAGTTTAGATCTTATATTTGGGGAAGCAAGGTGATAGTGTATTCGGATTATAGTGCGGTTCGATATTTGATGGAAAAGAAGGATGTGAAGCCCCGGTTGATTCGTTGGGTGCTTTTGTTACAAGAATTCGATCTTGTGATTCGGGACAAAAAGGGATGTGAAAACGTTGTTGCGGATCATTTGTCCCGAATCCCGTTGGAAGGTGTTGATGATTCAAGTGAAATCAATGAACGGTTCCCCGATGAACACTTGTTGGCCGTCTCTACTTATGTTGCACCTTGGTATGCCCATTACGTTAACTATTTGGCTAAGGGTGCAATTCCAAATCATTGGACTAAGAAGAGACGACAACAGTTTCTTAGTCAAGTGAAGCAATATATATGGGATGAACCCGACTTGTTTAAAATCGGGACCGATCAAGTGATACGAAGATGTGTTCCCGAAACGGAAGTTTTAGAGATCTTGACCCATGCTCATTCATCGGCATGCAGAGGGCATTTTAGTGGGAACAAGACGGGTTATCGGGTGTTATCTAGTGGGTTTTATTGGCCCACGATTTTCAAGGATTCTTGTGAGTATGCCCGGAATTGCATCAATTGTCAAAGAATGTGAAGCATTTCGAAACGTGATGAAATGCCGTTACAACCGATTTTGGTAGTAGAAGTATTTGATGTTTGGGGAATAGACTTTATGGGTCCTTTCCCAAACTCGAATGGGTTTTTGTACATATTGGTTGTGGTTGATTACGTGTCGAAATGGATTGAAGCTATCGCCACAAGAACTAATGATCACGCCGTTGTATGTAAGTTTGTACAATCTAATATTTTTGCTCGTTTTGGTGTGCCTCGGGTGATAATAAGTGATGGTGGTTCGCATTTCAAAAATTTCAATTTCGGGAAGTTGCTTAAGAGATATAATGTGAACCACCGCGTTGCTACACCGTACCACCCGCAAACGAGTGGTCAAGTTGAAGTTTCCAACCGGCAAATTAAAGAGATTTTAATGAAGACGATGAGAACGGATCGGAAAGATTGGTCAAGCAAGCTTGACGATGCATTGTGGGCTTATCGAACGACCTACAAAACTCCACTTGATACCACTCCTTATCGAATGGTTTACGGGAAAGGATGTCATTTGCCTATGGAGTTGGCACATCGGGCATATTAGGCAATTAAAACGGTGAACGCAAACTATGATGAAGCGGGTCGGGCGAGAAAGCTTCAATTGAATGAAATTGAGGAAATAAGGGATCAAGCCTATGAGTGTGCATCCGCATATAAAGACAAACCGAAAAAAGTTCATGATGCGAAGATAAAGAAAAAGAACTTTGAAGTGGGTCAAAAGGTGTGGTTGTAAAATTCAAGGTTGAAAATGTTTGCGGGGAAACTTAAAAGTAAGTGGATGGGACCTTACGTTGTCCGACGAGTGGGAAGGTTCGGTGATGTTGATATTCAAGACGAACAAACAAACAAGCAACAAACGGTGAACGGGCATCGGCTTAAACCGTACTTGGAAGGTAATGATATCAACAATCTCGAGCTTGATAAAGTGGGTTACATCTTACGTCCGGTGGATGACGAAGAAACGTGAAAGAGGCCCAGGTTTGGTTTGTGTAAATATTTAGTTTAGTTTATTTCGTTTTGAATAAGTTCCGTTTAAACCGGTTTTCGAAACAAGTGTGGGGAAATTTTTACGGATTTTCCGAACATAGTGTTGAGGACAACACGGGTTTTTAACGGGGGGTAGGATAATAATTTTCATGTTTTCAAACGAGAAAAAAAAATAATAAATTTTTGACAAAATAAAAGCTTTTGCCGGTTCCCCTTTGCCCAGCTATAGCCGTAAGTTACGGCCCTTGGGCGTAGCTTACGGCTCCATGAAAAAATAAGAGCCTTACAGCTTTTGCCTTCTGTCTTACGGCGATCCCAAAAGCTTCCAGATATCACCGTAACCTACGGCTGGGGGCCGTAGGTTACGGCTCCGAGCTGAAATCAAAAGGGCCCCATGTCATCGTCATTTACATAAAAAAACAACAAAATCCGAAAATATAATAATAATAATAATAATAAACCAATCAACCCCAACCACACATCTCCATAATAATCCCCAACCACAATTTCTTCTCCATCTTTCTTCTTCTTCTTCTTCTTCTTCTTCATACCTTCACTTAAGAACCCTAGCCTCCATTACTTCATATCTTGCTCAAATCTAGTCCGATTTTAGTGATTCTTGAGTCCATTTTGGGTGAAATTTCACAAGGAATCTAGATTTACACTTGTATCTTGAAGATTTCCTTGTTTTGGGGTCGGATTTGAGCATAAGGGTGCCGAAATTTTGGGGCTTTTTGTGTGAACTTCAAGTTTTGTGATTCTCATCTTCTACAACACCAAGGTATGCAACTTCTTGTCATTCTTTGATGTACATTGAGGTTTGTAAGTTTTCATCCTTGTTTTTGCTTACACACTTGCTAGTATATGATAGATGATAGGATGTTGTGAGCCATTGAATGATATGGGTGCTAATGTGTTTGATGATTAGTGAAAATTTTGAGAAAAATTCTGAATTATAGGGACATCATACCGAAATTTTGTTTGAAAGAATGAATTGTTGGTTTTTGTACATTAGCACCCATAACATGAAGCAAGTGTGGGGAAGATTTGATGGAAATACTAACTTGATGTGTTTGTGTGATTTTTGAATGTGTGTAGGGATGGTGACAAAGAAAGGAAAAGAAATTGCAAGTTCTTCTAAAGGAGATAATGCTCAACAAAAGAAAAGGAGATTGGTCCGGGTTGGTGACCCGGACTCGGAAGAGGATGCACCTCCAAGGGGTCCGAAGCCGGATTGGACATCCGGTTCCTTGTTAGACCAACCCGCAGAATGGAGAGAAGATCTGTTTCATGAGCAAATGAATAATTTGAAACAAAGAGGTGAAGCCTTTATTTGTGAAAAGGAAATTCGGGAGGTTGATTTCGGGCCATTCGGGATTACGGCCAAGTTTAAAGCATTGGGTTGGGGGGCAGCTATGAAGTGTTATGATGGTGAAGTAAAGAAGATGTACGATAAGCAGATTCAAGAATGGGTGGCATCACTTGAATGTCCCTCGTTTAAAGCCCCAAACAAGATGAGACTTGTTGGACGGTGTAATGGAGTGAAGGTAGAAATGTCTTATGATTCTTTGCGCCGGGTAGCAAAGTTTGATGACGGGCTAGCCAATGAGTACATCTACCCGAGTCTCAAGGATCTCTATCACGAGCCCAATCAGCATCCGCAATGGCAAAATATGCTCGATTACCTCTTCCTTCCGGGCACAACACATGGGAAGTTATATCGACGTAATTTAAGAATGGAAGCAAAATTGTTGTTGACGTTGTGCATGTACAATGTTGTTCCGAGGCGGGGTGACAAGATGGCAGTGCGACATCAAGAGGTGCCGATCTTATATATGCTGATGCACGGTTCTCCCAAGGTCCCGTACCGATTCCTAGTATTGAATAACATTTGGTTGAGCAAGAATAGTGGGGAAAGAAAAATCATACCTCATTGCCGATTGATGGCGGCATTGCTTAAAAAATATGGGGCAATAAAAGGAGATGAACAAGGTTCTTACAAGAGGTTTAGACCTTTCGACCTTAAGAATCTTGGGTTGGATTGGACTTACACAGAATCGAAGAGGTTTCATAAGTTGAAAACAAACGGTAGAAGGTGGAGAGCATTGAAAGTGGATGCAAGACCGTTACGACCGGGAGAGGCCAAGGAACCTGAATCAACGGATGATGAAGTGAGTGGAGATGATGATTACCGTGAAGACACATTCATGGTAGATGCTCAAGTAGGGGGTGCCGGTCAGGCGGGAGTTCAAGGAGCTGGCATACAATCTGGTTATGTGGGGAGTGCATTTGATTATGCACAACAGGCTTATGATCCATACTAGGCCCATTCGAGGGATATGGGTCAAATCATTGAACAAAGGCGGCCACCCACTTTCGGTGAATGGAGTGAATCAAACCAGATGCTATTTGATCAACAAACGTTCATGGGTGCTAGTGTGGAAATGGCTATCAAAAAAAGTTATGATAGAAATGAGCAATGGAACCCTGCTCATAGATATCCCCATGAAGAGGAAATAAACAACCGTTATTTGGATGAACGCCAGAGACGCATGCATGACCAATGGCATGCGGGGCAGCCAGTTGTAGGAGATCCGCCCGTTGTGGACTACACCACATTGCCACCACATGATGGTAGTGTGTCATACCCCACCCCACCATTGCATCACTCTCAGTGGGTGGATCCGCATGCTATGAGTTATCAACAGGCAAATCCAAGTAGTGATCAAGGAAGTAGTAGTAGCGGTGGAGCATTTGGCTTTGGTGAGTGGACAGATATGATGACATCCATTTTCGGGCCTCCACAGCCGAAGTACTACTAGCCAGGTTTTATTTTGCTCTTTTGTACATTTTTGTATATATATATCTATGTGGTATGTTTATGTTATGGTTGGGAGGTAGGGTGGTGTTTGAAGTTGATATGTTTTTGGGTTGTGAGAGTTGGTGGTGTCTTTTATAATATTTAAAAAAAAAATTTGGGATTTGAGAATACAAGCAAGCGGGATGTTCTTGGTTAAAGCGATCCTTCCCTCAAAACCATACATTGGGACAATGTATCCCAAGTGTGGGGATGGGGGAAATTTTTGAGATTTTAAAAAAATTTTTAAATCAAGCAAAACATTGTGAGAATTTGAACACCTTGGACTAACCCCAAATGATGCACCGGCAACCCTTATTTACCTTTTGTTCTTGGTGAGAGTTGAAGCCACACTTGTACATAAATAATGCTTGTCTTTGATGAGAGTGGCAACGGGTGGGGGTGCATTAGAACTTGTTCCTAGATACGGTTTGAGTCCTTAGTTGGACGTGAATGCGAAAAGGATAAGGGCAATTAGGTAGCCTCGTTTTGTTGAGTGCGAGTGTGGGATTTGGGGGGTTGGACCTCATTAATTATATATATGAGCATGGTTGCGAGAGGGGCGGGGGTTTGGACATGTAGTTGCCCATCTTGTGCCTAAAGCCTATCATTTGTTACCCCTTAGCTAGTCTCCTAAAAATTTACCCGACTTAACCCGGTCTTATAGTGCTAGTAGTTATTTTAGTAGTGTGTAGATACGTTCGACGTTATGTTGAATGTTTGAAAAAAAAATTGAAAAAAAAGAAAAGAAAAGAAAAAAAAAGAAAAAAGAAGAATGGAAAAAGCAATGAAAAAAAAAAGTAATGTTGAGTTGTCTTGTATATAAGTTTAAGTTTGTTTGTTGTTTGTTTCATTATGTAATAAAAGACCGGGCAAGTCCTTAGCTACTTCATATATATTCCATGTCCTACCCATTCGCCTAGCCTCGTTACAACCTTAAAAGCCCCTTTGATTTGCATTCATGTTTGGCACTTGTAGGAGGAGGACCGATTTAGGTATAAGCATATAGTTGTGCAACCGCCCGTTTGCCTTTTGTGTGTCTAGCTTACAAATGCTAGTGCTTACTTGTAGCCGAGAGGAGAGATTTAGAGAGGGGTGCATTGTTTTGGGTGTTAAGAACGGGTTATTAAAAGGACAACATGTTAGCTTGGTTTGCATATTTGATCGTTTTTAGTTGAGAATAGTTTTGAATGAGTTGCTTGGGACAAGCAACGGGTAAGTGTGGGGATATGACGGGTGGTCCGTAGGACAACCCTTAAGTGCTTTAAATAGAATAAAATTTCATACTTTGCCCAGTTAATTGCTCGAACTTGGTAACTACTTTACGTTTGATTATGCAGGTGTGAAAGTGCTCTAAACACGAGTTTTAGGAAGCTTGGATGGATGATAGAAGTTTGGAATCAAAAAGATCAAGAGAGCAAGTGTAGAAGGAGAACAGGGAGAAAAAGGCCACTCAGGGCCGTAACCTACGGCTCCCAGTCGTAGGTTACGGCCACCAATGTTCTAACAAAATAGCAGCCGTAAGACAGAAGCTCTGCGGCGTAAAGATTCAGTGCTCGCCGTAACCTACGGCTGGGGGCCGTAGGTTACGGCTCCTGGTTGACTTGTGCATTCTCATTGACTGCCATAAGCTATGGCTGGGAGGCGTAGCTTACGGCTCCGACTGATCCAAAAGTGTAACTTCCTCATTTAATGGCCAATTTGAGGGGATTTATGAGGACTTATCATTGCCAATCGGTCATGCTTCACTTGTGAACGAATTTGGGGACTTCTTGGAGACTTTTTGGTGTGAAGAACACAATCTAATCATTAGCTTTATTGTCTTTGATCCTGATGAACAATAAGACTTTTGTTACAATGTTTGTTCAAGCCATGAGTGGCTAAGTACTTGGTAACTATCTTTGGTGGAAGGTTTGCAAGACATTTATGTTTACTTTCGTATTTCTAGAATAACAATCTTCTCTTTATTGAATTGCTTGTTATGGTGTGTGATTATTTGTTAGTAAATTGTTAATCCTTGTGCTGAATCAATTAGAAACCATACGTTCTTGGTGCCGTTGGCAATCGAGATATCATGGGTATAGTAAGGCTTGGGTAAGGGTTGATTGATCATCGGGTAACAACCTCACGTTCTAGGAATCTGAGTACTTAGTTCCCTTTCATCACTGCAATTAGTCACACATGAACTATGACTATGTAGTTCTTTCTAGTGGAATGTTAGCATAAGTGTCAAAGCAAACCGGAAACTAAAGGTGGTCATTATTCTCCAATTTGTTTACAACCAAAACTTTTCCCTTGCAATTTAATTAGTTAATTTAGTTTTTAAAAACCAATTCAATCAATCAAACTCTTGAATTTTTTTTTCTTGCAATTTAGTTTAATTTAGTTAAATTAGACAAGCTTTCAAACAACACATATTCCACAAACTCCCTGTGTTCGATACCCACTTGCCACTATTTATATAGTTGTTATTGGGATTAAATTTGATTGTGACCACGACATCACGTCAACGATCGTGGAGACTTACCTACTGGCCGCTGAAATCAACGACAAGCAGGTCAAGGCTGGTGTCTGTGTAACACCTCAAAAATTTATGTCCAATAATGTATCGACACGTGTCGTGGACTTAAAACGTGCAAAGGATTGATTTAGAAGGACTAAAGTTGACAAACAAGAAATCTATGTGTGTAAAAGGATTCAAAATGTCAACAATGAGTAAATATACCTTTCAATAACCCTACATGATGTTTATACCCTTAAACGAATAAATCATGGATCATACGAAGCTAATTGTGAAAGAAAGTGAGGAATTACAAACTACAGGGGCTAAATGTGTCAACATGTTTAAAGTATACCTCTGAGTGATCTTTTAGCAAACCCAAAGCTTTGTAATGGTTAATTATACTCAAAAGAATGTGTGATAAAAATTTCACAAGGTTTCGATGAAGTATGAGAAAGTTATGACAATATTCGTATGCGAGGGGTTAAAAGCGTCAAACCGCAAAAGTATGTCAATTCGTAAGGTATCGGACCTTCCGGAATATGACCATGAGTTTAGAATACTCAATTTAACCTTAATGTAGCTTAGATATAGGCTTAGAGGTGTTTGGTGCGCAAAAATAACTTTTATGTCATGCAGGGACTAAAAGTATCAAAAAGTGCACAAGTTTGCATTTTCGCGCATATCTTGCATTCTGAATATCCCCGGACACCCAAAAATTTATGTAAGCACTAAAATATTTTATTTTAGTATTTGGCTCGATAAAATTCCATCCGTCGCGTGATTTGGATCATTTTTAGCGTCCGTCCGTGTTTCGTCGTAATTAGCCGAACAACGGGACCGTGCGACCAAATGAACCGACATCCGGCATATTTTTTAGCATGTTTC
Organism: Helianthus annuus; assembly: GCF_002127325.2. NCBI lineage: Eukaryota > Viridiplantae > Streptophyta > Magnoliopsida > Asterales > Asteraceae > Helianthus > Helianthus annuus. The sequence continues at coordinate 43,347,224 of NC_035449.2, forward strand.
ATATTCCCTATGCTTAGGCATCATTGTAGAGCCTTAAAAATGGTTTAACGGGCCTCAAATGTGTCAGAAATGTAATTTGGGAGTGCAGGGGCCAAAACTGTCAATTGTTGAAAGACCCCATGTGCAGGTCAGGTCCTTACGGACCGTATGAAGGACCTTACGGTCCGTATAGGGGTGCCAGCAACCAGATTTTCGAAACCAGCTTTGGTTTTGCTCTTGTCTCTCATTTCTCCAATCTAGGGGCTGCCCATTGTTTTGTAAACTATGGGTAATAGGTGTATGGCTCAGATTTGATCACGGGTTACGAGGAACGATCCTAACGGTTCTCAAAATCCTATAAATACCCCTCAAATCTTTGGGTTTCACTTGCACCTCTTCTCATTTCTGATTTCTCTGCATTCCTTGAGGGTCTTGAGCTTCTTGAGAACCTCTTTCAAGTCCTTTGGACTTTTGTAAGTGATTCCTTTCATGCTTAGTTATTTGTTTAGCGTTTAAACCGAAAAGTCAAGCGTTATCGATAAACACTTTGACTTTTAATCGGTTGAGCCATTGTTCACGTCAAACATGGTTACGTGATCGTAATTAGGTAGGTATTTAACCCTCTGAAGGGCACCTCCTAATTACCACGTTTACTCAGTTTAATTATCGGGTCAAATTAAAGTCAAATGGGTTAGTTCAAATAAAATTCATAACTAATGATATAAAAGTTATAAAAATTAGTTTTGTCACTTAATGAGTTGGTAAATATTAGTTGAACATGTCTAAGCATGATTCAACCCGACAATTCTAAGTATAGGCTCGGTTCGCAACCGAAAGTCGTAAAGTTTGACCTTTGCTTTGACTTTCAGTTCTGACCCGAATTAGCTTGAGTTTATTTATGCCTTAGGGTCCTTTGTGATCATGTTATATGATAGTATAACCTCCCAAAGTTATACTACTTGGTTCTTTAGAATTAAAGACCATCGCATGTTTCCATAATGCCTAAATGTGACCATAATGCCCTTTAGTGTTAAAACAAGATTTTTGAAGATGTGAAAGGACTAAAACCTTTATTACTGATCTATAAGCATGTCCATAAAGTTTCACATCAGTTTGAGGTCTAGATTAGGAGATATGCTCATTAGCGTAATTAAGAAGCTTTTCGGTAAATTAACCGTATGATTAACATATAGCCTATCTAAACCCAATTTTTAATACCAAACTTATTAGCCACTGATGTAATATAATATTTTGGGATTTTTAAGGATTTTTATTTATTTCTAGGCTGAGCATAACTTAGAGTTCTAAGCTTGGTTCGGGAGTTGCCGGTTTTGCCCTTTTAGGCTATAAAATGAGTTTTACAAATCCTTTTGACCCCAAACCTTTTTCTACTGATCTACTATGATAAATAAAGTATTTTGAGCCTTCTGGAATAATAAAATTATCGGCCTTCCTTTGAAAACCCGGAAATGGCTCCAAATCGTCTTTTTAAGCGTTTTTAATGCATAGTATGTATTAAAACCATTTTATAAATATAAGGTTTGATGCTTACTGATATTCTTAGTAAATATTTACATTCTAACAGTAAGCAAAGGTCTTAAGCTCAGATTTCCGATTTTGACCTTTTAGGCTTATGTGAAATTACCAAGATGCCCTTAAGATGCATAGTTTGGTTATAAAGGATAGATTTCACATATAAGTTATACCTTACTGATATAACTTAGTTAAATGAGTATTTTTACTGATTACATCAGACCCGAAACACAGAAATATATTTAAACCCTTTTATAACCTTTTAAATGACCAAAATGCCAATGTGAGGCATAAACTGGTTTTAAATTCGTGTTGGGCATAATAGAAGACATCCTACTGATGTCACAATATATTTAAGGCATATTAACTTGTGGAACATGTTCATGACTCTTATGGTTACCCGTTACGCATGTTTCGCGTTCGGATCGGTCTATGTAACTAGTTTACATATATTAGCCGAAATGGGTCAAACCATATCGTTTTTGTCTCAAAACCCAGAATGTGTTTAAGTTACCCATATTAAACGAGCTTACAAGCTTGTCGGGTCAAAACCACATTCTAAACCGGTCTTCGCCTTATCGTGCGTTTGAACCGTGTTTTCCTTTTGAAAACTAACCGGTCTAAGTATAAACTTAATTAAAGACCCGTTAGGATTCTAATAGGTTATTAAAACCTTCGTTCCGATTAGGAGCCCAGTAAAAGCTACGTGCACTTGCTGTATTTGAATTATACTATTGCTCAGGTAAATACCCTTAACTTATTTTCCCTATACGGGCTTGGTATACGGTACTATAAAAGTACCGCTTGGTCGGGCGTATGTAGTCATTTAAATCATATTGTGATTGATGTATTTACATAACCTGTTTGATATGTATTATTTGGTGTATGGCCCTTGGGGGTTAAATGACCATGTCCCGGATATCCTTGGCATCATTCATGAAATGGTCACGACCTAAGCACGGGGTGTAGGCGTACACCTGACAGTTGCATTATGTAAAAACTGGTATCCCACTATAAGAAATTGACCTTGTGGGCATTATACCTGTGGCGTGTCAGTTAACTTAAGTCCGGCCCTACAAACCGGCCCTAATGGACGACAAATGAGTAAAACTGTATACAAGATTATTTTGAATAATTGTCCCAAGTTATAAAATATTTTTGCCGAAGTGCATTCAAATCAATTTTTCAAACTCTTTTCAAAATGAGTCAGTTAAGTTGTATTTACCAGTGCAAACTGACGTATTTTCCAAAAAGGCTAAGTGCAGGTGCTAGACGAAATAGGCTGGCTACTCCAGGCATCATTACTCAAGTCTCGCAAGCTTTAGATGTCAAAGTCTGTTGAACAATTTTCATTTTTATCTTGATCCGCCTGTGGATCTGTTTCGACTGTGTTGTAATACTTAAACATTACATTTTGTTCAGTTGAAATAAATCTATATCTTTTGCTTCCACTGTGCATTTTATATGTTGTGTTGTTTGACTATGATGATATCAATGACATCACGATACTCCCCACCGGTGACACGTGGAAAAATAGGGGTGTGACAGGTTGGTATCAGAGCCAACACTGAGTGAACTAAACACTAGCCTTTTGTGTTTAATCTCAGTTACACAATTGCACATTCTCGAGTCTAGACAAAGAACATAGGATTTATCCTAATTCGTCTTATTTCTCCTTTATTTGCTTCCTTTGTTATTTTATGATTAGCTCTTGCATGGGCAAGTCATTTTTAGAAGACCCATTTAGGGCAACCATTTCTATAATAATAAAAGTCCTTTTTATAAGATCTACCATTATGATAAAATGGCAAAATCTAAAAGGACAAGACCTAGCCATGTGTCAACTTAAGACAGGGCCAAGATGGTAGTTCCTCAATTAGATTCAGATCCTTATTAACATCTCAAATTAGGATTGCTCTGCGATTAATATTAAAACAATCTTAAAGGTAAAACCTAGCCTAAATGTCATTGCAGACATGGCCAAGATGGTACAACTTATTCAAAAGATTCAAACCTTGTTAACATCAGAAAGCATGTTAATATGCTTGACAAAGTGTGATCCGATAAAATCACATAAGTCATTATTAAAAAGGGTTATTCTGAATTTCCTTATTTATATAATCATCCCTTAAGGATGAAGTGCCCACGGGCTATAATTAACGTCCTCTGGGACTAAAGACAGTGGTAGTCTGCAACTCCCTGTCAAGAAAGGGTAATGAACTTCGATTCAACCTTAATGCCTCAATTCTATAAAATCCTGGTTTAATAATTAAATCTGTCTACGTGACTAGGCCTTTTGTGCTATTATATATAATTTAGGGTTATCCTGGATAATTAACTAAAATGGGTATTATAAACCATAGTTAATAAATCGTTTAAAACAATAGAACTGTATAAGCTTCTATATGTAAACCTTGCCCTTGTTTTCTTTTATGTAGCAATTAAAGCTACATGGCGAGGTCGGAAGAAGTGAATAGTCATCCCCTGGAAAATGATGATGATGATGATAGGATTAATATAACCAAGGGAGAGCTCCGTACACTGATTGATACAGCTGTATCTAAAGCTGTAAAGGAGCAATTCAAGGAGGTTAGTGAGACGTATAGTAGAACCTCTTCGGTACCCCACTCTAAGTCTGTTCCTAAGACTCATTCAGAAGCTCATAGCAAGCCACCCTCGAAGAAGGATGGACCTAAGAAAGAGAATGTCGAACATTCCTCAAACCAACATAGTGTTCCATCCAAGAGAATAGTGTTCGATGATGAGCCACGTACCAAGTCTTGTACTTATAAGTACTTTGTTTCCTGCAAACCCCGGGATTTCACTAGAGAGAAAGGAGCAATTGATTGTATGACCTGGTTAGATGAAATGGACACTGTTGTTGATATTAGCGGTTGTGCTGAAAGGGATATAGTGAAGTATGTATCCCAATCATTCAAGGGAAAGGCACTGGCATGGTGGAAGTCTCTCATTCAAGCTGCTGGGAAGATCCCGCTCTACAATATGTCATGGGAGCAGTTTGTTGTTCTCATTAAGGAGAACTATTGTCCACAGCATGAGGTGGAAAGGATTGAATCGGATTTCTTATCATTGGTGATGCAGAATTTAGATTGTCAAGCTTACCTCACCAGCTTCAACACCATGTCCAGATTGGTCCCTTACCTTGTGACACCAGAACCCAAAAGGATTGCTCGCTTCATTGGGGGATTAGCCCCAGAAATCAAAGCCAGTGTTAAGGCTTCGAGACCTGCTACTTTTAGATCAGTTGCTGATCTATCTCTATCCCTCACCTTGGATGCGGTCAGGTTAAGATCGCTCAAGAACTCTGAAGAGAGTAAGAGGAAGAGTGAGGAGGATAGCTCACGAGGGTCGGAGAAGAAGCACAAGGGAAACCCTGAGTCCAAGAAGTTTGAGTCTGGAAAAGGTAGTCAGCAAGCAGAGGAAAAGCCAAAGTGCTCAACTTGCCAAAAACGCCACTTTGGAAAATGCAGGCTTGAGACCAAGTCTCAATCAGGATTACCTGCATGTGGGTTATGCAAGTCTAAGGAGCATAAGACTATTGATTGCAAAAGGATCAAAGATGCTACCTGCTACGGCTGTAACGAGAAAGGGCACATTAAGACTAACTGCCCTAAATACACCAAGAAGCCTGAGGAAGCCAAGAAGACCAATGCTAGGGTCTTCCAAATGAACGTGCAGGAGGCCATTCAGGACGACAATGTGATCACGGGTACTTTCCTCGTAAATGATGTATATGCTAGAGTATTGTTTGATTCTGGCGCTGATAAGTCGTACATAGATAACAAGTTTTGTAAGTTGCTGAATATACCTGTTAAAACCTTAAGTGTGAAAAATGAGGTGGAGTTAGCCGATGGAACCTTAGAAACCGCCTCAACCATGTTAGATGGATGCGTTATATCTTTTAGGAACCACTCTTTTCCTTTGTCCTTGCTTCCTTTGAAGTTAACCGGATTTGATATAGTATTGGGCATGGATTGGTTATCGCATAACCAAGCCCAGATCATCTGCAACAAGAAGCAAGTAGTGATTAAGACTCCATCTGGTGAGTCACTTACCATTCAAGGAGATACCCAACACGGATTGCCTGAGCAAGTGTCTATGCTCAAGGCATCTAGGTGCATGAAGAAGGGTTGTGTCATTTATATGGCACAAGTAACGGTCGATGAGCAAAAGCCCAAGATTGGAGATATTCCAGTCATTTCTGAATACCCTGAAGTTTTCCCTGAAGAACTACCTGGTTTGCCACCAGATAGGCAAGTGGAATTCAGAATTGATATCATCCCCGGAGCAGCACCTGTTGCGAGAGCACCTTATAGGTTGGCACCAACAGAGATGAAGGAATTGAGGACGCCGCTAGATGATTTGCTAGCCAAGGGTTTTATAAGACCTAGTTTGTCTCCATGGGGAGCACCAATTTTATTCGTCAAGAAGAAGGATGGATCAATGCGTCTATGCATTGATTACCGTGAGCTTAATAAGGTTACTATCAAGAATAGGTACCCTTTGCCCAGGATCGATGATCTATTCGATCAGCTTCAAGGGGCAAGCTACTTCTCCAAGATTGATTTGAGGTCAGGCTACCATCAATTGAAGGTTAAAGATGAAGACGTACACAAGACTACGTTTAGGACTCGCTACGGTCATTATGAGTTCTTAGTGATGCCTTTTGGGCTCACTAACGCACCAGCCGCATTCATGGATCTCATGAATCATGTATGCAAGCCTTATTTGGACAAATTTGTCATTCTCTTCATCGATGACATCCTCATCTACTCAAAGAGTCAAGCTGACCACGAGAAGCATCTCCGTTGTATTTTGAAACTGCTTCAACAGGAAAATCTCTATGCCAAATTTTCAAAATGTGAATTTTGGCTTCGCGAAGTCCAATTCCTTGGACATGTTGTGAGCGAGCGTGGTATCCAAGTAGATCCCGCTAAAGTTGAAGCTGTCATGAACTGGCAAGAGCCAAAGACGCCCACGGAGATTCGCAGTTTCTTAGGATTGGCCGGGTACTACAGACGATTTATCGAGAACTTCTCAAGAATTGCAGCACCCCTGACTTTGATGACTCGCAAGAATAGTAAGTTCAATTGGGGGCCTAAGCAGCAAGAATCCTTCGATATATTGAAGCAAAAGTTGAGCAACGCTCCTGTTTTGACGTTGCCTGATGGAATTGATGAGTTTGCAGTATATTGTGATGCATCACACACCGGGATGGGGTGTGTGCTTATGCAGAAAGGCAAGGTCATTGCCTATGCTTCACGTCAGTTAAAGGTGCACGAAAGGAATTACACCACCCATGACTTGGAGCTGGGTGCCGTTGTATTTGCACTAAAGCTTTGGAGGCATTACCTGTATGGAACGAAGTGTGTAATCTACTCTGATCACAAGAGCCTTCAACATTTGTTTAATCAGAAGGACTTAAATATGAGGCAGCAACGTTGGATGGAAACTTTAAATGACTATGATTGTGAAATAAGATACCATCCAGGCAAGGCAAATGTGGTTGCTGATGCTTTAAGTCGAAAGGAAAGGATAAGGCCTATAAGAATCAATGCCAAGAGCATTGAGATAAAGAATAATTTGAATGAAAGATTGTTAGCAGCACAGAAGGAAGCAGTGCTGGAAGCTAACTATCCTGATGAGAAGCTAGGAGTAACTGAGGAGCAGTTATCCTATGGCAAGGACGGAATCCTAAGGTTGAATGGACGAATATGGGTTCCAATTTATGGAGGACTTTGGGATGTTATCCTCCAGGAAGCCCACAGTTCCAAATATTCCATTCATCCTGGAGCTGATAAGATGTACCAGGATTTAAAGGCGAATTATTGGTGGATAGGCTTGAAGAGGTCTATAGCTGCCTATGTAGCTAAATGCTTGACGTGTGCTCAAGTCAAAGCTGAACATCAGAAACCATCAGGTTTGCTACAACAGCCTGAAATTCCCACTTGGAAATGGGAAATGGTGACAATGGATTTCATCACCAAGTTGCCAAAGACTAATAAAGGAAATGATACTATTTGGGTGATAGTAGATAGACTGACTAAGTCAGCACATTTCCTACCCATTAAGGAAACCTACAGTTCTGACATGTTAGCCCAGGTGTATGTTGATAAGATTGTATCTCTGCATGGAGTACCAGTGGCTATTATCTCTGACAGAGATACCGGATACACGTCACATTTTTGGAAAAGTTTCCAACAGTCTTTGGGCACGCATTTAAATTTCAGTACGGCTTACCATCCTCAGACGGATGGGCAAAGTGAGCGTACCATTCAGACCCTGGAAGACATGCTACGTGCGTGTGTGATTGATTTAGGCGGTAGCTGGGATAAGCACCTGCCATTGGTCAAGTTCTCCTACAATAATAGCTACCATACAAGCATTCAGGCTGCGCCTTTTGAGGCATTATATGGTAGGAAATGCAGAACGCCCATCTGTTGGGCAGAAATAGGAGACACTCAATTGTTAGGACCTGAAATAGTTTTCGAGACAACGGACAAGATTGTCCAGATTCGTGATCGCCTGAAAGCTGCCAGGGATAGGCAGAAAAGTTATGCTGATAAGAGGCGAAAACCTCTCAAGTTTGAGGTTGGTGATAAGGTCCTACTTAAAGTATCACCCTGGAAGGGAGTGATGCGATTTGGTAAGAAAGGTAAGCTAAGCCCGAGGTATATAAGACCATTCGAGATCATCGAATGTGTTGGATCAGTGGCTTACAAGTTAAACTTACCTGAAGAGCTCAGTGGTATTCATAATGTATTCCACATCTGCAATCTGAAGAAGTGCCTAGCTGATGAATCACTAGTCATCCCACATACAGATGTGCATATAGATGAGAGCTTGAAATTTGTGGAGAAACCTTTGTCGATTGAGGATCGACAGGTTAAGAAGCTTCGGAGGAAGCATGTGCCTATTGTAAAGGTTAAATGGGATGCCCGTAGAGGTCCCGAGTACACGTGGGATGTAGAATCCACAATGAAGGAAAAGTACCCTCATTTATTTCAGTAAATCTCGAGGTCGAGATTTCTTTTAAGGGGGTGAGGATGTAACACCTCGAAAATTTATGTCCAATAATGTATCGACACGTGTCGTGGACTTAAAACGTGCAAAGGATTGATTTAGAAGGACTAAAGTTGACAAACAAGAAATCTATCTGTGTAAAAGGATTCAAAATGTCAACAATGAGTAAATATACCTTTCAATAACCCTACATGATGTTTATACCCTTAAACGAATAAATCATGGATCATACGAAGCTAATTGTGAAAGAAAGTGAGGAATTACAAACTACAGGGGCTAAATGTGTCAACATGTTTAAAGTATACCTCTGAGTGATCTTTTACCAACCCAAAGCTTTGTAATGGTTAATTATACTCACAAGAATGTGTGATAAAAATTTCACAAGGTTTCGATGAAGTATGAGAAAGTTATGACAATATTCGTATGCGAGGGGTTAAAAGCGTCAAACCGCAAAAGTATGTCAATTCGTAAGGTATCGGACCTTCCGGAATATGACCATGAGTTTAGAATACTCAATTTAACCTTAATATAGCTTAGATATAGGCTTAGAGGTGTTTGGTGCGCAAAAATAAACTTTTATGTCATGCAGGGACTAAAAGTGTCAAAAAGTGCACAAGTTTGCATTTTCGCGCATATCTTGCATTCTGAATATCCCCGGACACCCAAAAATTTATGTAAGCACTAAAATATTTTATTTTAGTATTTGGCTCGATAAAATTCCATTCGTCGCGCGATTTGGATCATTTTTAGCGTCCGTCCGTGTTTCGTCGTAATTAGCCGAACAACGGGACCGTGCGACCAAACGAACCGACATCTGGCATATTTTTGAGCATGTTTCATATTCCCTATGCTTAGGCATCATTGTAGAGCCTTAAAAATGGTTTAACGGGCCTCAAATGTGTCGGAAATGTCATTTGGGAGTGCAGGGGCCAAAACTGTCAATTGTTGAAAGACCCCATATGCAGGTCAGGTCCTTACGGACTGTATGAAGGACCTTACGGTCCGTATAGGGGTGCCAGCAACCAGATTTTCGAAACCAGCTTTGGTTTTGCTCTTGTCTCTCATTTCTCCAATCTAGGGGCTGCCCATTGTTTTGTAAACTATGGGTAATAGGTGTATGGCTCAGATTTGATCACGGGTTACGAGGAACGATCCTAACGGTTCTCAAAATCCTATAAATACCCCTCAAATCTTTGGGTTTCACTTGCACCTCTTCTCATTTCTGATTTCTCTGCATTCCTTGAGGGTCTTGAGCTTCTTGAGAACCTCTTTCAAGTCCTTTGGACTTTTGTAAGTGATTCCTTTCATGCTTAGTTATTTGTTTAGCGTTTAAACCGAAAAGTCAAGTGTTATCGATAAACACTTTGACTTTTAATCGGTTGAGCCATTGTTCGCGTCAAACATGGTTACGTGATCGTAATTAGGTAGGTATTTAACCCTCTAAAGGGCACCTCCTAATTACCATGTTTACTTAGTTTAATTATCGGGTCAAATTAAAGTCAAATGGGTTAGTTCAAATAAAATTCATAACTAATGATATAAAAGTTATAAAAATCAGTTTTGTCACTTAATGACTTAGTAAATATTAGTTGAACATGTCTAAGCATGATTCAACCCGACAATTCTAAGTATAGGCTCGGTTCGCAACCGAAAGTCGCAAAGTTTGACCTTTGCTTTGACTTTCAGTTCTGACCCGAATTAGCTTGAGTTTATTTATGCCTTAGGGTCCTTTGTGATCATGTTATATGATAGTATAACCTCCCAAAGTTATACTACTTGGTTCTTTAGAATTAAAGACCATCGCATGTTTCCATAATGCCTAAATGTGACCATAATGCCCTTTTGTGTTAAAACAAGATTTTTGAAGATGTGAAAGGACAAAAACCTTTATTACTGATCTATAAGCATGTCCATAAAGTTTCACATCAGTTTGAGGTCTAGATTAGGAGATATGCTCATTAGCGTAATTAAGAAGCTTTTCGGTAAATTAACCGTATGATTAACATATAGCCTATCTAAACCCAATTTTTAATACCAAACTTATTAGCCACTGATGTAATATAATATTTTGGGATTTTTAAGGATTTTTATTTATTTCTAGGCTGAGCATAACTTAGAGTTCTAAGCTTGGTTCGGGAGTTGCCGGTTTTGCCCTTTTAGGCTATAAAATGAGTTTTACAAATCCTTTTGACCCCAAACCTTTTTCTACTGATCTAATATGATAAATAAAGTATTTTGAGCCTTCTGGAATAATAAAATTATCGGCCTTCCTTTGAAAACCCGGAAATGGCTCCAAATCGTCTTTTTAAGCGTTTTTAACGCATAGTATGTACTAAAACCATTTTATAAATATAAGGTTTGATGCTTACTGATATTCTTAGTAAATATTTACATTCTAACAGTAAGCAAAGGTATTAAGCTCAGATTTCCGATTTTGACCTTTTAGGCTAATGTGAAATTACCAAGATGCCCTTAAGATGCATAGTTTGGTTATAAAGGATAGATTTCACATATAAGTTATACCTTACTGATATAACTTAGTAAAATGAGTATTTTTACTAATTACATCAGACCCGAAACTCAGAAACATATTTAAACCCTTTTATAACCTTTTAAATGACCAAAATGCCCCTGCGAGGCATAAACTGGTTTTAAATTCGTGTTGGGCATAATAGAAGACATCCTACTGATGTCACAATATATTTAAGGCGTATTAACTTGTGGAACATGTTCATGACTCTTATGGTTACCCGTTACGCATGTTTCGCGTTCGGATCGGTCTATGTAACTAGTTTACATATATTAGCCGAAATGGGTCAAACCATATCGTTTTTGTCTCAAAACCCAGAATGTGTTTAAGTTACCCATATTAAACGAGCTTACAAGCTTGTCGGGTCAAAACCACATTCTAAACCGGTCTTCGCCTTATCGTGCGTTTGAACCGTGTTTTCCTTTTGAAAACTAACCGGTCAAAGTATAAACTTAATTAAAGACCCGTTAGGATTCTAATAGGTTATTAAAACCTTCGTTCCAGATTAGGAGCCCAGTAAAAGCTACGTGCACTTGCTGTATTTGAATTATACTATTGCTCAGGTAAATACCCTTAACTTATTTTCCCTATACGGGCTTGGGATACGGTACTATAAAAGTACCGCTTGGTCGGGCGTATGTAGTCATTTAAATCATATTGTGATTGATGTATTTACATAACCTGTTTGATATGTATTATTTGGTGTATGGCCCTTGGGGGTTAAATGACCATGTCCCGGATATCCTTGGCATCATTCATGAAATGGCCACGACCTAAGCACGGGGTGTAGGCGTACACCTGACAGTTGCATTATGTAAAAACTGGTATCCCACTATAAGGAATTGACCTTGTGGGCATTATACCTGTGGCTGTCAGTTAACTTAAGTCCGGCCCTACAAACCGGCCCTAATGGACGACAAATGAGTAAAACTGTATACAAGATTATTTTGAATAATTGTCCCAAGTTATAAAATATTTTTGCCGAAGTGCATTAAAATCAATTTTCAAACTCTTTTCAAAATGAGTCAGTTAAGTTGTATTTACCAGTGCAAACTGACGTATTTTCCAAAAAGGCTAAGTGCAGGTGCTAGACGAAATAGGCTGGCTACTCCAGGCATCATTACTCAAGTCTCGCAAGCTTTAGATGTCAAAGTCTGTTGAACAATTTTCCTTTTTATCTTGATCCGCCTGTGGATCTGTTTCGACTGTGTTGTAATACTTAAACATTACATTTTGTTCAGTTGAAATAAATCTATATCTTTTGCTTCCGCTGTGCATTTTATATGTTGTGTTGTTTGACTATGATGATATCAATGACGTCACGATACTCCCCACCGGGCCCACAGGTGACACGTGGAAAAATAGGGGTGTGATAGTCTGGGATAAAACCTCGAAGTACCTGCATCAAGCTACCGCCGCTCCAACTGCCGAAACCGCCGCTGCTCAACCGTCAAAGCACTCACGCCGAAAGAAGAAGAACAACAACAGCAGCTCCAGTAACAAGAACTGTGCAGTCACTACCACTGCTGCTCCTCTCCAGGCCGTACCGGCCCAGCAGCACCCCCATCACCGTCCAGCTCCAACTACTTATGCACCACCAGCAAAGCGTGCATACACAGGTCCCCACTCGGTTTGCTCAACATGCTCTTATCACCATCCGGTGGGTCTTGCCTGTCGTTTCTGCGCTCACTGCAACATGTACGGCCACTTTACTTCTAACTGCCGTACTGGTCCTCGCAACACCCCAGCTCAAGCCACTGCTCATCAAGCTCTGCTCCCGGCTCCGCAAGGTCATCAAGCAACTCAGGCACCCGCGATCAACGCCCGAGTTTGCTTCGCATGTGGTGACCCCAACCACTTTGCGAACATGTGCCCCAACAGGGTCGTGAAGCAGGAGCCCCAGCAACACCATCAGCAGCAGCAGCAGCCACAACAGTAGCAACAAGCCGCACGCGCCAGAACCTTCAACATCAACGCGCGTCAGGCTCAGACCGACAACAACGTGGTCAATGGTACATTCCTTGTGAATGGTATTTATGCATCATGTTTATTTGATACCGGAGCTGATAATTGCTTTGTGTCGTTCGAATTTGAAAAGCTCCTTAGTTGCAAGCGCTCTTATCTGCCCTCGTCATTCGATGTTGAAGTCGCTACTGGAAGAACCGTCGCCGTCAATTCTGTTCTTCGTGATTGTACACTCGAGCTCAACAATCACATCTTCCCAATCGACCTTATTCCGATGCAACTCGGAAGTTTCGACGTCATAATAGGCATGGACTTTCTTCGCGAAAATTATGCTGAAGTTGTGTGCTTCGACAAGATGATTCGATTCTTGCTCGCGAATGGTGATCTATTGTGTGTCTATGGTGAAACCCCTTCGAAGTGTCTCAAACTCATGTCATGGGTTCAAGCTAGCAAGTATCTCTGCAAGGAATACAGAGCTTTCTTGGCCAACATTGTAGTAGCGGAGAAGGAAAAGAAAAGGAAGAGAGAAGTCAAAGACGTTCCTGTGGTCCGTGAATTTCCTCAGGTGTTCCCTGATGATCTTCCTGGACTACCGCCAAGTCGTGATATCGACTTCCGTATCGACCTCATTCCTGGAGCCAACCCTGTTGCCAAAGCTCCTTACCGACTCGCACCGTCCGAAATGCGTGAACTCTCGAATCAACTCCAGGAATTACTTGAGAAAGGCTTTATTCGCCCAAGCACCTCTCCTTGGGGCATGCCAGTCCTCTTCGTTAAAAAGAAGGATGGGTCGTTCAGGATGTGCATCGACTACAGGGAATTGAATAAGCTAACCATCAAGAACCGCTATCCCCTACCCCGCATCGACGATTTGTTTGATCAGCTGCAAGGTGCTACGTGTTTCTCGAAGATCGATCTACATTCAGGCTATCATCAGCTATGTATTCAAGAGGAGGATATACCCAAAACCGCTTTTCGTACTCGCTATGGCCAGTACGAGTTCGTTGTTACGCCTTTTGGCTTAACCAACGCACCCGTGGTCTTCATGGATCTGATGAATCACGTGTGTAAACCATATCTTGACCGTTTCGTCATCGTGTTCATCGATGATGTCCTGATCTATTTCAAATCGAAAGTCGAACATGCGCAACATCTACGTTTGGTTCTGGAACTACTACAGGGGAATCAACTCATATGCCAAGTTCTCAAAGTGTGAATTCTGGTTGGAGAAGGTTCAGTTTCTGGGTTACATAGTTAATAGTCAGGGTATCCATGTCGATCCTACGAAGATTGAAGCAGTTAAGAGTTGGATTACGCCAAAGAACCCGTCTGAAGTCTGTTCTTTTCTCGGACTAGCGGGCTATTATCGACGATTTATCGAAGGATTCTCAAAGATCGATGTGCCGCTTACCACTCTTACGCATAGAGACAGGTCTTTTGTTTGGGGAACTGAACAAGAGTCTGCTTTCCAAACCCTCAAGCATATGCTTTGCAATGCTCCTGTTCTCACGTTGCCTGATGGAAACGACGGTTTCATTGTCTATTGTGATGCTTCCAACCTAGGTCTTGGTTGTGTTCTCATGCAACGAGACAAGGTTATAGCTTACGCTTCTCGACAGCTCAAAATCCACGAGAAGAACTATACAACCCATGATCTCAAGCTAGGCGCAGTTTTTTTTGCGTTAAAGATTTGGCGACACTACCTGTATGGTACCAAGTGTACGATCTTCACCGATCATAGGAGCCTGCAACATATCTTTGATCAGAAAGAACTTAATATTTGTCAACGCCGATGGGTAGAACTTCTCAACGATTACGACTCTGAGATTCGTTATCACCCAGGAAAAGCAAATGTCGTTGCCGACGCACTCAGCAGACGGAGTTATTTGCTCTGCATTCGTAACACCCAAGCCCAATACGATCTCGAAACTCTCATCCGCGAAGCCCAGCACGCCTGTTTTAATGAACGCACCTTGAAGAGGGAGAGAATCTATCACGATGGAGCTCAGCTTGTAAGCAAATTGAATGGGATCTTCTATTTTCTGGACCGAAGTTGGATCCCTAAGCAGACTTAATTGCGAAAAACTTTGATGGACGAAGCCCACAAATCCCGGTATTCTATTCATCCCGGTGCCGATAAAATGTACCAGGATCTTCGTTACAGGTACTGGTGGCCGGGAATGAAAAGGGATATCGCTCTCTATGTTGGGAAGTGCCTGACTTGTGCAAGGGTCAAGGCTGAACATCAAAGGCCCTCTGGCTTACTCGAGCAATGATCGGAGTGTCGCGCTCCGGTCAAAGATAATATTTATAAGCCCAAATTACCCTTAACAATGTGCTAGTGGTAGTAAGGGGTCGATCCACGAAGAGTATGTGGTTTGTGTATGGATTCGAATGAATTATAAACAATTGTCACAATTATGAAGCTTGCCAAATATTTTTGTATTTTTGTTTAGAAGAAAGATGTGAATTTGGACTACTAAAATTGAATTACTTAATTAACAATTCCTACTTAACGATTGCAAGAAAAACGGTTGCTAGAACAATAATAATAAAAAGGAATCACGCCCGGTTTCGGTAATTATTAACCTAGGATTTCTACAAGTTCTAGTTTCAACTCAAATGCATTTGATTAACGGATTTATTGTACCGTGACTTAGGTGCTACTAACTATCAACGCTCCGCAGAACGGACAAAAAGACACTTTGTAATCAACACAAGTAAATCCTAACAATGACAATGTACAATTACATATCACCGTTTCGCAAAGTCATAACTTTTAACATCGCTCGACAATTCACGAATTCGTAACAAATGTAATACTATTGTCAAAGTTTCAAAAACCAAATACAAATTGTCACTAAGCTAAAACAAGAACAATTCGAAACCCTAGAATTAACAACTACCTACACCGGGGTGAAACCGAGATGATTAGCCGCTCATGGTTGAAGAAGCTTGATCACCAGATGTTTGGAACACGGACGGATTCATCTTTGAAGCTTGATTGGATGGAGCAATGATGGATGTTGAAGGTTTGGTGAAGAATAATGGGTGGAAGGATTGATGGTGATGATAAGGGTTTGTATCAATTGGTGATTGTGGATGATTCGGATTGATGATAGTGATGATAGTGGAATGGGTAGATGATAGTTGGTGAAGAAAGCTCTAAAAACAAGGTTCAAACTCCTCCAAAAGTGTAACTCCCGTATTAGTTGGTCCACAACCCTTTTTGATTCGTTCCAACACCCCAAAACCCCAAAGTTCGCGTTTCAGGTTTTGATGAGCCGTCGCCGACGGTGGATGTGTCCGTCGGCGACGGTGTGTGGATGTTTGAAAGTGGCCGACGGCCTAATTCGCTGTCTATGGAGAAAATAGGCTACGGCCATTTACACCAGCCGTCAGCGACGGTGCCCAGGAATCATTCTTTCTGTTTTTCGCACTCCTTGCTCCCGGTTGACCCGTTTTCACTCCGGTGACCCGTAAAGCTCCCGAAAAGCTCCTTAAACCCCAGTAGACCTGCAAAACACAAATCTAATCAAAAGTAGGCAATTCGAAACTAAAACTTGTGTAAAAACATCAAATTAAACAATTACAAGCACCGGTTTTCAACCACGTATCACATCCCCACACTTGTCTTTTGCTTGCCCTCAAGCAAATCTGTTTTTCACTTTCACGTGGGTCGAACAACGAATATACATCCCATTCCCGAGACAAAGGTTAAGGTCTAATGTCATGCTAAAGTTCAAACTCTTTACAATATTCAATGTATTTAATGGTAACGTGCTTTTAGATACACAAATGGTTACCCAAGATTAACCCGCCCGTAAAACTAACAACTCATGCATATCCCTCACAATGTGCTCTCCACTCGGCTTAAAAGTTGCTAACATGTATAATGTATTAGCATTTCAACGATTAATCGCTCAAAACCGATTAGAACACGTACCCGCATAGGCTTGCAACTCAATCATTCTCCACTATCGAACACAAATACTAAGCACAAGTCAAAAGGTCTTTGAGGGGTTGTAACGGGGCTAGGCGAAGGGTAGGAAATAGGATATTTTATTAAAGTGGCTAAAGTGATGAAAATTCGACTTTTTATTACAAAAGACTATCCTAAACAAAAGTAAACTATAAACATCCACTATGGGCAATAATCTTTCACCCTTTTATTCGATAACTACTAACGCTTCTTTTTGTATTTTTCTTCAACAATTTTCAATTCCTTTTCATAATATTTTCTGTTTTTTTTTTTTACAATGCAAACAATCAAGAATAACTATACAAATGCGACTCCTATAATCGAATTTTCATCACACGGGTTTAAAAAGAAAAGGTTTAAGGTTTATGGGCTATAGGGTGGTCAAACGAAAGGTTTAGGCTCAAAATGGGTGACTAAGGAATTTGTTCGGGTAAGGATAAAAAAATGGTTTTAAGAGAAAAAGGTTTACCTAATGCCTTAATCATTCTCGTGCTTGTATTTGGTCTATAGTCTCAAACGTATCAAAAGTTGCAAGTTCTACGATACGCGACTAATGGTCCACTCAAACAAAGAAACATGTAAATGTAAATCTATGATATATAAGTGGCTCAAACCTCACGTATAAGGGTATGATATGTGATATGCATAAATTGCTAGTTCCTTAGGCGAATTATTCCCAAATAACCACCCGATAAATACCCGCTATGCTTATTAATTTGAACTTGACCATGACAAAAGACCAAATGGGTTGTGACATCCCTCGTTGACTTGGTTACTTGTGCTTTTGAGATTGCTTTGAAAACAAGACATTTTTGAAAAATTTTTTTGAAATTTTCCCCCATCCCCACACTTGAGGTAAACATTGTCCTCAATGTGTAGTGTTTAAATGAACGGGTCAAAGTTGAAATTTTTACTACTCCCCCATCCCCACACTTGAAGTACATATTGTCCTCAATTTGTAGGAACTAGAGTTTTTCCAATGCACAAGGGATGTGACACGACTAACCTTCCCAACTTTTCACCCCGGAAATTAAAATACACATTACAATCCACTTATTCTAAACTACCAATCAAAGTAAAAAGAAACACATGCACCTGGTTTTTATCGCTTGATGCTCATATCCTTCGTATCGTCATAAAAGTGGTTGTCCCGCGAACCCGTTATACCTACAAATTCTAATCCTTGTGTAGAAGCATGCTTCTCACAACCATCAAAATTTGTTAGTTACTTAGTTCTACCATTTTTATGAACACATTACCAAGCCATGCATTATCTCACTTCGATTTTATGTGGAAAATATTTTACAACAACAACAAGCCTTACTCACTTTCGTAGGAATCACGGTTGCATTTAGCTTATGCAACAAGCCCTTTTAAATCTCCCAATAGCTTGGGAGGACGAGAGGTCTCGTGAGGGTTATATAGGGAACACACCCACAAAGTTCATTTAACTAGGCAATAATTTAAATAATCAAAATGAGAAAAATGAAAATAACTAATAATATACAACAACAACAACAAAAACGTACCTCGCCTCTACCGCTGATATCTCTCATTAGGGTTCACTGGCGGGTTTGGCTGGTACGGATAACCAGTAAGGGCCTCAAACATATCTCTATAGTTATCCAGCGGGCTTGACTCCTGTTGGGGTGGCGGTTGGTACGGCATGGGAACGAAACTCGAGCCGACTGCTTCGGGCCAGTGAGGGATTGGATCGGAGGGCCCTCGCGGATGAGGAAGGTTGGGGTAATCGGTCCAACTCGAATGTTCAGCATATGGAAGCCCGGCTTGATAATCTCGTTGATGGCGTTCTTGGTCATGGAGTACCTTGAAATTATTAATCGCCATCTGGTTGGAGAAAGCCATTGCCCCCCATCGGCGTTGGTCCAACTCTGCCTGTGCATTCCGGCGCCTAGCATCCTCTTCCTCCCACACTTGTCTGCGGGCCCTTTCCTCTTCTTGCAGCTGTATCATGCGTTCCATTTGTGATTGTTGCATCGCATATTGCAGCTGCTGTTCCTCCAACTGTTTTTCCACCCTCTCTCGAAAGGATGATTGAAAACCCCATTGTTGTTGCGAGTACGCCCCTTGCGCCTCTTCCCATTCTTTCCGACTAGCATGGTACTCTCTTGCTTCACCAATACCCGCCGACACATTGTCGTAGATCGCTTGATCCCCACGGTTCCACAACCGATATGACGGTATTTGTCTTTGATTCACAAAATCTGCCACATTGGCAGAGATTTCCCTATGCTTTTTCCGGTACCTACGCCTCGGTCCCCGTGGACCGGAAGGATCAATGTCCTCCTCAACATCGAGCATCTCCTCATCGCCCCCTTCTTCCTCACCTTCTTCATCACTCTCTTTGTCGTTGAACCGATAACTATCCCCTTGCTCATCTTCAACCGTGTGCAAATGCCCAAAAGATTTCACGGTTATGTTCCAATTTCGCCTCATAAATGCGAAGTTGAATTGATCAATGGGTTTGGATACCCATAGTGAGTCTTGAGGTAATGCATTTTGTTGGAGAATCATGGCGCTGATCAATCTTGGGTAAGGAATCATTTTGCGTTTAAACGATTCCCGTGTATCCCATTTGTTAATCATAACAATTTGACGCCACGAGAGCTTGGGCGTCCCATATAACAATGCATGCACCACCCGACAGTCGGGTGCCTTCACTGTTCCACGGTCTCCAAACCGTACCATAATGTTCTCCAACGAGATACCTTGCAATATCTTTCCCATCAGAGACATATCTGCCCTTGCGTTACCTGCACCCCCAGAACCGGGTAATGTATCCTCCAAGAGAGTCACTGGGTCAGCATCATTTCTCTTGTTGTCCAAAAACTGATCATACCCATAATAATCATACGCGTCGACCCCAAGCGAGTCAAACCTCGCTATAGCATTCATGTGCTCGAAGGACATAACCATTTGATTTTTCCCAATGTTCCCAATCAACTTCCATCTATGAGCTGGCCTATCGGAGTGTTCAAAACGAAGAGTGGATAGCCACTCACAAACTGCCCCCAAGTATACCCGATTGGTGATGTCAGCACACCAATCAATCACTCGCTCCCAACCGAGTTTCTCGAACCTTTGCACTATACCAATCTTCCTAAACTCTTCAACATCCACCGTACGTTCACAAACCGCCCTGTCGGGTACGGGTTTTGAAATGCCCGTAACCATTTTCATCTTCCACATCTTGGCTTCCAACCTCTTATTATTGTATCTAGAAAGAGCCTTTGTTTTCTCTTCCTTCCATGCCGAAGCCGACCCACTGTTCTTCGCCTCTTCCCAAGCCCAATCTTGTCTTTCAAGTTGACCATCGCCTTCTTCTACATTACTAAGTTGTTCCCAACGTCTTTGATAAACCCCAGAGCCCGAAACGGCTCCCGAAGATGAACCTTGACCGGAGGTCTTTGCCTTCTTGCTCCCACGAAACATGGCTACAATCACAAGACAAAGATAACAACAATTAGCACATTCCAACCTTCAACAATCTCAAACTTTGAACATGGTATGCAATGTTGAACTTTAATCCAATTTTAGATGTAAACTCGCCATTTTAAACTTCCAAAGTCGCTCATTTTATCATCTATATTGACTAACACGTTTAATCCTAAGATTTTTCAACAGAAAACCATGGTTCAACAATGTTCAACATTACTACTATGTTCAATCATACAAAAGTTTTAGTGTAATCACATCACTAAAACTAAAGTATGCTCAAATCCATCCAAATCAAACAAACATCCTTAAATTCATACTAACACATACTACATTGTGATAAACAACCTACTCTTAAACAATAAGTTTAAAATTTCGGAAGAAATCAACAACACATATGAAATTAAAGCATAATTTAAGTGAAAAATCACACCTTTGATGAAGATTGACAAGAAGAACTAAAGAAAAGTGTAAAACAAGAAACTTGGATGAACACTCTTCCAAACCCTAGAACACACGTCCAGAAATCTTGCAAACGAGCAAGAATTGAGGGAATTTGTTATGGGGGTTTTGTTCCTCTCGAAAAATCACTCAAGATAGACTCAAGAATCAAGTGATTTGGTTGCGATTTGAAGAAGTTATGAGAAGTAGAAGAATTAGGGTTCTTAGAGAGAAGTTGGGGAAGAAGATGAAGATGCAAGAGAGAGAATATGAAGTGGTTACTGATTTTGTGATGTTGTGAGATGTTTGATAAAGTTTTTGGGTCAATTATGTGGTGAAAAAGGGTTTCGGGTCAAGTTTATGTACCAATTAAGAGTTTGGGTGCAAATGTAAGCCACAAATAACGATTCAGCGTCGGCACGATATTGGGGCACCGTCGGCGACGGTGAAGGAGTCCGTCGCCGACGGTATGTGGATTCTCAACCTGAGCCGACGGCTTAACTTGCTTTCTACGGACAAAACCAGGCGACGGACAGTTTGGAGCACCGTGGCCGACGCCAAGGTCTACCGTCGGCGACGGTTCCCCTAAATGCCACTTTTTACTTTATTTTTTTATTTTTTTTATTTTTTATTATTTTTTTTTGAAAGGAAAATTTTCGTTAACTTTTATTAAAGGGCTATGTACACTAGAAAATCCTAAAAATTATTAAAAATATTTTTGTGAATTTTTATAAGTTAAAATTTTTTCAAGACGGACATCGTTAATGGCCCTACCACCCCCCAAAAATTCGTGTATTGTCCTCAATACACATAAACAAGTCTAAAAAGCATACCTTGTATCTTCATGACCCGTTCGTAATGTCTGGACTTCACACAATCAAGAAGGATTAGTAGGAATTGAAAACGATAATCCTCGAAACACCCAAACAATTAAACAAATATACATACCTTTACACAAAGTGTTACCGATCCTTTTCATTCGACCTCGTAAACCGGGAAACTTACTACGAAGCTTACCGATTCCTTATTTGCATCTACTTTCTCGTTACCTTCGAGAAACGGTTTTAGCCGATGACCATTTACCGTTTGTCGTACCCCGTCCTTCGGGTCCTCGATAGTAACATCACCCAATTGTCCGACCCGGGTGACAACATAGGGTGCCATCCACTTGCTTCGGAGCTTTCCGGGAAAGAATTTGAGCTTTGAATTGTAGAGCCACACCTTTTGACCCACTTCAAATTCTTTCTTCCTCAACTTGGCATCATGCACTCTCTTCATTCCGTCCTTGTATTGAGATGCATATTCGTATGCCATCTCCCTTAGCTCCTCCAATTCACACAACTTGAGCTTCCGTTCCTTACCTGCATCATCATATTGCACATTAACCTCTTTAATAGCCCATAACGATTTATGCACAAGCTCAACCGGTAAATGACAATTTTTACCGTAGACCAACCGGTAAGGTGTAGTGCCTATGGGTGTCTTATGTGCCGTTCGGTAGGCCCATAAAGCATCGTTCAATTTAATTGACCAATCCTTACGGTCCGCCCTCACGGTCTTTTGCAAAATCTATTTGATTTGCCTATTTGACACCTCAACTTGCCCGCTTGTTTGCGGGTGATAGGGGGTAGCAATCCTATGGTCAACACCAAACCGCTTTAAGAGTTTGCCAAACCGAAAATTTTTAAAATGAGATCCTCCATCACTTATGATGACACGAGGAATCCCAAACCTTGAGAAAATATTGGTTTGGACAAAGTTGCATACTACAGAATGGTCGTTTGTCTTGGTGGCTATTGCTTCGACCCATTTTGACACATAGTCAACGGCCACCAAGATATACAAATTGCCATAGGAATTGGGGAATGGGCCCATGAAATCAATACCCCATACATCGAAAACATCGACTACAAGGATTGGTTGCATGGGCATCTCATCCCTTTTTGAGATACCCCCTAACTTTTGACACTCTATGCAATTTCTGGCGAACTCGTTTGCATCTTTCAAAATAGTAGGCCAATAAAGGCCACTATTCAACACTTTATGACCCGTTTTGTGACCACTAAAGTGACCACCACATGCAAACGAGTGTAGATGTTGCAGCACGCTCGGAATCTCTTCGTCATCAATACATCTCCGTATAACTTGATCCGCACACTCCTTCCACAAATGCGGTTCTTCCAACCGATAGTATTTGATTTGGGACATGAAGTGTTGCCTTTTCCGTCTATCCCAATGTGTCGGCATATCACCTGTAACAAAATTGACAATGTTAGCATACCATGGCAATTTATCTAGTTTCATTATATGCTCATCCGGGAAAGACTCATTGATCTCGAAGGCTTTCGGATCATCGTCTACCATCAACCGGGACAAGTGGTCCGCTACCACATTCTCAATGCCTTTCTTGTCCCGTATCTCCAAATCAAACTCTTGGAGCAACAACACCCATCGGATCAATCTCGGCTTCGCATCTTTCTTCTATATGAGCTACCTAACTGCAGTGTGATCCGAATGAATAATCACTTTACTACCCCATATATAAGACCGAAATTTATCCAATGCATATACCACCGCAAGTAGCTCTTTTTCGGTGGTTGTGTAGTTCAATTGTGCATCCGAAAGAGTCTTACTTGCGTAGTATATGGCAACGGGTTTCTTGTCAATCCGTTGTCCCAACACGGCCCCCACCGCATAATCACTTGCATCGCACATAATCTCAAAAGGTAACGACCAATTTGGCGATTGCAAGATTGGGGCCTCCACTAACTTTTCTTTTAACTTGTTAAAAGCATTTTGGAAATTTTCATTAAAGTCAAACGGTTGGTCTTTTAGCAACAAATTACATAAAGGCTTCGTTATATCACTAAAACCCTTAATAAACCGCCGATAAAACCCCGCATGACCTAAAAACGACCTAACACCCTTAACAGTCGTGGGATATGGTAGAGTAGATATGACTTGTACCTTAGCACGATCAACCTCTATCCCACGACTTGACACTACGTGCCCCAACATAATTCCCTCTTGAACCATGAAATGGCTCTTTTCCCAACTAAGGACCAAACTAGTTTCAACACATCTTTTTAACACTTTATCTAGTTGGTCCAAACAAGTCTCAAAAGATGATCCAAAAATTGAGAAATCATCCATGAAGATTTCCAAAGACTTTCCCACCATATCAGAAAAGATACTCATCATGCACCTTTGGAAGGTGGCGGGAGCATTACATAATCCAAACGGCATCCGCCTAAATGCGAAGGTACCGTAGGGACATGTAAATGTAGTCTTTGCTTGATCTTCCGGATGGATGGCAATTTGGTTATAACCGGAATAACCATCTAGGAAGCAATAAAATTTTTGCCCCGATAACTTCTCAACTATTTGATCAATAAAAGGTAAAGGAAAATGATCTTTGGAAGTTGCGGTATTCAACTTCCTATAATCAATACAAATTCGCCACCCGGTTACCGGCCGGGTAGCTACCTCTTCACCTGCGTCATTTTTGACGACTTGTATACCGGCTTTCTTGGGAACCGTCTGTGTTGGGCTCACCCATTGGCTATCCGAGATCGGGTAAATGATACCCGCATCAAGCCACTTCAACACCTCTTTCTTCACGACCTCCCGCATGTTCGGATTTAACCGCCTTTGTGCATCTCGAACGGGAGTCACATTCTCTTCCGTGATGATTTTGTGCATCACCACCGAGGGACTAATACCCTTCAAATCCGCAATGGTCCATCCAATCGCCGCCCGATTGGTGACCAACACTTCCATCAACTTTTTCTCTTGCTCTCCGGTTAAATTTGATGCAATGATAACCGGGAGAGTGTTGCCCTCTCCAACATAAGCATACTTGAGATGCTTCGGCAATGCTTTCAACTCCACTTCCGGAGGCTCCACTAAAGACGGCTTCAATTTAGTATCAATGCTCTCCGGTAAGCTTTCAACTTGGTGCGTCCATGTCGGTTTTCCTTCTCTAACCGCAAGCACCTCTAAACTCCTCACTTCCTCGTCCATGCTTTGCTCCACCTCCACCTGTGACCTGTCAAACATATAACAATCCTCCATTGTGTTTTCCCCATAAACGACTGTGTCGCAAAGAGGTATACACGTGTCAACAATGTCTGCCATAAAGCATTCATCATCAACTGGAGGGCTCATAAGTCCGGAAAAAACATGCAACCTTAACCTCCGGTTTCCAAATGTCATGTCAACCGTTCCCGTTCTGCAATCAATTTGAGCATTTGCAGTTGCTAAGAACGGTCGACCCAAAATCACCGTAGGTTGTTTGGTTGGGTCCTTGGCCACATAATCAAGTACAAGAAAGTCCACCGGATAGTAAAAATCCTCGATTTTCACTATCACATCCGAAACAATTCCACGGGGTAGTTTAGGTGTCAAATCGGCTAACACCACGGTGGTGTTTGACGATTGAAGTGGACCAAACTCGTATTGGTCATATAAACTACCCGGTAGAATGCTTACACTAGCACCAAGATCTAGAAGTGCCCGGTTGATTTTAAAATCACCCACTTGAATTGAAATGATGGGTGCACCCGGATCTTAAAGCTTAGGTGGAAGTGCACCCGAAAGAATCGAACTCACGTTTTCGGTTAAATCTAATTTTTTTGGAAATTTGTGAGTGCGTTTTTGGGTACACAAATCTTTCAAGTACTTAGCATACGACGGTACTTGTTTAATTGCATCCAAAAGAGGTAAATTGATTTTTACTTGTTTGAAAATTTCCAACAACTCTTCTTGTTGTGGACCTCTTTTGTTTACAACCTTTTTCGTCGGTCCCTTCAATGCTTCGGGATAAGGGGCGGTATTAGCCTCCACACCCTTTTCCTTAGCCTTGGGGACGGGGATGGTCGCAACGGGAGTAACATTATTCTTTTTCAAATCATTTTTATTTTGACCCGTTTGACCATCCTCAAGCTCCTCATCACTAGCATCTTCCACCACCCCTTCGACAAATTGGGGTGGTGGTGTTTTGACACCATTATCAACAACTCGACCACTACGTAAAGTAACTTTATTAATTGGTACCTCACGTGTGTTCCTCGAGCTCGACCCTTGATGCTTAGGGTTCATGGTGGTATCACTTGGAAGCTTCCCCATGCCTCCCTTTATTTTGGCCACTTCTTCCGCTAGTTGACCCACTTGTTTCGCCAATGCCTCGTGTGCTTTGTCTCGAATCTCATTTGCCTTCTTTATTTCTTTGACATCACTGTGAGTCTCTTTTTGCATGTTTAGCAAAGCATCCATCTTGGCACTCAAGTCATCACCACCGGTTTGGTTGTTTGACCCACTTCCGTTACCGACTTGGTTGTTGTAACTCTTTTGGTACCCACCTTGGTACCCTTGGTTGTAATTTCGTTGGTAACCTCCTTAGTTACCACCTTGACGGTTTTGGTATGATGACCCACTTCCTCCTTGATTACCCGATTGGAAATTCGGGTTCATTTGATTTGAAGCATTGCCATACCGGAAATTGGGGTGATTTCTCAAACCCGGATGGTAAGTGTTGGAGTTCATGTCATATTGTTTTCTATCTCCATACACTTGATTGACTTCTTCGGTGTAACCACTCGACCCCATTGAACATTGCTCGGTCGCATGTCCAATATCCCCACATTCTTCACAAACCGCAAACTGAACCGCATTTACCTCCTTCTTCTTTTTCAATTGGGCTATTTCCCGTTCTAAAGTGGAAATCCGGTCTTTGGAATCGAGATCGGGAAGTGACCGGGAAACTGGATGTCTTTTCGCTCTATCGGCCGATTCGTTTTCTTTGGATCGTTTGCTCATCCTTTCCAAGAATTCCCAATCATCATCTTCATGATTGCTCAAGAGTGTACCATTGCTTGTTGTCTCGAGCCAATTCCAAGTTGCATCATCCAAACCCCGTACAAAGCATTTCACCAACTCCCATTTTTCTATTTGGTGATGTGGGCATCTCCTCATTAGCTCTTTGAATCGGGTAAATGCTTCATTTAGAGGCTCACTCGAAAGTTGACGAAACGACCGAATTTCATCTCTAGCATCGTCGGTCTTTGCCATAGAATAGTATTCATCCAAAAACGCTTGTTGCATTTGTTCCCAAGTTCGAATACTATTGGCCGGAAGTGTAAGGAACCACTGTTTTGCCTTGTCTTTCAACGAAAATTGAAATAACCGAAGCTTCACTTCCTCTAATGCGAAATTATGCCCTCCAATAGTATCACAAATAGACGAGAACTCCGTTAAATGTGTGTACGGTTCATCGTTGGACCTCCCATTGAAGTGAGGAAGTATGTTGATGTAATGTGGTTTACAATCAAACATCCTCCTTTCGCATACTATCGGAGAATTATTCTCGGTCACTATCGGTTGGAAACGGTCATTTACTCCCCGTGGAGGTTGTTGACGACGTTGTGGCCCATTAACTTCTTGATCGATCGGTCTTCGATTATCCCTTCTCTCACCTCTTTGATCTCCCCTTCGATTATCCCTTGGGTTACCACCCCCCACGAAACGAGGAATCCGGTTAGGGTTTGCATTGTTGTTGTTGTTATTATTGTTGTAAAACCCATCATTCCGGTTCCGTTGGTTATTGTTTTGCGGTTGACGGTTGTTCCCATAACCATTATTTCTTCCACCTCCGTAACCGTATTCATCTTCCCCAACATAATTGGCGTTTTGGTAACCAAATTCTTCATCGTCGTACCTTCTAGCGTTGTAGACGTTTCCCCTATTCACGTAACCCCAATCTTCATCATCATTAGCCCGATCATCGTAATACCCCCCCATCGTCCGAATTTTCCGTATGAATGCTTACGTGTTCCGGCGATTGATAACCGGGAACACTATACGGTTCATCATCGGGGATTGCATTCCT